>NW_027362763.1:571676511-572276511 GCF_046119375.1 Phyllobates terribilis
CTTTAGCAGGTCTGATCGCAGGATCAGGTTCCCTGTTACATCGTAGGGATTCAGCTGAGTCCTATAGTAGGGACAGATCTCCTCTCTTTCCTTAGCTTTGGTAGCAGAACATAACAGTAAGTCCAGCCTGCAAATTCTCTAAGGAAAGATTTTTTTTTTTTTTTTGTTCCATCATGGTGTCGGTTCAGGATTTGGCTAAACACCTGCAGGGACTCTCTCTGGAAGTGGCCGAGCTCCGTCAGCATGTGAGTAACTGTCCTGGAGCATATTTCTTAGAGCCTAAGGTATGTTTGCCGGATTTATTTTTTGGTGAACATCGAGAATTTTTTTCATTTAAAAATGCTTGCTTATTGTATTTTCGTTTGAGACCCAAGTCCTCTGGGGATGAATCCCAGCGCGTAGGGTTCATAATGTCACTTTTGCGCAAAGAGCCTCAGGAGTGGGCCTTTTCTTTGCAACCTAGTGATACATGCTTCAGATCAGTGGATAGTTTTTTTTCTGCTTTAGGATTATTATATGATGATCCTGACCGTGTGGCATCAGCTGAGACTGAGTTGAGACGTTTAAAACAAGGATCAGGTAATGTGGAAAAATATTGTACTCATTTTCGTCGTTGGTCCACTCAAACAGGGTGGAACGATTCTGCTCTGAAAAGTCTATTTCTTGCTGGACTCAGTGAAAGGGTTAAAGACCTGCTAATTGCTTATCCTACGCCTGAGGATTTGCAACAGGCTATGCAATTAGCTATACGGGGAATATGAAATTTCTCGCATCCTTAACTCTAGACGGTATAGAGGTAGTTTGCAGTATCTGGTGGCCTGGAAAGGTTTCGGACCCGAGGATAACTCTTGGGTGAGGTCAGATGATGTTTCCGCGTCCAGACTTATCAGAGCGTTTCACAGGAGATTTCCTGATAAGCCTGGTCCTAGGGGATCCGGAGGATCCTCTTAGAAGGGGGGGTACTGTTAGAACCTTGCTGTTAGGTTTTTTTTCCTTTGCTGGTCACATGACCTTGTTGGCCTATTTAATCCTGCTCCGCCCTTCTGGCTTTGCTGGACTTCATTGTATATCTACTTTCTAGCTAGCCTGTGCTCTGTATCTAACTCTGTTAGTTTGCTTGGTCTACAGACCTCTATGTTCTATCTATTTTGTTTGTTCGTCTGTCTGCTACTATTTCTGTTAGGAGGTGTCCCATATTCCTCCCAGTCCTTAGTACTTGTAGGGATTCCCTCCCCACATCTATAGGTCTCCGTACAGACTAGATTAGGACTTTAGCAGGTCTGATCGCAGGATCAGGTTCCCTGTTACATCGTAGGGATTCAGCTGAGTCCTATAGTAGGGACAGATCTCCTCTCTTTCCTTAGCTTTGGTAGCAGAACATAACAAGTAGATTTTTCAGTTCTCTAAATAACAGGGGGAAATTGCTAGAATACAATGTAATATAAGAAGCAAATATATTTACTCCCAGATATTTCATTGCCTCCTTTTTCCACCGGAATTTGTAGTTTAATTTGAGGTGATCCGATATATTTGTAAGGATATTTAATTTACATTGATTCAGTCTTGGAGACATTGATCTTGTAGCTCAGTTGTCATAATACTGGGTAGCGCAGTGTGGGTTTTAGTGAGGGTCAATAAAACATTGTCTGCGAATAATAACATTTTAAAAATCTTGTCTTTAATTTCCATCCCTGAGATATTGGGGTTATTGTGGACAGCTGCAGCCAATGGTTCAATGCATAATGCAAATAAGAGGTGCGATAGAGGACACCCCTTTCTTGTTCCATTAGCTATTTTAAAACTAGGGGATGTGCATAGAGGTAGTTTGATAGACCCAAAAGGGGACATATAAAGTGCCTTTAGTACAGTGAGGAATGAGCCAGATATTCCAAATGCTCCCACCGTCTCAAACAGAAAAGAGTAAAGACCACTTGAGACGGTCAAAGGCCTTCTCTGCATCTAGGCTTAGGAGAAGTGCCTGTTTTTTGTTTCTATTAACCGCATCTATCAAATCTACCGCTCTCCTGGTGTTGTGCCCCCCTTGATGAAAAGGGACAAATCCTACCTGATCCTTATGTATGAATTGTGGGAGCCAACAATTGAGTCTATTGGCTTGTAGGCGAGTAAATATGTTCAGGTCCGAATTAAGAAGGGCAATAGGCCTATAATTAGGGCAGTTCAACGGGTCTGTGCCTGGCTTAGGAATGAGTATTAGGTAAGAATGAGATAGGGCATCTGGAATAGGTGAACCCTCCATGAAGGCATTAAACATTTTAGAGATGTGAGGAGTTAATTCTTCCATAAAGTTTTTGCAATAGAGGTAAGCAGACAATCCGGCCCTGGAGACTTGCCCAAGGAAAGATCTTTTAAAATGACTAGAATCTCTTCATTAGTTATTGGTTTATTCAGGGAGTGCACTGCCTCTGGGGGGAGGACTGGTAATTTAAGGCTGAACAGGTAGCTACTTCTCATCCTTTCACATAGATAAGTCTTTCATCCTGTCTCTAGTAGCAATCAATTTACTCAGGGTCTCCTAGACGGAGCAGTAACCAATTTGTTTTCCAAGCCCTTAAGTTGAGAAGACAGTTTAGAATGTAAATAGTTATAATTTTTTTTAGTCGTAGTCCCTTCCATAATACAGTGAGCCCTCATCGCCGCCTTGTGAGCTTCCCACAAAACAGAGGCGGAAAGCACTGTTGTGTAGGAAAAATACATTAAGATGGTCCATTAAGATCATTCTTACATTAATATCCTTAATCAGTAATTCATTTAATCTCCAGTCCGCAATGAGGGGTGAGTTGATTTTAGATGATCAGATCTATCCGTATTGGGGCATGATCTGACCAGTTAATAAGTCCATTCTCTGCTTTCTCAAGCATTCTGAGGATTGTAACATTATCAAAGAAAAAATCTATTCTTGTATGAATGCCGTGGGGAGGGAAGTAAAAGGAATATGACCTATTCTTGGGATGTCTATCCCCCAGAGATCAAAAAGGGAGTTGGATCTGATTAATAGAGAAGAGCAAACATGTTTGGAAAAAGTTTGCCAATCTCAAAGTCGGCACGAACATTGCACATTCGGATTTGTGTTCGGATTCTCCAGCATTTATCTCGGGAACAGGGACTCTGATCAGCGATGACATCATTACCATGGGTCAGAGTGCTGTGGGATCACACTGTCAGATGTCAGCGTGATCCTGCAGCTGTGACCTGAGGTAAAAAGCTTACCGCAGGTCACAAGAGCCGGCTGATGAGACTACTACCCCCATCAGCCAGCGCCTGCTGTCACTGTAAAAAAAAAGCGCAAGTGGCGCTGATGGGAGGAGTAGTCTCTCATCAGCTGGCGCCTGTGCTCCAAGTAAAAAAAAAAAAAAAATATTCAATTAAAAATAAAAAACACATTATACTCACCTACATCTAATCCCCGATGCCTTTGTCCCCTGTAAAAAAAACAATAGAAATCAAAACTCCATATACTCACCTTAATGCCTAATCCCTGATGCCCATGTCACCTGTAAAAAGAAAAAATAATAAACCACCATATTCCTCACCTATCCACCGTATTCTTGAGTGTTCAATGGCGAACTCACTTATAGAACAGTCACATCGAGGAGTGTAATCACTCCTGCAGTGTATAGCACTGAGCTGCCGTAAGAAAATTCTCACACAGCCGTGGTGCCGTAAAATGAGGTCACCGGAGCTCATCAGCTGATTGAACTCCTGTGACCTCTCTCCTGTGACCTCCTGTGACACAGGAGCGATTACACTCCTGTCAGAGTATAGTCTGCTGTCCTGTAGAACAGTCATATCAGTGATTGCTGATGTGACTGTTCTACAACTGACCCAGATCTTCATGGGACAGGATGGATTATTTCATCACATCAGACAGGTGAGGGATATGGTTGTTTTTTATTTTTGATTTTTTTTTTACAGGTGACAATGGCTTCAAATGGAATGGGCGTTAGGTGAGTATTTTTGTGGTTTATTATTTTCTGTTTTTTTACAGGAGACGATGGCTTCAATGGAATGGGCATTAGATGAATATAACTGTGTTTGTTATTTTTAAATAAAATATAGTAAAAGTGTGTTTTTTTATTTCAAATACAGGATTTTTTTTCTGGCTGTGTCTTTATTTCACAAATTTTTCTATGCAGTTAGTAAAGGGCCGTTTTATAGACGCCCTTCTTTCCTAACCTGGGCTTCATGTCAGCTGCCAATACAAGGCTGACATGAACCCCAACCCTATTACCCCACTTGCCACTGTACCAGGGCACGTGGGAAGAGCAGAGGCTAAGCGCCAGAATTGGTGAATTTTATGGATGTGTCACTTCTAGGGTGGCTGAGAGCTGATGGTTTTAGGATCAGAGGGGGCCAATATCCATGGCCCCTTCCTATGCTATTAATATCCGCCTGCAGCTCTCTGCCTAGCCTTTGCTGGTTATTAATTATAGGGGGCACCACGTTAATATTTTTGGTGGGTCCCCCATTGTAATAACCAGTAAAGGCTAAGTATACAGCTGTGAGCTGATATTAATAGCCTTGGAAGCTCCATGGGTATTACCCTCTTCCCAGGCTATAAACATCAGCCCCAGCTGTCCACTTTCCCTCTGCTGGTTAATAAAATTTAGGGAGATCCCATGTCATTTTTTTCTGAAATTGAATCATTTATTAATAAATTACATATACAGTAAGCTACAAACATAAAGAATTGATTATATATCGCACTCACATATTTCTATCTATCTATACATCCATCCATCTATCCGTATATCTATTTATCTTTCTATCCATCCATATATCAATCTATCTCTCCATCTATCCATCTATCCATATATCTATCAATATATAAATAAATATATATATATATATATATATATATATATATATATATATATACAGTACAGACCAAAAGTTTGGACACACCTTCTCATTTAGAGATTTTTCTGTATTTTCATGACTATGAAAATTGTACATTCACACTGAAGGCATCAAAACTATGAATTAACACATGTGGAATTATATACTTAACAAAAAAGTGTGAAACAACTGAAAATATGTCTTATATTCTAGGTTCTTCAAAGTAGCCACCTTTTGTTTTGATGACTGCTTTGCACACTCTTGGCATTCTCTTGATGAGCTTCAAGAGGTAGTCACCGGAAATGGTCTTCCAACAATCTTGAAGGAGTTCCCAGAGATGCTTAGCACTTGTTGGCCCTTTTGCCTTCACTGTGCGGTCCAGCTCACCCCAAACCATCTCGATTGGGTTCAGGTCTGGTGACTGTGGAGGCCAGGTCATCTGGCGTAGCACCCCATCACTCTCCCTCTTTGTCAAATAGCCCTTACACAGCCTGGAGGTGTGTTTGGGGTCATTGTCCTGTTGAAAAATAAATGATGGTCCAACTAAAGGCAAACCGGATGGAATAGCATGCCGCTGCAAGATGCTGTGGTAGCCATGCTGGTTCAGTATGCCTTCAATTTTGAATAAATCCCCAACAGTGTCACCAGCAAAGCACCCCCAAACCATCACACCTCCTCCTCCATGCTTCACGGTGGGAACCAGGCATGTAGAGTCCATCCATTCACCTTTTCTGCGTCGCACAAAGACACGGTGTTTGGAACCAAAGATCTCAAATTTGGACTCATCAGACCAAAGCACAGATTTCCACTGGTCTAATGTCCATTCATTGTGTTCTTTAGCCCAAACAAGTCTCTTCTGCTTGTTGCCTGTCCTTAGCAGTGGTTTCCTAGCAGCTATTTTACCATGAAGGCCTGCTGCACAAAGTCTCCTCTTAACAGTTGTTCAAGAGATGTGTCTGCTGCTAGAACTCTGTGTGGCATTGACCTGGTCTCTAATCTGAGCTGCTGTTAACCTGCGATTTCTGAGGCTGGTGACTTGGATAAACTTATCCTCAGAAGCAAAGGTGACTCTTGGTCTTCTTTTCCTGAGGAGGTCCTCATGTGAGCCAGTTTCTTTGTAGCGCTTGATGGTTTTTGCAACTGCACTTGGGGACACTTTCAAAGTTTTCCCAATTTTTCGGACTTACTAACCTTCATTTCTTAAAGTAATGATGGCCACTCGTCTTTCTTTACTTAGCTGCTTTTTTTCTTGCCATAATACAAATTCTAACAGTCTATTCAGTAGGATTATCAGCTGTGTATCCACCAGACTTCTGCACAACACAACTGATGGTCCCAACCCCATTTATAAGGCAAGAAATCCCACTTATTAAACCTGACAGGGCACACCTGTGAAGTGAAAACCATTTCCGGTGACTAGCTCTTGAAGCTCATCAAGAGAATGCCAAGAGTGTGCAAAGCAGTCATCAAAGCAAAAGGTGGCTACTTTGAAGAACCTAGAATATAAGACATATTTTCAGTTGTTTCACACTTTTTTCTTAAGTATATAATTCCACATGTGTTAATTCATAGTTTTGATGCCTTCAGTGTGAATGTAGAATTTTCATAGTCATGAAAATACAGAAAAATCTCTAAATGAGAAGGTGTGTCCAAACTTTTGGTCTGTACTGTATATCAATATACACTGCTCAAAAAAATAAAGGGAACAATTAATCAACAGAATATAACTCCAAGTAAATCAAGCTTCTGTGAAATCAAACTGTCCACTTAGGAAGCAACACTGATGGACAATCAATTTCACATGCTGTTGTGCAAATGGAATACAAAATAGATGTAAATTATTGGCAATTATCAAGACACACTCAATAAAGGAGTGGTTCTGCAGGTGGGGACCACAGATCACACCTCAGTACCAATGCTTTCTGGCTGATGTTTTGGTCACTTTTGAATGTTGGTTGTGCTTTCACACTCGTGGTAGCATGAGACGGACTCTACAACCCACAGAAGTTGCTCAGGTAGTGCAGCTCAGCAAGGATGGCACATCAATGCGAGCTGTGGCAAGAAGGTTTGCTGTGTCTGTCAGCGTAGTGTCCAGAGGCTGGAGGCGCTACCAGGAGACAGGCCAGTACACCAGGAGACATGGAGGTGCCCGTAGGACAGCAACAACCCAGCAGCAGGACCACTACCTCCACCTTTGTGAAAGGAGGAACAGGAGGAGCGCTGCCAGAGCCCTGCAAAATGACCTCCAGCAGGCCACAAATGTGCATGTGTCTGCACAAACGGTTAGAAATCGACTCCATGAGGGTGGTATGAGGGCCCGACGTCCACAGATGGGGGTTGTTCTCACAGCCCAACACCGTGCAGGATGCTTGGCATTTGCCACAGAACACCAGGATTGGCAAAGTCGCCACTGGCGCCCTGAGCTCTTCACAGATGAAAGCAGGTTCACACTGAGCACATGTGACAGACATAACTGAGTCTGGAGACGCCGTGGAGAGTGATCTGCTGCTTGCAGCATGACCGGTTTGGCAGTGGGTCAGTAATGGTGTGGGGTGGCATTTCTTTGGAGGGCCGCACAGCCCTCCATGTGCTCGCCAGAGGTAGCATGACTGCCATTAGGTACCGAGGTGAGATCCTCAGACCCCTTGTGAGACCATATGCTGGTGCGGTTGGCCCTCGGTTCCTCCTAATGCAGGACAATGCCAAACCTCATGTGGCTGGAGTATGTCAGCAGTTCCTGCAAGATGAAGGCATTGAAGCTATGGACTGGCCCGCCCGTTCCCCAGACCTGAATCCGATTTGAGCACATCTGGGACATCATGTCTCCCTCCATCCACCAATGTCACGTTGCACCACAGACTGTCCAGGAGTTGGTGGATGCTTTAGTCCAGGTCTGGGAGCAGATCCCACAGGAGACCATCTGCAACCTCATCAGGAGCATGCCCAGGCATTGTAGGGGGGTCATACAGGCACGTGGAGGCCACACACAATACTGAGCCTCATCAGGAGCATGCCCAGGTGTTGTAGGGAGGTCATACAGGCACGTGGAGGCCACACATAATACTGAGCCTCATTTTGACTTGTTTTAAGGACATTACATCACAGTTGGATCAGCCTGTAGTGTGTTTTTCCACTTTAATTTTGGGGGTGACTCCAAATCCAGGCCTCCATTGGTTAATAAATTTGATTTCCATTGATGATTTTTGTGTGATTTTGTTGTCAGCACATTCAACTTTGTACAGAACAAAGTTTTCAATGAGAATATTTCATTCATTCAGATCTAGGATGTGTTATTTGAGTGTTCCCTTTATTTTTTTGAGCAGTATATATAGATGGATAGATAGCTATACAGATAAATAGATATGGATATATGGATAGATAGATATACGGATAGATAGATAGATAGATAGATAGAGATGAAACCAGAAGTTTACATACACTATATAAAAATACACATATGCTTGTTTTTCTCAATATCTGACATGAAATCAGAATAAACCTTTCCCATTTTAGGTAAATTAGGATTAACATAACTTTTAATATTTGCCAAATGCCAAAATAATGAGTTAGAGAGAATGTTTTAAGGCATTTTTATTACTTACTGCAAAGTCAAAAGTTTACATACATTTCATTAGTATTTGGTACCATTGTGCTTAAACTGAATGATGTGGGTCAAATATTTGGGATATCCTTCCACAGGCTTCTCACAATAGTTGGTCAGAATTTGGCCCCATTCCTCCAGACAAAACTGGTGTAACTGATCCAGGTCTGTAGGTCGCCTTGCTCGCACCTGCATTTTTAGCTTTGCCTATACATTTTAATAGGATTGAGATCAGGGCTTTGTGATGGCCATTCAAAAACATTGACTTTGTTATCCTTAAGCCACTTTGTTACCATTTTGGCAGTATACTTCAGGTCAAGCTCCATTTGGAAGACCCATTTCCACCCAAGGTTTAACTTCCTGGCTGATGCCTTGAGATGTGGCTTCAATATTGCCATATAATCTTCTTTTCTCATGATGCCATCTATTTTGTGAAGTGCATCAGTCCCTCCTGCAGCAAAACAACCCCACAACATGATGCCGCCATCCCCGTATATTTCACAGTTGGGATGGTGTTCTTAGGCTTTCAAGCTTCTCCCTTTTTCCTCCAAATGTAATGATGGTCATTATGCTCAAAAAGTTAAATTTTGGTTTAATCATCCCACAGGACATGTCCCCAAAATGTAAGGTCTTTGTTCCTGTGTGCATTTGCAAACATTAATCTGGCTTTTTATGTTTCTTTTGGAGTAATGGCTTCTTCCTGGCAGAGTGGCCTTTCAGCCATGTTCATACAGTACTCGTTTGACTGTGGATATTGACACAATTTTACCAGCTTCCGCCATCATCTTCACAAGGTCTTTTGCTTTTGTTCTTGGGTTGATATGCACATGTTGGACCAAAGCACGTTCCTCTTTGGGACACAGAACCCGTCTCCTTCCTGAACAGTATGATGGCTGGACATTCCCATCTTGTTTGTACTTGTGTATAATTGTTTGTACAGATGAACGAGGCACCTTCAGGTATCTTGAAATTGTACCCAAGGATGAGCCAGACTTGTGCAAGTCCACAATTCTCTTCCTGATATCTTGGCTGATTTCCTTAGACTTTCCGATGATGCTACACAAAGAAGCAGTGTGTTTCAGGTGTGCATTAAAATACATCCACAGGTGTGTCTCTAATTAACTCAGGTGTTGCCAAAAAAACTATCAGAAGCTTCCAAACACATGACATCATCACATGCACAGTCCATAATTGTTTAAAGACATAGTAATCTTAGTGTATGTAAACTTTTGACTTTGCAGTATGTAACTACGTAATAAAAATGCCTTAAAACATTCTCTCTCTCTCATTATTCTGGCATTTGGCAAATATTAAAAATTATAGTAATCCTAATGGATCTAAAACTGGAAAGGTTTATTCTGATTTCATGTCATGTACTGACAAAAACATGCATATGGGTCTTTTATATAGTGTATGTAAACTTCTGGTTTCAATTGTAGGTAGATAGATAGACAGATAGATAAATAGATAGGCTCGAAAAAGTTTGTTCACAGAGGAAACGTTGCCACACCAGATGGGCTAATAAAGCTCTTTTTTTGACTATTTTTTTGAGTGCTGCCTGCTTTTCTTTAAAACTAGATATATTGATAGATAGATAGATAGACACATATATAGAAAGATATACAGATAGATAGATAGATACAAGTGCTTCTCACAAAATTAGAATATCATCAAAAAGTTAATTTATTTCAGTTCTTCAATACAAAAAGTGAAACTCATGTATTATATAGAGTCATTACAAACAGAGTGATCTATTTCAAGTGTTTATTTCTATTAATGTTGATGATTATGGCTTACAGTCAATGAAAACACAAAAGTTATTATCTCAGTAAATTAGAATAATTGACAAAAAACACCTGCAAAGGCTTCCTAAGCGTTTAAAAATGTCCTTTGGTCTGTTTCAGTAGGCTCCACAATCATGGGGAAGACTGCTGACCTGACAGATGTCCAGAAGGCAGTCATTGACACACTCCACAAGGAGGGTAAGCCACAAAAGGTCATTGCTAAAGAAGCTGGCTGTTTACAGAGTGCTGTATCCAAGCATATTAATGGAATGTTGAGTGGAAGGAAAAAGTGTGGTAGAAAAAGATGCACAAGCAACCAGGAAAACCGCAGCCTTGAAAGGATTGTTACGAAAAGGCCATTAAAAATTTTTGGGGGGATTCACAAGGAGTGGGCTGCTGCTGGAGTCATTGCTGCAGGAGCCATCACACACAGATGTATCCAGGACATGGGCTACAAGTGTCGCATTGCTTGTGTCATGCCACTCCTGACCAATAGACAACACCAGATGCATCTTACGTGGGTCAAGGAGAAAAAGATGTGGACTGTTGCTCAGTGGTCCAAGGTGTTGTTTTCAGATGAAAGTACATTTTTGTATTTCATTTGGAAATCAAGGTCCCAGAGTCTGGAGGAAGAGTGGAGAGGCACACAATCCAAGCTTGAGGCCTAGTGTGAAGTTTCCACAATCAGTGATTGTTTGGGGAGCAATGTCATCTACTGGTGTAGGTCCACTATATTTTATCAAGACCAAAGTCAGCACAGCCGTCTACCAGGAAATTTTAGAGCACTTCATGCTTTCCTCTGCCGACAAGCTTTTTGTAGATGGAAATTTCATTCTCCAGCAGGACTTGGCACATGTCCAAACTCCCAAAAGTTCCAATACCTGGTTTAAAAACAACAGTATCACTGTGCTTGATTGGCCAGCAAACTCGCCTGACCTTAACCTCATAGAGAATCTATGGGATATTGTCAAGAGGAAGATGAGTGACACCAGACCCAGAAATGCAGACGAGCTGAAGGCTGCTATCAAAGCAACCTGGGCTTCCATAACACCTCAGCAGTGCCACAGGCTGATCTCCTCCATGCCACACCGCATTGATGCAGTAATTGATGCAAAAGGAGCCCCTACCAAGTACTGAGTATATTTACTGACCATACATTTCATGAGACCAACATTTCAGATTTTAAAAACATTTTTCATGCTGTTGTTATGAAGTATTCTAATTTATTGAGATAATGACTTTTGTGTTTTCATTGGCTGTAAGCCATAATCATCAACATTAACAGAAATAAACACTTGAAATAGATCACTCTGTTTGCAATGACTCCATGTAATATATGAGTTTCACTTTTTGTATTGAAGAACTGACATAAATTAGCTTTTTGATGATATTCTAATTTTGTGAGAAGCATCTGTATATATAATCAGTGCTTTGTGTTTGTAGCTTATTGTACATGTAATTTATTAATAAATGGTTAAATTTCAGAATAAAATGGCGTGGGATCTTCCCAGACTATTAATATCAGCTCACAGCTTTATACTAGGCCTTTACTGGTTATTACAATGGGGGACCCCACAAAAAAAATTGATGTGGGCCCCCCCTATAATTAATAACCAGCAAAGGCTAGGCAGACAGCTGTGGGCTGACATTAATAGCCTAGGAAGGGACAATGCATATTTGCCCCTTCCGAGGCTAAAAACATCAGCTCTCAGCTTCCCCAGAAATGGCGCATCCATAAGATGCACCAATTGTGACGCTTAGCCTCCCCTCTTCCCACTTGCCCTGGTATGGTGGCAAGTGGGGTAATAGGGTTGGGGTTGATGTCAGCTTTGTATTGGCAGCTGACATCAAGCCCAGGGGTTAGTAATGTAGAGGCGTCTATAGGACGCCCCCATTACTAACCCCATAGTCAAATTGTTAAATAAAGCACAAACATCCAGAATAAAGTATTTTATTTGAAATAATGACATAGACTCCTTTATTTAATCTACATTTACCAAAAAGCCATATACATACCATAACGCCCATTCCACTGAAGCCCATGTCTCCTGTAAAAAATAAATAAATAATAAAGCAACATAATCCTCACCTGTCCCCGACATGAAAATAATAATCTATTTGTCAGGCGACTGGTCTAGCTCTGCTACATCTAGATGGCAGGCTGCATTGTTGCATGATGCAACTATACAGCCTGCCATCCTGCAAAGACACTGAGCTGCACATGTGTGGTAAGCTTTTTACCTTGGGTCAGAGTCACAGCTGCGGGATCATGCTTACTTCTGACAGCGTGATAGCACAGCGCTCTGAATGGTGGTAGCGATGTTACGTTGTGGTTGTTTGGGACTCCATTCAGGTTCGTGTTCTGGTTCAGGTGCCTGAGCACAAACCTTTTTTGATGTTCGGGTAAAGTCGACGAACCGAAACATCAAACGGTTCGCTCATCTCTACTGATTAATTTCCTAAACATCTTCTCTGTACTGGACAAGTTTATAGAAGAAGGGTTACCTCTTATTGAGTGTCTATCAAAAATTTCAGAGAAGGGAATGTTAAAGTCTCCTCCCACCCTCAAAGATGCTGGAGTTAAGTTCCAAAGGAGGGAAATTTTCCTGCTCAAGAAACTAATTTGTCCCATGTTTGGTTGCATAAAATATTGGATTTACCCCCCCAAGAGAGCTTCAAGTAAAACATATCTGCCACCTGGATCTAAATGAGATTTGGTCACCTGCAATGTGCAAATTGTTGAAATTAAAATTGCTACTCCACCTCTTTTATTATTAAGATTGGGAATGCGGAAGGGAACTGGCTTGCTGCAAAGTGAAAAGTTCCTGACTTATTATAGTGGGATTTTGCAGAAAAACTATGTCTGCTCTCTGAGCAATTCTTCTCTTCTTTGGGGAGTTAAGACCCTTTACATTAAGAGAGAGTAGAGGCATCATGGTTAAAACCTAGTGTGTGAAAAAAGTACATAAAATATTATTACTCACTCGTTTGAAACAATCCTCTTCCTACTCCTCAGGGACCCTTTGGTTGGACAAAACTCTTTGCTTTTCAAGGCGTTCCACGACCTTCCAAAAAGGGGACTGGACTTGTGCAAGAGGGAGGAAGGGATACAAAAGGGTTCGGAGAAGGCAAAGACAACAATAAACATTATGGGATAACATATAAATCTGTATGTATAGGTCAATATCCCCAGGTAAATTCCTGATAGGGGATTACTCCTGTGGCAACACATTAGCACACTGGATTACACTGGTTTCATGACCTCTTGCTGTCACCGCTGGCACCATACGTTGTATGAATTCAGACTTCTGCAGTTACATAGCATGGTTGCAGATTTTCATCACAAACTCAGACAACCCCTTTAATGTTCCTAACATAAATAATAGCATAGCAACCTTTAAATTGTCAGCACAACCCTTTATTAACATAGTCATGCATCATGTAATCTTAAGCCTCAAGTTATGGATTGTTACATCCGTACAGAGGATCGGAACAATAACATCACACGAATACATCACCATAATCACCAATAGTACAGAAACGCAGGATCACAACCCTCATCCCCAAAACAACAGAAGTACAAAAAATACATCACTAGAACCACCAGCAGTATTGAAATACATCAACAGTACCATCAGCAGTACAGAAATGCATCACTGGAACCCCCATCAGTACATGAATACATCACCAAAACCAACATCAGTACATGTATACATAACCAGAACCACGATAAGTACATGAAAACATTACCAGCTCTACCATCTGTACATAAATTTAGCACCAGAAGAACCATCAGTACATGGTACATCAATTGTAATGTCAGGTCAGCCCCATATATATTGTAACCTACAAATCCCTATATGTGCTTAACAATGGTAAGAATATATTGGGATTTGTTGCTATCAGTCATCATTACATTGCATATGATACAGGAACCACAGTACTGATGAGAATTATCACACAAACATTTATATCCATGTTCCTTATAGATGTCATCTTCTCTGATTGGAGTTGTTCTCTTTCTTTTCCTCTTTGTCTTGTCCAGATGCCATGATGACTTTTTACTGCCAAAGCTTGTCTCTGCAGACTTCCATCTTCTACGGTCTTCTACAGCACATCCCGTCATGGTGTCCTTAAAAATAGCAGCATGACTAGAATGCTCCTGAATAAAAATATCTGCCCTATGCTGTGCCCTTGAATAATTAGCCCTCACTGTGCTCCCTACACAAAATTTGACCCACACACTGTCCCTATTATAGTACATGTCCTCCAAACTGTCATCTAGTTTCTATACTGAGCCTCCTCTTCACACTTTTTTCTTATACTGCATCCCCTCTATACTACCAGGTTTCTATTCTATGCCCCTTCATCACACTCCCCCTTCTCAGCATACTTTCCTCTCCTTGTTGTGCCCTCACACTGTCCCCCATGCTATTCCCTCTCTATACCCCCTCACTACCCAGTCTCTATTATGTGCCCCCGCACACTTTTCTCCCTCCATACTGTCTCCTCACACTATTCCCCTCAATAATCTTCTCACGCATTTCCCTTTCCCTCATGCTGCACCTGACATAATTCCCGGTCCCTTATACTATCTCCTCACACATCCCCTCAGCTTTCCACAGTTTCAGCACTCGTTCCCCTGCGGCTCATACTGTTTCTTCACACATTCCCCAATTCCTCACGATACTATCTCCTCACATATTCATCCCTAGCTCAACATACTGTCTCCCCACTCATCATACTGTTTCCTCACACATTCCCCCCTCATTGTCAATACTGTCTTTTCATACATCCCCTCCCTCATCATACTGTCTCCTCACACATCCACCCTGTTCGTCATGTTATCCTCTCATACATTCCCACCCTGCTCATGATACATCACAATATACAGTTAGGTCCATATATATTTGGACAGAGACAACATTTTTCTAATTTTGGTTCTAGACATTTCAGGGACAGGCGTGTGCAATCCCTTCGTTATGTCATTCTCAATTAAGCAGATAAAAGGCCTGGAGTTGATTTGAGGTGTGGTGCTTGCATTTGGAAGGTTTTGCTGTGAAGTAAACATGCGGTCAAAGGAGCTCTCCATGCAGGTGAAACAAGCCATCCTTAAGCTGAAAAAACAGAAAAAACCCATCCGAGAAATTGCTACAATATTAGTAGTGGCAAAATCTACAGTTTGGTACATCCTGAGAAAGAAAGAAAGCACTGGTGAACTCCTCAATGCAAAAAGACCTGGGCGCCCACGGAAGACAACAGTGGTGGATGATCGCAGAATAATCTCCATGGTGAAGAGAAACCCCTTCACAACAGCCAACCAAGTGAACAACACTCTCCAGGAGGTAGGCGTATCAATATCCAAATCTACCATGAAGAGAAGACTGCATGAAAGTAAATACAGAGGGTTCACTGCATGGTGCAAGCCACTCATAAGCATCAAGAATAAAAAGGCTAGACTGGACTTTGCTAAAAAACATCTAGAAAAGCCAGCACAGTTCTGGAAGAACATTCTTTGGACAGATGAAACCAAGATCAACCTCTACCAGAATGATGGAAAGAGAAAAGTATGGCAAAGGCGTGGCACAGCTCATGATCCAAAGCATACCACATCATCTGTAAAACACGGCGGAGGCAGTGCGATGGCTTGGGCATGCATGGCTGCCAGTGGCACTGGGTCACTAGTGTTTATTGATGATGTGACACAGGATAGAAGCAGCCGAATGAATTCTGATGTATTCAGAGCCATACTGTGTGCTCAGATCCAGCCAAATGCAGCCAAACTGATTGGTCGTCATTTCATACTACAGATGGACAATGACCCAAAACATAAAGCCAAAGCAACCCAGGAGTTTATTAAAGCAAAGAAGTGGAATATTCTTGAATGGCCAAGTCAGTCACCTGATCTCAACCCAATTGAGCATGCATTTCACTTGTTAAAGACTAAACTTCAGATAGAAAGGCCTACAAACAAACAGCAACTAAAAACCATCGCAATGAAGGCCTGGCAGAGCATCAAAAAGGAGGAAACACAGCGTCTGGTGATGTCCATGAGTTCAAGACTTCAGGCAGTCATTGCCAACAAAGGGTTTTCAACCAAGTACTAGAAATGAACATTTTATTTACAATTATTTAATCTGTCCAATTACTTTTGGTCCCTTTAAAAACAGGGTGGCACATGTTAAGGAGCTGAAACTCCTAAACCCTTCATCCAATTTTAATGTGGATACCCTCAAATGAAAGCTGAAAGTCTGAACTTCAACTGCATCTGAATTGTTTTGTTTAAAATTCATTGTGGTAATGTCTAGAACCAAAATTAGAAAAATGTTGTCTCTGTCCAAATATATATGGACCTAACTGTACATGTGGGCGCAACAGAGTTGATGTGTAAAGCCGGATTAGAGGTGGACGAGCTCAGAGAATCAATAGAGTACACGCACACAATGGTGTCCAACATAAAATTCCACTTTAATTAAGAGCGGGAGGGGTTTGTTTATTCCAACAAGCAAGAACTGTTTTGTGGGATTCAGAGATTGTTGTGTCTAAGTGTCTGGTTCGATCCAGAATCTCAGGGACTTGGAATGTGTAGGGTTAAGGTTTCTGTGTTAAAAGGTCTGCGTTATAGATTTTAGAGCATAAAATGTGAGCTAAGAAGACAAAATGGATTCTGATCTCCCACAATTCCCTCCTTTTGTGATTCTTGAAGGCCGAAAATGTTCCTGTGCCCATACTTTAGGGGCTAATCCATCCTGTCGGATTTATTAACTCTTCACCGGATTCCAGACGTCGGACAATTTTGGCTTCTCTTGAACATCACAATACTTTCTTTTCTCAGGAGGGGTCTTCTTGAAAATGCAGCCTTTAATTTACAAAAGAGAACATATTTAGAACTATCATAAGAATAAAATGAATAAACAGCAGTACTAATGATTGGAAAAGTTAATTGACTGATTTCCGGAAGAGCTAAATCTCATAAAATTATCATTCCAGTGATATTCAGTAAGGTGATCTATAGAAGAAAACATATGCACTAGCTCATCTTTAACGAAAGCTGCTTCTACCAAAGCTTCTTGGAAGGTTAAATTATGATTTTTTATATGAAAATTGTAATCACATGCTTTCTACTCAGGAAAAATTAAATGTTTCATTATAACACTTCAAACAGATTACATTAGTCAACAGATTATTTTCAATGCTTCCAACACCATTTGGCCTGGGGTTCACCCATGTCTTTATCGAAAGGATACATAAAGGATATATAAATTCTCATTTTTAAGGGATGTATCTTTTATAGTGACTGCCGTGAATCCAATTGGCTCTTCCTTTTAACTTCACAGAAGTGGATGTGGACTTGGTATGGACCGTCGTATCTGGGCTCTAAGGATTTCCTGATGTGTCTTTTTACCATAACCAGATCTCCAGGCTTTAGATCATGAATCCCATCTAGACTGTTTGGGTCTGGAATGGAACAAAAGACCTGCTTGTGCAGGGATGTTAGCTTATTGTGTAAACTTTGCACAGAACAAATCATCATACTTCAAAGTAAGAACCTAAGGAAAATACAGTCCTGTATTCCCTGTCCTCCTGAAAAGTATCTCAAAGGGTGTCAATCCTGTCTTTTTATTCGGGGTGTGTCTTACAGAAAACAAGAAAAGTGGTAAGCACTCTTTCCAGGGCTTCCCTGTCTAAGCCATTGCTTTCTGTATTTTCAGTTTCAATATTCCGTTCAGCCGTTGCACCTTACCACTGCTCTCTGGGTGGTAAGCGGTATGAACGTTTGGTCTACCCCCAAGGAGGTCAGTATCTCTCGCAGGACCTCTGCAGTGAAGTGGGTACCCCTGTCACTCTCTATCACCTCAGGAATCCCATACTTGCAGACAGCCACAGCTAGGAGTTTCTTAGTGGCATTTTTCGCGGTAGCTTTGGTTACCGGATATGCCACTGGCCATCCTGAAAACAGGTCAATGCAAACCAACACAAGTAAGTACCTACTTTAGGTAACTGTATGTAGTCTATCTGTAGCTTTTGGAAAGGGCACTAACTTTTGGGTGGGCTCTTCTTAGGTGTTTTTACTACTTGGCCTACATAGTGGTGAGCACACACCAGGCATGACTGGACATGTTTTGCTGCCAAGGTGCCAAATCCGGGGCCTACCCAGGTTGTCTTTACCAGATCACACATAGCCGTTTTGGAAACGTGGGTTGGGCTGTGCACCAGCACAGCCATCTGGGGATACCACGTTTTAGGAAGGCAAGCTCTTCCCTCCTTTTGCCATAGCCCATTTTCCCTGCACTCTGCTCCCAGTTCTGAACACTTTTTCCTCTTCTCCTCTCCAGATTGTGACTGAAGTTTGAAAAGAAGCCTAAGATTTATCGGCCCTGTTGACTCTGGTTGAGCTGGTTGGGTGGCCTGGGCTGTCAAGACTTCAAGATCAGAGGGGTCCTTCAAAGCCTCTTTAGCTGCCTGATCTGTTAGTGCATTACAGTTGGCCCATGAGGTTTTGGCAGACGTATGGGCTTTCACTTTGTTTATGGCCACCTTGCTGGGTTTCGTCAGTACTTCAATCAGTTCCATAACTGCCTGAATGTTTTTAATGGGTTTTTCCATTGCTGTGAGGAAAGATCTAGCCTTCCATATGGGTCCATAGTCATGCGCTATGCCGAATCCATATCTGCATGAATGTTAGCAGTGCAATCAGTAGCTAGTGTGCAAGCTTCAGCAGGGGCCTTCAACTCTGCTTCCTGTGCTGACATACGTGTTCGGTAGTGATTGCATAACCTGTATGGAAGGTCCCATCTATGGCATATCTGGAACCATCCACAAAAAAATCAAAGTCTGGACCCCATATAATGCCCCATGCAGGTGCCCATGCCTCCTGGGCCCCCATATAATGCCCCATGCCTCCTGAGTCCCCATATAATGCCCCATGCAGGTGCCCCATGCCTCCTGGGCCCCCATATAATGCCTCATGCCTCCTGGGCTCCCATATAATGCCCCATGCCTCCTGGGCCCCCATATAATGCCCCATGTAGGTGCCCCATGCCTCCATACATAAAAAAAAAAAATTAAATACTCACCTCACCTCACCTGCTGCCGCTGCTCTTTATGAGGTAATTACTCTGGAACGCTTAAAAGGATCCCACTGATTCTGAGAATGTTTTTTTTTTCGTGACATATTTTACTTCATGATAGTGGTAAAACTTCTTTGATATCACTTAGTTTATTTGTGAAAAAAAACGGAAATTTTGCAATTTTCAAACTTTGAATTCTTATACTCTTAAATCAGAGAGTTATATCACACAAAATAGTTAATAAATAACATTTCCCACATGTCTAATTTACATCAGCACAATTTTGGAAACAAAATGTTTTTTGTTAGGAAGTTAGAAAGGTTAAAAGTTGACCAGCAATTTCTCATTTTTCCAACAAAATGTACAAAACCATTTTTTTAGGGACCACACCACTTTTGAAGTGACTTTGAAGGGTCTATATGACAGAAAATACCCAAAAGTGACACCATTCTAAAAACTGCACCTCTCAAGGTGCTCAAAATCACATTCAAGAAGTTTATTAACCTGTCACATCCTTCACAGGAACTGATGCAACGTGGAAGGAAAAAAATGAACATTTAACTTTTTTTTTCACAAAATGTATACTTCAGACCCAACTTTTCTATTTTCACAAGGGTAACGAGAGAAAATGGACCAAAAAATGTATTGTGCAATTTATCCTGAGCATGCCGATACCCCATATGTGGGGGAAAACCACTGTTTGCATGCACTTCAGGGTTCGGAAGGGAAGGAGCACAGTTTGACTTTTTAAATGCAAAAATGGCTGGAATCGAGAGCAGACGCCATGTTGCGTTTGGAGAGCCCCTGATGTGCCTAAACAGTAGAAACCCCCCACAAGTGACCCCATTTTGGAAACTAGACCCCTCAGGGAACTTATCTAGATGTGTGGTAAGCACCTTGAACCACCAGGTGCTTCACAGAAGTTTATAACAAGCCGTGAAATTAAGATTTTTTTATTTTCACAAGAGTAACAGAAGAAAATGGACCCCAAAATTTGTTGTGCAATTGCTCCTGAGTATGGACATACCCCAGTTGTAGGGGAAAACTATTGTTTGGGCGGAGGGCTGGACTTGGAAAGGAAGGAGTGACATTTGGAAAGTAGACTTTGATGCAATGGTCTGAGGATGTCGCATTTGGAGAGCCCCTGATGTGCCTAAACAGGGGAAATCCTGACAAGTTACCGCATTTTGGAAACTTCACCCCTCAAGAATTTTATCCAGGGCTATTTGAATTTGGGTCTTCCAGCAAGACAATGAGCCAAAACAAACAGCCAAGGCAACAAAGGAGTGGCTCAAAAAGAAGCACAGTAAGGTCATTAATCCCATAGAAAACTTATGGAGGGAGTTGAAGCTCCGAGTTGCCAAGCGACAGCCTCAAAATCTGAATGATTTCGAGATGATCTGCAAAGAGGAGTGGACCAAAATTCCTCCCGACATGTGTGTAATCCTCATCATCAACTACAAAAAACGTCTGACTTCTGTGCTTGCCAACAAGGGTTTTGCCACCAAGTATTAAGTGCTGTTTGCCAGAGGAATCAAATACTTATTTCTCACTGCAAAATGCAAAAGAAATGATCTAATTTATACAATGTGATTTTCTTGATTTTTTGGGGGGATATTCTATCTCTCAATGTTAAAATTAACCTACCCTTAAAAGTATAGACTGTTCATGTCTTTGTCATTGGGAAAATGTACAAAAACAGCAAGGGATCAAATACTTATTTCCCCCACTGTATGGCCAGGGACTGTA
This sequence comes from Phyllobates terribilis, assembly GCF_046119375.1. Taxonomy (NCBI): domain Eukaryota; kingdom Metazoa; phylum Chordata; class Amphibia; order Anura; family Dendrobatidae; genus Phyllobates; species Phyllobates terribilis. The sequence goes on from NW_027362763.1 coordinate 571,697,574, forward strand.
AATCTGCCATTAAGTGTGAAGAGTATTGTAGCAACAGACACGCTTCAGCTATGCATCCAACCCCACCTACCAGCAACGCACCGGCCACAGTCACCACTAGTCCCACTGCAAGCCATGGCGGGAGCCACAGATTCATGCAGACTCTTCTACAGCTGTTTCCTGCTCATGCTTGGAGGTATGTGGGGAGGGCCAGAGCACCTAATGCTGTACCAAGATATGCCTAATCAGGGGTTTATCCAGAAGGAAAGCCAGAAAAGGCAGTGAAAATGTATGCTCTCATTGATGAACAGAGCAACTGATCCCTAGCTCGACCTTAGTTCTTTGAAGCTTTTGGAATCAAGAGACCAGATAAACTCTACACTCTGAACACCTGCTCTGGCCGCTTAAAGACTTGTGGCAGAAGGATTCCCTCCAATTGAGACAAGGAAATACCCTTACCAACACTGATCGAATGTGATCAAATACCTGACTGTAGGGGTAAGGTCCCTAGCCCGGAAGCTGCATTTCATCAATCACACTTAAGGCACCTAGCCAGCATTATCCCCCCTATGGATATGGACGCCGAGATTCTACACCTGCTTGGCAGAGACAATTTAAGGGTACACAAAGTGCGTCAACAGTGTAATGGTCCAGATTACGCCACATACGCTCAGAGACTGGACTTGGGGTGGGTAGTCATAGGAAATGTATGCTCGGATCGACCAGGAGTTGACTCTTTTAAGACTTGCGTGCTCGGGGACGGACTTCATAAAGCTGCGTCAGCGCTGACACTGGGTCACAAGCCTGAGAACATCCAGATCATCACCAGCGACCTGATCCGGGGCCTAATAGTGCCCTTCGAGGACCCCTCCAGCCTGTCCCTGATCATAACCAACCAGGACTTCCATCGCATTAAGGACCGGGAGTGAGTCCTGACCAAGGCAGAGCGAGAAAAGGCAATGCAGGCTAGGAAACAATGGAAAATGAGACGATATGTTAAAGTGTTTATTGTTGCATGCTAACATGTCTTTATCATTAGAAGTTTTTGGACTATATTCAAAGGACATTAGTTCAATACTGAAATTCCTTATGGAATTTCAGACAGGGAGTGTGCTGTACCCCCAGAAATAATTACTGTTCAGATGTTTGTTTTGCATATGTTAGAAAATGAGTACTGAATTTATCTGCTAAATGTATTATTGCTACGTCACCATCTGCTGGTCAGTATTAATTCACCATTCACTTTTGTTCATTCCAATTAAGTTGGTTAAAACTGTGTGTGGCTTCGCATGGCAGTTGGTGGGTCTCTTGCTCTTGGCAGCCATTTTATAGCTAGTGTTGCTGTGAGACAGGAATCACTTACTGGGCTAGCAAAGTCATCAATTTCTGATTAGACTAAACCTACGCCAGCGGCTTCAGAGAAAGCAACAGTATTGTACCATCAAATAATATTTCTGTATCCGGTATTTAATAAACCAAGTCTTTAATTGCACCCTTGCTGTGGTAGATTCAAGTCTACGGATGCTGCGCTGGTCCTGTCTGCTCCGCATTTTGGATAGGAAGGTAAGGAAAAGAAAATCTCATAGCATCTTACCTATCAGCTACACCTTCAATCGCCTTATGTGGAGACAGAACAACATATTAGCAAAATAATAGAAATTACCTCCTAATCCAATTAATTAATAGATCACATAGACTTATATACTATAATAAACACAACCCTCTCCCTCCTATTCCTAACAATCCATTCCCACTAGTGATGGGCGAGCACTAAAATGCTCGGGTGCTCGTTGCTTGGGTCGAGCACATTGGAATACTCGGGTGCTCGACCCGAGCAATGAGCCCAATGTAAGTCTATGGGAAACTCGAGCATTTTTCAGGCGGCTCCCCCTGGCGGTCTGCAAAGGGCTTAAAAATTGCCCAAATCGATGGGAACAGTGCTCAAATGGCACGGGAACAGCATGGGCAAGACCCCTGGAAGCATTTCTGACTCCCAGGTCACTGCTGTCATCAATGTTGTCAGAGGTATTACGCCGCTTTTACGGACTCACAATAAAACATACAAAAACTATACCAAAATGGATTTTCCTGGAAAACATGTCAAGGAACATCCTTTCCAGGGTAATTGTATATAAGGCAAAATAAATAACCAAAAACAAAAATACTCCTCCACTCCATAGGCTATATTCACACGTAGCATTTTGGAAGCGTTTTTGCACTTTTGTATTGCTTTCAACCATGACAAATGCATTCACCGGGAAATGTCATTTTAACATTTTACAACCTTATCTGGCCATGTGGTGTGTGAGACATGATCAGACACATCCTGTTTCATTTATGAAGGAGGGAGTCTGAAAGTCACAAAGCCTATTTTTATAGGGCCATCAGGTGGCCTTTACTATTCTAAAAGGGCCAGCAGTTGGCCCTCACTATTCTTAGAAAGCCATCAACCGGCTAAACTGTGTTGTTTCCATTACTAAAGAGTGGGTCTCCTATACTGTTATTGCGTATGCAGTGAGTGGCAGGGCTGCCCAAAATTTGGACGCACCCCAATACCCCTTTGAAGAGACTTAGAGGAGGGCCTCCTGAAAACAATGTTCCCATTATTAGGAAGTGGGTCTCCCATACTGTTTGCCTATGCAGTGAATGCAACGGCTGCAAAAATTTGGACCTACTCCAATGCCCCTTGGATGAGACATAGAGGGCCTCATGAAAAATGTTCCCATTATTAGGAAGTGGGTCTCCCATAGTGTTGGCCTATGCAGTGAATGCAAGGGCTGCCAAAAATTGGGAGGCACTCCAATGCCCCTTGGAAGAGACGTAGAGGGCCTCATGAAAAAATGTTCCCATTATTAGGAAGTGGGTCTTCCATAGTGTTGGCCTATGCAGTGAATGCAAGGGTTGCTAAAAATTTGGAGGCACTCCAATGCCCCTTGGAAGAGATGTGGAGGTCATGAGGGCTTCCTGAAAACAATGTTCCCATTATTAGGAAGTGGGTCTCCCATTGTGTTTGCCTATGCAGTGAATGCAAGGGTTGCCAAAAATTGTGAGGCACTCCAATGCCCCTTGGAAGAGACGTAGAGGGCCTCATGAAAAAATGTTCCCATTATTAGGAAGTGGGTCTCCCATAGTGTTGGCTTATGCAGTGAATGCAAGGGCTGCCAAAAATTTGGAGGCACTCCAATGCCCCTTGGAAGAGACGTGGAGGAGGGCCTCATAAAAAAATGTTCCCATTAGAAAGGAGCAGGTCTCCTATACTTGTAATGCCCATGCACTAAGTGTATGGGCTGACAAACATTTACCCCTGGGGGTTATACATGAACATACTGTATAAACATTTTTTTTTACGGGCATCATAAACACCCTTTAAAAAATTATGTGGGTGTTGCATCATGGACCACGGTCACCCTGGTGATATGTTGGTGGAGGATGAGGATGAGGAGAAGGAGGAGGACAAGAGCAAATAGACAAAATCAGGAAGTGTATATACCCATGTGTGGGTGTGAAAAGGTGCATGAGTATTAGAGATGAGCGGTGTTCGACTCGAACTGTTCGCCAATCTCAAATTCGAGCTGTTTTGGGCGGTGTTCGAGCCGTTCGACGAACACGAACGATTTGAAAAAAATCCGGCTGTTCGAGGTTATGTTCGATAACTGTTCGTGCACCAAAATCGTAACTGGATTTTTTCACAGTAATGCTAATCAATGTTAATGCACAGTTTGAGTGTACAGTGGGCGGGGGGAGGGGCAGGGGATGGATCTCTGCAGAAATAATGAAGATCTCCATTTTTTTTTTCTTTCCCGCATTTACAGTGGGGAGGTGCAGTCTGTCAGCTTATCAGCAGCGCACACACGCAGCGAAGTGCTTTTTTTCACACAAGCAAGGGCATGTGTCATTGGCTGTGTATGTCACATGTCCTTGCCCTATAAGACCCAGCCATTTTCCACATCGCCACCATTTTCTCACCGCTGCAGCTGAGTGTTAGACGGCACCACTTCTGCTGTGGGCGCTATACTTTCTAACTGTGTGAATTGCAAGCGAATTTGCTCTTAAATAGACAGATAGGTTGGGAGTAGGGACTAGTTGTAATTGCAGCCCCTTTGAGGGCTAGGTTACAGCATTTCCTAGGACTTTTTGCCAGGCAGGTCTGTTTTACTGCTGTGCAAGTGTTTTTCACAGCATTTGGCTAAATCTAGCTAAGCAAATCCTTTTGGGCTTCTTGCAGTGTGTGTTAGTCAGTGGAGTAGCCTATCTGTGTTGCAAGCTACACCACCTGTGTATGTAATACGAATTTTTTACTGCACCTAGCCAAGTAAAACCTTTTGGGCATAGTAGCAGTGTGTGTTACTCATTGTATTAGGCAATCTATACCAAGCTCCACCAGCTTTGAAATTAATAATAATTTTTAGCTGCATCTAGCCCGGAAAATAATTTTGGGCCTGTAGCAGTGTGTGGTACTCATTCTATTAGGCCATCTATACTAAGCTCCACCAGCTTTGAAATTAATAATAATTTTTAGCTGCATCTAGCCCGGAAAATAATTTTGGGCCTGTAGCAGTGTGTGGTACTCAATCTATTAGGCCATCTATACCAAGCTCCACCAGCTTTGAAATTAATAATAATTTTTAGCTGCATCTAGCCCGGAAAATAATTTTGGGCCTGTAGCAGTGTGTGGTACTCATTCTATTAGGCCATCTATACTAAGCTCCACCAGCTTTGAAATTAATAATAATTTTTAGCTGCATCTAGCCCGGAAAATAATTTTGGGCTTGTAGCAGTGTGTTGCACTCAATCTATTAGGCCATCTATACTAAGCTCCACCAGCTTTGAAATTAATAATAATTTTTAGCTGCATCTAGCCCGGAAAATAATTTTGGGCCTGTAGCAGTGTGTGGTACTCAATCTATTAGGCCATCTATACTAAGCTCCACCAGCTTTGAAATTAATAATAATTTTTAGCTGCATCTAGCCCGGAAAATAATTTTGGGCCTGTAGCAGTGTGTGGTACTCAATCTATTAGGCCATCTATACTAAGCTCCACCAGCTTTGAAATTAATAATAATTTTTAGCTGCATCTAGCCCGGAAAATAATTTTGGGCCTGTAGCAGTGTGTGGTACTCATTGTATTAGGCCATCTATACCAAGCTCCACCAGCTTTGAAATTAATAATAATTTTTAGCTGCATCTAGCCCCGAAAATAATTTTGGGCATAGTAGCAGTATGTGGTACTCATTGTATTAGGCCATCTATGCCAAGCTCCACCAGCTTTGAAATTAATAATAATTTTTAGCTGCATCTAGCCCAGAAAATAATTTTGGGCATAGTAGCAGTGTGTGGTACTCATTGTATTAGGCCATCTATACCAAGCTCCACCAGCTTTGAAATTAATAATAATTTTTAGCTGCATCTAGCCCGAAAAATAATTTTGGGCATAGTAGCAGTGTGTGGTACTCATTGTATTAGGCCATCTATGCCAAGCTCCACCAGCTTTGAAATGAATAATAATTTTTAGCTGCATCTAGCCCAGAAAATAATTTTGGGCATAGTAGCAGTGTGTGGTACTCATTGTATTAGGCCATCTATACCAAGCTCCACCAGCTTTGAAATTAATAATAATTTTTAGCTGCATCTAGCCCGGAAAATAATTTTGGGCATAGTAGCAGTGTGTGGTACTCATTGTATTAGGCCATCTATGCCAAGCTCCACCAGCTTTGAAATGAATAATAATTTTTAGCTGCATCTAGCCCAGAAAATAATTTTGGGCATAGTAGCAGTGTGTGGTACTCATTGTATTAGGCCATCTATACCAAGCTCCACCAGCTTTGAAATTAATAATAATTTTTAGCTGCATCTAGCCCGGAAAATAATTTTGGGCATAGTAGCAGTTTGTGGTACTCATTGTATTAGGCCATCTATACCAAGCTCCACCAGCTTTGAAATTAATAATAATTTTTAGCTGCATCTAGCCCGGAAAATAATTTTAGGCATAGTAGCAGTGTGTGGTACTCATTGTATTAGGCCATCTATACCAAGCTCCACCAGCTTTGAAATGAATAATAATTTTTAGCTTCATCTAGCCCGAAAAATAATTTTGGGCATAGTAGCAGTGTGTGGTACTCATTGTATTAGGCCATCTATACCAAGCTCCACCAGCTTTGAAATTAATAATAATTTTTAGCTGCATCTAGCCCGGAAAATAATTTTTGGGCCTGTAGCAGTGTGTGGTACTCATTCTATTAGGCCATCTATACTAAGCTCCACCAGCTTTGAAATTAATAATAGTTTTTAGCTGCATCTAGCCCAGAAAATAATTTTGGGCATAGTAGCAGTGTGTGGTACTCATTCTATTAGGCCATCTATATCAAGCTCCACCAGCTTTGAAATTAATAATAATTTTTAGCTGCATCTAGCCCAGAAAATAATTTTGGGCATAGTAGCAGTGTGTGTTACTCATTGTATTAGGCCATCTATACCAAGCCCCACCAGCTTTGAAATTAATAATAATTTTTAGCTTCATCTAGCCCGGAAAATAATTTTGGGCATAGTAGCAGTGTGTGGTACTCATTGTATTAGGCCATCTATACCAAGCTCAACCAGCTTTGAAATTAATAATAGTTTTTAGCTGCATCTAGCCCGGAAAATTATTTTGGGCCTGTAGCAGTGTGTGGTACTTATTCTATTAGGCCATCTATACCAAGCTCCACCACCTGTGTATGTAATAAAATTGTTTTACTGCTTCTAATCCAGCCAATCCTTTTGGGCTAGTACCACAGTTTGGCCACTCAGCTCTGCTCGGTTTCCATCCATCATTTTTTGTGCAAACAACTACAGAGTTGTCAGTAAGTTAACCACCAAAATGAGTGGAAAAAGGCCTGCTGCTGGTGGAAAGGGGAATAGGAATGTTGGGAAGGGAAAAAAAGGTTGTGTCCGTGGGGTAGGTGTTAAAGCAACAGTAGCATCTGCAGAAGAAAGACCATCTTCCAGCCAAACTAAGATGTCTACTTCTTTTCGTGGACAATGTGATCCGATCCCTTTCTTACGGCCACGCCCATCGCTACAAATTCCAGATGAGGCACAAAAACAGCAGGTGCTTCAAAGAATATCAAGTGCTCCTTTAAGTGGGCTCTCCTCCACCTCAACTTCAACATCACAAATACTCCAGTCCTCAGAGGTGTCACCCCAATCGCACTTGCTTCCTCACAGCTCCCGAGTCTCCAGCTGCCCGTCTGAGTATGGGGTAGCACAGATGGTTGAGTCTGCAGAGCTGTTTACTCATACTATAGCCTGGGAATCAAGGTCTGCTCCAGAGCTTCTTTGAATCCAGACAAGGAAATGATCTGCACTGATGCCCAGAATCTTTATGAGTCGGATCCAGGACCAGATGAAGAAGGTTCTGAGAATAATGTAGACCCTCGTTCCCAAACTGTAACTCCTGTTGGTGGAGAGAATGATGAAGACGATGATGAGACTCAAATACCTGATTGGAGCGACAACTTGAGTTTTCGGTCAGGGCAGGAAGAGGTTGGCTCTGAGGACGACGGGTGTGAGAACACACAGGGTGATGATGACGAGGTTGGAGATCCCACTTACTGTCAACCCACAGTCAGCCAGTCGATGAGGTCAGCAGAGGAGGTGGAGGAGGATGCTAGTGACGACGAGGTTAGGTTGCACCTTCCTGGACAGAGACGTAGTACTGGTAGCACGTCAACAACTGCATCCTCAAACACAACTGTGCCTCTGACCACAAGTCATGGTGGCTTTTCAGGTCGCATGGGCTCTAAGCCCTACATAGCCTGGGCATTTTTTTCAGATAGATAAGGATGACCCAACTCGTGTTATCTGTAAAATTTGTCACCAAAAGCTAAGTAGAGGCCAAAAAATCCATAGTTTGAGAACTTCATGCATGAACCGTCACATGGATATGAAGCATAAGTTGCAGTGGGAAGCTCACTGTGCTACAATGCGGCCTAGCGGGCTGGGCCAACCACCGTCTGCCCCATCTTGTGCATCCGCGGTCTCTTCATCCTCTGTGACTGGGGGGACAGCAGTCACACATGTTTCTGGACGCAGACCTGCCACCTTTTTACCCGCAACAGCCAGTGTGATTGGCAGGTCATCATTTCATTCTAAATGGAAACACCAGCTGGTGTTGAGCGCTCTCCGATATCGAGAGCACCACCTTTGGATAAAGGCAACCTAACTTTTCCGCCTGCATCTTCCTCACAGACCGGCAGTTTGCCGGGGACACCCTACTCAACCCCGTCTAAGCACAACAGCCAGCCCTAGGTCCCTCAGATGTGGACAAGTAAAAGACCATTTCCTCCTAGCCATGAGAAAGCTAAGAGGTTGAATTTCACCATCTGCTGGCTCTTGGCTACAGAAATGCTACCTTTCCGCCTGGTGGACACAGAGGATTTTCGAGACCTTATGTCCGTCGCAGTGCCCCAGTACCAGATGCCCAGTCGGCACTACTTCTCAAAGAAAGGTGTGCCTGTGCTCCACCAGCATGTCGCACACAACATCACCGCTTCTTTGAGAAACTCTGTGTGTGACAGGGTGCATTTCACCACAGACACTTGGACGGGTAGGCATGGACAGGTGCGTTACATGTCGCTGACTGGGCACTGGGTAACTATGGTGACAGCAGGACAAGGGGCTGCTGTCCAAGTCCTGCCATCCCCACGAGTTGTGCATCAATCCTCTTTATCTCGAAGTTCCTCCACTGCTTCTGCCTCCTCAACCTCCTCTCGGTCCTCCACCTGCAACCAAAGCCTGTCTGGTAATGCCACCCGCTTTCTAACTGCACAGAAGGAATTATGCACACCTCCTTACCATGCAGGCAGCAGGGCTCAACGTCATCAGGCGGTTTTTACTTTGAAATGTCTGGGAAATGTGAGTCACACACCTGAGGAGTTGTGGTCAGCTCTGGAGAACCAGTTTCATGAATGGTTGTCTCCACTGGACCTGCAACCAGGGAAGGCCGTGTGCGACAATGCTGCAAACCTGGGTGCGGCCCTTTGCCGGGGCAATGTCACACATGTGCCTTGTATGGCTCACGTGTTGAACCTGGTTGTCCAGCAATTTTTAGCCCACTATCCCGGACTAGATGACCTTCTGCAGAGGGCACGGTCGCTGTGTGCTCACTTTCGCCGTTCGCATCCCGCAGCTCAGCGACTTACATCTCTACAGAAGTCGTTGGGCCTGCAACTTCACCGGCTGAAATGCGATGTGCCGACACGGTGGAATTCAACTCTGCACATGTTGCAGTGATTGTGGCAGCACCGACAAGCCCTGGTGCAATACTTTGTGACGTATAGCCTGGGCCAACGAGATCCAGAGGTGGGGCAAATCACGCTGGAGGAGTGGTCTCAGATCAGGGACCTATGCACCCTTCTGCACAGTTTTGAAATGGCGACGAAGATGTTTAGTGCTGACGATGCCATTATCAGCATGACTATTCCGGTGATTTACATGCTGGAGCACACTTTAAACAGAATTCGGAGTCAGGTGGTGGGACAAGAGGAGGTGGAGGAAGTAGAGTAGGAGGAGTTGTATGCGGAAGGGCTAACATCTGCAAGGTCCAGACGGTCGGCAGCACCAAGGCGGCAGGCATGACAGGGTGGGGGAGAGGGATTAACCAGGGCGCATGGTAGCAGCCAAACTGTTGAGGAAGGTGCAGGAGCCGAGGAAGAAGTGGAGGATGAACTGGCGATGGGCATGGAAGACTCATCAGATAAGGGAGACCTTGATCACATTTCTGTTGTGCGAGGTTGGGGGGAGAGGGCAGAGGAAGGAAGCATGATTCTTACCTCGCCACCAACACAACAGGGACTTGGTGCTCCTGGATGCGCAAGACACATGAGTGCCTTCTTGCTGCACTACCTGCAACATGACCCTCGGATTGTCAGAATTCGAAATAATCCTGACTAGTGGGTTGCCACACTCTTAGATCCCCGGTACGAAAGTAAATTTGCAGAAATAATTCCTGCCATAGAAAGGGATTCACGCATGCAGGAGTATCAGCAGAGACTGTTGCAGAATCTTACATGTGCTTTTCCACAAAACACCAGTGGTGCACGTAGTGAATCTCACAGTTCTAACTTGCCAACCGTGGGACTGTCGAGTCTTCAGCACTCAAACCGTAACAGAAACACAGTATCTGCTGGAAACAGCAATTTTGTGCAATCATTTCAACACTTTTTTAGCCCATCCTTTGCAAGGCCACAGGAGACAGGAAGTCTGACACATAGTCAACGCCTAGAGACGATGGTACAGGAGTATCTCCAAGTGAACATCGAAGCCATGACTGTGTCACTGGACCCTTGCTCATTTTGGGCTTCCAATCTGGAAAAATAGCCTGAGTTCGCCACTCACGCCTTGGAGATCTTGTCGTGCCCTGCAGCCAGCGTTCTCTCTGAACGTGTGTTCAGCGCTGCTGGTGGTGTGCTGACAGATTAGCGCACGTGGCTGCACAGTGAGAATGTAGACAGACTCACATTCATAAAGATGAACAAATCATGGATCCGCAAGGACTTTTCTACCCCTGAGTCATCCTGGGGAGAGTAAAAGCTTGATGATTTGGTAAAATCACCTCACCAACTGTTTTAAGCAACTCTGGGGCAATTGATGCCACTTAAGTGGTGTCTGTGCCACAAATTTTTGGAAAAAATGGAGACTCTTTTTGGAGTCCCCTTGCTGTGTTTTACGTGACGTTGGCATCGTCAATTACAGGTGGGTTGGGTCTTTGCCCTCCCCCTTTTAACCATAAGAAACTACATACACTATGGCTTGGCGTAGCACAGATGGTTGAGTCTGAAGAGCTGTTTACTCAGAGGTCTGCTCCTAAGCTTCAGTGTCTGCTAATCAGTGTAGTAGCCCAGCTGTGAAGCAAGCTGCACCGCCTGTGTTTCTAATAATAATTTTTAACTGCATCTAGCCTAGGCAGACTGTGGGGACCCCCAACCAAACCCAGACGCTCAGCCCCCCAACCGCCCCCCTTTCATTGACAATACAATCATGTAACTCTTACAATTGGATGGGTGAGGATCGGTCACAGCTTTATTAACTGTTTATACTCATGACATTAGAAAGGCATTTTATTTCTAAAATAATTCAGCTTGTTGCAGCATGTCCTGTGTCTCCACACCGGCAAGTTGGCCAACAAGTGTAACTCTCCATCATGTCCTTTATATTTCCAGGCCACGGAGGATCCTGCGTACTCGTATGCAGGACTCTGACCCCATCTGTCACTCTTAACGCTTGTTCCACTCCGTCCTGGAGTCCTGACAGGAATATGTCCAGTCCAATATCCATTAAGTGAACACTGTCGGCCCGTATGAGGCCTGCTTTATCTCCTTCCAATTGTCGGTGTCGTATCACTACACCGCCTCTGTCTCTTATAAATTTTGCCATCCAAATATTTATTAGCCGCCTTGTCTGTTCAATGGCCGTGATGTCTCGGGCACCTTGCCATACCGCTCTCGGCACAATCTCTGACCATACTATAGTTATTTTTGTGAAAAATTCTCTGAAGCGCTCAGTGTCTAGTTTCATTATTGCCATTAGTTATGCGCTCTTGTGATAACCTATGTCGTTTTCCCCGGCCTGTATAACTAAGATGACCGGACCTCTTGCCTCTCTCCCTACCTTGATTACCTCCATTAGTACCTGTGGCCATTGCAGGCCTCTAATACCTCTCCAGTTGAAATATGTGTTATGAAACTCAAATTTCCTCCCGCCTGGGCGGACTTTCGCCCTTTTTTCTACACAATATATATACGAGTGGCCTATCACCCACACTGTTGGCTTAGCGTCACCTGTAAAAGAAACAAACCACGTTAGGGTAACAAGTCCGGTCTTATGTATCTCGCCAAACATGTAGACCGCCATCTCCCTATCCTCTGAACTTCCGTTTCTGACAGTCCTGCTCTTGCTGCTTCCGTGGCCGCGCCTATGCGGAATGAGTGTGTCCCATAATCTTTGGGGTGGTTCCCTGCTGATGTTAGGCATTTATTAAATATAGCTTGGAACTGGTATCTTGATATGGCGTTCCATCAATGTGTGATAGGAAGAAATTACTTTGTGATCTGATGGTTATATACGTTTTTACTATCGTTACCCGACTCAGTGTACCGTTTGTGGGTTGTAGAAGTACCCATGTGCTCCTGCCCGCTGGAACCGTTTTCGATTTGCGTATGCGTAGACGTATTGCATTATTGGCTACGACTACGTCCTAGTGTAATAAGCCTCCACTGGTGGTAATTTTGGATTGAGGGATTAATTCGCTTATGCATAGCGCCCCGAAGAAGGCGATCGCAAATGCAGTAGACAGTAGTGTGGCTTCGAATTGTGAGTGTCATGTTAATGGTGTTAGGGATATGATGTGAGAAATCAGTTTTAGTGACACGGGACGGGACGTCTACACTCCTGACTTGGCTGACCCCTTTTCCACCCTTTTATGGATTGTCTGATGATGAATCTCTTTTTGTCACATCTCCCCAATTCAGAAGTTGGAAGTGAAATGCTACTCCGGTCAGCCACCGCTGCGCTGACGCCCCTGATATGCCCCTCATCATTAGCTGGTGGAGAAATTCTATGGTGACTTGTAATCTGGCTTGTTCACATTGGTCAACCCGTCTGCCTGCTACTAGTCGTGTCCACTCTTCCCATGCCTTACCGTATGCTTGCCACATCGACAGGGCAACTGACGCTCTGATTAATGGCATCAACTATTCGCCACTAGATCCCATAGGGAGGCTGGGCAACTGTTGCCCGATGGGTGGGCGTTGGGGAGGAGCTCTGTGAAAATCTGCCAATTGAATTTTGATAAAGCATTAGCAGCAGTGTTAGACCCCCCAGCATCGTGGCTAGCGCGGACCCATACATTGTGTTTTAGGCACAGGAATGCTAGCCGGCGTAGTAGGCCTAGCACTGGGAGAGACGATGATGCCATATTTTTAATGAAGTGCGCTAGGCTGGTGTTTTTTGTTATGAAGCGTATATTTTTGTTAGCCAGGCACGCGCCCCATATTTCTATTGCTACCACTATTGGAAACAGTTCCCGGACTGTCTGTTTTTTTGTCAGCACTTGTTCTGCCCAATACGGAGGCCATAAGCTTGTGCACCATTGGTTATTTAGTATCGCTGCATATCCGCCTGATTCTGCCGCCCCGGTGAATAATCTTAGTCCAATGTTGGACTGTTCTGCTGACATAAATAACGTGTGACCGTTGAATGATTATAAGAAGGTTTTCCACACCTCTAAGTCCACCCGTAGCTGCCTGCTGATTCTGATTGTATGACTCGGTTTAGATGCCCCTTTTGTTGCGGGCGATAAATGAAGAGAAAAAACCCTTCCGACTGGCATCACCCAGCTCGCAAACACGAGGAGACCTAGTAATACTTGCATCTGCTGTAGTGTTACTTTCCATACTGCACAAAAAACCTAGATCAGGTGTAATGCTTTGGTATTTTTTCCCATGGGAGGTGGAACAACCTTGCTGTGGTGTCGATTTCGATGCCTAAGAACGATATCTTTGTTGTGGGCCTATGTTTTTGGTTGGGCATAATGGGACTCCAAACCGACGGGAGATGTTTGTGAATTCGTTGAGTAAGGGGCAGCGAAAGTGGATGACTAATCGCCACGGCCCGCGGAGGGGCCACCATAGTCAGTGAATCCTTCCTTATTTAGTACAGAGTCTACCAATACTTTGGGCGCAGTAGCCCAGCTGCGAAGCAAGCTGCACCGCCTGTGTATCTAATAAGAATCTTTTACTGCATCTAACCCAGCCAATCATTTGATAGTATTGCTAGTAGCAGAGTCGCATGGGCTCTAAACCCTGCATAGCCTGGGCATTTTTTGAGATGTCTAAGGATGACCCAACTCATGTTATCTGTAACATTTGTCACCAAAAGCTAAGTAGAGGCCAAAAAAACAATAGTTTGAGTACTTTATGCTTGAACCGTCACATGGATATGAAGCATAAGTTGCAGTGCGAAGCTCACTGTGCTACAATGCGGCCTACTGGGCCAGTGCAACCACCATCTGCCCCACCTGTGTCATCCTGGGGAGACTAAAAGCTTTAGAATTTTGGAAAATCACCCCACCAACCATTTTAAGCAACTCTGGGACAATTGATGCCACTAAAGTGGTGTCTGTGCCTCAATTTTTGGAAAAAATGGAGACTCTTTTTGGAGTCCCCTTGCTGTGTTTTACATGACATTGGCATCGTCAATTCCAGGTGCGTCGGGTCTCTACCCCCCCTTTTAACCGTAAGAAAGTACATACCCTATGGCTAGGGGTAACACAGATGGTTGAGTCTGAAGAGCTGTTTACTCATACTATAGCCTGGGAATCAGAGGTCTGCTGCAAAGCTTCAGTGTCTGCTAGTCAGCGGAGTAGCCACCGCCTGTAGATCTAATTACAAATTTTTAACTGCATCTAGCCCAGGCAATACTTTGGGCCTAGTAGCAGTGTCTGCTAGTCAGCGGATTATCCCAGCTGTTAAGCAAGCTACACCATCTGTAGTTTGGACACTTAATTTTTTCAAAGGAAATGCTTCGGACCGCTGGGACACTCAGTGAAGAGCATCCGGGGAGGCACCCCAAGGCACAGGGGCTGAGACTGGCGGTAGGACGCCTTGCGGTGGACCGCCAAGCTCGATACTTAAAAAAGCTTTTTAACTGCAGCAGCTTTAGTGGACACTACTGGAGCTGGAATTACTGCGGCTGCTGGCATCAGACTTGCCCTCCAATAGATCCTTGTAAAAGGATTTAAAGTGTACTCATTCAAATTAGAGAGACAATTTAAATTACAGAGCTTAGACCTGCCTCCACCGCGGGGGGGGCTCGACCTACCAGCGGACAGGCACCAGTATTGGGAGAGGAGGGCTGGCCGTCAGGGTCCACCGCAGCTCTGGCACAAACCCGGCGACACGGAGGTCGCAAGGGCAGGAACGGACTGGCCGTGTCAGCTTCTCACTTTTTTGGTTTTAGAAGGGCATGACATGCCTATATCTGTGTCTCCCCCTCCTTTTACTCCTCCACCTCTTTCTTTTCGCATGACTATATTTACTTGTCACTTTTCCATGTGTTAGTTGTGTCTTCTGAGCAGTTTGTCAGGTTTTGGACACCTTTGAAGGTGTTTTCTATGTGTTTCTATGTGTTTTTGTTTGCCTGCCATTGGTTTTAACGGTGTTCGACGAACAGTTCGACGAACAGTTCGGCGAACATACCGGTGTTCGACGAACCGAACCCGAACACTACGGGGGTGGCTCAACACTAGTCATGAGTCTCGGTTGGCAGGTCATCCAGGAATTTCTGAGACTAAGAGACTTATCAGTCGCAGTTTTTGGTGGCCTGGATGGCAGAAAGAAGTCATCAAGTGGGTGCGTCAATGTACTGTGTGTGCTAGGTCAAAGGCTTCACATACTCCTGCTGCGGGGTTGCTTTGCCCTCTGGAGGTTCTTAGTGCGACTTGGACGCATCTCACAATGGATTTTATTACTGATATTCCTGTGTCCGAGGGTTTTACTGTCATCTGGGTGGTCGTGGACCGTTTCAGTAAGATGTGTAATTTGGTTCCATTCATTAAGTTGCCCTGCGCCAAGACACTCGCTAAGGCGTTTGTTAAGGAGATTGTCAAGCTTCATGGCGTTCCCATGGATATTGTAACGGGTCTGGGAGGTGGAACCTCTGAGCAACTATACAAGGGGGCAGTCCTTGTAAGGAAGCGGGTGGCTCCCAGGGAAGGCGGGCAGGTAGTCACGGCTAGTGACGGGGACAGTCTCTGGGCAGAAGGGCAGAAGGTCACGGCAAGTGACGGGGACAGTCTCTTGACAGGCGGGTGGTCACGGCAAGTGACGGCAGAGCCTCCAGGTAGGCTAGCAGGCAGGTAGCAGGTGGACGCTCCCAGGTGAGCGGGCAAGAGTCTCTGGACAGGCAGGTGGTCACAGCACGTGACGGCGGAGCCTCCAGGTAGGCTAGCAGGCAGGTAGCAGGTGGACGCTCCCAGGTGAGCGGGCAAGAGTCTCTGGCTAGGCAGGTGGTCACAGCACGTGACGGCGGAGCCTCCAGGTAGGCTAGCAGGCAGGTAGCAGGTGAGCGCTCCCAGGTGAGTGGGCAAGAGTCTCTGGACAGGCAGGTGGTCACAGCACGTGATGGCGGAGCCTCCAGGTAGGCTAGCAGACAGGTAGTAGGTGAGCGCTCCCAGGTGAGTGGGCAGGCTGGTCCATAGACAGACTGACAGGTGTCGGAAGGCAGACCGTCGGACCGCAGGCTTGCAAGCAGGTAAGCGGATATCAGGCAGGTATCAAGCAGGAATCTGGCAGGTGACTGGCAGGTAACAGGCAGGAATCTGGCAGGTGACTGGCAGGTAACAAGCAGGAATCTGGCAGGTGACTGGCAGGTAACTGGTAACGGGACCTGAGGGCTGAAGCAGAGTGAAGGCTTTGCAACAACATTGCTCGGGCACCTCCATTTTGGAGGAGGTGCCTTATATATGGGAGGTCCTCCGGCAATTGGCCGGGGACTCCTTAGGACGGCGCGCGCGGTCCCTTTAAGAGAGGGGGAGCGCGCGCGCCCTAAGCACACTGCCGGGGAAGGAGCGCGTGCCGGAAGCAGCGGGGAGAGAAGCGCTGGAGGATGCCGCGCCAGGAGCGGGGAGGTGAGAGGGACGGCGTCTCTGCCTAGTACGGGGCAGAGACGCCGATGCTACAGTACCCCCCCCTTTAGGCCCCCTCCTTTTTTTGGCCAGAAAGAAATTTTTCAAGGAGAAGCGGGGCGTTGATGTTCTCCCTGGGTTCCCAAGTTCTCTCCTCAGGACCAAACCCCTTCCAATCTACCAGAAAAAAGGTTTTTCCTCTTACCCTCTTGGAGGCCAGAATACTCTCTACCTCAAAGACGTCATCAGCGGAAACCGGAGCAGGAGGGGCACCTTGATTATTGGAAAAAGAGTTAAAGACAACGGGTTTGAGGAGAGATACGTGGAAGGAGTTGGGAATCCGTAGGGTGGCCGGGAGTTTTAATTTGTAGGCCACAGGGTTAATTTGCCTAAGGACTTCGAAGGGACCGATGAATCGAGGACCCAACTTGAAGGAGGGTACTTTGAGCCGCACATGTTTGGACGAGAGCCAAACCTTGTCTTCCGGATGGAATTGAGGCGGATCCAGACGTCTCTTATCAGCATAACTCTTCATCCGCTCAGAGGACAGAAGAAGAGCGGACCTGGTACTCTCCCAAATAGTAGAAAATTCGCTGACAAGAGACTCCGCAGCAGGGTTGTCCACAGAAACGGAGACAGGAAGTGGAATCCGGGGATGTTGGCCACCGACTATAAAGAACGGGGATTTGGAAGAGGATTCGCTCTCATGGTTATTGTAAGAGAACTCGGCCCATGGTAGGAGATCCACCCAGTCCGAATGGTGTGCATTAACGAAGTGCCGGAGGTAACTGGTCAGGATCTGATTGATCCGCTCCACTTGACCATTGGACTGTGGGTGGTAAGCGGAGGAGAAGTCCAGGGTGATGTCTAGCAGCTTACATGTGGCTCTCCAGAAGCGTGAGGTGAACTGAACCCCACGATCCGACACGATGTGGAGGGGCAGGCCATGGAGACGGAAGATGTGGCGGATAAAGTCTTTAGCCAGCTCGGGTGCAGATGGGAGGCCAGGCAGGGGAATGAAGTGGGCCATCTTAGAAAAGCGGTCAGCGACAACCCAAATGACTGAACAACCGGCAGAAATAGGAAGATCGGTGATAAAGTCCATAGCAATGTGCTGCCAAGGAGCAGCAGGTACGGGAAGGGGCAGGAGATGGCCGGCTGGTAGATGTCTGGGAACTTTGTTACAGGCACAGGATGAGCAGGCCGCGACGAAGTCTACCACGTCCTTACGCAGGGTAGGCCACCAGTAATGCTGGGTAATGAGTTGGAAGGTCTTCTTTTGGCCAGCATGGCCAGCTAGTTTAGAAGAATGTCCCCAGCGAAGAACCCTCTCCCGATCTGGTACAGCTACAAACGTCTTACCGGGTGGGAGACGAGTCAGATCCAAGTGGGCCACATTCATCACCTTGGAGGAGTCGATGTTGTGCGTAGGCTCCTCCTCTTGATCGGAGGATAGGAAGGACCGGGACAAGGCATCAGCTTTGACGTTCTTGTCCGCCGGACGGAAATGAAGAATGAAGTCGAAGCGGGCAAAAAACAATGACCACCGGGCCTGGCGAGGATTGAGTCTCTGGGCATTTTGGAGATATGCCAGGTTTTTGTGATCCGTGTAGATAATTACCGGGTATAGAGCCCCTTCAAGCAGATAGCGCCACTCCCCCAGTGCCAATTTGATGGCTAGCAATTCACAGTCTCCTATGGAGTAGTTGCGCTCAGACGAGGAGAAGATTTTGGAGAAGAAGCCGCAGGTTACCATTCTCCCGGTAGAAGATTTTTGGGTGAGTACCGCTCCGGCTCCGGAGGAGGAGGCATCAACCTCCAGGTAGAATTGTTTATTACAGTCCGGACGGTGCAGGACGGGAGCAGAGGCGAAGGCTTTCTTTAAGGAAAGGAAGGCCTCCTCGGCTTCAGGCGACCATGTCCTGGGATTAGCCCCCATACGGGTAAGTGCAGATATGGGAGCAGTGCGAGACGAGAAGTGTGGGATGAAAAGACGATAGTAATTAGCGAAGCCCAGGAATCGCTGTATCGCCTTCAAACTGTTAGAACCTTGCTCTTAGGTTTTTTCCTTTGCTGGTCACATGACCTTGTTGGCCTATTTAATCCTGCTCCGCCCTTCTGGCTTTGCTGGACTTCATTGTATAACTACTTTCTAGCTAGCCTGTGCTCTGTATCTAACTCTGTTAGTTTGCTTGGTCTACGGACCTCTATGTTCTATATATTTTGTTTGTTCGTCTGTCTGCTACTATTTCTGTTAGGAGGTGTCCCATTTTCCTCCCAGTCCTTAGTACTTGTAGGGATTCCTTCCCCACATCTATAGGTCTCCGTACAGACTAGCTTAGGACTTTAGCAGGTCTGATCGCAGGATCAGGTTCCCTGTTACATCGTAGGGATTCAGCTGAGTTCTATCGTAGGGACAGATCTCCTCTCTTTCCTTAGCTCTGGTAGCAGAACATAACAGTAAGTCCAGCCTGCAAATTCTCTAAGGAAAGATTTTTCTGTTCCATCATGGTGTCGGTTCAGGATTTGGCTCATCGCCTGCAGGGACTCTCTCTGGAGGTGGCCGAGCTCCGTCAGCACGTGAGTAACTGTCCTGGAGCACATTTCTTGGAGCCTAAGGTATGTTTGCCGGATTTATTTTTTGGTGAACACCGAGAATTTTTTTCATTTAAAAATGCTTGCTTATTGTATTTTCGTTTGAGACCCAAGTCCTCTGGGGATGAATCCCAGCGCATAGGGTTCATAATGTCACTTTTGCGCAAAGAGCCTCAGGAGTGGGCCTTTTCTTTGCAACCTAGTGATACATGCTTCAGATCAGTGGATAGTTTTTTTTCTGCTTTGGGACTATTATATGATGATCCTGACCGTGTCGCATCAGCTGAGACTGAGTTGAGACGTTTGAAACAGGGATCAGGTAATGTGGAAAAATATTGTACTCATTTCCGTCGATGGTCTACTCAAACAGGGTGGAACGATTCTGCTCTGAAAAGTCTATTTCTTGCTGGGCTTAATGAAAGGGTTAAAGACCTGCTAATTGCTTATCCTACACCTGAAGATTTGCTTTGTCCTTTGGAGGTTCCCAGTGCTCCTTGGACACATTTGGCTATGGACTTTATAACTGACCTTCCCCCCTCTGAGGGTTTTACTGTCATCTGGGTGGTCGTGGACCGTTTTAGCAAAATGTGTCACTTGGTTCCCTTCGTCAAACTGCCCTGCGCTAAAACTCTCGCTAAGGCCTTTGTCAAGGAAATTGTCAGACTTCATGGCATTCCTACTGACATTGTTTCTGATAGGGGTCCTCAGTTCGTGGCTCGTTTTTGGCGTGCCTTTTGTGACAGGTTGGGAGTTCATTTGTCGTTCTCGTCCGGATATCATCCTGAATCTAATGGCCAGACAGAAAGGAAAAACCAGGATGTTGAGCAGTTCTTGAGTTGTTTTGTGGCAGACAATCAAGAGGGGTGGTCTGAGTTTCTGCCACTTGCTGAATTTGCTCTGAACAATCATACATCTTCTTCTGCTGGTTGTTCGCCTTTTTTTTGTTGTTCTGGGAGACATCCGTCGTTTGGGTCGTTCTCCAAGTTGGGATCTGCCGTGCCTGAGGAGGAGAATTTTTCCGGTGATTTGGAGAGAGTTTGGACGGATGTGCGTGGTAATCTTCAGGAGGCCAACAGAAAATCTAAAGACTACTTTGATAGGAAACGACAGGAGGTTTTGTTCGCTGCTGGTGACATGGTCTGGTTGTCCTCTAGGAATCTGCGGTTGAGGATTCCTTCTAAGAAATTGGGTCCCAAGTTTGTAGGGCCCTTTAAGGTGCTTCAGGTTGTCAACCAATCTGCTGTTAGGTTGGAGGTTCCTACCTCCTGGAGAATTAATCCGGTATTTCATGTCTCTCTGTTAAAAAAAGCTGTTGTGTCGGATGGTGACGCCTCTGCCTCTGTTCCTCCGGTGGTGGAGGACGGGGAATATGAAATTTCTCGCATCCTTAACTCTAGACGGTATAGAGGTAGTTTGCAGTATCTTGTGGCCTGGAAAGGTTTCGGACCCGAGGATAACTCTTGGGTGAGGTCAGATGATGTTTCCGCGTCCAGACTTATCAGAGCGTTTCACAGGAGATTTCCTGATAAGCCTGGTCCTAGGGGATCCGGAGGATCCTCTTAGAAGGGGGGGTACTGTTAGAACCTTGCTCTTAGGTTTTTTCCTTTGCTGGTCACATGACCTTGTTGGCCTATTTAATCCTGCTCCGCCCTTCTGGCTTTGCTGGACTTCATTGTATAACTACTTTCTAGCTAGCCTGTGCTCTGTATCTAACTCTGTTAGTTTGCTTGGTCTACGGACCTCTATGTTCTATATATTTTGTTTGTTCGTCTGTCTGCTACTATTTCTGTTAGGAGGTGTCCCATTTTCCTCCCAGTCCTTAGTACTTGTAGGGATTCCTTCCCCACATCTATAGGTCTCCGTACAGACTAGCTTAGGACTTTAGCAGGTCTGATCGCAGGATCAGGTTCCCTGTTACATCGTAGGGATTCAGCTGAGTTCTATCGTAGGGACAGATCTCCTCTCTTTCCTTAGCTCTGGTAGCAGAACATAACACAAACCTTCAGGACGAGGCCATTTTAGAACGGAAGAGAGCTTCTCGGGATCCATTTGCAGACCTGTCTGGGAGATGACATAGCCCAAGAACGGTAGGGAGGTCTGGTCGAAGAGGCACTTCTCGTATTTGGCATAGAGGTGGTTCTGCCGAAGCCTAAGCAGGCCCTGACGAACATCCCTTCGGTGTGTGGGGAGATCCGGAGAGAAGTCCCAGATATCGTCCAGGTATACCACTACGCAGGAGTACAGGAGGTCACGGAAGATGTCGTTGACTAGTTCTTGAAAGACAGCGGGAGCATTACAGAGACCGAAGGGCATCACAAGGTACTCATAGTGACCGTCCCGGGTATTGAATGCCGTCTTCCACTCGTCTCCTTGACGGATACGGACCAGGTTATATGCTCCTCGTAGATCCAGCTTGGAGAAGATCCTGGCGCCCTTGAGATGGTCAAACAATTCGGAGATGAGCGGCAGGGGGTATTTGTTTTTTACTGTGATGAGATTGAGTCCTCTGTAGTCAATACAGGGACGTAGCGAGCCGTCTTTCTTTTTGACAAAGAAGAATCTGGCTTCAGCCGGGAAGGTAGATTTTCGGATAAATCCCCTGGCCAGATTCTCTTCAATGTACTCAGACATGGCCCGGGTCTCGGCTGCAGACAACGGGTAGATACGCCCACGGGGAGGAGTGGTGCCAGGTACCAGGTCGATCGGGCAGTCATATGGCCTATGGGGTGGCAACGTCTCTGCTTCCTTCTTACCGAAGACGTCCGCATAGGGCCAGTAAGGAGCCGGGAGACCTGGTAAATTAGCTGGAGTAGGCGAAGGGCGAGCTGGGCGGACCGGAACCAGGCAGGTCCTATGGCAGTCAGGACCCCATCGGAGTACTTCACCGGATCGCCAGTTAAATACGGGTTCGTGTGTCTGGAGCCAAGGTAGACCTAGCAACAGGGAGTGAGAAAGTCCGGACAGCACATGGAATGAGATTTCCTCAGAGTGTAGCATTCCCACCTGCAGGGTTATGGGTTCAGTGACGAGCAGGATGGTCTCCGAGAGAAGTCTTCCATCCACGGAGGCGACTGACAATGGTTCAGCCAGGGACTTGGTGGGAATACGGTATCTCTCTACCAGAGACTGGGAGATGAGGTTTCCAGCAGCTCCAGAATCCAGGTGGGCGAGTTCAAAGTGACGGTTTTCTCCCCAAGCAATAGAGACCGGTAAAGTCAGAGACGGAGAGGGCTTACTTTTGTCTAGGACGACCTCTCCGAGCGGTCCTAGACACTGGCGTCTCCTGGCTTTTCCGGGCAGGAACGGATGAAGTGCTCCATACTGCCACAATAGAAACAGCTTCCCTCGGCTCGGCGAGATTCTTGGCGAGATCTGACTATCTTGGTCTGGTCGATCTGCATAGGTTCAGGCGAGAGCGCCCGCGGAGTGACTGGTTGAGAGGCAGGTCTCAGGAAAGTAGGAGCAGAACAAGAAAAGTCTTTCTCCCAGGCAGTCTCTTTGGCACGTTCTTGGAACCGGATGCCAATCTGGGTAGCTAGTGACACCAGGTCATCCAGAGTGGTAGGAATGTCCCGACCAGCTAACTCGTCCTTAATCCGACCGGAAAGACCCTCCCAGAAGACGGACACCAGAGCCTCATTTTCCCAGGCAAGCTCAGAAGCGAGGGTGCGGAACCGTATGGCATATTGGCCCACGGTGAGACTCCCTTGGCGGAGACATAGCAGAGAGGAGGCAGAAGAGGTTTTCCGTCCAGGTTCATCGAAGACTTTCCGGAAAGCAGCGAGGAAAGACGGCAGGTCGGACACCAGGGGATCCCCTCTCTCCCACAGGGGATTTAGCCATGCCAGTGCCTCCCCAGTGAGATGGGACATGATGAAGGCCACCTTGGCCCGGTCGGAGATGAACTGGTATGCCAATAGCTCAAAGTGCAGGGTGCACTGGTTTATGAAACCTCGAGCTAAAGTAGGTTCGCCGGCAAAGCGTGGAGGTGCCAGAAGCCGAGGTCCATAGTCGGGTACCATGAAGGGACTGGATTGCGGTACCACAGGAATGGGCACGGCTGGACCAGAGGTAGACAAGAGTTTTCTGACGTAAGACTTCCTGGTGCAGATCGGAGATCTGGGGACCACCGGGTTCCATGGCCCGAGCAAACTGTAACGGGTCTGGGAGGTGGAACCTCTGAGCAACTATACAAGGGGGCAGTCCTTGTAAGGAAGCAGGTAGCTCCCAGGGAAGGCGGGCAGGTAGTCACGGTTAGTGACGGGGACAGTCTCTGGGTAGAAGGTCACGGCAAGTGACGGGAACAGTCTCTTGACAGGCGGGTGGTCACGGCAAGTGACGGCAGAGCCTCCAGGTAGGCTAGCAGGCAGGTAGCAGGTGGATGCTCCCAGGTGAGCGGGCAAGAGTCTCTGGACAGGCAGGTGGTCACAGCACGTGACGGCGGAGCCTCCAGGTAGGCTAGCAGGCAGGTAGCAGGTGGACGCTCCCAGGTGAGCGGGCAAGAGTCTCTGGACAGGCAGGTGGTCACAGCACGTGACGGCGGAGCCTCCAGGTAGGCTAGCAGGCAGGTAGCAGGTGAGCGTTCCCAGGTGAGCGGGCAAGAGTCTCTGGACAGGCAGGTGGTCACAGCACGTGATGGCGGAGCCTCCAGGTAGGCTAGCAGACAGGTAGTAGGTGAGCGCTCCTAGGTGAGCGGGCAGGCTGGTCCATAGACAAACTGACAGGTGTCGGAAGGCAGACCGTCGGACCGCAGGCTTGCAAGCAGGTAAGCGGATATCAGGCAGGTATCAAGCAGGAATCTGGCAGGTGACTGGCAGGTAACAGGCAGGAATCTGGCAGGTGACTGGCAGGTAACAAGCAGGAATCTGGCAGGTGACTGGCAGGTAACTGGTAACGGGACCTGAGGGCTGAAGCAGAGTGAAGGCTTTGCAACAACATTGCTCGGGCACCTCCATTTTGGAGGAGGTGCCTTATATATGGGAGGTCCTCCGGCAATTGGCCGGGGACTCCTTAGGACAGCGCGCGCGGTCCCTTTAAGAGAGGGGGAGCGCGCGCGCGCGCGCCCTAAGCGCACTGCCGGGGAAGGAGCGCGTGCCGGAAGCAGCGGGGAGAGAAGCGCTGGAGGACGCCGCGCCAGGAGCGGGGAGGTGAGAGGGACGGCGTCTCTGCCTAGTACGGGGAAGAGACGCCGATGCTACAGATATTGTTTCTGATAGAGGACCTCAGTTTGTGGCTCGCTTTTGGCGTGCTTTTTGTGACAGTTTGGGAGTCCATTTGTCATTTTCGTCTGGATATCATCCTGAGTCTAATGGACAGACTGAAAGAAAGAACCAGGATGTAGAACAGTTTTTGCGTTGTTTTGTGGCGGACAATCAAGAGGTGTGGTCTGAGTTTCTGCCTCTCACGGAATTTGCTCTTAACAAGCATACATCTGTGACGCTCGAAAGCCCTACCCTGGGAGATGGGGACTCGGAGCCGGGTCCTGTGTTGTCGATGGGGTGCAGCCGTGGCCCGGACCTGCTCCGTGCCCAGGGCCGTCGCACTAAAAAGTATGGTATGGGCTTATCCGGGTTGAGTGGCTGATATCGACTACGCCACCTGTGGCACCTGGTGAAGGCCACCAGCGCTGCTGCAGTCTGCCGTGCCATGGTGTTATGGCAGCCGTCATTGTTACTACTCCCCACAGGCGGAGCAGGGCCTCAGGGCAGAGGGACAGGATGGAGGGGGTAGTAGTCTAGGAGGTCTGGTGCTGCGTAGTGCGGTGTAATGCAGAATAAAGAGTCCAGAGGCCATAGAGGTTAACTTACAGGGTTTTTACTCATGTTGAAGAGTACAGCTGCAAGGCTTTTCCCTGCTCCTTGCGGAGTTCTGCGGCCACCAGAGACGGGGGGGTCCGACAACCTCCGAGTAAGTCCAGTGTTCAATCAGGACCCCGCACCAGAGTGTTCATAGACTTCAGACCGGGTCCTTTCCTGTCTGTGTGTGTGTAGATAGGCCGGGTCTCCCTCTGAACTTCACTCAGAAAAAGGGTACGGGTGGCAGCTCCGCTCCTTCCGATACCCGGTGGGATCCTCAGGGCTTACCGGGCTTTCCCAACCAGGACGTGGAGTAGCAAGGTCGGGTGTTGGGGGCCGGTACCCCTCTTGCAGCTGGAATCCCTCTGAATAGATCAGGTTGGCGAGGACAGGTGGCGTATACCGCTCCGTCTGCATCCTCCCTGGGATCCATTTGCGGTGGAGCTACACTCTTAAGCTCCGGGCCTTCTTGGTCATGGTCCTTGACCGGGCTGAGACATACATTATCTGCAGCCTGCCCCTCGACCCAAGGCCAGGGTACGAGGGGCCGTGTCCCCGTCCTCTGCAGGTCCACACAGGATCCACGCTCAGGGAGGAGAGATCACGATAAGGAACAGTCAAAGAACCAAGAGCCAAAATGGCTGTGTGTTAAATATTAAATATGAAATTTACAGTGTCACTAAAATGTGAGTCCTCCACCCTCACCCACTAAATGGTTCCCCTATCTCTTGGTTCCCCAGTCTCCCGATTACCAGGAGGGGCAGCACCTAGTGCATTCTAGCCCCCTCTGGTGGGAGAAGTGTGGTGTTGGATGTGGAGGTGGGGTCCTGACCATCATACCGTTCTTACCTCAGAGGAGGAACACTACACTCCATTAGAGAAATGCAGCATCCCTGTGGCGGTCGAACCCTCAGGGGCGCCACATTCCCCCCTGGTGAAACACAGCACATCCGCGGGCTGCAAAAGAGTAATACCTAGGAAAATTTTCTTGTTATATAACAATAAACCATCTTCCCTTTATGGGAGGCACTTCTTCTTAAACGTTTCAAACAGAATATATAATATAAAAGTACAAAGGTATAAAAGTATAAAATTATTAAAGTGCTAGCATTATCCAGAGACATTTATGCACAGACAGATGGGTTAAAGTGCAAGGACGAAGAATCAGTTCAGAAGTGCGAGGGACCTGTCCCAAACCCCCAACGTGGGCCCTGGGGTGACTGCAGGGCATCAAGGAGAGCCACCCTGACAGGTTTTTCTTCTGAGGTCTGAGGTAGAAATATCCGCGGTTGTATATAAAACCAATAAGGAGCACCTAAAGAGATGCAAACTATTTACAGGGTAAGAGTCTGTCTGCTGCAAGTCTGCAGGGACCAATGTCTCTAGAAAAACGAGGAATGTAAATTAAACATAAACATGAACTTGCAACTTTTTAAACAAGTTACAGCAGCCGGGGCTGCTTAAATCTCAGGTTCCCTCCTGGGAAAAGGCTCTTTCCTCCCGACAGAGGCTGACCGGTCCCCTGAGGCTGAGCGCGAGGGGATGTCACTCCCGGACACCTTGTGGACATCCAGGGCGTACCACCCCCGCACCCCATGGTGGCGGGTGTATGTAACTACGTCACCCGGGAAGAGGTTCCGGCCAGGGTGTCCCTTTTTCAGACGCGGCTCGATGTCCCGCCTGCTGACGAAGACATCGTCATGATAATGGGGACTCCTTATGAACCCCCACCCCGCCTCATGGTGGAAGCGGGCGACTTGCCCTTCCACACGGGGACTTGGACGGGTTGCCTCTTCCTGTCAGGCCCGGGACTTTGCAGTCTTGGCCCGCACCTAGAGGCGCTCGCAGCAGATCTCCCTCTGGCGTTGCTCCCGTGTGAGTTGGAGAATCTGCTCACGGCACCGCTTGCTCCTCCTCTGCGCTCCAGCCCAGGTCTCCCGGGGGAAGCCCATCAGGTCCCCCCCCTGGTTGTCCCAGGCCCACTCTTCAGCCTCCGGCCAGGTGACTGTCGGTGCGGGTAGCGGTGTCATAAGGGGTTGCTGCGCGTCCTCTGCAAGTGTGGACAAGTCCGGGTTGGGGTCAGTGGACACCCCAGCAGCCTCAGGCACTTCCGATTCGGGAGTTGGGCAGCAGTGCAGGTCTCTGCCTATAGCTGAAGCTTGCAGCTCCGGGGCAAAGACCTGCTCCCTGGTGACAGCGCCGGGCAGGAGATATTCGGCCATGAGGTCCAGTATGGATACGGTAGGTTCAGCAGCCGGGGCAGGGGTAGTACACTCACCCGCCTCAATGCCGCTCGCGACCTCTGTCACCGCTTCTCCATAAGCTTCAGCTCCTTGGCGGCGGGTCCGGATGTGCAGCAGCATGTCTTCCCGCCACGCAGCAGACGCCGCCTTCTGGGCCTCATCCAGTCTCCGTGCAAGACCCAGGGCTTCCTGGTGGAGAAATGCTATATCTGCCACTGTGAGTCTGGTGCAGCTTTGCTCCCTGCCGGGGGAAGGACCTGGACCGGGTTCGGAAGACTCCGTTTGTTGCGCTCCAGCAGCGTCCATGTCCGCTCTTGAAGGTCGCCAAACTCCAACTGCAATGGCCGCACCTTGTTGTTTTTCTTCTTCCTCCTCTTTCGAGGCGGTTCCTGGGCGATATGCTGACAGGCCCGCCTTCTTTCAGCCCATCCGGTTTGACGGGCATTACCCCGCGGACAGTCTCTGATGGAAGGGGCGGTCCGCACTTTTGGCGCCATGCGGGAGCCCAGCCCACGATGGGAGGTGTTAGAAGGCCATCTTTCCACAGCATTATGGCGCCTGTTCTTCTTTGGCGGGCGCCATTTTAAGTGAAAACGACAGTCCAAGGTGTAAGGCACACAGTACCTGGTAGCAATGGGTAATTCCTTCCTTTGCTGCGGGCACGCGATCCTGCCGACTACGCCAGTTGTGTAACGCTCGAAAGCCCTACCCTGGGAGATGGGGACTCGGAGCCGGGTCCTGTGTTGTCGATGGGGTGCAGCCGTGACCCGGACCCACTCCGTGCCCAGGGCCGTCGCACTAAAAAGGATAGTATGGGCTTATCCGGGTTGAGTGGCTGATCTCAACTACGCCACCTGTGGCACCTGGCCACCAGCGCTGCTGCAGTCCGCCGAGGCATGGTGTTATGGCAGCCATCATTGTTACTTCTCCCCACAGGCGGAGCAGGGCCTCAGGGCAGAGGGACAGGATGGAGGGGGTAGTAGTCTAGGAGGTCTGGTGCTGCGTAGTGCGGTGTAATGCAGAATAAAGAGTCCAGAGGCCATAGAGGTTAACTTCCAGGGTTTTTACTCACGTTGAAGAGTACAGCTGAAAGGCTTCTCACTGCTCCTCGCGGAGTTCTGCGGCCACCAGAGACGGGGGGGTCCGACAACCTCCGAGTAAGTCCTGTGTTCAATCAGGACCCCGCACCAGAGTGTTCCTAGACTTCAGATTGGGTCCTTTCCTGTCTGTGTGTGTGTAGATAGGCAGGGTCTCCCTCTGAACTTCACTCAGAAAAAGGGTACGGGTGGCAGCTCCGCTCCTTCCGATACCCTGTGGGATCCTCAGGGCCTACCGGGCTTTCCCGACCAGGACGTGGAGTAGCAAGGTCGGGTGTTGGGGGCCGGTACCCCTCTTGCAGCCGGAATCCCTCTGAATAGATCAGGTTGGCGAGGACAGGTGGCGTATACCGCTCCGTCTGCATCCTCCCTGGGATCCATTTGCGGTGGAGCTACACTCCTAAGCTCCGGGCCTTCTTGGTCACGGTCCTTGACCGGGCTGAGACATACATTATCTGCAGCCTGCCCCTCGACCCAAGTCCAGGGTACGAGGGGCCGTGTCCCCGTCCTCTGCAGGTCCACACAGGATCCACGCTCAGGGAGGAGAGATCACGATAAGGAACAGTCAAAGAACCAAGAGCCAAAATGGCTGTGTGTTCAATATGAAATGTGAGTCCTCCACCCTCACCCACTAAATGGTTCCCCTATCTCTTGGTTCCCCAGTCTCCCGATTACCAGGAGGGGCAGCACCTAGTGCATTCTAGCCCCCTCTGGTGGGAGAAGTGTGGTGTTGGATGTGGAGGTGGGGTCCTGACCATCACACCGTTGTTACCTCAGAGGAGGAACACTACACTCCATTAGAGAAATGCAGCATCCCTGTGGCGGTTGGACCCTCAGGGGCGCCACACATCCTCCTCTGCTAGTCGAATGGACAGACTGAAAGAAAGAACCAGGATGTTGAACAGTTTTTGCGTTGTTTTGTGGCGGACAATCAAGAGGTGTGGTCTGAGTTTCTGCCTCTCCCAGAATTTGCTCTTAACAATCATACATCCTCCTCAGCTGGGTTTTCTCCTTTTTTTTGTTGTACTGGGAGACATCCGTCTTTTGGTTCGTTCTCCAAATTGGGGTCGGCGGTGCTGGAGGAGGAGAATTTTTCCGCCGATTTGGAGAGAGTTTGGACTAATGTACGTTGCAACCTTCAAGAGGCTAACAAGAAGTCCAAGAAGTATTTTGACAGGAAACGTAAGGAGGTTTTGTTTACTGTGGGTGACATGGTTTGGTTGTCCTCAAAGAACCTGCGGTTGAGGATTCCCTCTAAAAAACTGGGTCCTAAGTTTGTGGGTCCATTTAAAGTGATTCAGGTTGTTAACCCATCTGTGGTTAGGTTGGATGTCCCTACTTCCTAGAAGATTAATCCTGTGTTTCATGTTTCCTTGATGAAAAAGGCTGATGTATCAGATAGGGATGCCAGTGTCACAGTTCCTCCTGTGGTGGAAGACGGCGAATATGAAATTTCTCGTATCTTGAATTCTAGATGGCATAGAGGGAGATTACAGTATCTTGTCTCCTGGAAGGGTTTCGGTCCCGAAGATAACTCCTGGGTAAGGACGGATGATGTCTCTGCTCCTAGGCTTGTTAAAGCTTTCCATAAGAGGTTTCCGGATAGGCCTGGGCCTGGAGGATCCTCATAAAAGAGGGGGTACTGTTAGAACCCCCCTCTTTGTTTTTTCAATCTTGTGTTTTGCGGTCACGTGACCATCTGCCTTTATATTCCAGCTCCGCCCTTCTGGCTGTTCTGGACTTCAGTGTTGCTTTGACTGTTTCTCTAGCCAGGTGCTTCGGTGCCTTTCTCTGTCAGTTCGCTTGGTCCTTCTGGGACCTCTAGTACCTTTTTGTCAGTTAGTCTTTTTGTGTTCTGCAACAACTTCTCTGCTTAGGAGGTGTCCCATTTGTGTCCTTAGTTCTTTATTGACCCCTCCCCTTATGCTATAGGTTTTCGTTCAGACTAGCCGAAGACTAAGGCGGGTCTGTTCACTAGAAACAGGCAGCCCGCTACATCGTAGGGATTCAGCTTAGTCTTACTGTAGGGACAGCTTTCCCCTTTCTTTCCTTAGTACTTGTTGCAGATCATATCACTGTCAAAATTTGGAGGCACTCCAATGCCCCTTGGAAGTGACGTAGAGGAGGGCCTCATGAAAAAATGTTCCCATTATTAGGAAGTGGCTCTCCCATAGTGTTTGCCTATGCAGTCAATGCAAAAGCTGCCAAATCTTTGGAGGAACTCCAATGCCCCTTGCAAGACACGTAGAGGTGATGATATAGCAGATATGGTGGTGAATGCTATGGTGATGGAGGATGAGGAGAAGGAGGAGGACAAGAGCAAATAGACAAAATCAGGAAGTGTATACCCATGTCTGGGTGTGAAGACAGAGGTGCATGGGAATAGAATTAGATCTCCCAAAAAAGACACTGATTTTGAGTTTAGGTTACGCTGCTATCATTCGTTGGTGTTGAGAAGTCAATCCAGAACTTGTTCATTTTTATAAGAGTCAGCCTGTCAGCATTTTCAGTTGACAGGCGGATGTGCCTATCGGTTATAATTCTACCGGCGGCACTAAAAACCCGCTCTGATAAAATGCTAGCGGCAGGGCAGGCCATGACCTCCAAGGCGTAGAGAGCCAGTTCATTCCATGTGTCCAGCTTGGATACCCAGTAATTATAAGGCACAGAGGAATCACGGAGGACGTTGGCAAGGTCGGCAAGGTACTCCCTCACCATCTTCCCAAACTTTGCACTCCTTGTGAGAGTACCCCACGCCTCAGGGCCTGTAAGATGGGAGGGTCTGAGAAAACTGTCCCAGAACTTTGACAGTGTTCCCCAGATTCTGCTGGATTGGAGTTGTGTCTCTCTCGCCTGTACTCCTTGGTTGTCCAATGAACTGTGACCTCTGGCGCCAGCGTTTTCAGATGGGAATTTTTTTAATAATTCCGTAACAAGGGCCTTCTGGTACTGCCCCATTTTAGTAGACCTGTCTGCCTTGGGAATAAGAGACAGAAAGTTCTCCTTGTAGCGTGGGTCTAGAAGTGTCACCAACCAGTAATGACTGTCACCCAAAATTTGGAGAATGCGAGGGTCATGGGAAAGGCAGCATAACATAAACTCAGCCATGCATGCCAGACTGTTAGCAGGCAAGACTTCCATGTCCTCACAAAGAGGACGACTGACCATGCTCTCCTCCTCCTCCCTGTCCTCAGGCCATCCACGCTGAACAGACGGTATGACAGTTGTGCAGGTAGTACCGTCTATCGCGCATTAAATTAGTTCCTCCTCCTCCTGTCACCCAATCCACATTGTGATGAGATGAGGCTGGGCTGTGTGTAATCACCCTGTATGGTTCCTTGCTCCATCTCATCGTGCTCCGCCTGCAATGCATCCTCTTTGTGAGCAGAGAGCGTTTTAGAAGACAGAGAAGCAGGATGGTGATGCTAATTATGGCATCATCGCCACTCACCATCTTGGTGGAGTCCTCAAAGTTTTGGAGGATGGTACATATGCATAACATCCATGTCCACTCCTGAGGTCTTATGTGTGGAGTCTGAACTGAATACCTATGGCCTTGTTGATGCTGGTAGTCAACAACTGCCCTCTTCTGCTCACAAATCCTTCCCAACATCTGCAATGTAGAGTTCCAACGCGTGGGGACATCACACACCAGTCGGTGAGACGGAAGTTCCAAACGCTGCTGAAACATGGCAAGGGCGGAGGAAGCTGTAGGTGTCTTTCTAAAATGGGCACACAGGCGGCGTACTTTAACAAGCAGATCCGGCAGCTCCAGGTAGATTTTGAGAATCTGCTGAACCACCAGGTTAAGCACATGGGCCAGGCATGGTACGTGTGTGAGCTCGCCTCGCCTCAGAGCTGCCACCAGGTTCTGGCCATGGTCACACATGACCATGCCTGGCTGTAAGTTCAGCGGTGTCAGCCACAGATCTGCCTGCTTTTTCAGAGCTGTTCACAACGCTTCAGCGTTGTGTGGTTTGTCACATAAGCATATTAGCTTCAGCACAGCCTATTGCCGCTTGGCCGAGGCAGTGCTTCCAGCTTGCTACTGATGTGGTCATTTTGGAGATGGAGGCTGAAGAGGAGGAGGTGTAGGAGCTGTAGACTGTGGGGGCAACCCTGATTGACCCAGGGCCCGCAATCCTCTGCGTCGGGAGGACGTGTTCCGTTCCAAGGTCCGACTGGGTCCCGGCTTTCACTATGTTAACCCAGTGTACCATCAGCAAGATGTACCGTCCCTGCCCACAAGTACTTGTCCACGTGTCCGTGGTGAGGTGGACTTTCCCAGTAACTGCGTTGTTGAGGGCACGGCTAATGTTGTGGGACACATGCTCGTGTAATGCGGGGATGGCACACTGGGAGAAATACTGGTGGCTGAGGACTGAGTACCGAGGGACGGCTGCCGCCATCAGGTTGCGGAAAGCTTCTGTCTCCACGAGCCTAAAAGGCAACATTTCGAGCGCAGTCGCGAAATGTGTGAATTTAGTAGTGAGGCCTGTGGGGCGTTGGCTGCGTATTTGTGCTTGCGTTCCAAGGACTGGGGTAGGGACAACTGAACGCTGTGCTGGGACAAGGATGTGGACGTGCTTGCTGATGGTGCTACTTGAAAGTGTGCAACGACAGGTGCAGGAAGTTGGCATCTTCGCATGCTCCATGGGCAGAGGATTGACTTGCACGGACAACAGCGGAAGAAGCAGTGGTGCCACCCGCAGACACTGTTCCTGGACCCTGGTGTTCGGCCCAGTTAGTCGGGTGCTTTGCTGCCATGTGCCTGATCATGCTGGTGGTGGTCAGGCTGGAAGTTTTGCTACCCCTGCTGATGCTGGCCTGGCAGGTGGTGCAAATGGCCTTTTTGGGGTTATTGGCAGAGTCTTTAAAAAATAACCAGACTCGGAAAGCCTAGCTGTTGGCCAATTGTACTGGCAACTTCCATCATGTTGATGTTAGGGGGAACGATTGCCCACCTTCTGTCTGCTGCCACCACACTGCTTCTTCGTGCCTGTTGCGGTGCTACGCTTCCTCCCCTTATGTGCTGCTGTCCTCGCTTTGTATGTTTCCCTGCCAGGTTGGGTCAGTTACTATATCGTCCACCACCTCGTCTTCCACTTCCGCACCCTGATCCTCCTCCTGACTTTCTTGCAATTGTGTTTCATCATCATCCACCTCTTGTGACAGTTTCCCACCGTCGCCTTCGTGTGACCGTGGCTGCTCAAATATTTGGGTTTCGAAACATGCAATCTCCTCTTGCCCCGCTTCTAGTGGACCGGGTGAGAGGCTCGAATCTATAAATGGAAAAGTGAACAGCTCTTCGGAGTCTCCAAGTGTGGGATCAGTTGTCTCCAGGCACTTGGCATGGTGGGAGGAAGGATGATCAGGGTGAGGAATATGCAGTCCAGACTCACGACTACTGAGACTTGACCGTGTCGAAGACAGGGTGGTGTTGGCGGTGGCTAAGTGACTGGAAGCATTATCTGCTATCAAACCAATAACCTTTTCACACTGCTGCTGTGTTCAATAGTGGTGTTCTGCGGTCCACTATTAATTGGGACAGGAAGGTCGAGCGAGAAGATGTGGGTTTGTGTTGTGGCACAATTTCAGCTATCCCACGGCCTCAGCCTCGTCCTCTGCATGCACCATCATCACCATCACGTCCACTTACCCATCCATTGCCTATTTTAAATGGAGGACAATATTTTCCATGTTCACTACAAATGACTGGATTTGAACAGCAGTGATATGTGATACGTGTGATGGAAAACCACAATTTTTAATAGCTGGCCTGTAGGTAACTATTTTTAACAGCAACCTCGTGTTAATAACTTCACTGACACACTGCAACAAAATTTCAATGGAGGCCAGAAATGGCAGAATTTTCAGCGCAACTATATGTGATCCGTGTGACGGACAAACCACAGTTTTAAATAGATGGATTTCTAGCGCTGTAATATGGAAAGGACCTGGCTGTATTCTGCAGTGCCAACAACCAAATGGAGCAGAAAAATGGTGTTCTCTGGATTGCTTTTTAAGCAAATAATCAGGATTAAGATCCAAAAAAAAATTATTCCTGGCCCCTGATACCTTGGGCTATTTCTATAAATATCTGTAAAAGCACCAGCAGACAGAACTGGAATGGACCCCCTTGCTATATGCACTGCAGTCTGCCCCATACACTTCTCGCCTGCCAGGCACTGATATCTATGCAGCTGGATTAGTACTCAGAAGGACTGTTAGTTGTGATGGATATGTGTAGAATATGTTGTGGTATACCTACACTAACTAAGAAACAAGCAAATCTCTCTCTAGCTCAGCAGCACCTCTCCCTACACTGCCTGATTCCGGAGTAGATTGTAACGAGCATGACGGTGTCAGGTCTGATATAGACCTGATGACGCTGTGCAGCCAGCCAATAACTGTAATGCCACAACCAACATGGCTGCAGCTTTACAGTGTGTGTCAGACAATCCCTGAATGTTCATTGGCACTCTAAAGAGCGCCAAACATGCAGGGAGGGGATCCGAGCTCCCGCCGAGAAACCCCGGAAATACTTGGCGAGCGCCGAGCATCGAGCAGTGGCGAGCACATTTGCTCATCACTACATCTAACAAAGGAGCAGGAGCAGTTTTGCTTTGAGGCATGGCAAAAATCTGACTGGCAAGATGTGTAAAAGTCATAGAGACTTATCCAAAGTGACTTGCAGTTGTAAATGCGGCAAAAGGCGGCTCTATAAAGTATTGACTTTAGGGGGGTGAATAGTTATGCACACTGAAGTTTTCAGTTATTTTGTTCTATTTGTTGTTTGTTTCACAATAAAAAAAAAAACAAATGTTCACAGCTGTAAGCATGTTCTTTACATGAACTGATGCAAACCTTCAAAAATAAAAACAGTGAAATGCTAGGTTGTGGGGTAGCAAAACACAAAAAATGCAAAGGGGGTGAATACTTTCGCAAGCCACTGTATATGCCAGTGATTCTGAGTTTGTTTGTTCATGACACATTGTACTTAATGATAGTAGTAAATTCAGGTTGATTTGTTTCGCGTTTTTGTAGTGAAAATAATGAAAGTTTGACAAAAAAATAAAAAAATTCGCAATTTTAACTTTTTATGCCCTCAAAACAAATAGTGATACCACAGAAAATAATTAATAAATAACATTTACCACATATCTACTTATTTTTGAAACCTATTTTTTTAAGGACAGCTTCACTTTTGAAGTAACTTTGAGGGTCCTATATGTCAGAAAAACCCCAAACAAGACCCTATTGCAAAACTACACCCCTCCTGGTGTTCAAAACTACATTCAGGAAGGCTGTTAACCCATCAGGTTCTTCAGCGGAATAATAGCAAAGTGATAGAAAATAATGAAAAATTACATGTTTTTCACTAAAATGTTGCTTTAGCTCCAAATTTTTAATGTTCACAAGGATAACAGAAGAAAACGGGTCACCCAATTTGTTGTGCAATTTTTCATGAGTATGCCAATGCCCCATATGTAGGGGACAACTATTGTTTGGGCACACGACAGGGCTCAGAAGTGAAGAAAAGCAAATTTGGCAGGTATAGACAGCGGAATCCATGTTGAACTTTAAAAGCCGCCATGGAGCCCAAACAGCAAACAAAAAAAACCCAACCCAATCCAAAAGTGACACCATTTTGGAAACTACACTTCCTGAGAAATTTATCTATGCGTTTGTTGACCATCTTTATCCACAGGGGCTGCCCACAATTTTAAAACATTGGACTGTAGAAATTAAAAATTACTATTTCTCCACATAAATGATGCTTTAGGCCAAAATGTTTCTTTTTTACAAGTGTAACAAGAGAAATTGCACAACAAATTGAATGGTGTATTTTCTCCTGAGTATGCCAATGCCCCGTATGTGGGGGAAAACTGTTTGGGCAATCTACAGGGTTCCGAAGGGAAAGAGCGCTGTTTGACGTTTCAGGCTGAGTTCACACGATGCGTTTTTCATGCGTTTCCGCGGCGTTTTTGCAGTTGCGTAAACGCCGCGGAAACGCATGAAAAACGCATGGTAGAAGGGCAGCAATGTTCCCCAATGGAAATCCGCATGTGCTGTGCCCATGATGCGGATTTTTCCGCAGCGTAAACGCTGCGGTCAAAAATCCGCAGCATGTCAATTAATTTTGCGGAAACGCTGCTCTTTTGCCGCCATTGACTTGCATTAGACCGCATGGAATCCGCATCACTGTATATGTTGATGCGCTTTTCATGCGGTCTAATGTGCGGATGGTACCCGGGTGTGGATGAGAGGACTCTCATCCAGACCCAGGTACCATTAAAAAAAAAAAGAATAAAATAAAAAATATATATATTCTCACCTTCTGACGGCCCGCGCTGCGTCCTGCCGGCTTCCCGCGCACTTCGCGGTTGAATGAAGGACCTTCGCTGACGTCAGAGTCATGTGACGGGTCACGTGACGCTGACGTCGGAAGGTCCTACAGTCTTCACTGCCGGCAGCCGGGACCGATGAAGCAGGACACCGGGGGCCATCAGAGGGTAAAGTATAGATTTATTTTTTATTTTTTGACATTCACACACTATATAAATCCATGTCGGTTGCATGGATTTATATAGTGTGAAGTTGACAAGCACTTTCCAAGTGATGCTAAAATCGCTTGGGAAGCGCTTGTCAACCCGCATGCGGAAATGAAAGTGAAGACCGCTTCATTTCCGCATGTCCCTGGCAGGAAACCGCATGTACAATCCGCATGCGTTTTTTCCTGCCAGAGAGATGCAGAAACGCTCAGGAAAAAATCCTGAGCATTTCTGCATCGTGTGCACATACCCTCAAACACAGATTTGGCTTGAATAGACTATAAGAGCGACTATGGTACCAAAAAGCAGAAAAAAGGCCAAAAGTTACCCCATTTTGGATCCTACATCGCTCAAGGAATTTATCTAGCAGTTTGGTGAATATTTTGAAACCACAAGTGCTTCACAGAATTTTAAAACATTGGAACACAAAAATCGAAAATTACGTTTTTTCCACAAAAATGTTGCTTTAGCCCCAAATTTTTCATGTTCACAAGGGTACCGGGAGAAAATTGACCACCCAATTTGTTGTGCAATTTCTCCTGAGTATGCCGATATCCCCATATGAGGGGATACAACTATTTTGGTACATAGCAGAGTTCAGAAGGGAAGGCTTGCTATTTGATTTTTTGAGTGCAGATTTGGCAGGAATATCCAGCAGGTGCCATTTGAAGAGCCACTATGGTGTCAAATCAGCAGAAACCAGCCACAGGTGAACCCATTTTTACCCATAGTAATGGGTAGTTAACAAATGCTCCAGCAGCGTGCCAGCTTTTATCCCTAACGCGCATTTCCCGTATGTAGGGCCCCCTGAGGAAGCTACATACGTGAAATGCGCGTTGGTGATTTAAGCTGGCACGCTGCTGGATCATTAAATGGGTAATTAAAATTTGCATTATCAGTATGGTTTATACAAGCTAATACTAAACGCACTTATGCAACTGATGCTGCAAATAGAAGAGATAGGTTGTTATGATCAATGCATTTTAAAATATACTATAACCCATTTATTGCTGAAGTAGTCTATCAGCTTTCCACTAGGATCTTTTCATTGAAATCTAAAAATCATGTGTTTTTAAATAATTAAATAATTGCACACAATAAATTATTTTATTATAGACTTACGAACTCTTGGTTTTGAAATATGTAAAAATGTTAAGTTTATTCTAATGTTGGTGAGGTGTTTTTTTTTTAAAGGACACTTTTTTTTTTTAAACTTGGGGAAGCCCTCCCATCTTGTCTCCGGCTGTCCTCTCACAAAACTGCAAGTCAAAAGAGAAGCGGGGAGTTGTGGGACTAGTGACAGGGAGTGAGGGAGAGAAGTGCTGCCAGTGCAGTAGTTGCAATGAATTTGTCATCTGACTGCTACACTATGCACAGCCAGTAAAAGATGACAGAGCAGTGTAATGAAGTGAGCTGTCGCATCGGCTGCTGCCTCTGCATAGCGCAGTAGTCAGGTGACAAACTCATAACTGACTCCATAAAAGATAAAACTTCACATTTATTGCATATGATGATTAAAAATCTGTTCAGTAAATGCACATCAAAGATATAGATGAAATAAACCTATGCATTTCGGTGTGCAGCCATATTCATGGTTAAAGTGTAATGTTTATTTGAACCTATTTAAATGACATCACTGGATTTAGTGGGCATGTGGAGCTGTCCAATCAGGGCTAGTGATTTGCTAGAGAAAATACTGGCAATTAAATTTAACACAAAAATCTGTGTACAAAACGGGGTTGCAGTTAAAAGAACAAACATAATGAGACAATAGTGTTGTAATTTGAGAAAATGTGAAAAATTTCTCTATCGCAGAAGTTCTTTCATGTTGGATGAACTCCTCTTCTTGGTTTCTGACCAAACACCCTGGATTACACTCCCTGCATGCCCTGCACATACACAAGCCTGTGTTGACGCAGCAGCCACATGGATAGTCTCCACTGCTCACATCCGCATGAGCCCCCACTGGATCTTTGGCGGAGGCGCCTCCAGGACTAGTTCTTCCAGCCAACCGGGTTGAGTAATGTTCTCCCGTTGCTTTCTGCACCAGACTCTTCAGATACAAGTTCCCTCAAGGACTGGAAATCAACTGATGCAGGAGGAGGGGGGGGTAGTTCTTCCCTTTTATTCGGTAGGTTCCTGTCCTTGATGGGCAGATCCCCTCTCGTGTGGTGCTGTCGTGGTAGAAAGTAAAAAAAAAAAAATTACCCCCTCACTCTTACTATATATGGCTTCCACACTATTCTCTCCTATAAAACATTCTACCCAAGCTATGACCAACACACTCTTCACCCTTGTGTACTGTGACCGACACACTGCCACCTTATTAACTAAAACCCCACACTGTCCTCCCTTATGAATTATATCCAGATCTTCCTCAGTTATGAACTATAATCTCCACACTTTTCCCCTCATGCTGCCCCCTCCACGCTAACCTTTCCCTCCATAATGATCCCGTGCTGCCCCTTCTCTATTCTGAGCCCCAGCATGCTTCCCCATTCTTCATGCTGATCTCTCCCATACTGCCCCAATCTTCATCCTGAGCCCCCCACCATGCTGCCAAACTCTTCATACTGAGCACCCCCACTCTTTATACTGAGCTCTCCTCACATTATCCCTAACTCTGTAATCCCCCTTTATCCACAGTCTACTGCAATAGCCCTTCTAATCCCCCAGGCTATAGAACAGCCCTACTAACTCCCAATCTACATAAATAGTCCCCTAGATCTTCAGATCTATGAGTGCTTACCAGCTTCCGGCTGTTGTTCTTCCTCTGTGGCGCTCTGCTGTGATGTCGACAGCATGGTGAAGTGACCTCATTGGATTGGAGTTATATCATCAGCATTACAACACCGCTGTATATTTAGACCAGGGAGCTGATTGGCACTCCCCTGACCCCTGGAGTGCCGATGCTGGCACTTCTGAGGTCAATCAGCTTTCTGTCTCGGTGGTTCATTAGTATTCAAATCTTTTAAAGACGTGAATACTAATGATTGGAGGCACGCTCACCCCCCTCTCTGAAAAGACAACAATTTTACTACATTATCGAACAGAGAGGGAAGTTAGAAAAGAAAAACACAATTTTTTTTTTGCTTCCATGTTGGCGCTACCCACAGAAACCAGCTGCCCTAGTGGAAAATACAGGCCTGAGCTTAGGGGAGTTACGCGAATCTGAAAGGTGTCTCATGATGCATTTCTTCAAAGAACATATTGGATTTTACAGATAGTCCATTTTCTCAAATAAATAATGCGAGGTGCTATAATAATGAAGTGTTATTTCAAAGATTGGGCCAGTTTTTGTTGAATGAAAATGTTGTCTTGTGTGTAGTCACATTTAGAAAAACCTGATAGCCAAAGTCATGGTTCTTTAATATTATTGATACATTTCTTCCCTTCACTATCACACAGACTAAGAGGTGAAATGGAAACCCGAAAATGAACAACCATTTAGCCAAAATGAAAACTTATTATATGAAATTCCAACAGGATATTCAGGACTATATGAAAAACAAAGTACACAATTGGAAAAGAAATCGAAAGCCCACTCCATTTTAAAAAATGGTCACCCAAAAAAACATCAATATTGGGAATGGAGAGTTTGTTTTGAGGAATCTGATGTTATTACAGATAACTCCATGCTCACCACTTCCACAGACTTTTCAGATCCCAAAATGGGATGTATATGAGATGCTGCCACTACACGATCAAGCAGAGTTTTCTAAAAAGAAACAAACAAAAAAACACGCAGAAAACAAACATCGGAGGAAAGTATCAAGTTATTTATCCGAGTCCCAAATTTTGTCCAAACTATTGGTATTTCTCCCACGAATAAATATTTTTCAAAACCATAGTGGAAGTCAACAATCTGGCACCTTTGCTTTATAATTTATCTACAAGAGCTACAAAACTACCCTGATCTGTTGATATGTCCGGCAGATAAAGGAGAAACTAAATTCGATAGATTTTATAGTTTATCTACTCCATTTGGAAAACACAGCCATATACATAGATTGTAAGCAGGGCTCATATTCCTATTGCTTCATGCTGAATGTGTTACTCTACAATTCAGAGGGGATATGTAGACAATTTCAGACATTACAAAGTGCTGCAGAATGAGTTGGTACTAGAAATATAAAAATTATGATATACACAGAATTAGCCAATGATCCCACTATACTATTCCAAAGGGAATTATCCAGATTAATAGAAAAGGGTCTTCAATGGATGCCATCAATAAGACTATACCAGATTATCTAAAGTGGGGAAAATAACTATTTGATACACTGCTGATTTTGCAAGTTTTCCCACCTACAAAGAATGGAGAGGTCTGTAATTTTTATCGTAGGTACACTTCAACTGTGAGAGACAGAATCTAAAACTAAACATAAAATCGTACTGTATGACTTTTAAATAATTTTATTGCATGAAATAAAGTATTTGATCACCTACTAACCAGAAAAGAATTCCGGCTCTCACAGACCTGTTCTCGGCACTCATTACCTGTATTAATTATACCGGTTTGAACTTGTTACCTGACACCTATCCACTCACTCACTCACTCTCCAACCTCTGCACCATGGCCAAGACTAAAGAGCTGTCTAAGGACATCAGGGACA
The DNA here is from genome assembly GCF_046119375.1 of Phyllobates terribilis. NCBI lineage: Eukaryota > Metazoa > Chordata > Amphibia > Anura > Dendrobatidae > Phyllobates > Phyllobates terribilis. The sequence continues at coordinate 571,739,114 of NW_027362763.1, forward strand.
AAATTGTAGACCTACACAAGTCTGGGATTGGCTACAGGACAATAGGCAAGCAGCTTGGTGAGAAAGCAATAACTCTTGACACAATTATTAAAAAATGGAAAAAACATAAGATGACTGCCAATCTTCCTCACTCTGGGGATCCATGCAAGATCTTGCCTCGTGGGGGTAAGGATGATTCTGAGAAAGGTCAAGATTCAGCCCAGAACTACATGGGAGGACCTGGTCAATGACCTGAAGAGAGCTGGGACCACAGTCTCAAACATTACCGTTAGTAGCACACTGCACTGTCATGAATTAAAATACTACAAAGAAGGCAAGGTCCCCCTGCTCATGCCAATACATGTCCAGGCCCGTTTGAATTTTGCCAATGACCATCTGGATGATCCAGAGGAGGCATGGGAGAAGATCATGTGGTCAGGTAAGACCAAAAGAGAACTTTTTGGTATCAACTTCAGTCGCCGTGTTTGGAGGAAGGACGAGTACAACCCCCAGAACACCACCCAAACCGTGAAGCATGATGGGGGAAACCATACTTTGGGGGTGTTTTTCTGCAATGGGGACAGGACGATTGCACCTTATTGAAGGGAGGATGGATGGGGTCATGTATAGCAAGCTTTTAGTCAATAACCTTCTTTCCTCAGTAAAAGCATTGAAGACGGATTGTGGCTGGATCTTCCAGCATGACAATGACGCGAAACACACAGCCAGGGTAACTAGGTAGTGTCTTCATAAGAAGCATTTGAAGGTCCTGGAGTGGCCTTGCCAGTCTCAAATCTAAACCCAATAGAAAATTTTTGGAGGGAGCTGAAACTCAATTTTGCCTAGCAACAGCCCCAAAACCTGAATGATCTGGAGAACTGAATAGAAGAATGGGCCAAAATCCCTGCTGCAGTGTGTGCAAACTTGGTTAAGAACTACAGGAAACCTCTGACCTCTTAACTTCTGTAATTGCAAACAAAGGTTTCTGTACTGATATTAACTTCTGTTTTTCTATTTTATCAAACACTTATTTCATGCAATAAAATTCTAATTAATTACATAAAAATCATAGAATGTAATTGTCGGCATTTGTTTTTAAGAATCTGTGTCTCACAATTGAAGTGTACCTACGATAAAAATTACAGACCTCTCCACTCTTTGTAGGTGGGAAAACTTGCAAAGTCAGCAGTGTATCAAATGTCAATATATATTTTGGGGACAGATGTCAGAGGAAGCTGACTACCAACCCTTTCAATGTAAAATTCACAGGTCTGTTTCATCATAGCCAAACTAATTTATTATACATCACTTTAATTCGCAATATTGAAAAACACACAGTTGAAGTTATACCGTACAGAAAACTTACGTCTGATAACTCCATACCTAAGACCTAGTGTCATTCCCACCGTAATAAAATAAATATACCAATATACGAGCTAATTAGAAAAAAACATAACTGTTAAGATAATAATATATATTATCTAAAATCAAAAAGAGTTTGCTCAATACTTCAAGACAGAGAATATCCCAACTGGTCATTGAACAAAGCCAAGTCTATATATAGGCTCTGGGACAGATAGAAAAAAAAAAGTATCTAATAACAAATACCGTATCTGATCACAAATAAAAAAAAGTAATATTAGTAATTATCCAATTACTTTCACAACTACATATACTCGCCAGTATAATGACATCATAAAAAAATAAAAATATTTGACTTTATTGAATCAAGATCCAAAATTTTGCATCGTTTTGAGCACTGATGTCCGGTATGTGGCCCGAAAAGCACCTACTATAGGTTCCATTTCAATTCCCAGTTCATGTAATAGTGAAAGGAAGAAATGTAACCATAATACTCCAAAGATACATGGCTATCATGTTTTATATAAATATGAACATGATCTCTTCACATAGACAACATTTTCATTCCACAAAAAACTGACTTAATCTTTGAAATAACATCTGAATTAATTGTCATTGGTCACGTTATTAGAGAGAATCCATAAAGTCCAATATGTGGGTCCTTTGAGGGAACGCATCAGAAGACACCTTTCAGTGTACGTAACCCCCAAGCTATAGGTGCATCTACTGTGTCAAGACATTTTTGTAATATTCGTAAAGGAGATGTTAGAGCTTTCAGCTACACAGGAATAGAGCAGGTTTACAAACCAATACAGTGGGGGTGGGGGGAGAATCATAAAAGGAAACTTCTAACTAGAGAATCTAAGTGGATCTTTGCTTTGGAGACTCCAGTGCTGCATGGGTTAAATATTAGACAAGATCTAATACTGCAATATTAATTCCATAAGACCTCAAATTACGACATTATTGTCTCATTATGTTTGTTATTTTAATTATAATAGTTTTTACACAGGTTTTTGTATTTTTTTTTAATTACATTAAGTTGTCAGTATTTTTTCTGGCACTCACTAGCCCTGATTGGGTGGTTAAACATGCCCACTAATCCAGTGATGTCATTTATTTACACCAATACCATGAATATGGCTACACACCATAACGTGAAGGCTTATTTCTTCCATTTCTTTGGGGTGAGTTTAACTACTGGACAGATCTTTAACCATATAATTTTTATCTTTATGAAGACGCCCTCTTTACTTACATTGAATCTGCTCTGGCTGGTGCATGCGATGTCTCCTGTTGCACCGGATTGCATATGCAGAGTATGCTGACCCACCCTATCTATATCTGAAGAAAAAACTGAGCGTTTATACTGTACTTGCTATTTCGAGCAAGAAAAGAAGCTTGTGCCCTGGTAATTTGCTGGGAATGTCTATATACAGGCACTTCAGACGCTCTCCGCACATACCAGCTTTCTGTCAGCTGTAGGAGGACCGGCTGAGGGATCCTCCTGTATGGCCGAGTGGCCATTTCAAAGAAAAGGGGAATCGCTTATGCTCAGTTACCAGATGGGAGGGTAAGATGGACGGACATAGTGGCCAGTAAACACTAACACGAAGGGGAACTGTATCTTTTAAACGAGGCATCATTTTTAACACGTTTTAATTGCAAAGTTTATTTATAAAATGTCGGCAGCATTAATGGTATGCGCATCGTAGTGAAATAGTTTTGAAAAATAAATAAAAAATATAAAGTGCTTGATTCTCCTCTTTTCGCCATTAAAAAAACCCAAAAAACTAATTATTGCAGAATTCACAAAAGTCTGATCAAAATGTAAAATTAACACGTATGGTAACAAATGCTGTAAAGGGGAAAAAAATGTCAGAATTGACATTCATCAGTTGCTACCTCCCCCCTCCTTTTTTTTTTCTTTTTTAAACAAAGGGCTGAATAATATATTATGTATTTATTTATCTTACTCACTTAGTTATAGCGCCATTAATTCAACAGTGCTTTACAGACATCATCATCATCACTGTCCCTATTGGGGTCCACTATCTAAATTCCCTATCAGTATGTCTTTGTAGTGTGGGGGGAACCCAGAGGAAACCCACGCAAACACAGGAAGAGAATATAAACTCCATGCAGATGTTGTCCTTGGTGGGAATTGAACCCAGGATTCATAATATATATATATATATATATATATATATATATATATATATATATATATATATATATATATATATATATATATATATATATATATATATATTTATTATTTTATTTATATATATATATAAAAATTATTTTATTTATTTATATATATATATATATATATATATATATATATAAAAAATATATTTTATTTATTTATATATATATATATATAAAAATTATTTTATTTATATATATATATATATATATATATATATATATATATATATTATTATATATAAAAATATATATTATATATATATTATATATATAGAAATAAAAACTGACATTTTGAAGAAAGGGAAGAAATAAACAAAAAAAGCAAAAAGTTGCTTGGAAGGAAAGGGGTTTAACCGCTTCCCGACCGCCCACTGTACATAAACGTCCGCGCTGCCTGGGCTCTGTGCAGCGCGGACGTTTAAAAACGGTGGGTGGTCTCGCAGCGCTCAGGACCCCCAGGGTCCTGCAAGCGTTGCGGTTCCGGTGCAGAGCGTTAGCTCTGACAGGGAACATCATCGGGACCTGATTGGATCAGGTCCCAGTGATGTTAACCCTTTGCTGTCTTCTATATGCTGCGATCTATAGTGATCGCGGCATATAGGAGACAGCAGGAGGAGAGGGGGTCGTCTTACTTACCTCCGAAGACCTCCGATTCCTTTCAGGACCTGGGGTTGCTATGGCAGCTGGAGGTCACATGACCGCCTCCAGCTCTGCCATATATGGTGTCCTGTCTGGCTCAGCCTGCAAGCTGAGCCAGACAGGAGACTCTGCCTGAAACAGGGAAGATCTCATGTAATGTAATGTAATATATGTCTATTATATTACATGAGATCAGTGATCAGAAAAATAAAAATTAATGTCCCATACAGGGACTAAGTAAAAATGTAAAAAAAGTAAAAAAAAAAGTTTTTAAACTGTTAAAAAAAAATCACAAAATAAATAAAAATAAATAAATAAAATATTAAACCAATAAATCCGTATATTTTTACAAAACCAAAAAAAGAACACATATTTGGTATCGCCGCGTCCAAAACAACCCGAGCTATAAAACTGTCACACTAATTAACTCCTTCTGTGCACACCGTAATAAAAATAAATCAAAAACGGAGCAAAAAAATATGGTTTTTCATATCGCCAAACAAAAAGTGGAAAAAAATGCGATCAAAAAGCAAAATAGAAATAAAAATGGTACCGCTGAAAACGTCATCTTGTTCCGCAAGAAACAAGCCATCACATGACTGTCGGCCGAAATATGGAAAAATTATAGCTCTCAAAATATGGTGATGCAAAAACTAGATTTTGCAAAAAAAAGCGTCTTTTAGTGTGTGACAGCTGTCAGTCATAAAAACCCGATATAAATCTGGTATCTCTGTAATCGCACCGACCCGAAGAATAAAGTAATCTAATCACTTACACCGCACGAGGAGCGGCGTAAAAAATAAATAAAACCAATTCTTCACCTGCTACTGATTAGTTTATTATGTCTCCGAAAGATCGCAGTATGGCTCTGCTCACATTTATCCTGCGCTCTGCGCTGAGCACTTACACCAGAGTTTCCGTGTAAATCTCTGAAATACGTGATTCTGCCAGAACCCATGACGGAAGATTCCCTGTAATGAGACAGATATAGGCCACTGTGGATGCCGTCTAGCCTGGGATCCCACGGTGTCATTTGTTTTAGGCGTGCATAAAAGTGCGGTTGGCCCGTTTTGTGCACTTCTGAAAAAAAGGACACCGCTAAACAGAGGCCAGACGGAGTCCAGAGTAACTCTGCTGCCTCATTACAGTGAATGGATCCCGCAGGGGTTTCATCTGAATTATATCACTTGGAAATTTAGATGGAAACCCCGATGTAAGTGCTCAGCCTAGAGCGCCGGATAAATGTTACATAAAATGTTCCCAATAAAAGCTTCAACTCAGTCCTCAAAAAAAGCTAGTCCCCACTCAGGTCTGACATCTGTTAAAAATATAAAAGACTTCCAAGTTACTGGTAGCAGAAAGGCTCTGGAAAAGCGAAATGGCCCTTGCCCCCCAAAAGAAATTCAGAAAGTTTTGTGCTCCCAAATCCCTATTCTACAATAATTTGTTCTCCAATTGTCAAATAGCACTCCGTCCCCCCCAGATCTCGCCGTATGGCTGAGCGGTACGATACAGCCACATATGGGGTATTGCCACTTTTAGAAGAAATTGTGTGACATTTCGGCACCATTTTTACCCATTGCCCTGTGTGAAAATGTAAAATCTGAGGGTAAAACATTTTTTTGTGGGAAAAATATAATTATGCTTTTTTCACTGCCCAATGGTATAAATTAAAAAATTAAAAAATACTCACTACTTCCCTAGTTGAATTCCTTGAGAGGTGTAGTTTACAAAATGGGGTCACTTGTGGGGGTTTCTGCTGTTTCGGCATGTCAGCGACTCTTCAAATGTGACATGGTGTCTGCAACCTATCCCAGCCAACATAGCGCTCCTTTCTCTTCCGAACCCTGCCGTACACCAAAGCAGTGGTTTTCCCCCACATATGGGGTATTGGCGTACTCAGGAGAAATTGCACAACAAATTTCATGGTGCAATTTTTCCTATTACCCTTATGATAATGCAAAATTAAGGGATGAAAAACGTTTTTGTGGGAAAAATGTGAAAATTTTATTTTTACAGCTCAATATTATAAACTTCTGTGAAGCACCTTGGGGTTCAAGGTGCTCACCACACATCTAGATAAGTTCCCTAAGGGGTCTAGTTTCCAAAATGGTGTCACTTGTAGGGGGTTTCCACTGTTTATGCACATCAGGAGCTCTCCAAACGCAACATGGCGTCTGCTAATTATTCAGACAAATTTTATATTCAAAAAGTCTAATGGCGCTCCTTCACCTGCAGTGCGCCCAAACAGTGGTTTTCTCTCACATATGGGGTATCAGCACGCTCAAGAGAAATTGCACAAAAAAAATTGGGGTCCATTTTTTCCGGTTACCCCTGTGAAAATAGAAAAAATTGGGTCTAAAGTAACATTTTTGTGAAAAAAGTTAAATGTTAATTTTTTTCTTCCACATTCCAAAAATTCCTGTGAAGCACCTGAAGGGTTAATAAAGTTCTTGAATGTGGTTTTGAGCACCTTGAGGGGTGCAGTTTTTAGAATGGTGTCACTTTTTGGTATTTTCTGTCATAAAGACCCCTCAAAGTGACTTCAAATATGATGTGGTCCCTAAAAAAATGTTTTTGTAAATGAGAAATCGCTGGTCAACTTTTAACCCTTATAGCTCCCTAGCAAAAAAAAATTTTGGTTCCAAAATTGTGCTGATGTAAAGTAGACATGTGGGAAATGTTATTTATTAACTATTTTGTGTGACATATCTCTCTGATTTAAGGGCATGAAAATTCAAAGTTAGAAAATTTCAAAATTTTCGCCAAATTTCCAATTTTTTCACAAATAAATGTAAGTTATATCGAAGAAATTTTACCAGTATCATGAAGTACAATATGTCATGAAAAAAACAATCTCAGAATCAGGGGAATACGTTGAAGCGTTCCAGAGTAATTACTTCATAAAGTGACAGTGGTCAGAATTGAAAAAATTGGCCTGGTCCTGAAGGTGAAAACAGGCTCTGGTGCGAAGTGGTTAATAACAGTTTAAATAGTTCAGGTTTAATTTGGACTTTATTAAAAAAAAAACTGAAAAAGATGTTAAAATATTTATTATGCTCTGTACGATATTATCACATCAATAAAGACAATTATTTTTTTACCTAGAGGGTAGTAGCACGTTTAATTAAATGCAACTCTTGGGTAACCAAAGTATGTAACATAGTAATTAATTGGACACATATTTTAGACCCTGAGCATATGACTGTGTAAATGTTACGGTTACTCACTTCACCATCTGAAAACGTGGTTGTTCATTAGATGTTTTTGCTGTAAGAAAATCAGGGTAATTGTGTACAGCAATTAATGATAGTCTAGGCCTCTTACGAAGGATCATTTGCTTCTGTATAGGAGTGGCAATTAAAGACCTTTTTGTCACTGCACTTGATTCCGCCATTGCTGTAATAAAAGATAGGTCTCTGCAAGGACTTCCTTCATGAGCCAATCTAAAGAGGCGCAGCTGTGGGGAAGTGCAAGAGGTGCAGCCTAAACCTAAAGCGAGGGGGTGAGTTTCCGACTACCTCAGACTCCCAGTAGACTGGATCTAGATTTGGTCCACCATAAAGGGCTAAGCTAAAATTTACCTAAGTTGCACTCACTGAGGAATAAACATAGCAGGTAAGTTCCTAGGTACTCACATATAATCATTGAGTTCATAAACTCTACGGGACTGTTGCTGTATATTATGGGTGCAGTAATATTTAATCGATTTTAATTTTTAAAATATTGATGGCCTATTCATGGGGTGCGCTATTAATAATAGGCTGTAGGGGTTCTGTGGCCCTTTCAAGCAACTGATCATCAGTAGTGCTAGAAAGAGAGACCATCGATATTCTGAACTTGGAAACCCCTTTACTTTGTCCTAGTGGACTAGTTAGAATACATGAGCACAAAAATATATACTTTGAAGGACCTACTCCTTCAAAGAATATACTTCTGACATATAATATAACACACACTCTTTGTGTCCTCATGTGATTTGTGTTAAATCTTGCTTGACCACACCAGGCAGCCTGGCAGTTAAGTCACCAATCTCTGCCATCTTCTCTGTGAAGCACCTGTCAGTACTGTAATGTCTCTTAAGATTAGACAGACTTGAGAGACCCAATCATATTTTATGCTGGTAGAGAAGATGATTCTATGCATAGCCATCAAGGAAATATACACATTTGTAAGAGTAAAATAAATCAACCCTAAAGCTGGTGAAAAAAATATATTAAAGTAAAAGACACAAAAAGCAGACACATTTCACTCACTTTTTTTTCATGAGTTATTATAGAATTATAAGTTGAAATGGCCAACTAAAATAAGAACATTCATAATAAAAAAAAAAAGTCAGAAGTTTTACTCAAAATTTGTGCATTTACTGTGACTAAATTGCAAGATTTACTTTGAGATCTATAACAAAGGTTTAAGCTTCTGCCTGAAAATTAAGTGTTGAAAAGAAGCAATATAATGCTTAAAAATAAATGACAGCGAGTTAATGAAAAAAAATCTATTACTGAATTAAAAAACAATGTTTCTTAAATATACACCATAACATTTCTTTGTGACATTTCAGTCTATGCACATATAAAAAAAAAACCTCATTGGAGGTTTTGTTAAAGAGTAATTTTTTTTTTAGGTAAACTGTTTGCAAAGCGGTATGTGCATTTTGCACATTGCAAGAGATTTCTTTTCCTTTTGTCACACTGCTTTTGTTATATCATTAAGGCTCATTATTTAGATTGATTATAGCAGGTAATATCAGTGTTTGAACTGATGACCTGAGAACGACCAATATTCTGGTGCTTTACTGCAGCAGTAATAATACGTACTAAAATATTAACACTAAACAATCATTTTTACAGTTAAACATGTTCCTAAATTTCACAAAAGTGCACACATATCCATCAAATTCCTCAAAATAATGGGCTTTCATTTGGCCTCCTTTGTTAAATTCGTTTATAAACGGGAGACAAAGGTAAATGTGTATTTGAGCAGAGAAAATTAATACGTTTTATAGTACAACTGGTCCAGCGATTGAATTATCCTATTATGAAGCACTGTAGGATATCTTGGTATGTAATATTATTAAACACATATCTAAAAGAAACAATTCAAAAGTATTATGTTTCATATGCGTAACCTATGTCCACTGACCCTTGCAAACATGTACATTAGAAAATAAATCTTACGTTCTATAATGGCTTACACTGGTCATATCAAATGTTTCTATATTTTACTAAAAATGTCGAATGTAAAGATGTACAAATAAAATACAAATCTACCCAAATCATGACAAATTTATACAAAATCTATATTCAAACCTATTACTGATTGTGAAAAAAGTAATGCATGGGAGTTTTATGCAACGCTTAATCTCACAAATTGGTATATTACTCAAATGGAAAAGTGTTTTCAATATTATTCTTAGTGATAGTTTGTTGAGGATACATACCTGACATCCGTCATTAAAATTAGAATGATATAAATTCAACAAATTCATGCAATTTCACCTTAAGAACTGTACTGAATATACTATATACACATTATGGGGAGGAAGGGTAATTAAAATAATACTAAATGGATGGCACTGTTTCCAATTTATCTGTTTTATTGAAATATCACACTGTTTGAAATATCTCGAACACCTACACAAAATACAAAATTAAAACAATAATATAATAAATTACCCACCCCTTTCCTGGAAAAAAAAAAAGTACAATGATTGTCAAGGCTAGACAGAAGTCTAATAATTAAACAAATGTAAATCACAAACCACACATTTTAAAATGCTAAATAAAAAGCAAAACTATAAACTGCCAATACATATTCATTGATTGTCATATCCATATTATTCAATTAAATTTACCATTCTTAAATACAATTGTTATAAAAACTTCAAGTACATACACATTGTTCCACTGAATTGTCTTTTTTTTTCCTCCATTCTATTTTAAATCTTAATATTCTGATATATATAAAAAAAAAAAAAATAATGATGCAGCATATATTTTCAGACTTATTGGAAATGCTCCTCATGTTAGCAACTGTACATTTCAGGCGTTTATAGCTTCAATAAAAATAAAATGAAAAAATAAAATTGACCCTTTATGATTTTTCAACATGGCTATATTTATGCCATACTACATCAGTATGTGTAGGGGGGGGGGGAATAATTCTACGAGTTGACAAAAGTTAATCTCTCAAGTGACCATGAAAAACACTGCTTTTTTAGAACCCTATAAAACCCTGAATTTGTATTAGGTCATCTATTGCTTTGTCTTGATTCAAGCAGTAGTTGAAATAGTAGTATGCATATATCTTTATATAATTCTAAAATAATTAGTAAATTAAGTGCCATTCATTTAATATTCTTCCTTTTTAGGATGCATATACTTACTAATTAAATATGTAATCTGTAAATATCTGTAAACCATTGTATATTTCAGGGAACAAGTGGTGGCTGAAATTAAATCTGAGAAAAAAGGTAGAAAATACACGTACAACACTGTGCACTGTGTCATGAGAACATAAAGATGCAACTTTAACAGCATATTTCTTTCAGATAAAATTATGGACAAATAAATTACTATCTTGTAAGTACATAATATTAATGATAGAAGAACTATTCATGCGGCTCTGTTTAAATAGTTAGCAGAGGAAAACTAAAAGCAGCGTTCAAGTTGTTTGACAACACTTCATTAATTTAAGTTATACGAAATGATACATTATAAAGCCAAGTTAAACATTTAACTACCTTCACAATCCTTTTATTTAAAATAGGTTTGCTTTTTTTTTATACAAATTATCTCACAATTCATATGATTTTTTTTTTTAGATAATGTGAAGAATTAGGCTCTTCCTTAAATGGAAGCATGTATCACTTTCCCTTTAAAATGAAATAGGAGGTGCAGGATATACTCAGTTTAGAGGAAAACCTATAAAGTAGCTTTACTGCAGAAATCAGGTGTACACCATGTCCAAAACAATATAGTGTCATTAGACAGTTCCCAGCGTTTACTGGCCAATGCATATATCTCCGCAACGTCAAATAAACTAAATAAATATAATAACTTGATTTTAATACAACATTCAGTGTAGAGACCCATGTTCATTTGATAAAGTGCAACACTGTTACAATAACTAAATTTTCAAGTTAAACAAATGATTTTCCCATGGGGTCATAGTCTTAAAATGACATGGCTCGATTTAGGTTTGCATAACAAAATTTAGGATGTCTCTCTACATTAAAAATGTTAGGTTGCGTGTAAAGGGGAATATTTAACTTCTTGTTAAATACACCGCCAGTGCATATGTGTACTTTTCTGCGTGCATACATAACTCTAAACCTTGTATGCATGCATGAACATACATTGCATTCATTTCCACAGTTCTTGAGAACTATCTTCTAAAGTCCAGTCTCTCACGCCAGGCAAGTTCAACGCTTCACTTTTAACAGATAAAGAATTTACTAGTTCACAGTGAAATTTTCTTATGTGCCTGTACAGGTCTCCAGACTGTGTAAACCTTCTCTCGCACCACTTACAAGCATGTGGTTTCTCCCGTGTATGAACAACAGCATGCCGGCTCAGGTTGTGAGAGTACTGGAAACTTTTTCCACACTGAGTACAAGTGAAAGGCTTTTCCCCAGAATGAGTCCTCTCATGACGCTTTAGAGTGTACATACAAGAAAAAGTCTTACCACAGAGAGAGCAAGTAGGGACATGGACATCATTAGTAGGTTTACTTCGTATACCGTCTTGTTCTCGAAAGTGTGTACTTAAATGAATTTGAAGGATATGTGGACTTGGAAAAACTTTGTTGCAAAGTGGACACATAAATATTTGCCCCCCAGGATTAAGCATGTTCGAAACAAAAGGAAGAAGACTGGTGTCCATGCTGCTTTCTATTTGAACTCTCTCATTATCAGGAGTGATCATCTCATCATCACTTGCCTTGTCATCATGATCCAGCTGTCTTAAAACTGAATCTTCTCGTGAAGAACCTAAGTGGACGGACTCATAATGTGTCCTTACATCATTACTTATGCCTTCTTTCACAGTGCTGTGTTCCATATCATAATCAGTAGTATCTATATCATTTTCATCACATGATGTTTCTTTTTCTACTTTTACGTGAACTAGATTGTTTCTTAGTGTTTCTGATGAAGAGAAGTAGGAGGTACTCAGTGGTTCAGCTCCTGCCACACTGGATTTCACAGACAGGTCCAGAACACAGTCTGAATCTGCTGTATCCCTTATAGAAGTATTAGACCTCCCAGATAAGGAGCCAGCTGAGCTGCAAGGACTAGGTGCTGTTTTCACAGCGGTTGTGTGCGTTTCAGTTTCTGCGCTAGTTTGAGTAATGCTGGTGGAATCAGACGACAACCTCAACCACATGTTCTCAGAGTCAGCTGTCAAATCACCTCTACTTGGAACAATGTTCAATTTTTCAGCCTCACCATCTTCCTCATCACTAGGCAGATCACCTGCCATGTGACTACTACCATCTGAAAGGCTTTCTACTTTATCTGAACAACTTGAAAAGTCTTCCTCTTTTTTTGTGCTGTCTGCTTCTGTCGTAGCTTTTTCTTTCAGTTTCTTTTTGCAGACTTTGACAATGTCGTACATGTGGAGATAACTGGCAGCTGCAAGCACATCTTCAATAGGCAGATCTTTAAACTGGAGTTTCCCTTCATACATGAATTCAAGCAGGAGAGCAAAGGCTGGAGCTGTAACAATGTCACTGTTCAAGTTAACAATGTCTCTTTTGTCCAGCTGATCCTTGTAAAAGAGGTGGAAATACATACTGCATGAAGCCAGTACAGCTCTGTGAGCTCGGAAATGGGCATCTCCTACCAGAACAGTAGAATCACACAGAAATCCTTGATCTCTCTGTTCACTCAAACACTGTAGCAAATGTCTGCTATGTTCTGGAAAATCCATACTGTCTTCATAACCTAAACAACAGAAATCTTGCATTAGACGATTCTTATTAGAAGTGCACTATGGTAAATCTTCAGTGACTGAACCCATAAGAAAAATCTGAAACATAACTCTGACCGTGTTCTTAATTCTAGAGCTGTCATTTTAAAAAGAAAAGACAAGTTTCACAGATCAGACTAAGATTTCATTTCTAACTAATGGACATACTCTTCACAATACATTTTGTGCCAGAGAACAGAAAGAATGAGCAAGAATCTATAACACAAACCTTATTCAATAGGTATAGAGGGACTATGATGTTTGTTATGAAGTTTGTTCACACTTTATTCAGGCCATGCAGGCACAGTAAACCTAGCGGGCAGCTGTTTAAATTATCCCAATACAAAATTACATAAAAAAAGGGAAGAAAAAAATCCTTCAAACTACATATATTTTGCAATAAATAAAAATCTTAAGTTATCATTACAAAACAAAAGAATGCAAAGATTAACAAATACAATCACTTTAAGTGCCCTGTAACCCACATCAATCCTAATCCTTAAGAGGGCTAAAAATAAAGATTTGAGGGCAGCTCACAAGGTAGCTGTGATCAAATTAGTAGGCTGAAAGGACAGAGGGACGAAGAAGGAAGCTTATAAACATCTGATCCAGCTGACGGTGGCCATATGGCAGCTGCTGCCCAGATAAAGAGATTAAGAATAGAGGAGTGCGATTACAGCTGTCTGGCCAATTCAAGCAGCTCAAATCTACAAGTTCTAAATTAGTTTACTAGTACATAAACAAGTACGGAGGATATATGCAACATATATAATATATTCCTATAACAGGTAGATGTACAAAATGTGAACAAAATAGTCATTAGGATGAAGCAAGGTGAATTTTTAACCTAAATAGATATAATAGAACACAACCTTAATATAGGCCTGTTTCTCCAGTCTGCCAGACATGACTTAGCGTAAAATAAAAAAGAAAAATTTGGAATGCTTGAAAGCTGTAACAAGATAATAAACACCCACCATGTACCACAACATACAAATAATTGCAGCATGCATGATTTATCATACAAGAGATCGTCAGAATTGGTGTACAGTGTTAACCTCACCGACAATGCAGCAAAGGCGCACAATACAATCTAGGATCACAAAACAAGTTAATGTTCTAAATAATGGTAAACAGCAGGCTCTTGAAAGAAGCAGTGACCCGGATATTTAAGGTCAAATAAGCCATGATAAAAAGCAGGAAAAATAGATAAAGAAGAAATGACAAATCAATATACAACTGCATTTAGTGCAAGTCCTACCTTTTTTATACATAGACCCGATGATGTACTCCCTTTTCAAGTGATGTATGCTGGTTGTATATTGATCGACTCAAGGAAGAAAAAAAAAAAAAAAACGAAGGGAGGAAAAAAAAAACAGACTGACAAACAGATGCAAAGTGGAGAGGATGTTAGAGAGGAATAAGATACCTTTTCCCCACACAGCTCTGCACACACTAACTCCCTGGCTGTGTGTTAGAATAAAAGGCTGAGGGATGGCAAGCTGTCAGCTGCTCTGACATCATGTTCAGATGGAAATGCTACCTCCAGCTGTGCTCCTTTTAATGCCATATGCTGCTCCTCTACACTCCTGCCACCAGCTTTTTCTTAGGAGAACTTTTTTTTCTTCAGTTTGTATAAACAAAAACTTCAAAGTTTCCTCTTTTCTAAACTTTCTTCACATACCAACTTAACATATGGACTATTATAATTATGGAATTTTCTAACAACTTCACACCATTTTTGATTTCATGTATTGAAGGTATGAACTCCTACAACATGTTGCTTAAAAAATAATACGCTGTGTATGTGTGTTAAAATAATGCAAAACTATACATCTATGTACATATTTATACGCACAATAAGCAATGCTAACTTACATTCCGGCTTTATCTGTACAAAGTTACAGACTGGATAAAATAGATTTGTGTTATCTTTGGAAGAGGCTTTTATTAAATATTATACATTTTATTATTTTAAAGAAATAGAATATAAAATAAAAATTCCAATGCCAGTTTCCCTAGATATTAAGACAGGCTTAAGAGTGCCCATGGAAAACATATACACAAAAAGATCAAGATATTCCTGCAAGTGGCTGATGAAATAACAATGCAACCTCACACTGAACATACACACGGTCCTATTCTGTTTATGCGCCTAACATCTGTGAGTGTCACATAAACACTAGACAATAGGTAGGAGAATTACCACCTGATATTTAACTCGTGCAAAAGTAGCTGGAATCGCCAAGTTGTTTTTCATTTTCTTCTGAAAACAATTTCACATTGTTAATAATATATTGTATCTAACAGTATTTATTTATATGATTTCTTTGTAGCTCGCTTTCTGTAGCTTATGATTTCATAACATGAAAACGTAAAGTATTAATAATCCAATATTTCTTAAATTTTAGCCTAATAATTTAAACTACAAGTCATATTCCAGACAATGGAAAAGTGGTGTATGCAATGTGGAGCAGCTGCTCTTGGCGCCTCCTTTGCAGAGTGGCTACTACCTACCTACAGCAGCTCTGTTGGTGGAAAGCCTTAAGCAAGTAAATCATGTGATGCCCCCTTCCATTACAGTGTGTAACACAGAGCATTACATGATATATGGTACTTCCATAGAAGAGACGGTAAATGAGGCTGCAAGCCTCTGGTAGGGTAAAAGGATGTAGGCCAAACTCTTTGCCTTGCCCCTGTTCCATGACTAAAAGTTTAGGAAAGTAGCTATGCCCACTACCCATAGTCAGCTTTAGAAGGGCTAGGCTGAGTGCCATCCCCATGCTTCCTAATCATCATAATAAAATACTCTATTCACGTAAGCAATTTTTTTTGTCCTGGAGATCGACTTTTGGTCCCCACAGTAAGGGATAATGGTGCATTATTTCTATAAGCCGGCCTACAACTGTGCTTGTGTATATACATTTACACGGAAAAAAAACACTAAACACTTTATAAAATAGAAAATAAGTATTATTATTAAAAAATAATAGATTTCTGTTTCAAACTGAAAGTCCATAATGAAACAATATAAAAAAAATGTATCTTACAAAAGATTTAAAAAAAAAATGGCAGCCCTGGAGTCTTGGGGCCGGTACTCTCAAGGTTTCTAGAAAACATTACAAAGTCTCATCTTCTTGTAGCTTATAGGTGTTCTTGTTAAAGGGACTCTGGCAGCACGTAATGACTGCAGAAACCAACTACAGGCACTCTGTGCATTATGGCACTGCCAATCGTTTATATATAGCTTCTTACCTGCTTATTTTCCATCTATCTCCACTCCCCCCTTTGATTGACAGATCTCACTTTAGAGACAGAGAAGGGCAAAGATAGATGGAAAAGTGTATATAAATGATTAAGTGCAGCATGATGCACCTAGCTTCTGTACTTCGTTTAAACGGTCATTCTGTGCTGATAGAGTCCCTTTAAGTGTGAGATCACTATTAAAGAAATTGGAAAATACAAACTACTAGATGTACAAATTGCAGTTACCAGCAGAAAAATTATGACACTCAGAACGGCACTATGGCTCAATTCTTCTAGTGGCTGATGGTAGGCAAAACTTAATTATACAGCTTTAGGCCGGTTTCACATGTCCGTATATTTCCAGTACCGGAGATAACCCTGTTCCGTGTGTGTCACACGTGCGGCACATCAAGTTCACGCGGACCGGCGCCTGTGAATCAGCGGTACAGTTAACGCTGTTCCCAAGCGCCGGTGCTGAACACTACCCTCATCATGGTTCCCTGCCGGCGCTGCGATTAGCACCAGCAGGGACAATGTTGAGGGAAGTAGTACTCTGCTCTCGGTGTCCCCACCTGTAAAAATAAAATTGCGCTCAGTAAGTGACAGGTCACCGCTCCTGAGCTCAGCTCCGGGGCTTGCTCGTTGGAGTGGCTCATTCTCCCCGGATCCTCTGCTGATCGGTCGAATGGATTAGGGGGACACTTAGGTGAGTATATGGATTTTATTGTATTAATCTTATTTTTACAGGTGGACACTGCGGGAGTAGACTACTACCTTCAGAATTGTCCCTGTTGGTGCTGATCGCAGCGCTGGTAGGGAACCATGATGAGGGCAGCGTTCAGCACCCGGCGGTTGGGAACAGCGCTAACTGTACACTGATTCCCAGGCGCCGGTACGTGTCACACGGATGACACATGGATGCCATCCGTGTGTGTTCAGCGTGAGACACTTTTAAGGACCGTGCATCCGCAAAAAAACGGACATGTCAACGTGTGGAGCACACGGACACACAGTTCGCGGAAACATACTGACATGTACGCAGACCTATGGATTTGAATGGGTCTGCCTGTGTCAGTGTCTCCAGGACGTGTGGAAACTGTCACCACACATACTGGAGATACTGACCTGTGAAAAGCTGCAAGTTTACTGCAGATTTCTTTCCAGTGCAAATGGTGAAATCAGTGGTGAATATTTGTAGCCTAAACTTACATCCTTGTGATATCAAGACCACAGCAAGGCTCAACTAACATTGCAGAATTTCATAGATTCTCATCCACAACTCATACACAGTAAATTTTATAGACAGAAAATCGGCAGAGTATCCAACCCACGTGAACATACCAGAATACCTATATAGAAGATAAAAATACACAAGTGCCACAAAAGTTCCTAAAACTTCTAAACTAATAGACACGTAGCATACGCCAAGCGGGAAACCGGGGAAAGTATGTGCAATGACTGAAAAAATAAAATGACAGACCGTAGATTTCACCATTGGTCATGGACAGGCAGTAGCATCACAGAACTTTGTAAATACTGGAAGAAGGTGGGGCAACATGTTTCTGCAATGAAGAGACCTCAACAATAGGCTGAGCTCTACACGTCTAATTTCATGTGGACCCTCATTTAGTGGCCAGAAGAATAGGCAATCATTAGGGCTACACGCCAACTTGGGCCACAACAGCCATCATGTGATCGAAGTTCGCTTAGTGCTGTGGCTACATCACAGCACTATAGAAGTGAATGGGATTGCATTGCAACACCTACGCTACCGCAACAGTAACAATCAAGTCACAAAAAATCTGACAGTTGGATCTTTTCCGACTTCCTTGCTGTGTTAGTTTTGGGATTTTGCAATGTGACCTCATTAACTTCTAGAGTGCCGCAATGTAGCACAGAGTGAACTTCAGTTGTATGATGGCTGCCGCAGCCAGAGTTACTGGGTACCCCAAGCCTTATGAGCTGTGCCATCTGCACCAGAAGGAAGTAATCCTGTAGTGGTTCCCCCACTATGAAGAGAATATTTTTCTAATAGGCTCTCGCCTACAGTGGAAACCTTCAAAAGGAAGCTGAAGACCCACCTCTTCCGACAAGCGTACAACCTGCAGTAACCGTCGCTCCACCATACCGCTGCACGACCAGCTCTACCCTCACCTACTGTATCCTCACCCATCCCTTGTAGACTGTGAGCCCTCGCCGGCAGGGTCCTCGCTCCTCCTGTACCAGTCGCCGTCATGTTTTGTTCAAGATTATTGTAAGTGTTTTTGCTATGTATACCCCTTTTTCACATGTAAAGCGCCATGGAATAAATGGCACTATAATAATAATAATCATCAATAATAATAGGGCACCTCTAAAGTGTCTTCTTGGAGGAAATAACCCTTCTGAATCTACGCGAGGTATAAATTACTACAGAAGTAAAACTTACAAATCGGCAGCAAAGTATGCACATTTTACAGGCAGATTTTGAGGCAGACTTGTCCTATCTGTCACAGTATTCTCACCGCAAAAGAGGCCATGTGGTACATTATAAATTCCCCAGCTTTAATACAATCTGCTACATTTCATAGATCTACATTCAATTGCATTGTATTGTGCTAAATTCTTTTCACATTGAAAATCATCAAAAAAATAGACATAAAAGGGTTACATTTATGAAACCGGATTGCCTGTGGGTGTGCACAAGGAGCAACCTTACAACCAAGGCTGTGGAGTCGGTAAGCCAAACCACCGACTCAGAAGCCTCAGTTTCCCTGACTTCCGAGTGACGCCACAGCCCTGCCTCACTACTGAGCATGTACATAAAGTGCAGCACAAATTCATCTCAACTAAAAGCCGAGATCCTCAGATCAGGAACAGAACAGACAGTTATAGGACATTTCATAACTTTCCCAAATTCTTATGAAAACATTTACAGCACATACTTCCTTGTACTACTGTACCCAATTTATTATGTATTTTAGGAGTCGGTCCATTTTATACCGACTCCAATTCCAACAAAATGGAAACAGACACAGACTCAGACTCCACGGTCATGCTTACAACCCATTTAAAACACATTAAGGATTGTAATCACCCATCCACAAAATAGGTCTTATCACTGGGGGTCCAAGCCTGTTTCTTCTTATGGCATGGTTGCCAAAAGGAGTTTGGATCTGTGTTTATGCATACACTTGGACACTCCAATCACTCTCCATGGAGCTAATACAAACAGCCTGCTTCAAATTGCGATCAATGGAATGAAGGGCAAATAGGGGCCTAGTAAACCCCCTTCTATTCAAGTGTGGAGTCCCGAGAATCGAACCTTTGCGGAACAACCTTTTAAAATTACTCAAGAGTGAAAGTTTATTATGCTGTGCAACACAAGTAAGGCACTGTATTTGAGAATTACAGATACCATGCAACAGAATAGCCAAATTCGAGTGAATATGTCGTCTCGTACATGAGCATTAGTTTCCCAATGTCACCGGATTTCATGGTGGGGCTTGCACAGCACGTACCTGTAGAGCACAATATCTAAAGTGATCTGACAGAACAGCGGTGCATGATAGTGTTATCTAGCCAGCAATCTAAAGGATTCTATCACACAAGAAAGCAGAATACTCATCCTAAAGTGATGGAAATTAGGAGCACACTCTTATATACAAACACACACCAACGTGCCTGCTTTGTATAGTGCAGACTAAGTATCTGTCATCAAGATGTTAGCATCAGAAAGGATATACACAATTTTAGGGGTAATTTATTTTTTCTTTGTTTTACTGAAAGGGATTCCTAGGTTATTTTTGTTTTTTTTTAAATTACAGTAGCAAACCATGCTGATAAAAGTGAGGAAGCTGTGATCAGCCAAGGAATAACCTCCCAGCTCCAGTGCTGCTGCTTAAAAGGTACCGGAACCAGACCAGAAAAAAAAAACACCAGTCTCCTGATTCGACAGCAACTGATTGGCGTGACATTATCATCACTTGCTGTCCGGCCGAGAAGCATTGCTGGAGCTGGGAGTGGTTTCATGGTATGAGTATAGCTTCTTTTTATCAGTATGATTCCCCACTGTGAATTTTTTTTAAAGGCCAAACAACCCTTTTTCATGTATGTATTTTTTGGCTTAAACTAAAACAACCTACATATCTGCAATTGGGTTTCATTAACAATTTTGAATTGTTTGGCGCTCAACATAGCTGGCTGTAGAATCAGTTCTGAAGGCAGAGTTGGTAACTCATCTTTCTTCTAAGGAACTCTACTAAGCTGATTTATGACCACATCAAAGTTGTGCTGAATAGTGGTTATAAATCAGCTTCGGAGAAGAAACAGTAACAAACTCAACCAGCAAAAGAGCTCACTGAGGGATTCACTATTAACTCATTCTACAGCCAGAAATGTACAATGCAACACAGAGGTTGTAGAAAATAGTTACATTTCTTTTAACAAAACCCAATTGAAAAGATGATCTTTCGATAAAAAATAATTACCTCCACAAATAGCCATACCCTTTAAATCCTTGTGAACTCCATGAATTGGACATGTTTTTCAGATGCAGCCCTCAAGTACTTGATCTAAGTAAGATATTGGGAATTTGGAACCCAAGACAAAATGTTAAACTCTTTACTCAAGAATGACTTGAGGAACATGGCAATTGCTGCAGTGTGTCAGGGAGCTTCACACTGCTAGGGGGTGTCTCTGGCATTAAACCACCACTCCAGCATATTTTTTTTTCTGCGCTGGAGTGGTGTCAATAATCCATGTTTCATACTAATATACTGACCAGCCGCCGTCTTCTACTCTTCCCGATGCAGCTCCAGTCCCGATCCGCCATCTTGTGACCGTAGTTCCTGACTGACTGGAGGTCAGAGGTAACGATCATAAGCTCTCAAAGTAAGTACTTGAGAACCTTATCTGGCTCTCATACACTTACCTTGAGAAGTGACCTCCGACTCACCCAACAAACACTGGAGCCATCTGGCAGGACACAAGCTGCAGAAGACGACCAGAGTGGCACCGAGAACAGTAGAAGACTGCGGCTAGTAAGTAGAAGACTAAATGCAAGGAACTTACATTGGTGACATTACTACCATGGGGAAATAAAAAAAACTGCTGGCATAGTGCTTTAGGAAATACAGTTACCATGTAGGGGTGTACTGATTTGCAACAATGTTTAGGTAGGTGGTACATGTCAAAGTACCTTCCATTTGAATCCAACAGAACATTGCCCAGTTCACCTAATCCATAAATGTGTCATGTCTTCCTCATAAGATGCCTGCATACCCGGTCATTTATGTGATGTAAAAGAAGATGCAATTCCTCAGACCAGGTCACCTTCTTCCATAGGTCAGGTACCCACTGTAGGCACTTTTTGGCAAGTAACAGTGGTTAGCATGGGCAGTCTGACTGGCCAGTGCCTACACAAAAAAAAGTGCTGCACTGTGCGTTCTGACATAGTCTATTAAAGGCAGCATCAACCTTCCCAGCAATCTGCGCCACAGTACATTTCCTGTAGTACTGGGAGAACTGACTAGCTTTTTGCTCTCCATATGCATCAATGAGCTGTGGACTACTTATTTTCCTTCAGCCATTTTGGTAGGAACTAACACTACATCTCGGAAATACTCAACAAGACATTCCCTTGTAGACTACACTCCCATGATGAATTTTTCAGTTTTCAATGTAGATTTCCTGCAGCATTTCTGCACCTATTATGTAAATTACATTACTTGCGTTTTTTTCACTGCGTTTTATCACACCTTTGAATCTGATGTTTTTGCCTTTTCATATTTTAAATGAAGCTGCTTTGTTTTTGATACTTCCTTGTATTTGGCTTTGAGAAAACTTTATTGTTACAGTCATGTGCAGATTACATGCATTTTTAGAGCGTTTCCGCCGAGGAAATGCACATAGGTTTTTTAGCATGCAGATTTTCCACATCTAATGCAATTCTATGAGGAAAAATCCGCACATCAAACTCAGCGTATTCGCAAGAGAATTTAATATGTTGCGAATTTGAAACACGCACCGCAAGTCAGTTTACACTGAATAAAAAACAGCACAGTGGGCATGAGAGGTCTAGAAATCCCATCTACTTTTCTGTAAATGTAAGATACGGAGTCAAAAACTCATCTTTAAAAGATGCTCTGGCAGCGACGTCTTAGCCTCTCTGCTGAGCAATCATGTCTAAGTGACATGGGAATCTAAGCTGTCGTCCATTTTTCCCAGCTTCTAAGGGTATTTGCACGTGACATCTTAGATGCCAGGATAGCCACATACTTTTTGAGCAAAAGACGCTTTAGGAAAATGCTGGCGGTATTTTCTTGTAAATCCTTCTTTGCTGTTTCTTGTCATGGCTTTGCCACCGGCGTCTTTTTTTCTATATTTTAATTTTAGATATAAAATAGTCAGCTTCCAAGCGGAAGCCACCTGAAGAATGGTCAGGGCACTTCTTTTAGCCGCTTCATGGTTTTCCAAGACTGAAGTGGTTAAAATAATTTCATAACATATGTACAGAAAGTCGTTTTGACATTGGTGTGCATATGTTCATTATTTTTTAATGATTCTTGAACCCATTTTCAGGTGGGTTATGGGCAGAATCCGTCTCAAAAAGACATTGTGTGCACATACCCTGACACATCAAAAACGGTTTTCTTCCTATCAGTTATATGTCACCCATGGGCATGTGCCACTTCATCCATCAGCATGTGCATCCATTTCTGCAAACCCCGCTCAGATAAATTGACAGTGGCAGAAATGTCGGATTTGAACAATTTCTGCCATGTGTGCATGTACCCCTAAAAATGATAGAGAAGTAATGAATGAATAATCAATTGTGAGGGGTGTACAATACTACTAATAAAATATGTTATATTACTGAGCAGGTGATATTATTTAGAGACTATAGAAATCTAATACATACAGGTGACGGGGCCCACCGATCCATCCGTATTCAGCTAAGGCTCTGCTCACACTCATCAGAGGCTCCATCATAGGTGATGGGGTGAATAGCTCAGCATGACACGCTATCCTTACCGTCCAAATGAGGGACATTCTGGCAAAATCCAATGGATCCCATTATAAGATAATGAGAGTCATGGTATCCGTCATGTGATGGATCCGGCACTCTAGCATTTTCATTTTTCTGCTCCTATGACAGAAAAATAAAATGAAAACCTTGACAGATGTGTGAACAGAGTCTTAAACAATGTGAAAGAGAAGCCACTGATCAACTACAGTATAAGTTAACTAAAAACTCTAAATATATGCATCACTGGAAAAAAAAGACAGAACAAGTATTTACTAAAACTAAGGAAATCAAAGAAGTTCAGATAGGATCAGTCTGAATGCAAGTGAGCACATGTGACTTCTGACAGCCCGTGCCAGGAGAGGAACGAGGAAACCAATGGGCACAGCCCACCAAAGAACAGCGCTGGTCCAGTGAGTGAGTTTATTGAAGACCCCCAGGTCATAGAAAATTGAATAAAATGATACCTAGATATCTGCGATCTGATGTTTTATTCCAGAGAAATCCATGTTTTTCTGATATGTAAATGAGGTGTTTAGGACTATAGGCCGGACACGGATCTGCATGAGAATCTGCCGCCAGAGCTTATTTTAAATTAGAGGATGTGTTACTACTATGAGACATTTGAAGAGCGGACGGTCCACAGCGATCTTAAAAGCTCATATACATGTAGAAAAACATGGATTTCTCTGAAATAAAACCAGGGCTGTGGAGTCGGTAAGCCAAACCTCCGACTCCTCAATTTCCATGACACCGACTCCACGACTCCCTCATACATGGCTCATGTTTAAGTGATAAATTTACTGTAGCACAGATTGATCTCAGCTAAAAGTCTAGACCCTTAGATCAGGAATAGGACATTTCATAACTTTCCCAAATTCTTATGAAAAAATATTTCCCCCAAACTGCATTGAACTACTGTACCCAATTTATTATATATTTTACGAGTCACAGAAGGTCCATTTTATACCGACTCCACCAAAATGGGCTCCGACTCCACAGCCCTGAATAAAACATCAGATCACAGATATTATTTTATTCAGCTCCCTGTGATCTACGTGTCCATATATACGGCTTAGGAGGGTTGACCCTACTGACAGATTCCCTTTAACTATTATTACACAACTCCTTTTAAGGGAAGCTATCATTAGAGGCATGCAGGCCGAACCAAGGACCGTACAATTGCAGTCAGGTATGTTTCACTTTAAACCACTGCAGCACGTCAGAGAAATCATAGCTTGATAACTCGCCCGGGGACTATAGGGAAATGCGGTTCGCAGACAGCTTCTCCCCACTCGATTGACAGGCCTCCCATGTGTGTACATAGGCAGAGACCTGTCCATCATGAGGAGCCAGGTCTCGCTATATAGTCCCAGGACGGCTTTTCAAATTAGGTTTAATTTGAAACGTAGCACAGGTTCAGAGTAATAATACCTGGAAACAATCCCTCAGACAGCGCCACTGCGGGCAGCCAGCGCCACTGCGGGAAGCCAGCGACACTGCGGGAAGCCAGCGACACTGCGGGCAGAAAGCATCACTGCGGGCAGAAAGCACCACTGCGGGCAGCCAGCGACAATGCGGGCAGCCAGCGACAATGCGGGCAGCCAGCGACAATGCGGGCAGCCAGCGACAATGCGGGCAGCCAGCGACAATGCGGGCAGCCAGCGACAATGCGGGAAGCCAGCGACACTGCGGGAAGCCAGCGACACTGCGGGAAGCCAGCGACAATGCGGGCAGAAAGCATCACTGCGGGCAGAAAGCACCACTGCGGGCAGCCAGCGACAATGCGGGCAGAAAGCACCACTGCGGGCAGAAAGCACCACAGCGGGCAGCCAGCGACAATGTGGGAAGAAAGCACCACTGCGGGCAGCAAGCCTGATTGCAAGTTCCCTAGAATCTCAGCTCCTGAGTTAAGTGATGCCTTTTCCTTAGAAACCAAACTTGTAAGAGCTATCTTGTAGACTCCTGGAGATAGGTGTACATGACGGCTGCCTATACATGTATATATACACATGTACGTATGTGTGTGTGAGATATATATACACACACACACACACAGCTGTTACACAGAGATGCATGTACTCACTACCAATAGTTAACCTACCGATCAATGGGGGAACATACAGAGATCAGCGACCTTGTGGAACACAGCGTGATTACATATAGTGGAACATGCACGGCCAGCCAACACAATAGCACAGATGGAAAGTGCCAAGGACAATCCCACCTAGGTGTCAGCACTAAGCTGTGGCTGAGCCCGGTGACAGCACGCCGCAGCAGGGTCGGGGGCTGCCAGCCGGGTGTCAGGCTCCAAGCAGAGCTGGAACTGGTCTCTGACACCGGCTCCGTCCCCTCATGTCCTGCATCTGGGAAATGAGTCAGCGGCAGCTCGTCCTTGACCCGGCCGGCAGCACTGAGCAGCCCTCCATTACCCCAGCCTTACTCTGAAGAATGCTGGCCACTGCTTCTCCAGTGACCGCCGGATCTTCCGCTACTCCCAGCTTGTTCCGAGCGTCGTGCTCAGCGCTCTATTGCTAAGGTCTCCCCAGCGCACAGAGCCGGGGCGGCACTCGGCACACACATCAGCCTGGCGCCTATTAGGCGGGCCAGGTGCCAGGAAAGGTGGCCACCGAGGCGAGCAGGAAGGGATAGCAGAGGCTGGCAAAGTACCGCGCTTGCGCGAGAGTTCACGGGGGGTAGAGGCGGGGTATCGTCCGCGTCGTTCTGTGGTGTGTCCTCTATGGTCAGCCTTGTGTATACTCCGTATGGCATCTGCGGTCAGCCCTGTGTGTTCTGCCGTGTGTATACTGCCCTGTGTGCTCTGCCCTGTGTATACTGCCGTGTGTCCTGTGCTGTCAGCCCTGTGTGCTCTGCCGTGTGTATACTGCCGTGTGTGCTCTGCCGTGTGTATACTACCCTGTGTGCTCTGCCGTGTGTATACTACCCTGTGTGCTCTGCCGTGTGTATACTACCCTGTGTGCTCTGCGGTCAGCCCTGTGTGCTCTGCCGTGTGTACACTGCCGTGTGTCCTGTGCGGTCAACCCTGTGTATACTGCCATGTGTCCTCTGGGGTCAGCCCTGTGTGCTCTGCCGTGTGTATACTGCCGTGTGTGCTCTGCCGTGTGTATACTGCCGTGTGTCCTGTGCGGTCAGCCCTGTGTATACTGCCATGTGTCCTCTGGGGTCAGCCCTGTGTGCTCTGCCGTGTGTGCTCTGCGGTCAGCCCTGTGTGCTCTGCCGTGTGTGCTCTGCGGTCAGCCCTGTGTGCTCTGCCGTGTGTATACTGCCGTGTGTGCTCTGCGGTCAGCCCTGTGTGCTCTGCCGTGTGTATACTACCCTGTGTGCTCTGCCGTGTGTATACTACCCTGTGTGCTCTGCCGTGTGTATACTACCCTGTGTGCTCTGCGGTCAGCCCTGTGTATACTACCGTGTGTGCTCTGCGGTCAGCCCTGTGTGCTCTGCCGTGTGTATACTGCCGTGTGTCCTGTGCGGTCAACCCTGTGTATACTGCCATGTGTCCTCTGGGGTCAGCCCTGTGTGCTCTGCCGTGTGTATACTGCCGTGTGTGCTCTGCCCTGTGTATACTGCCGTGTGTCCTCTGGGGTCAGCCCTGTGTATACTGCCATGTGTCCTCTGCGGTCAGCCCTGTGTGCTCTGCCGTGTGTGCTCTGCGGTCAGCCCTGTGTGCTCTGCCGTGTGTATACTGCCGTGTGTGCTCTGCGGTCAGCCCTGTGTGCTCTGCCGTGTGTATACTACCCTGTGTGCTCTGCCGTGTGTATACTACCCTGTGTGCTCTGCGGTCAGCCGTGTGTATACTACCCTGTGTGCTCTGCGGTCAGCCGTGTGTATACTACCCTGTGTGCTCTGCGGTCAGCCGTGTGCATACTACCCTGTGTGCTCTGCGGTCAGCCGTGTGTATACTGCCGTGTGTGCTCTGCGGTCAGCCCTGTGTGCTCTGCCGTGTGTATACTGCCGTGTGTGCTCTGCGGTCAGCCCTGTGTGCTCTGCCGTGTGTATACTACCCTGTGTGCTCTGCCGTGTGTATACTACCCTGTGTGCTCTGCCGTGTGTATACTGCCGTGTGTGCTCTGCGGTCAGCCCTGTGTGTATACTGCCGTGTGTCCTGTGCGGTCAGCCCTGTGTGTATACTGCCGTGTGTCCTGTGCGGTCAGCCCTGTGTGTATACTGCCGTGTGTCCTGTGCGGTCAGCCCTGTGTGTATACTGCCGTGTGTGCTCTGCGGTCAGCCCTGTGTGCTCTGCCGTGTGTATACTGCCGTGTGTGCTCTGCCGTGTGTATACTACCCTGTGTGCTCTGCGGTCAGCCCTGTGTATACTACCGTGTGTGCTCTGCGGTCAGCCCTGTGTGCTCTGCCGTGTGTATACTGCCGTGTGTCCTGTGCGGTCAGCCCCGTGTATACTGCCATGTGTCCTCTGGGGTCAGCCGTGTGTATACTGCCGTGTGTGCTCTGCGGTCAGCCCTGTGTGCTCTGCCGTGTGTATACTGCCGTGTGTCCTGTGCGGTCAGCCCTGTGTGCTCTGCCGTGTGTATACTGCCGTGTGTGCTCTGCGGTCAGCCCTGTGTGCTCTGCCGTGTGTATACTGCCGTGTGTCCTGTGCGGCCAGCCCTGTGTGCTCTGCGGTCAGCCCTGTGTGCTCTGCCGTGTGTATACTGCCGTGTGTGCTCTGCGGTCAGCCCTGTGTGCTCTGCCGTGTGTATACTACCCTGTGTGCTCTGCCGTGTGTATACTACCCTGTGTGCTCTGCGGTCAGCCGTGTGTATACTACCCTGTGTGCTCTGCGGTCAGCCGTGTGTATACTACCCTGTGTGCTCTGCGGTCAGCCGTGTGTATACTGCCGTGTGTGCTCTGCGGTCAGCCGTGTGTGCTCTGCGGTCAGCCCTGTGCTCTGCCGTGTGTATACTACCCTGTGTGCTCTGCCGTGTGTATACTGCCGTGTGTGCTCTGCGGTCAGCCCTGTGTGCTCTGCGGTCTGCCGTGTGTATACTACCCTGTGTGCTCTGCCGTGTGTGCTCTGCGGTCAGCCCTGTGTGCTCTGCCGTGTGTGCTCTGCGGTCAGCCCTGTGTGCTCTGCCGTGTGTATACTGCCGTGTGTCCTGTGCGGTCAGCCCTGTGTGCTCTGCCGTGTGTCCTGTGCTGTCAGCCCTGTGTGCTCTGCCGTGTGTATACTGCCGTGTGTCCTGTGCGGTCAGCCCTGTGTGCTCTGCCGTGTGTCCTGTGCGGTCTGCCGTGTGTATACTGCCGTGTGTCCTGTGCGGTCAGTCCTGTGTATACTGCCGTGTGTCCTGTGCGGTCAGCCCTGTGTGCTCTGCCGTGTGTATACTGCCGTGTGTCCTGTGCGGTCAGCCCTGTGTGCTCTGCCGTGTGTCCTGTGCGGTCAGCCCTGTGTGCTCTGCCGTGTGTCCTGTGCGGTCAGCCCTGTGTGCTCTGCCGTGTGTATACTGCCGTGTGTCCTGTGCGGTTAGCCCCGTGTATACTGCCATGTGTCCTCTGGGGTCAGCCGTGTGTATACTGCCGTGTGTGCTCTGCGGTCAGCCCTGTGTGCTCTGCCGTGTGTATACTGCTGTGTGTCCTGTGCGGTCAGCCCTGTGTATACTGCCATGTGTCCTCTGGGGTCAGCCCTGTGTGCTCTGCCGTGTGTATACTGCCGTGTGTGCTCTGCGGTCAGCCCTGTGTGCTCTGCCGTGTGTATACTGCCGTGTGTCCTGTGCGGCCAGCCCTGTGTGCTCTGCGGTCAGCCCTGTGTGCTCTGCCGTGTGTATACTGCCGTGTGTGCTCTGCGGTCAGCCCTGTGTGCTCTGCCGTGTGTATACTACCCTGTGTGCTCTGCCGTGTGTATACTACCCTGTGTGCTCTGCCGTGTGTATACTACCCTGTGTGCTCTGCCGTGTGTATACTACCCTGTGTGCTCTGCCGTGTGTATACTACCCTGTGTGCTCTGCCGTGTGTATACTACCCTGTGTGCTCTGCGGTCAGCCGTGTGTATACTACCCTGTGTGCTCTGCGGTCAGCCGTGTGTATACTGCCGTGTGTGCTCTGCGGTCAGCCCTGTGTGCTCTGCCGTGTGTATACTGCCGTGTGTGCTCTGCGGTCAGCCCTGTGTGCTCTGCCGTGTGTATACTGCCGTGTGTGCTCTGCGGTCAGCCCTGTGTGCTCTGCCGTGTGTCCTGTGCGGTCAGCCCTGTGTGCTCTGCCGTGTGTCCTGTGCGGTCAGCCCTGTGTGCTCTGCCGTGTGTCCTGTGCTGTCAGCCCTGTGTGCTCTGCCGTGTGTATACTGCCGTGTGTCCTGTGCGGTCAGCCCTGTGTGCTCTGCCGTGTGTCCTGTGCGGTCTGCCGTGTGTATACTGCCGTGTGTCCTGTGCGGTCAGTCCTGTGTATACTGCCGTGTGTCCTGTGCGGTCAGCCCTGTGTGCTCTGCCGTGTGTATACTGCCGTGTGTCCTGTGCGGTCAGCCCTGTGTGCTCTGCCGTGTGTCCTGTGCGGTCAGCCCTGTGTGCTCTGCCGTGTGTATACTGCCTTGTGTCCTCTGTGGTCAGCCCTGTGTGCTCTGCCGTGTGTCCTGTGCGGTCAGCCCTGTGTGCTCTGCCGTGTGTCCTGTGCGGTCAGCCCTGTGTGCTCTGCCGTGTGTCCTGTGCAGTCAGCCCTGTGTGCTCTGCCGTGTGAATACTACCCTGTGTGCTCTGCCGTGTGTATACTACCCTGTGTGCTCTGCCGTGTGTATACTACCCTGTGTGCTCTGCCGTGTGTATACTACCCTGTGTGCTCTGCCGTGTGTATACTACCCTGTGTGCTCTGCCGTGTGTATACTACCCTGTGTGCTCTGCCGTGTGTCCTCTGCGGTCAGCCCTGTGTGCTCTGCCGTGTGTATACTGCCGTGTGTGCTCTGCGGTCAGCCGTGTGTATACTGCCGTGTGTCCTGTGCGGTCAGCCCTGTGTGCTCTGCCGTGTGTGTACTGCCGTGTGTGCTCTGCGGTCAGCCCTGTGTGCTCTGCGGTCAGCCCTGTGTGCTCTGCCGTGTGTATACTACCCTGTGTGCTCTGCCGTGTGTATACTACCCTGTGTGCTCTGCCGTGTGCTCTGCGGTCAGCCCTGTGTGCTCTGCCGTGTGTATACTGCCGTGTGTGCTCTGCGGTCAGCGCTGTGTATACTGCCGTGTGTCCTGTGCTGTCAGCCCTATGTGCTCTGCCGTGTGTATACTGCCGTGTGTGCTCTGCGGTCAGCCCTGTGTGCTCTGCCGTGTGTATACTACCCTGTGTGCTCTGCCGTGTGTATACTACCCTGTGTGCTCTGCCGTGTGTATAATACCCTGTGTGCTCTGCCGTGTGTATACTACCCTGTGTCCTGTGCGGTCAGCCCTGTGTGCTCTGCCGTGTGTATACTGCCGTCTGTGCTCTGCGGTCAGCCCTGTGTGCTCTGCCGTGTGTATACTACCCTGTGTGCTCTGCCGTGTGTATACTACCCTGTGTGCTCTGCGGTCAGCCCTGTGTATACTACCGTCTGTATACTGCCGTGTGTGCTCTGCGGTCAGCCCTGTGTGCTCTGCCGTGTGTGCTCTGCGGTCAGCCCTGTGTGCTCTGCCGTGTGTATACTGCCGTGTGTGCTCTGCGGTCAGCCCTGTGTGCTCTGCCGTGTATATACTGTCGTGTGTGCTCTGCGGTCAGCCCTGTGTGCTCTGCCGTGTGTATACTGCCGTGTGTCCTGTGCGGTCAGCCCTGTGTGCTCTGCCGTGTGTCCTGTGCTGTCAGCCCTGTGTGCTCTGCCGTGTGTATACTGCCTTGTGTCCTCTGTGGTCAGCCCTGTGTGCTCTGCCGTGTGTCCTGTGCGGTCAGCCCTGTGTGCTCTGCCGTGTGTCCTGTGCGGTCAGCCCTGTGTGCTCTGCCGTGTGTCCTGTGCGGTCAGCCCTGTGTTCTCTGCCGTGTGTCCTGTGCGGTCAGCCCTGTGTGCTCTGCCGTGTGTCCTGTGCGGTCAGCCCTGTGTGCTCTGCCGTGTGTCCTGTGCGGTCAGCCCTGTGTGCTCTGCCGTGTGTCCTGTGCTGTCAGCCCTGTGTGCTCTGCCGTGTGTATACTGCCGTGTGTCCTGTGCGGTCAGCCCTGTGTGCTCTGCCGTGTGTCCTGTGCGGTCTGCCGTGTGTATACTGCCGTGTGTCCTGTGCGGTCAGTCCTGTGTATACTGCCGTGTGTCCTGTGCGGTCAGCCCTGTGTGCTCTGCCGTGTGTATACTGCCGTGTGTCCTGTGCGGTCAGCCCTGTGTGCTCTGCCGTGTGTCCTGTGCGGTCAGCCCTGTGTGCTCTGCCGTGTGTATACTGCCTTGTGTCCTCTGTGGTCAGCCCTGTGTGCTCTGCCGTGTGTCCTGTGCGGTCAGCCCTGTGTGCTCTGCCGTGTGTCCTGTGCGGTCAGCCCTGTGTGCTCTGCCGTGTGTCCTGTGCGGTCAGCCCTGTGTGCTCTGCCGTGTGTCCTGTGCAGTCAGCCCTGTGTGCTCTGCCGTGTGAATACTACCCTGTGTGCTCTGCCGTGTGTATACTACCCTGTGTGCTCTGCCGTGTGTATACTACCCTGTGTGCTCTGCCGTGTGTATACTACCCTGTGTGCTCTGCCGTGTGTATACTACCCTGTGTGCTCTGCCGTGTGTATACTACCCTGTGTGCTCTGCCGTGTGTATACTACCCTGTGTGCTCTGCCGTGTGTCCTCTGCGGTCAGCCCTGTGTGCTCTGCCGTGTGTATACTGCCGTGTGTGCTCTGCGGTCAGCCGTGTGTATACTGCCGTGTGTCCTGTGCGGTCAGCCCTGTGTGCTCTGCCGTGTGTGTACTGCCGTGTGTGCTCTGCGGTCAGCCCTGTGTGCTCTGCGGTCAGCCCTGTGTGCTCTGCCGTGTGTATACTACCCTGTGTGCTCTGCCGTGTGTATACTACCCTGTGTGCTCTGCCGTGTGTATACTACCCTGTGTGCTCTGCCGTGTGCTCTGCGGTCAGCCCTGTGTGCTCTGCCGTGTGTATACTGCCGTGTGTGCTCTGCGGTCAGCGCTGTGTATACTGCCGTGTGTCCTGTGCTGTCAGCCCTATGTGCTCTGCCGTGTGTATACTGCCGTGTGTGCTCTGCGGTCAGCCCTGTGTGCTCTGCCGTGTGTATACTACCCTGTGTGCTCTGCCGTGTGTATACTACCCTGTGTGCTCTGCCGTGTGTATAATACCCTGTGTGCTCTGCCGTGTGTATACTACCCTGTGTCCTGTGCGGTCAGCCCTGTGTGCTCTGCCGTGTGTATACTGCCGTCTGTGCTCTGCGGTCAGCCCTGTGTGCTCTGCCGTGTGTATACTACCCTGTGTGCTCTGCCGTGTGTATACTACCCTGTGTGCTCTGCGGTCAGCCCTGTGTATACTACCGTCTGTATACTGCCGTGTGTGCTCTGCGGTCAGCCCTGTGTGCTCTGCCGTGTGTGCTCTGCGGTCAGCCCTGTGTGCTCTGCCGTGTGTATACTGCCGTGTGTGCTCTGCGGTCAGCCCTGTGTGCTCTGCCGTGTGTATACTGCCGTGTGTCCTGTGCGGTCAGCCCTGTGTGCTCTGCCGTGTGTCCTGTGCTGTCAGCCCTGTGTGCTCTGCCGTGTGTATACTGCCTTGTGTCCTCTGTGGTCAGCCCTGTGTGCTCTGCCGTGTGTCCTGTGCGGTCAGACCTGTGTGCTCTGCCGTGTGTCCTGTGCGGTCAGCCCTGTGTTCTCTGCCGTGTGTCCTGTGCGGTCAGCCCTGTGTGCTCTGCCGTGTGTCCTGTGCGGTCAGCCCTGTGTGCTCTGCCGTGTGTCCTGTGCGGTCAGCCCTGTGTGCTCTGCCGTGTGTCCTGTGCGGTCAGCCCTGTGTGCTCTGCCGTGTGTCCTGTGCGGTCAGCCCTGTGTGCTCTGCCGTGTGTCCTGTGCGGTCAGCCCTGTGTGCTCTGCCGTGTGTCCTGTGCGGTCAGCCCTGTGTGCTCTGCCGTGTGTCCTGTGCGGTCAGCCCTGTGTGCTCTGCCGTGTGTCCTGTGCGGTCAGCCCTGTGTGCTCTGCCGTGTGTCCTGTGCGGTCAGCCCTGTGTGCTCTGCCGTGTGTATACTGCCTTGTGTCCTCTGTGGTCAGCCCTGTGTGCTCTGCCGTGTGTCCTGTGCTGTCAGCCCTATGTGCTCTGCCATGTGTATACTGCCCTGTGTGCTCTGCCGTGTGTCCTGTGCTGTCAGCCCTGTGTGCTCTGCCGTGTGTATACTGCCCTGTGTGCTCTGCCGTGTGTCCTGTGCTGTTTACTGCCCTGTGTGCTCTGCCGTGTGTCCTGTGCTGTCAGCCCTGTGTGCTCTGCCGTGTGTCCTGTGCGGTCAGCCCTGTGTGCTCTGCCGTGTGTATACTGCCCTGTGTGCTCTGCCGTGTGTATACTACCCTGTGTGCTCTGCCGTGTGTATACTACCCTGTGTGCTCTGCCGTGTGTATACTACCCTGTGTGCTCTGCCGTGTGTATACTACCCTGTGTGCTCTGCCGTGTGTATACTACCCTGTGTGCTCTGCCGTGTGTATACTACCCTGTGTGCTCTGCCGTGTGTATACTACCCTGTGTGCTCTGCCGTGTGTATACTACCCTGTGTGCTCTGCCGTGTGTATACTGCCTTGTGTCCTCTGCGGTCAGCCTTGTGTGCTCTGCCGTGTGTCCTGTGCGGTCAGCCCTGTGTGCTCTGCCGTGTGTCCTGTGCAGTCAGCCCTGTGTGCTCTGCCGTGTGTATACTGCCTTGTGTCCTCTGTGGTCAGCCCTGTGTGCTCTGCCGTGTGTCCTGTGCTGTCAGCCCTATGTGCTCTGCCATGTGTATACTGCCCTGTGTGCTCTGCCGTGTGTCCTGTGCTGTCAGCCCTGTGTGCTCTGCCGTGTGTATACTGCCCTGTGTGCTCTGCCGTGTGTCCTGTGCTGTTTACTGCCCTGTGTGCTCTGCTGTGTGTCCTGTGCTGTCAGCCCTGTGTGCTCTGCCGTGTGTCCTGTGCGGTCAGCCCTGTGTGCTCTGCCGTGTGTATACTGCCCTGTGTGCTCTGCCGTGTGTATACTACCCTGTGTGCTCTGCCGTGTGTATACTACCCTGTGTGCTCTGCCGTGTGTATACTACCCTGTGTGCTCTGCCGTGTGTATACTACCCTGTGTGCTCTGCCGTGTGTATACTACCCTGTGTGCTCTGCCGTGTGTATACTACCCTGTGTGCTCTGCCGTGTGTATACTGCCTTGTGTCCTCTGCGGTCAGCCTTGTGTGCTCTGCCGTGTGTCCTGTGCGGTCAGCCCTGTGTGCTCTGCCGTGTGTATACTGCCGTGTGTGCTCTGCGGTCAGCCCTGTGTGCTCTGCCGTGTGTATACTGCCGTGTGTGCTCTGCGGTCAGCCCTGTGTGCTCTGCCGTGTGTATACTACCCTGTGTGCTCTGCCGTGTGTATACTACCCTGTGTGCTCTGCCGTGTGTATACTACCCTGTGTGCTCTGCCGTGTGTATACTACCCTGTGTGCTCTGCCGTGTGTATACTACCCTGTGTGCTCTGCCGTGTGTATACTACCCTGTGTGCTCTGCCGTGTGTATACTACCCTGTGTGCTCTGCCGTGTGTATACTACCCTGTGTGCTCTGCCGTGTGTATACTACCCTGTGTGCTCTGCCGTGTGTATACTACCCTGTGTGCTCTGCCGTGTGTATACTACCCTGTGTGCTCTGCCGTGTGTATACTACCCTGTGTGCTCTGCCGTGTGTATACTACCCTGTGTGCTCTGCCGTGTGTATACTACCCTGTGTGCTCTGCCGTGTGTATACTACCCTGTGTGCTCTGCCGTGTGTATACTACCCTGTGTGCTCTGCCGTGTGTATACTACCCTGTGTGCTCTGCCGTGTGTATACTACCCTGTGTGCTCTGCCGTGTGTATACTACCCTGTGTGCTCTGCCGTGTGTATACTACCCTGTGTGCTCTGCCGTGTGTATACTACCCTGTGTGCTCTGCCGTGTGTATACTACCCTGTGTGCTCTGCCGTGTGTATACTACCCTGTGTGCTCTGCCGTGTGTATACTACCCTGTGTGCTCTGCCGTGTGTATACTACCCTGTGTGCTCTGCCGTGTGTATACTACCCTGTGTGCTCTGCCGTGTGTATACTACCCTGTGTGCTCTGCCGTGTGTATACTACCCTGTGTGCTCTGCCGTGTGTATACTACCCTGTGTGCTCTGCCGTGTGTATACTACCCTGTGTGCTCTGCCGTGTGTATACTACCCTGTGTGCTCTGCCGTGTGTATACTACCCTGTGTGCTCTGCCGTGTGTATACTACCCTGTGTGCTCTGCCGTGTGTATACTACCCTGTGTGCTCTGCCGTGTGTATACTACCCTGTGTGCTCTGCCGTGTGTATACTACCCTGTGTGCTCTGCCGTGTGTATACTACCCTGTGTGCTCTGCCGTGTGTATACTACCCTGTGTGCTCTGCCGTGTGTATACTACCCTGTGTGCTCTGCCGTGTATATACTGCCGTGTGTGCTCTGCGGTCAGCCCTGTGTGCTCTGCCGTGTGTATACTGCCGTGTGTCCTGTGCGGTCAGCCCTGTGTGCTCTGCCGTGTGTCCTGTGCGGTCAGCCCTGTGTGCTCTGCGGTCAGCCCTGTGTGCTCTGCCATGTGTATACTGCCCTGTGTGCTCTGCCGTGTGTCCTGTGCGGTCAGCCCTGTGTGCTCTGCCGTGTGTCCTGTGCGGTCAGCCCTGTGTGCTCTGCCGTGTGTCCTGTGCGGTCAGCCCTGTGTGCTCTGCCGTGTGTCCTGTGCGGTCAGCCCTGTGTGCTCTGCCGTGTGTCCTGTGCGGTCAGCCCTGTGTGCTCTGCCGTGTGTATACTACCCTGTGTGCTCTGCCGTGTGTATACTACCCTGTGTGCTCTGCCGTGTGTATACTACCCTGTGTGCTCTGCCGTGTGTATACTGCCTTGTGTCCTCTGCGGTCAGCCCTGTGTGCTCTGCCGTGTGTATACTGCCGTGTGTCCTGTGCGGTCAGCCCTGTGTGCTCTGCCGTGTGTATACTTCCGTATGTATACTGCCGTGTGTGCTCTGCGGTCAGCCCTGTGTGCTCTGCCGTGTGTATACTGCCGTGTGTGCTCTGCGGTCAGCCCTGTGTGCTCTGCCGTGTGTATACTGCCGTGTGTCCTGTACGGTCAGCCCTGTGTGCTCTGCCGTGTGTATACTACCCTGTGTGCTCTGCCGTGTGTATACTGCCGTGTGTGCTCTGCGGTCAGCCCTGTGTGCTCTGCCGTGTGTATACTACCCTGTGTGCTCTGCCGTGTGTGCTCTGCGGTCAGCCCTGTGTGCTCTGCCGTGTGTATACTACCCTGTGTGCTCTGCCGTGTGTGCTCTGCGGTCAGCCCTGTGTGCTCTGCCGTGTGTCCTGTGCGGTCAGCCGTGTGTATACTGCCGTGTGTCCTGTGCGGTCAGCCGTGTGTATACTGCCGTGTGTCCTGTGCGGTCAGCCGTGTGTATACTGCCGTGTGTCCTGTGCGGTCAGCCGTGTGTATACTGCCGTGTGTCCTGTGCGGTCAGCCCTGTGTGCTCTGCCGTGTGTCCTGTGCAGTCAGCCGTGTGTATACTGCCGTGTGTCCTGTGCGGTCAGCCCTGTGTGCTCTGCCGTGTGTATACTACCCTGTGTGCTCTGCCGTGTGTATACTACCCTGTGTGCTCTGCCGTGTGTGCTCTGCGGTCAGCCGTGTGTATACTGCCGTGTGTCCTGTGCGGTCAGCCCTGTGTGCTCTGCCGTGTGTATACTGCCGTGTGTGCTCTGCGGTCAGCCCTGTGTGCTCTGCCGTGTGTATACTGCCGTGTGTGCTCTGCGGTCAGCCCTGTGTGCTCTGCCGTGTGTATACTGCCGTGTGTGCTCTGCGGTCAGCCCTATGTGCTCTGCCGTGTGTATACTGCCGTGTGTGTGCTCTGCGGTCAGCCCTGTGTTCTCTGCCGTGTGTATACTACCCTGTGTGCTCTGCCGTGTGTATACTACCCTGTGTGCTCTGCCGTGTGTATACTACCCTGTGTGCTCTGCCGTGTGTATACTACCCTGTGTGCTCTGCCGTGTGTATACTACCCTGTGCTCTGCCGTGTGTATACTACCCTGTGTGCCCTGCCGTGTTTATATTGCCGTGTGTGCTCTGCGGTCTGCCATGTGTATACTACCCTGTGTGCTCTGCCGTGTGTATACTGCCGTGTGTGCTCTGCGGTCAGCCCTGTGTGCTCTGCCGTGTGTATACTGCCGTGTGTGCTCTGCGGTCAGCCCTGTGTGCTCTGCCGTGTGTATACTGCCGTGTGTCCTGTGCGGTCAGCCCTGTGTGCTCTGCCGTGTGTCCTGTGCGGTCAGCCCTGTGTGCTCTGCCGTGTGTATACTGCTCTGTGTCTTGTGCGGTCAGCCCTGTGTGCTCTGCCGTGTGTCCTGTGCGGTCAGCCCTGTGTGCTCTGCCGTGTGTCCTGTGCGGTCAGCCCTGTGTGCTCTGCCGTGTGTATACTGCCTTGTGTCCTCTGTGGTCAGCCCTGTGTGCTCTGCCGTGTGTATACTGCCTTGTGTCCTCTGTGGTCAGCCCTGTGTGCTCTGCCGTGTGTATACTGCCTTGTGTCCTCTGTGGTCAGCCCTGTGTGCTCTGCCGTGTGTATACTGCCTTGTGTCCTCTGTGGTCAGCCCTGTGTGCTCTGCCGTGTGTCCTGTGCTGTCAGCCCTGTGTGCTCTGCCGTGTGTCCTGTGCGGTCAGCCCTGTGTGCTCTGCCGTGTGTATACTACCCTGTGTGCTCTGCCGTGTGTATACTACCCTGTGTGCTCTGCCGTGTGTATACTACCCTGTGTGCTCTGCCGTGTGTATACTACCGTGTGTATACTGCCGTGTGTGCTCTGCGGTCAGCCCTGTGTGCTCTGCCGTGTATACTGCCGTGTGTGCTCTGCCGTGTATACTGCCGTGTGTGCTCTGCCGTGTGGATACTGCCGTGTGTGCTCTGCGGTCAGCCCTGTGTGCTCTGTCGTGTGTATACTGCCGTGTGTGCTCTGCGGTCAGCCCTGTGTGTATACTGCCGTGTGTCCTGTGCTGTCAGCCCTATGTGCTCTGCCGTGTGTATACTGCCGTGTGTCCTGTACGGTCAGCCCTGTGTGCTCTGCCGTGTGTATACTGCCGTGTGTCCTGTACGGTCAGCCCTGTGTGCTCTGCCGTGTGTATACTACCCTGTGTGCCCTGTTTGCTCTGCCGTGTGTGCTCTGCGGTCAGCCCTGTGTGCTCTGCCGTGTGTATACTACCCTGTGTGCTCTGCCGTGTGTATACTACCCTGTGTGCTCTGCCGTGTGTATACTGCCGTGTGTGCTCTGCGCTCAGCCCTGTGTGCTCTGCCGTGTGTATACTGCCGTGTGTCCTGTGCGGTCAGCCCTGTGTGCTCTGCCGTGTGTCCTGTGCGGTCAGCCCTGTGTGCTCTGCCGTGTGTATACTGCTCTGTGTCCTGTGCGGTCAGCCCTGTGTGCTCTGCCGTGTGTCCTGTGCGGTCAGCCCTGTGTGCTCTGCCGTGTGTCCTGTGCGGTCAGCCCTGTGTGCTCTGCCGTGTGTCCTGTGCGGTCAGCCCTGTGTGCTCTGCCGTGTGTATACTGCTCTGTGTCCTGTGCGGTCAGCCCTGTGTGCTCTGCCGTGTGTCCTGTGCGGTCAGCCCTGTGTGCTCTGCCGTGTGTCCTGTGCGGTCAGCCCTGTGTGCTCTGCATTCAGCCCTGTGTGCTCTGCGGTCAGCCCTGTGTGCTCTGCCGTGTGTATACTTCCGTGTGTGCTCTGCGGTCAGCCCTGTGTGCTCTGCCGTGTGTATACTGCCGTGTGTGCTCTGCCGTGTGTCCTGTGCTGTCAGCCCTATGTGCTCTGCCGTGTGTATACTGCCGTGTGTGCTCTGCGGTCAGCCCTGTGTGCTCTGCCGTGTGTATACTACCCTGTGTGCTCTGCCGTGTGTATACTACCCTTTGTGCTCTGCCGTGTGTATACTACCCTGTGTGCTCTGCCGTGTGTATACTGCCGTGTGTCCTCTGCGGTCAGCCCTGTGTGCTCTGCCGTGTGTATACTGCCGTGTGTGCTCTGCGGTCAGCCGTGTGTATACTGCCGTGTGTCCTGTGCGGTCAGCCCTGTGTGCTCTGCCGTGTGTATACTACCCTGTGTGCTCTGCCGTGTGTATACTACCCTGTGTGCTCTGCCGTGTGTATACTACCGTGTGTATACTGCCGTGTGTGCTCTGTGGTCAGCCCTATGTGCTCTGCCGTGTGTGCTCTGCCGTGTGTATACTACCCTGTGTGCTCTGCCGTGTGTATACTACCCTGTGTGCTCTGCCGTGTGTATACTACCGTGTGTATACTGCCGTGTGTGCTCTGCGGTCAGCCCTATGTGCTCTGCCGTGTGTATACTGCCGTGTGTGTGCTCTGCGGTCAGCCCTGTGTTCTCTGCCGTGTGTATACTACCCTGTGTGCTCTGCCGTGTGTATACTACCCTGTGTGCTCTGCCGTGTGTATACTACCCTGTGTGCTCTGCCGTGTGTATACTACCCTGTGTGCTCTGCCGTGTGTATACTACCCTGTGTGCTCTGCCGTGTGTATACTACCCTGTGCTCTGCCGTGTGTATACTACCCTGTGTGCCCTGCCGTGTTTATATTGCCGTGTGTGCTCTGCGGTCTGCCGTGTGTATACTACCCTGTGTGCTCTGCCGTGTGTATACTGCCGTGTGTGCTCTGCGGTCAGCCCTGTGTGCTCTGCCGTGTGTATACTGCCGTGTGTCCTGTGCGGTCAGCCCTGTGTGCTCTGCCGTGTGTCCTGTGCGGTCAGCCCTGTGTGCTCTGCCGTGTGTATACTGCTCTGTGTCTTGTGCGGTCAGCCCTGTGTGCTCTGCCGTGTGTCCTGTGCGGTCAGCCCTGTGTGCTCTGCCGTGTGTCCTGTGCGGTCAGCCCTGTGTGCTCTGCCGTGTGTATACTGCCTTGTGTCCTCTGTGGTCAGCCCTGTGTGCTCTGCCGTGTGTATACTGCCTTGTGTCCTCTGTGGTCAGCCCTGTGTGCTCTGCCGTGTGTCCTGTGCTGTCAGCCCTATGTGCTCTGCCGTGTGTATACTGCCCTGTGTGCTCTGCCGTGTGTCCTGTGCTGTCAGCCCTGTGTGCTCTGCCGTGTGTCCTGTGCGGTCAGCCCTGTGTGCTCTGCCGTGTGTATACTACCCTGTGTGCTCTGCCGTGTGTATACTACCCTGTGTGCTCTGCCGTGTGTATACTACCCTGTGTGCTCTGCCGTGTGTATACTACCCTGTGTATACTGCCGTGTGTGCTCTGCGGTCAGCCCTGTGTGCTCTGCCGTGTGTATACTGCCGTGTGTGCTCTGCGGTCAGCCCTGTGTGCTCTGCCGTGTGTATACTGCCGTGTGTGCTCTGCGGTCAGCCCTGTGTGCTCTGCCGTGTGTATACTGCCGTGTGTGCTCTGCGGTCAGCCCTGTGTGCTCTGCCGTGTGTCCTGTGCTGTCAGCCCTATGTGCTCTGCCGTGTGTATACTGCCGTGTGTGCTCTGCGGTCAGCCCTGTGTGCTCTGCCGTGTGTATAATACCCTGTGTGGTCTGCCGTGTGTATACTACCCTGTGTGCTCTGCCGTGTGTATACTGCCGTGTGTGCTCTGTGGTCAGCCCTGTGTGCTCTGCCGTGTGTATACTACCCTGTGTGCTCTGCCGTGTGTATACTGCCGTGTGTGCCCTGTGGTCAGCCCTATGTGCTCTGCCGTGTGTGCTCTGCGGTTAGCCCTGTGTGCTCTGCCATGTGTATACTACCCTGTGTGCTCTGCCGTGTGTATACTACCGTGTGTATACTGCCGTGTGTGCTCTGCGGTCAGCCCTGTGTGCTCTGCCGTGTATACTGCCGTGTGTGCTCTGCCGTGTATACTGCCGTGTGTGCTCTGCCGTGTGGATACTGCCGTGTGTGCTCTGCGGTCAGCCCTGTGTGCTCTGTCGTGTGTATACTGCCGTGTGTGCTCTGCGGTCAGCCCTGTGTGTATACTGCCGTGTGTCCTGTGCTGTCAGCCCTATGTGCTCTGCCGTGTGTATACTGCCGTGTGTCCTGTACGGTCAGCCCTGTGTGCTCTGCCGTGTGTATACTGCCGTGTGTCCTGTACGGTCAGCCCTGTGTGCTCTGCCGTGTGTATACTACCCTGTGTACCCTGTTTGCTCTGCCGTGTGTGCTCTGCGGTCAGCCCTGTGTGCTCTGCCGTGTGTATACTACCCTGTGTGCTCTGCCGTGTGTATACTACCCTGTGTGCTCTGCCGTGTGTATACTACCCTGTGTGCTCTGCCGTGTGTATACTGCCGTGTGTGCTCTGCGCTCAGCCCTGTGTGCTCTGCCGTGTGTATACTGCCGTGTGTGCTCTGCGGTCAGCCGTGTGTATACTGCCGTGTGTCCTGTGTGG
Source organism: Phyllobates terribilis (assembly GCF_046119375.1). Classification (NCBI taxonomy): domain Eukaryota; kingdom Metazoa; phylum Chordata; class Amphibia; order Anura; family Dendrobatidae; genus Phyllobates; species Phyllobates terribilis. Next base: position 571,780,953 of record NW_027362763.1, read on the forward strand.
TCAGCCCTGTGTGCTCTGCCGTGTGTATACTGCCGTGTGTCCTGTACGGTCAGCCATGTGTGCTCTGCCGTGTGTGCTTTGCGGTCAGCCATGTGTGCTCTGCCGTGTGTCCTGTGCGGTTAGCCCTGTGTGCTCTGCCATGTGTCCTGTGCGGTCAGCCCTGTGTGCTCTGCCGTGTGTATACTGCCGTGTGTCCTGTGCGGTCAGCCCTGTGTGCTCTGCCGTGTGTCCTGTGCGGTCAGCCCTGTGTGCTCTGCCGTGTGTATACTGCTCTGTGTCCTGTGCGGTCAGCCCTGTGTGCTCTGCCGTGTGTCCTGTGCGGTCAGCCCTGTGTGCTCTGCCGTGTGTCCTGTGCGGTCAGCCCTGTGTGCTCTGCCGTGTGTCCTGTGCGGTCAGCCCTGTGTGCTCTGCCGTGTGTATACTGCTCTGTGTCCTGTGCGGTCAGCCCTGTGTGCTCTGCCGTGTGTCCTGTGCGGTCAGCCCTGTGTGCTCTGCCGTGTGTCCTGTGCGGTCAGCCCTGTGTGCTCTGCCGTGTGTGCTCTGCATTCAGCCCTGTGTGTGCTCTGCATTCAGCCCTGTGTGCTCTGCGGTCAGCCCTGTGTGCTCTGCCGTGTGTGCTCTGCGGTCAGCCCTGTGTGCTCTGCCGTGTGTATACTGCCGTGTGTGCTCTGCCGTGTGTCCTGTGCTGTCAGCCCTGTGTGCTCTGCCGTGTGTATACTGCCGTGTGTGCTCTGCGGTCAGCCCTGTGTGCTCTGCCGTGTGTATACTACCCTGTGTGCTCTGCCGTGTGTATACTACCCTTTGTGCTCTGCCGTGTGTATACTACCCTGTGTGCTCTGCCGTGTGTATACTGCCGTGTGTCCTCTGCGGTCAGCCCTGTGTGCTCTGCCGTGTGTATACTGCCGTGTGTGCTCTGCGGTCAGCCGTGTGTTTACTGCCGTGTGTCCTGTGCGGTCAGCCCTGTGTGCTCTGCCGTGTGTATACTACCCTGTGTGCTCTGCCGTGTGTATACTACCCTGTGTGCTCTGCCGTGTGTATACTACCGTGTGTATACTGCCGTGTGTGCTCTGTGGTCAGCCCTATGTGCTCTGCCGTGTGTGCTCTGCCGTGTGTATACTACCCTGTGTGCTCTGCCGTGTGTATACTACCCTGTGTGCTCTGCCGTGTGTATACTACCCTGTGTGCTCTGCCGTGTGTATACTACCGTGTGTATACTGCCGTATGTGCTCTGCGGTCAGCCCTGTGTGCTCTGCCGTGTGTATACTGCCGTGTGTGCTCTGCCGTGTGTATACTACCCTGTGTGCTCTGCCGTGTGTATACTGCCGTGTGTCTTGTGCGGTCAGCCCTGTGTGCTCTGCCGTGTGTATACTGCCGTGTGTGCTCTGCGATCAGCCCTGTGTGCTCTGCCGTGTGTATACTACCCTGTGTGCTCTGCCGTGTGTATACTACCCTGTGTGCTCTGTGTGCTCTGCCGTGTGTATACTGCCGTGTGTCCTGTGCGGTCAGTCCTGTGTGCTCTGCCGTGTGTCCTGTGCGGTCAGCCCTGTGTGCTCTGCCGTGTGTATACTGCCGTGTGTCCTGTGCGGTCAGCCCTGTGTGCTCTGCCGTGTGTATACTGCCGTGTGTCCTGTGCGGTCAGCCCTGTGTATACTGCTGTGTGTGCTCTGCGGTCAGCCCTGTGTGCTCTGCCGTGTGTCCTGTGCGGTCAGCCCTGTGTGCTCTGCCGTGTGTCCTGTGCGGTCAGCCCTGTGTATACTGCCGTGTGTGCTCTGCGTTCAGCCCTGTGTGCTCTGCCGTGTGTATACTGCCGTGTGTCCTGTGTGGTTAGCCCTGTGTGCTCTGCGGTCAGCCATGTGTATACTGCCGTGTGTCCTGTGCGGTCAGCCCTGTGTGTATACTGCCGTGTGTCCTGTGCGGTCAGCCCTGTGTGCTCTGCCGTGTGTATACTGCCGTGTGTCCTGTGCGGTCAGACCTATGTGCTCTGACGTGTGTATACTGCCGTGTGTCCTGTGCGGTCAGCCCTGTGTGCTCTGCCTTGTGTATACTGCCGTGTGTCCTGTGCGGTCAGCTCTGTGTGCTCTGCCATGTGTCCTGTGCGGTCAGCTCTGTGTGCTCTGCCGTGTGTCCTGTACGGTCAGCTCTGTGTGCTCTGCCGTGTGTCCTGTGCGGTCAGCTCTGTGTGCTCTGCCGTGTGTCCTGTGCTGTCAGCCCTGTGTGCTCTGCCGTGTGTATACTGCCGTGTTTGCTCTGCGGTCAGCCCTGTGTGCTCTGCCGTGTGTGCCGTGCGGTCAGCCTTGTGTGCTCTGCCGTGTGTCCTGTGCGGTCAGCCCTGTGTGCTCTGCGGTCAGCCCTGTGTGCTCTGCCGTGTGTCCTGTGCGGTCAGCCCTGTGTGCTCTGCCGTGTGTGCTCTGCGGTCAGCCCTGTGTGTATACTGCCGTGTGTCCTGTGCTGTCAGCCCTGTGTGCTCTGCCGTGTGTTTACTGCCGTGAATGCTCTGCGGTCAGCCCTGTGTGCTCTGCCGTGTGTATACTGCCATGTGTCCTGTGCGGTCAGCCCTGTGTGCTCTGCCGTGTGTATACTGCCGTGTGAACTGTGCGGTCAGCCCTGTGTGCTCTGCCGTGTGTATACTGCCGTGTGTCCTGTGCGGTCAGCCCTGTGTGCTCTGCCGTGTGTCCTATGCGGTCAGCCCTGTGTGCTCTGCCGTGTGTATACTGCCGTGTGTCCTGTGCGGTCAGCCCTGTGTATACTGCTGTGTGTCCTGTGCGGTCAGCCCTGTGTGCTCTGCCGTGTGTCCTGTGCGGTCAGCCCTGTGTGCTCTGCCGTGTGTCCTGTGCGGTCAGCCCTGTGTATACTGCCGTGTGTGCTCTGCGGTCAGCCCTGTGTGCTCTGCCGTGTGTATACTGCCGTGTGTCCTGTGCGGTCAGCCCTGTGTGCTCTGCCGTGTGTATACTGCCGTGTGTGCTCTGCGGTCAGCCGTGTGTATACTGCCGTGTGTCCTGTGTGGTTAGCCCTGTGTGTTCTGCGGTCAGCCATGTGTATACTGCCGTGTGTCCTGTGCGGTCAGCCCTGTGTGTATACTGCCGTGTGTCCTGTGCGGTCAGCCCTGTGTGCTCTGCCGTGTGTATACTGCCGTGTGTCCTGTGCGGTCAGCCCTGTGTGCTCTGCCTTGTGTATACTGCCGTGTGTTCTGTGCGGTCAGCTCTGTGTGCTCTGCCGTGTGTCCTGTGCGGTCAGCTCTGTGTGCTCTGCCGTGTGTCCTGTACGGTCAGCTCTGTGTGCTCTGCCGTGTGTCCTGTGCGGTCAGCTCTGTGTGCTCTGCCGTGTGTCCTGTGCTGTCAGCCCTGTGTGCTCTGCCGTGTGTATACTGCCGTGTGTGCTCTGCGGTCAGCCCTGTGTGCTCTGCCGTGTGTATACTGCCGTGTGTGCCGTGCGGTCAGCCCTGTGTGCTCTGCCGTGTGTCCTGTGCGGTCAGCCCTGTGTGCTCTGCCGTGTCTGCTCTGCGGTCAGCCCTGTGTGCTCTGCCGTGTGTCCTGTGCGGTCAGCCCTGTGTGCTCTGCCGTGTGTATACTGCCGTGTGTGCTCTGCGGTCAGCCCTGTGTGTATACTGCCGTGTGTCCTGTGCTGTCAGCCCTGTGTGCTCTGCCGTGTGTTTACTGCCGTGAATGCTCTGCGGTCAGCCCTGTGTGCTCTGCCGTGTGTATACTGCCATGTGTCCTGTGCGGTCAGCCCTGTGTGCTCTGCCGTGTGTATACTGCCGTGTGAACTGTGCGGTCAGCCCTGTGTGCTCTGCCGTGTGTATACTGCCGTGTGTCCTGTGCGGTCAGCCCTGTGTGCTCTGCCGTGTGTCCTATGCGGTCAGCCCTGTGTGCTCTGCCGTGTGTATACTGCCGTGTGTCCTGTGCGGTCAGCCCTGTGTATACTGCTGTGTGTGCTCTGCGGTCAGCCCTGTGTGCTCTGCCGTGTGTCCTGTGCGGTCAGCCCTGTGTGCTCTGCCGTGTGTCCTGTGCGGTCAGCCCTGTGTATACTGCCGTGTGTGCTCTGCGGTCAGCCCTGTGTGCTCTGCCGTGTGTATACTGCCGTGTGTCCTGTGCGGTCAGCCCTGTGTGCTCTGCCGTGTGTATACTGCCGTGTGTGCTCTGCGGTCAGCCGTGTGTATACTGCCGTGTGTCCTGTGTGGTTAGCCCTGTGTGTTCTGCGGTCAGCCATGTGTATACTGCCGTGTGTCCTGTGCGGTCAGCCCTGTGTGTATACTGCCGTGTGTCCTGTGCGGTCAGCCCTGTGTGCTCTGCCGTGTGTATACTGCCGTGTGTCCTGTGCGGTCAGCCCTGTGTGCTCTGCCTTGTGTATACTGCCGTGTGTTCTGTGCGGTCAGCTCTGTGTGCTCTGCCGTGTGTCCTGTGCGGTCAGCTCTGTGTGCTCTGCCGTGTGTCCTGTACGGTCAGCTCTGTGTGCTCTGCCGTGTGTCCTGTGCGGTCAGCTCTTTGTGCTCTGCCGTGTGTCCTGTGCGGTCAGCTCTGTGTGCTCTGCCATGTGTCCTGTGCGGTCAGCCCTGTGTGCTCTGCCGTGTGTCCTGTGCTCTGCCTTGTGTATACTGCCGTGTGGCCTGTGCGGTCAGCCCTGTGTGCTCTTTCATGTATCCTGTGCGGTCAGCCCTGTGTGCTCTGCCGTATGTGCCCTGCGGTCAGCCCTGTGTGCTCTGCCGTGTGTCCTGTGCGGTCAGCTCTGCCGTGTGTCCTGTGCTGTCAGCCCTGTGTGCTGTGCCGTGTGTGTCCTGTGCGTTCAGCCCTGTGTGCTGTGCCGTGTGTCCTGTGCGTTCAGCCCTGTGTGCTGTGCCGTGTGTGTCCTGTGCGTTCAGCCCTGTGTGCTGTGCCGTGTGTGTCCTGCGGTCAGCCCTGTGTGCTCTGCCGTGTGTCCTGTGCGGTCAGCCCTGTGTGCTCTGCCGTGTGTCCTGTGCGGTCAGCCCTGTGTGCTCTGCCGTGTGTATACTGCCGTGTGTCCTGTGTGCTCTGCCGTGTGTCCTGTGCGGTCAGCCCTGTGTGCTCTGCCGTGTGTCCTGTGCTGTCAGCCCTATGTGCTCTGCCTTGTGTATACTGCCGTGTGTGCTCTGCGGTCAGCCCTGTGTGCTCTGCCGTGTGTGCTCTGCCGTGTGTCCTGTGCGGTCAGCCCTGTGTGCCGTGCGGTCAGCCCTGTGTGCTCTGCCGTGTATGCCTTGCGGTCAGCCCTGTGTGCTCTGCCGTGTGTCCTGTGCGGTCAGCTCTGTGTGCTCTGCCGTGTGTGCTCTGCGGTCTGCCCTGTGTGCTCTGCCGTGTGAATACTGCCGTGTGTCCTGTGCGGTCAGCCCTGTGTGCTCTGCCGTGTGTATACTGCCGTGTGTGCTCTGCGGTCAGCCCTGTGTGCTCTGCCGTGTGTATACTGCCGTGTGTGCTCTGCGGTCAGCCCTGTGTGCTCTGCCGTGTGTATACTGCCGTGTGTGCTCTGCGGTCAGCCCTGTGTGCTCTGCCGTGTGTATACTACCGTGTGTCCTGTGCGGTCAGCCCTGTGTGCTCTGCCGTGTGTATACTGCCGTGTGTCCTGTGCGGTCAGCCCTGTGTGCTCTGCCGTGTGTCCTGTGCGGTCAGCCCTGTGTGCTCTGCCGTGTGTCCTGTGCGGTCAGCCCTGTGTGCTCTGCCGTGTGTCCTGTGCGGTCAGCCCTGTGTGCTCTGCCGTGTGTCCTGTGCGGTCAGCCCTGTGTGCTCTGCCGTGTGTCCTGTGCGGTCAGCCCTGTGTGCTCTGCCGTGTGTCCTGTGCGGTCAGCCCTGTGTGCTCTGCCGTGTGTCCTGTGCGGTCAGCCCTGTGTATACTGCCGTGTGTGCTCTGCGGTCAGCCCTGTGTGCTCTGCCGTGTGTATACTGCCGTGTGTCCTGTGCGGTCAGCCCTATGTATACTGCCGTGTGTGCTCTGCGGTCAGCCCTGTGTGCTCTGCCGTGTGTATACTGCCATGTGTCCTCTGGGGTCAGCCCTGTGTGCTCTGCCGTGTGTATACTGCCGTGTGTGCTCTGCGGTCAGCCGTGTGTATACTGCCGTGTGTCCTGTGCGGTCAGCCCTGTGTGATCTGCCGTGTGTGTATACTGCCGTGTGTCCTGTGCGGTCACCCCTGTGTGCTCTGCCATGTGTATACTGCCGTGTCTCCTGTGCTTTCAGCCCTGTGTGCTCTGCCGTGTGTCCTGTGTGGTTAGCCCTGTGTGCTCTGCGGTCAGCCATGTGTATACTGCCGTGTGTCCTGTGCGGTCAGCCCTGTGTATACTGCCGTGTGTCCTGTGCGGTCAGCCCTGTGTGCTCTGCCTTGTGTATACTGCCGTGTGTCCTGTGCGGTCAGCTCTGTGTGCTCTGCCGTGTGTCCTGTGCGGTCAGCTCTGTGTGCTCTGCCGTGTGTCCTGTGCGGTCAGCTCTGTGTGCTCTGCCGTGTGTCCTGTGCGGTCAGCTCTGTGTGCTCTGCCGTGTGTCCTGTGCGGTCAGCCCTGTGTGCTCTACCGTGTGTATACTGCCGTGTGTCCTGTGCGGTCAGCCCTGTGTATACTGCTGTGTGTCCTGTGCTGTCAGCCCTGTGTGCTCTGCCTTGTGTATACTGCCGTGTGCCCTGTGCGGTCAGCCCTGTGTGCTCTTTCATGTGTCCTGTGCGGTTAGCCCTGTGTGCTCAGCCGTGTGTATACTGCCGTGTGGGCCCTGCGGTCAGCCCTGTGGGCTCTGCCGTGTGGTCCCTGCGGTCAGCCCTGTGGGCTCTGCCGTGTGGTCCCTGCGGTCAGCCCTGTGGGCTCTGCCGTGTGGTCCCTGCTGTCAGCCCTGTGGGCTCTGCGGTCAGCCCTGTGGGCTCTGCCGTGTGGTCCCTGCGGTCAGCCCTGTGGGCTCTGCCGTGTGGTCCCTGCGGTCAGCCCTGTGGGCTCTGCCGTGTGGTCCCTGCGGTCAGCCCTGTGGGCTCTGCCGTGTGGTCCCTGCGGTCAGCCCTGTGGGCTCTGCCGTGTGGTCCCTGCGGTCAGCCCTGTGGGCTCTGCCGTGTGTGCCCTGCGGTCAGCCCTGTGGGCTCTGCCTTGTGTGCCCTGCGGTCAGCCCTGTGGGCTCTGCCGTGTGTGCCCTGCGCGGTCAGCCCTGTGTGCCCTGCGCGGTCAGCCCTGTGGGCCCTGCGCGGTCAGCCCTGTGGGCCTTGCGCGGTCAGCCCTGTGGGCCCTGCCCTGTGGGCCCTGCGCGGTCAGCCCTGTGGGCCCTGCGCGGTCAGCCCTGTGGGCCCTGCCCTTTGTGCCCTGCGCGGTCAGCCCTTTGTGCCCTGCGCGGTCAGCCCTGTGTGCCCTGCGCGGTCAGCCCTGTGTGCCCTGCGCGGTCAGCCCTGTGGGCCCTGCGCGGTCAGCCCTGCGTGGTCAGCCCTGTGGGCCCTGCCCTGTGTGCCCTGCGCGGTCAGCCCTGTGGGCCCTGCCCTGTGGGCCCTGCGCGGTCAGCCCTCTGGGCCCTGCCCTGCGCGGTCAGCCCTGTGGGCCCTGCCCTGTGTGCCCTGCGCGGTCAGCCCTGTGGGCCCTGCCCTGTGTGCCCTGCGCGGTCAGCCCTGCGGGCCCTGCGCGGTCAGCCCTGTGGGCCCTGCCCTGTGGGCCCTGCGCGGTCAGGCCTGTGGGCCCTGCCCTGTGGGCCCTGCGCGGTCAGGCCTGTGGGCCCTGCGCGGTCAGCCCTGTGGGCCCTGCGCGGTCAGCCCTGTGGGCCCTGCGCGGTCAGCCCTGTGGGCCCTGCCCTGTGTGCCCTGCGCGGTCAGCCCTGTGGGCCCTGCCCTGTGTGCCCTGCGCGGTCAGCCCTGTGGGCCCTGCCCTGTGTGCCCTGCGCGGTCAGCCCTGTGGGCCCTGCCCTGTGGGCCCTGCGCGGTCAGCCCTGTGGGCCCTGCGCGGTCAGCCCTGTGGGCCCTGCGCGGTCAGCCCTGTGGGCCCTGCGCGGTCAGTCCTGTGTGCTCTGCCGTGTGTATACTGCCGTGTGTCCTGTGGGCTCTGCCCTGTGTGCCCTGCGCGGTCAGCCCTGTGGGCTCTGCCGTGTGTCCTGCGCGGTCAGCCCTGTGGGCTCTGCCGTGTGTATACTGCCGTGTGTCCTGTGGGCTCTGCCCTGTGTGCCCTGCGGTCAGCCCTGTGGGCTCTGCCCTGTGTGCCCTGCGGTCAGCCCTGTGGGCTCTGCCCTGTGTGTCCTGTGCCGTCAGCCCTGTGGGCTCTGCCGTGTGTGTCCTGTGCCGTCAGCCCTGTGGGCTCTGCCGTGTGTGTCCTGTGCCGTCAGCCCTGTGGGCTCTGCCGTGTGTGTCCTGTGCCGTCAGCCCTGTGGGCTCTGCCGTGTGTCCTGTGCGGTCAGCCCTGTGGGCTCTACCGTGTGTCCTGTGCGGTCTGCTCTGTGTGCTCTGCCGTGTGTCCTGTGCGGTCAGCCCTGTGTGCTCTGCCGTGTGTATACTGCCGTATGTCCTGTGCGGTCAGCTCTGCCGTGTGTATACTGCCGTGTGTCCTGTGTGCTCTGCCGTGTGTCCTGTGCGGTCAGCTCTGTGTGCTCTGCCGTGTGTCCTGTGCGGTCAGCTCTGTGTGCTCTGCCGTGTGTCCTGTGCGGTCAGCTCTGTGTGCTCTGCCGTGTGTCCTGTGCGGTCAGCTCTGTGTGCTCTGCCGTGTGTCCTGTGCGGTCAGCTCTGTGTGCTCTGCCGTGTGTCCTGTGCGGTCAGCTCTGTGTGCTCTGCCGTGTGTCCTGTGCGGTCAGCCCTGTGTGCTCTGCCGTGTGTCCTGTGCGGTCAGCCCTGTGTGCTCTGCCGTGTGTCCTGTGCGGTCAGCCCTGTGTATACTGCTATGTGTGAGCCCTCATGGGCAGGGTCCTCTCTCCTCCTTTACCAGTTACTGACTTGTTTTGTTAAGATTATTGTGTTTTTGCTATGTATACCCCCTTTTTCAAATGTAAAGCGCCATGGACTAAATGGCGCTATAATAATAATGTGTGCCTGTGCGGTCAGCCCTGTGTGCCTGTGCGGTCAGCCCTGTGGGCTGTGCCGTGTGTATACTCCGTATGGCCTCGGCCCCGTGCGCGCCCTCCGCCCTCTGGCCCCGTGCGCGCCCTCCGCCCTCTGGCCCCGTGCGCGCCCTCCGCCCTCTGGCCCCGTGCGCGCCCTCCGCCCTCTGGCCCCGTGCGCGCCCTCTGGCCCCGTGCGCGCCCTCCGCCCTCTGGCCCCGTGCGCGCCCTCCTCCCTATGTATACTGCCGTGTATACTCAAAAATATGTCCCGGATACGCACATTCCTCAACCACTAATCTGCAAAAACACTTTTCCATGCTCTCATCATCTCCTGCCTCGACTACTGCAACCTCCTGATCTGTAACCTCCCCACACTCTCGCACCCCTCCAATCTATCATAAACTCTGCTACCCGACGAATCCACCTGTCCCCCCGCTATTCCCCGGCCTCTCCTCTCTGTCAATCCCTGCACTGGCTCCCCATTGCCCAAAGACTCCAGTTCAAAACCCTAACCATGGCATACAAAACCATCCAAACCCTGTCTCCTCCATACATCTGTGACCTAGTCTCTCTGTACTTACCTGCATGCAACCTATGATCCTCACAAGATCTCCTTCTCTACTCCCCTCTTATCTCCACTTCCTACAATCACATACAAGATTTGTCCTGTGCATCGCCCCCCTACTCTGGAACGCTCTACTCCAACACATCAGACTCTCGCCTACCATGGAACCCTTCAAAAGGAACCTGAAGACCGACCTCTTCCGACAAGCCTACAACCTGCAGTAACCTCCGCTCCACCATACAGCTGCACGACCTGCTCTACCCTCACCTACTGTATCCTCACCTATCCCTTGTAGATTGTGAGCCATCGCGGGCAGGGTCCTCGCTCCTCCTGTACCAGTCGCCGACTTGTATTGTTCAAAAATTACTGTAATTGTTTGTGCTATGTATGTCCCTTTCACATGTAAAGCGTCATGGAATAAATGGCGCTATAATAATAATACTTCTGTGTGTTCTCTGCCCTGTGTATTCTGCCATGTATCCGCTGAGGTCAGCCCTGTGTGCTCTGCTGTGTGTTCACTGTGTACTGCCGTCTGTGCGCTGCCGCTAGTCATATGTGCACTGCCGTGTGCGCGCGCACTGCCGCCAGTCATACGTGTGCTGCCGTGTGTCCACTGCGGTCAGCGTTCTCTGTGCTGGCTGAACACAGTGTACCGCTACATGTGCATGGGCACGTCTATTGCAGGTGCAATGACACAGGTGAGAGGTGGACTGCATGTACTTACACATTAAAGCACAAGTCCCCTGTCACTGGTGTGTCAGAAGTGACAGACAGTCGTCCTGCAGTTGATTGCAGGAGATCTCTGTTTGGCATTACAGACACCTTCTTAGAGGCTGTCTCTTGGACCCAGTGGCTACCTTCCTCTGGCTAATTAACACCCTGGCTTGGGTGTATAAATACCTGCTGTGTGTCACAGGGAGGTGCCGGCGATATTCATTACTCCTTATAAAGGCTTGAGCAAAGCAGCACGTCTTCCTCTCTGGTGCTTGAATACGTGTGCGCATTTGTCTGTAGTCGTCTAAAGCTAAGCAATTTTCCCTTGTTTGTCCTCCCTTGTTGTCTTTAGTATTCAGTGGGGATCGACTAGTGCTCATCTCCTAACTGTTTTAGCCATACGCCAGTGAAAGACAGGGCGAGGAATTCTTGCGGCGGTTAAAGAGCCAGTATAGGGACTTCAGGGGAGACAGGGCGACACTAGACCAGCCTAGGAGGTCTCCACTCCCCCTTTCCTTAGAGTTTGGGCTCCCTTTCCCTCTTTCCTTTGTGTTGCACTAAGTCCCACACCTTGCGTGACACTATCGCCGGCCGAGCACATTTTGAAAAGGAAAAAAAAAACAAAAACTTGACACGTTTTTTTTTCTCTGTTTTTGGGCGGCGACCTTTTTTTTTTATTTCTTTCCCTTGGTATGGGTTCAGTTGCAAAGCTCGCAGAGCAGTTCCACTGTCTGTCTCTGGAGGTGAATGTCCTTTGCTGTGAGGTTCAGCAGCAGCATCAGCGGCTACAGGTCGCCAATGTGGGGGTCTCTGCAGGTAGGCCTGTCCAACCTGAACCAAAGGTTGCCCTCCTGGACAGGTTTTCAGGCGGTAGGGACAAGTTTTTTTGTTTTCAAGGAGGCCTGCAAACTGTATTTTAAGCTTCGCCCTTACTCCTCTGAAAATGAGGAGCAACGGGTTGGAATTGTGATCTCTCTACTGCAGGGTGATCCTCAGTCGTGGGCATTTTCTTTACCGCAGGACTCTGTTTGTCTCCAGTCTGTGGAGGGGTTTTTCGGGGCTCTGGCCCTCATCTATGATGACCCTGACCAATTCGCCTTGGCTGAGTCTAAGCTACATCGCCTTCTGCAGGGGAATCAGTCAGTAGAGACGTACAGTTCGGAATTCCATAGATGGGCAACGGATTCCAAATGGAATGGCTCAGGCCTTAGAAGTCAATTTTGTGAGGGGCTTACTGAAAGGTTGAAAGATGCCTTGGTATATGAAACCCCTCAGTCCTTGGAAGCTGCCATGTCGTTGGCCATACGTCTTGAGAGACACCTTCGGGATAGATGGGTGAGATCACTTTCTCTGGGGCCTTCTTGTCGGGGTTGTGTACCTCTGCCGCGGGAACGGTCTGGGGGTGAACCAGTACTAGGGGAGGTGGAGGAACCCATCCAGTTAGGGGGTGTCTCTGCACCATAATCTCCCCGGAGATTCTCAAGAAAAGAGGCTTATGTTTTTTTGTGGGAAAAAGGGACATTTTGTTGGGACCTGTCATTCAATTCCTAAACAAAAGGAGACTCAATTAACTCTTGGTAGTCTGGAGTTGGATAAACAAGGGGTGCATTTGTTGCCAAACTGCAGTTCCCTCTTTGTCCTGACAGCAGAGGTGGTGCTAGAGATCAAAACCGAGAAAATTTCTGTGTTTGTTGACAGTGGAGCCGGAGTCAGCATGGTTGATGCGGAGTTTGTGAAAAGTCATGGTTTTGCTTGCTGTACTTTAGCTAAACCTATTTCCATCTTCGCCATCGATTTCAGCGCCACTTGCACAGAAAGCATTTACTCAGATTGTACATAATGTAAAACTAAGGGTGGGGTCAGTTCATTGTGAAGTAATCCCTTGCTATGTCCTGGACAGTCTTCCCACACCGATTGTTTTGGGTATTACTTGTCTTGTTAAACATCCATTGATGGATTAGCAAACCGGGGAGATTACTGCCATGAGAACTGTTTAGATATTTCCCTTGCTACTGTCTCAATGGAAATATTACCTGGTTTTCTGTCTGGTTTTGAGGACAATTTTTTCTGCGATGGGTTGTCAGGATTTGCCTCCTCATCGTGCTTATGACTGTCCTATTAACCTGACTCCCGGAGCTAAACAACCTAAGTCAAGACTGTATAACCTTTCTGGCCCTGAGAGACAAGCCATGAAGGATTTCACTGCGGAAAGTCTGGAGAATTGACATATGAGGCCTTTATCTTCACCCGTGGCGGCAGGGTTCTTCTTTGTGAAGAAAAAATATGGCGGTCTACGTCCCTGTTTAGATTTCCGGGAATTAAATCAAATTACCATCCGTGATCCATACCCTCTTCCTCTGATTCCTGATTTGTTCAGCCAGGTTGTAGGAGGTAAGATATTCTCCAAGTTGGATTTAAGGGAAGCCTACAATCTGGTTAGAATCAAAGAAGGGGACGAATGGAAACCAGCGTTCAATACCCCGGAAGAACATTTCGAGAGTCTGGTTATGGCTTTTGGTTTGACCAATGTACCTGCGGTATTCCAGCATTTCATAAATGATATTTTCCATCATTTGGTGGGGAGTTTTGTGGTGGTCTATCTGGACGATATTTTGGTTTACTCACCTGATTTTGAGGCACATCGGGGGCATGTTAAGCAGGTGCTCCAGATATTAAGGGATAACTAACTTTATGCCAAACTGGAAAAATGTGTTTTCGCTGTTCAGAATGTGCTGTTTTTGGGGTACTTGATGTCATCTTCAGGTTTTCAGATGGATCCGGAGAAGATCCGTGCAGTCCTTGATTGGGAACGTCCCAAGAACCTGAAGGCTCTACAATGTTTTCTAGGCTTTACTAATTTTTACCGGAAATTCATCCAAAATTACTCTGTCAGGCTGTGTGCCCACTATGCGTTTTTAAGCAATTCCGCTGCAGAAACGCTTAAAAAACGCTTGGAAGAAGGTCTGCCATGTTCCCCAATGATAATCCGCATGTGCTGTGCACATGCTGCGGAAATTTCCGCTGCGGATTGTCATTGCGGAAAAATACGCAGCACTACCAATTATTTTGCGGAAGCGCAGCGTTTTCGCCGCCAGTGACTTGCATTGGAATGCATGGAATCCGCATCACTGAATCTGTACATGCGGATTCCATGCTTTTCAATGTGTGGATGGTACCCGGGTTTGGAGAAGAGGAGACTCTCCTCCGGACCCGGGTATCATAGTACCTGTAAAAAAAAAGAATAATAAAATAAAAAATATACATTATACTTACCTTCTGATGGCCCCCGGTGTCTTTATCCAATGCGTCCTGGCTTGCCGGCAGCTTGCGGTGGACTCAAGGACCTGCCATGACATCATTTAGTCATGTGACGGGTCACGCGACCGCTGACGTCGGCAGGTCCTTTAGTGTACCGCGAGCTGCCGGCAAGCCAATCGCATAGGATAAAGACACCGGGGGCCATCAGAAGGTAAGTATAATATTTATTTTTTACCATTCTTTCGGTCACACTATATACAGTTAGGTCCATATATATTTGGACAGAGACAACATTTTTCTAATTTTGGTTCTAGACATTGCCACAATGAATTTTAAACAAAACAATTCAGATGCAGTTGAAGTTCAGACTTTCAGCTTTCATTTGAGGGTATCCACATTAAAATTGGATGAAGGGTTTAGGAGTTTCAGCTCCTTAACATGTGCCACCCTGTTTTTAAAGGGACCAAAGGTAATTGGACAATTGGCTCCAAGGCTATTTCATGGACAGGTGTGGGCAATCCCTTTGTTATGTCATTCTCAATTAAGCAGATAAAAGGCCTGGAGTTGATTTGACGTGTGGTGCTTGCATTTGGAAGGTTTTGCTGTGAAGTAAACATGCGGTCAAAGGAGCTCTCTATGCAGGTGAAACAAGCCATCCTTAAGCTGCAAAAACAGAAAAAACCCATCCGAGAAATTACTACTATATTAGGAGTGGCAAAATCTACAGTTTGGTACATCCTGAGAAAGAAAGAAAGCACTGGTGAACTCCTCAATGCAAAAAGACCTGGGCGCCCACGGAAGACAACAGTGATGGATGATCGCAGAATAATCTCTATGGTGAAGAGAAACCCCTTCACAACAGCCAACCAAGTGACCACCACTCTCCAGGAGGTAGGCGTATCCATATCCAAATCTACCATGAAGAGAAGACTGCATGAAAGTAAATACAGAGGGTTCACTGCACGGTGCAAGCCACTCATAAGCATCAATAATAAAAAGGCTAGACTGGACTTTGCTAAAAAACATCTAAAAAAGCCAGCACAGTTCTGGAAGAACATTCTTTGGACAGATGAAACCAAGATCAACCTCTACCAGAATGATGGAAAGAGAAAAGTATGGCGAAGGCGTGGTACAGCTCATGATCCAAAGCATACCACATCATCTGTAAAACATGGCGGAGGCAGTGTTATGGCTTTGGCATGCATGGCTGCCAGTGGCACTGGGTCACTAGTGTTTATTGATGATGTGACACAGGACAGAAGCAGCCAAATGAATTCTGATGTATTCAGAGCCATACTGTGTGCTCAGATCCAGCCAAATGCAGCCAAACTGATTGGTCGTCATTTCATACTACAGATGGACAATGACCCGAAACATAAAGCCAAAGCAACCCAGGAGTTTATTAAAGCAAAGAAGTGGAATATTCTTGAATGGCCAAGTCAGTCACCTGATCTCAACCCAATTGAGCATACATTTCACTTGTTAAAGACTAAACTTCAGAAAGAAAGGCCCACAAACAAACAGCAACTAAAAACCACCACAGTGAAGGCCTGGCAGAGCATCAAAAAGGAGGAAACACAGCGTCTGGTGATGTCCATGAGTTCAAGACTTCAGGCAGTCATTGCCAACAAAGGGTTTTCAACCAAGTACTAGAAATGAACATTTTATTTACAATTATTTAATCTGTCCAATTACTTTTGGTCCCTTTAAAAACAGGGTGGCACATGTTAAGGAGCTGAAACTCCTAAACCCTTCATCCAATTTTAATGTGGATACCCTCAAATGAAAGCTGAAAGTCTGAACTTCAACTGCATCTGAATTGTTTTGTTTAAAATTCATTGTGGTAATGTCTAGAACCAAAATTAGAAAAATGTTGTCTCTGTCCAAATATATATGGACCTAGCTGTAAGTCCATGCCGGTTGCATGGATTTATATAGTGTGACCAAGTTGCCAGGCACTTTCCAAGTGATGCTAAAATCGCTTTGAAAGCGATTGTCAACCCGCATGCGGAAATGCATGTGAAGAACGCTTCACTTCCGCTTGTCCCTGGCAGGAAAAACGCATGTACAATCCGCATGCTTTTTTCTGCCAGGGAGATGCAGAAACGCTCAGGAAAAAATCCGGAGAATTTCTGCATCGTGGGCACATAGCCTAATGGTGAAACCACTTATTGACATGACTAAGAAGGGGTCTGATTTTTCCAACTGGTCAGAGGCTTCCCTCCAGGCTTTTTCTTCCTTAAAGAATCATTTTGCCACTCCACCTATTCTCAGTCAACCCGATGTTTCTCAACCCTTTATTGTGGAGGTCGATGCTTCGGATGTCGGGGTTGGAGCTGTGTTGTCTCAGGGGTTCGTCCCCTGGTAAATGGCGTCCATGCACCTTCTTTTCTAAAAAATGGTCTTCGGCTGAGAGAAATTATGACGTGGGTAATAGGGAACGTTTGGCGATCAAATTGGCGTTCGATGAATGGCGACACTGGTTGGAGGGGGCTGTCCATGCTATTACTGACCATAAGAACCTGTCATATCTCCAGTCAGCTAAACGTCTCAACCCTAGGCAAGCCAGATGGTTCCTGTTTTTTAATAGGTTCAATTTTGTTGTCACTTTTCGTCCAGGGGTCAAACGCCAAGGCTGATGCTTTGTCCCGGAGCTTCCCTGGTGGTGGTGACAATGAGAACCCTGCCCCGATATTACAGAAAGGGGTAGTTATTTCAGCTCTTTTTCCTAAACTGGAGAGTGAGGTGCTGGAGGCTCAGGGGGACGCCCCTGCCTCCTGCCCTTCAGAAAAGTTATTTGTGCCACCTGATCTGCGCCGTAAAGTAATCAAGGACTATCCTAACTCTGTGCTTGCTGGGCATCTAGGTGGTGAGGCAACCGCGGACCTCCTCTCTCTTTTGGTGGTCGGGGTTGCATCGGGATGTAATTGAACACGAAGCTGCTTGTAGTATTTGTGCGCGTTCTAAGGTTTTGCACACCCGTCCGTCTGGTACTCTTCTTCCGCTACCTACTTTTTTTTGTTCATAATCTATAAGGAGCTCCAGAAGATTAAGGGAACATCCCGTCAAAATGTCATTCCATTCTTTTTGGAAAACTTCATCAAATTGAACGGTAGACTGTTTTTTTATTCTTAGTCCTCTAGGAATCATCAAATTTTCTACATATTTTTCAAACATGATATGATCCCACCAGGTTCTCCGGCGTGTAGACAGGAGTTTCTCCAATTGTTGCATGTTGTGTCTTAAATCTGCCTGACCTTCATTATTAGGATTTCCCTTATTTTTGGAGACTATAGATGCCACTCTTTCCAATTTGGACTTATCGTCTAGACTCAGAAATAAAGTATCCTTGAAAGTGACTTCCATTCTCTCAGAAAAATATATATCCAAATGAAAGGGGAATTAGGAGAGTGTGACAAACACTTGTAACAGCTGCCCATAGGAGTTATGCTATATTGATGAAGGATAATGTCTCCTCCAGCGTTGATAAACCAGGGAGCACGAAAAAAGCTCAGACAGTAACACTATTAAGCAAGAAAGAAAAGTGCAACATTTATTCAGTACTTTATGCTATGACTAAGGGTCAAATATGATCCGAAACGCGTAAGCCTACACACGCTTTTATCTCTGTTGGAATTGTATTTTTTTAACGATGGATTAAATAAAGGTTTTTTGTAATTTTTCTACATCGTGTGCTGGAAAACTATTTTTTACTTTCACTGAGGATTTTTCTCCCAGATGGGGATGGACTAATTCCGAGCACCAAGATCATGGAAAGGAGGACTGGGCCAGGTGAGCTGAAGATCTTCTTACTTGCTGTATATATACCTGGTGTGTCTAGGTGGGTGTCGCCGGTTATACTCATTTCTACTTGGAACTTGGCTGAAGCAGCATCACGTCCTCTTGGAATCTTGAGTCCGTGTGCTCTGTTGGAGTTCTTCTACAGCTAAGTTTTTATTCCCCTGTGTTGTCTTCCCCTTTTGTCTTTAGAGTGCTAGCAGAGGTTGACTAGTTCTTATCTCCTTCCACCCCCAGCTATAGCCTTTCGTCAGGGATAGTAGGGCGAGGCACGTGATCGGCCGAGGCTGTGTGGGGACGTTGGGGGGAGACAGGGTGATGCTAGTCCAGATTAACATAGTAACATAGTTTTTAAGGTTGAAGGAAGACTAAGTACATCTAGTTCAACCCATAGCCTAACATTTTGATCCAGAGGAAGGCAAAAAACCCCATGTGGCAAACACTAAGCTCCACATTGGGGAAAAAAATTCCTTCCCGACTCCATACGACAATCAGACTAGTTCCCTGGATCAACGCCCTATCAAGGAATCTAGTATATATAACCTGTAATATTATACCTTTCAGGAAAGGCATCCATGCCCTTCTTAAATTTTAATAGTGAATCACTCATTACAACATCATGGGGCAGAGAGTTCCATAGTCTCACTGCTCTTACAGTAAAGAATCCCCGTCTGTGATTATGATTAAACCTTCTTTCCTCCAGACGTAGAAGATGCCCCCTTGTCCCCGTCTCTGGTCTCAGAGTAAAAAGATCAGTAGAAAGGTCTTTGTACTGTCCCCTCATATACTTGTACATAGTAATAAGATCACCCCTAAGCCTTCTTTTTTCCACACTAAATAACCCCAAGTGTAATAACCTGTCATGGTATTGCAGACCCCCCAGTCCTCTAATAACCTTGGTCGCTCTTCTCTGCACCCGCTCTAGTTCAGCATGGTCTTTCTTATACACCGGAGACCAAAACTGTACACAGTATTCTAAGTGTGGTCGCACTAATGACTTGTATAGAGGTAAAATTATGTTCTCCTCATGAGCATCTATGCCTCTTTTTTAATGCATCCCATTATTTTATATGCCTTTGCAGCAGCTGCCTGACACTGGCCACTAAACGTGAGCTTGTCGTCCACCAATACACCCAGGTCTTTTTCAGTTACAGTTTTGCCCAGTGTTTTACAATTAAGCATATAATTATACATTTTATTTCCTCTGCCCAAGTGCATTACCTTACATTTATCCCCATTAAAGCTCATTTGCCATTTATCAGCCCAAGCTTCTAGTTTACATAGATCCTCCTGTAATATAAAATTGTCCTCCTCTGTATTGATTATCCTGCAGAGTTTAGTGTCATCTGCAAATATTGAAATATTATTCTGTATGCCCCCTACAAGGTCATTAATAAATGTTAAAAAGAAGGGGGCCCAATACTGACCCTGGGTACCCCACTGCTAACTGAGACCCAGTCTGAGTGTTTTCCATTAATAACCACCCTTTGTGTCCTATCACTGAGCCAATTCTTTACCCACATACATATATTATCCCTTATCCCCATTGTTCTCATTTTATGTATCAACCTTTTGTGTGGAACCGTATCAAAAGCTTTTGAAAAGTCCATAGACACAACATCCACTGCCTTTCCTTGGTCCAGTCCAGAACTTGCCTCCTCATAAAAACTGATCAGATTAGTTTGACAGGAACGGTCCCTCGTAAACCCATGTTGATATTGGGTCATGAGGTTATTCTTCTTCAGATACTCTAGTATAGCATCTCTTAGGAAACCCTCCAGGATTTTACCCACAGTAGAGGTTAAGCTTACTGGCCTATAATTTCCAAGTTCAGTTTTTGTCCCCTTTTTGAATATTGGCACTACATTTGCTATAAGCCAGTTGTGTGGTACAGACCCTGTTATTATGGAATCTTTAAAGATTAAAAATAATGGTCTATCTATGACGTTACTTTTATCCTGCAGTACTCGCGGGTGTATCCCATCCGAGCCCGGGGATTTGTCAACTTCAGTGATTTTTAGACACCGCCGTACTTCCTGCTGGGTTAAGCAAGTGACATTTAATGGAGAATTTTTGTCATCACTGATCATGTTTTCTGTCATGCGATTTTCTTGTGTAAATACGGTTGAAAAAAAATCATTTAGCATATTGGCTTTTTCCTCATCCTCATCCTCATTCACCATTTCACCCAGACTATTTTTAAGGGGGCCAACACTATCATTTTTTAGTTTTTTACTATTTATGTAGTTAAAGAATATTTTGGGATTATTTTTACTTTCTCTGGCAATGAGTCTCTCTGTCTCAATCTTTGCTGCCTTGATTTGTTTTTACATAATTTATTTAATTTTCTATATTTATTTAATGCCTCATCACTACCTACTTGCTTTAGTTCTCTAAATGCTTTCTTTTTGTCGCTTATTGTGCCCCTTACAGCTCTATTTAGCCATAGTGGTTTCCTCCTATTTCTAGCATGTTTATTCCCAAAGGATATATATTGTGCACAGGTCCTATTCAGGATATTAATAAATGTCTCCCATTTGCTTTGTGTAGTTTTATGTCTCAGGATATCGTCCCAGTTTATTGCACTAAGATCATCTCTCAACCGTTGGAAATTTGCCTTCCTGAAGTTTAGTGTCCTTGTAACCCCTCTACTACACATCTTATTAAAGGTTACATGAAAACGTATTATTTTGTGATCACTATTACCCAAGTGACCCCCAACTCGTATATTTGATATGCGGTCTGGCCTATTGGTTAATATTAGGTTTAGCAGTGCCCCCCTTCTTGTTGGGTCCTGAACCAGTTGTGAAAGGTAATTGTCTCTCATAGTTGTCAAAAACCTATTACTTTTGCTTGAACTACAGGTTTCTGTCCCCCAATGTATTTCAGGGTAGTTGAAGTCTCCCCTAATAATGACTTCTCCTTGAGTCGCTGCTTCATCTATTTGCTTTACGAGGATATTCTCCGCTACTTCCATTATTTTTGGAGACTTATAACAAACCCCTATCAGTAATTTAGTATTTTTTCCCCCTCCCCTTATCTCCACCCACAGGAACTCTACATTTTCATTAGTTTCACATATATCCTCCCGCAAGACGGGTTTTAAGGATGATTTTACATATATGTTTGTACGGTCATTTCTGAACAGACTATAGCCCTGTAAATTAACTGCCCAGTCATGGCTCTCGTCCAGCCACGTCTCAAATATCCCTACCATGTCATAATTATTTTCCAACAAAATTAATTCTAATTCCTCCATTTTGTTGGTGAGGTCACCTCTTCCCCCTTTCCCTGGTGTATGGGCTCCCTTTCCCCTCGGTGTTGCACTCACACCTGGCGTAACCGCCACCCTTCCCCACCAGCAGATCTCTGCCAAAAATGTGGGCATTCGCTGCATACATGGGGACGCCAAGGACTACCCTGTGACCAGAGTGACCCTGGGAACAAACGGTGGTGCCAGCCCCACAAGGTCGGGGTGGTCAAGGATCTGATTCAACCCGTCATATTGTGGCAAGACATTTTTTTCTTTCTTTTGGGACTTCTAGAAAAAGAGATCCGTGCTGAGTTGCTCAAGAAAAGCCAGATCCCTCAGGAAGAAACCCCGTTGAAGTCAAAGGTGGATGAGTTCCTCTGTGTGGCCTTGCCGGGGAACAGGATGAGACTATGACCGAGGAAGCTGACCTCCCTGAGTTAGAGGTGCCCGGAGAGAACTTTGGGTCTGCTCAAGTTCGGGACTTGACCTGAAAAGGGGCATGGGGTTGCTCAAAAGCCGGGGGCAGACACCAGGTTACCACACTTTGCAGTTCGGGGGGAGTTGGTGTAATGCGTGACCAAAGTAAGTGGTGGGGAGATAGTGGAACAGCTGTTAGTTGCAGGGCCATACCAACAAAGGGTATTAGATATGGCCCATTCACATGTTGCGGGGGGACAGCTAGGGAACGAGAAAACTCAGGAGAGGATAATGAGGAGGTTCTATTGGCCAGCGTGTTACCGGGAGATCCTAGACTATTGTAGGTCCTGTCCCACCTGCCAGATAACCGCGCCCTCCTCCCACTTCCGTAGTCCCCTAGTCCCACTACCTGTAATAGTCCCCTTTGAGAGGATTGCCATGGACCTCGTGGGTCCCTTAGTGAAATCGGCCCTGGGCCACCAATACATTCTGGT
The DNA here is from genome assembly GCF_046119375.1 of Phyllobates terribilis. Classification (NCBI taxonomy): domain Eukaryota; kingdom Metazoa; phylum Chordata; class Amphibia; order Anura; family Dendrobatidae; genus Phyllobates; species Phyllobates terribilis. Next base: position 571,802,434 of record NW_027362763.1, read on the forward strand.
GGTCATGGACAATGCGACCCGGTACCCCAAAGCTGTACCGCTAAGGAACTCGTCAAGTAAAAGTATAGCCCGAGAATTGGTCCATATAATTGCCAGGACAGGTCTGCCAAGGAGATTTTGACAGACCAGGGAACCCTCTTCATGAGCAAAGTAAAGAAGGAACTGTGTAAGTTCCTTCAGATTGCTCAGCTATGGACCTCACTTTACCATCCGCAGAAAGACGGCCTAGTGAAGCACTTTAACGAGACCTTAAAGGCGATGCTCAGGAAGGTCGTTGAGAATGGGTGAGACTGGGACTACCTGCTTCCATTTCTGCGCTTCTCCGTCAGATTAAAATACCTGTTAGAAGAGGGCACAGTATTACACACATTTATAATGGTAACCCATATCAAAAGTATATAAAATTACTGTGACCCATCATATTACTTAGCCCATGGTCTTATACTTATGGACCAATCGTTATGACATAACTGACAAAGGGGGGCTTAGAGGCAAGAAAAGATGATCTACAGGTCACATAATATAAAAATAGAAATCTTTATTGAACCAAGTTATTTAAAAAGAGATTGACATAAAACAGAAATGTATATGTAAAAACAACACCGAGTTGCGTACAACACATGCAAAGACCACATACTTCTATATCATATACTAAATGAGATCCATATATGGATGAAAACAAACTGATGGGCACACCTCAAGACCAGTATTAACAATTCATTAACTCATATTAGTATATTGATTTCCAAGTCCTCATATCTCTTATTACCTGATAAGGGAAGTGGCCACCGTACAGTCCCGCACATGGACACAACGCGCGTTTCTGCGCTAGCCTTTCTCAAGGGGTATAATACAAATGATTGCTACGGATCTTAAATACACTCTAGTTCTGGTCACATGTTCTGGTCATGTGTTCACCAGGGCCCGTCTACCCCTGAAGTGACGTGTATCGCGTCATCATATCCATGGTAGCAACCCATGCTACCCAAAAAGCCACCACAACTGCCCGGAAATGACGCAAGATGTGTCATCGTAACCAAGGAGCCCAGTGGCGTTGGCATCACAGCGTGAACCGCTGGAGAGATGCCAAGAGCCCCCGGACTCATCGGGACGATAACACCCATGCGTGCAGGCATCGCAAAGCACTCCTAAAGGTAGCGCAGTGATAAAAATTCTATGTACATCGCAGTATCATGTGACATGTCATGTTACTATTTTAGACAACACTGCTAGATCTACAAAAGATAACCAAGGGCAATATAGCACCTATATGTATCACAGCACATAGAAGACAGGGGCAGCAATAATACATATATTAACGGACTCAACGATATAAAAAATAGATAACATATACAATACACACATTGCAGGGAAATGCCAAAGATACCCACCTATGGACAGAACATATATATAGTGTGTGTGTGTATGTGTGTGTGTGTAATATATATATATATATATATATATATGTGTATATATATATATATATATATATATATGTGTGTGTGTGTGTGTGTGTGTATAATATATATATAGGCACCAAAATGATATTTTCACATGATCTGCTGGCCTCTGGTTTTTATTAGTGTTTGTCTGTTTATATCACATACAGAAATATAATTGCAATCATATTATGAGTACCAATAGGTTATATTGACAGTTAGAATGAGTTAATGCAGCAAGTCAATATTTGCAGTGTTGCCCCTTCTTCTTCAAGACCTCTGTAATTCTCCCTGGCATGCTCTCAATCAACTTTTGGACCAAATCCTGACTGATAGCAGTCCATCCTTGCATAATCAATGCTTGCATTTTGCCAGAATTTGTTGGTTTTTGTTTGTCCACCCGTCTCTTGATGATTGACCACAAGTTCTCAATGGGATTAAGATCTGGGGAGTTTCCAGGCAATGGACCCAAAATCTCTATGTTTTGTTCCATGAGTCATTTAGTTATCACCTTTGCTTTATGGCAAGGTGCTCCATCATGCTGGAAAAGGCATTGTTGGGCGCCAAACTGCTCTTGGACGGTTGGGAGAAGTTGCTCTTGGAGGACATTCTGGTACCATTCTTTATTCATGGCTGTGTTTTAAGGCAAGACTGTGAGTGAGCCGATTCCCTTGGCTGAGAAGCAACCCCACACATGAATGGTTTCAGGATGCTTTACAGTTGGCATGAGACAAGACTGGTGGTAGCGCTCACCTCTTCTTCTCCGAATAAGCTGTTTTCCAGATGTCCCAAACAATCGAAAAGGGGATTCATCAGAGAAAATGACTTTGGCCCAGTCCTCAGCAGTCCACTCCCTGTACCTTTTGCAGAATATCAGTCGGTTCCTGATGTTTTTTCTGGAGAGAAGTGGCTTCTTTGCTGCCCTCCTTGAATCCAGCCCTTGCTCAAAGAGTCTCCGCCTCACAGTGCGTGCAGAAGCACTCACACCAGCCTGCTGCCATTCCTGAGCAAGCTCGGCACTGCTGGTAGTCCGATCCCGCAGCTGAAACAGTTTTAAGATACGGTCCTGGCGCTTGCTGGTCTTTCTTGGGCGCCCTGGAGCCTTTTTGACAACAATGGAAGCTCTCTCCTTGAAGTTCTTGATGATGCGATAGATTGTTGACTGAGTTGCAATCTTTGTAGCTGTTAGGCCATTTTTGTGCAGTGCAATGATGGCTGCACGTGTTTCTTTAGAGATAACCATGGTTAACTGAAGAGAAACAATGATACCAAAAACCAGCCTCCTTTTAAAGTGTCCAGTGATGTCATTCTTACTTAATCATGACTGATCGCCAGCCCTGTCCTCATCAACACCCACACCTGTGTTAATGGATCAATCACTAAAACGATGTTAGCTGCTCCTTTTAAGGCAGGACTGCAATGATGTTGACATGTGTTTTGGGGGTTAAAGTTCATGTTCTGGGCAAATATTGACTTTGCAAGTACAGTAATTGCTGTTAAGCTGATCACTCTTTGACATTCAGGAGTATATGCAAATTGCCATTACAAAAAATTAAGCAGTAAACTTTGGAAAAATTACTATTTGTCTCATTCTCAATACTTTTGGCCATGACTGTATATATATCTATGTGTGTATATATATACACTGCTCAAAAAAATAAAGGGAACACTCAAATAACACATCCTAGATCTGAATGAATGAAATATTCTCATTGAATACTGTCACACTACCGATCGGAGCCACGTGCCCCTGATCCTTCCTCACAACTTCCGTGAGTTCCGGGTTTAGGATAATGTGAAGCGACCTTATAAATTTTATATAATGTGCAATCTGCATTCAAACAAAATTTGACAGGTGCATAAGTATGGGCACCCTTATCATTTTCTTGTTTTAAATACTCCTACCTACTTTTTACTGACTTATTAAAGCCCTTTTTTTGGTTTTGTAACCTCATTGAGCTTTGAACTTCATAGCCAGGTGTATGCAATCATGAGAAAAGCTACTTAAAGTGGCCACTTGCAAGTTGTTCTCCTGTTTGAATCTCCTCTGAAGAGTGGCATCATGGGCTCCTCAAAACAACTGTCAAATGATCTGAAAACAAAGATTATTCAACATAGTTGTTCAGGGGAAGGATACAAAAAGCTGTCTCAGAGATTTAACCTGTCAGTTTCCACTGTGAGGAACATAGTAAGGAAATGGAATAACACAGGGACAGTTCTTGTTAAGGCCAGAAGTGGCAGGCCAAGAAAAACATCAGAAAGGCAGAGAAGAAGAATGGTGAGATCAGTCAAGGACAATCCTCAGATCACCTCCAGAGAGCTGCAGCATCAACTTGCTGCAGATGGTGTCACTGTGCATCGGTCAACTATACAACGCACTTTGCACAAGGAGAAGCTGTATGGGAGAGTGATGCGAAAGAAGCCGTTTCTGCAAGCACGCCACAAACCGAGTCGGCTGAGGTATGCAAAAGCACATTTGAAGAAGCCAATTTCTTTTTGGAAGAAGGTCCTGTGGACTGATGAAACCAAGATTGAGTTGTTTGGTCATACAAAAAGGCGTTATGCACGGCGGCAAAAAAACACAGCATTCCAAGAAGAACACTTGCTACCCACAGTAAAATTTGGTGGAGGTTCCATCATGCTTTGGGGCTGTGTGGCCAATGCTGGCATCGGGAATCTTGTTAAAGTTGAGGGACGCATGGATTCCACTCAGTATCGGCAGAATCTTGACAATAATGTTCAAGAATCAGTGATAAAGTTGAAGTTACGCAGGGGATGGATCTTTCAGGAAGACAATGATCCAAAACACCGCTCCAAATCTACGCAAGCATTCATGCAGAGGAACAATTACAATGTTCTGGAATGGCCATCCCAGTCCCCAGACCTGAATATCATTGAACATCTGTGGGATCATTTGAAGAGGGCTGTCCATGCTCGGCGACCATCAAACTTAACTGAACTGGAATTGTTTTGTAAAGAGGAATGGTCAAAAATACCTTCATCCAGGATCCAGGAACTCATTAAAAGCTACAGGAAGCTACTAGAGGCTGTTATTTTTGCAAAAGGAGGATCTACTAAATATTAATGTCACTTTTCTGGTGAGGTGCCCATACTTATGCACCTGTCAAATTTTGTTTGAATGCAGATTGCACATTTTCTGTTAGTACAATAAACCTCATTTCAAGGCAGAAACATTACTGTGTCCAACAGTTATTACATATATCAAACTGAAATAGCTGTTGCAAAAACACCAATTTTTATAAAACAATAAGCTTAAGATTAATAGGGGTGCCCAAACTTTTTCATATAACTGTATATATATACAGTAGTCAGACAAATACAGTAAGGAAGCAGTAATACGATACAGTAAAATTAAAAGGAATAAAAGTGAATATACCACACTTTCATCAAAGGTCTCTGGACACGGCAGGAAGGGTGCTGTCATGGGTCCAGGGCGGTTCCTTATGTCTTTCTGCCCATCTGTGGCGACAGGTGATCCTCAACAGAAGACCCCTCCTCTCTCACAGAGGGACTCATTTATACGTAACTTGGGCAGGGCAGAAAATAGGCGATTTACATGTAATCTCCTCTTCCCTTCTATCAGACAGTTCATAATCCATTTCCCAGCAATATTCTCATTGTAAGGTGCGCATGGTAATTGATCTAACACAAGAGCTTCCCCTGACTTCAGAGGTAATTCAATTAGCTATTCCTCATTGCCATGATTCAATTAGCTCCCCCATACTCTTGTCAGGAATAGGCGTTTGCACTACAAAGGTACATATCCTAGCTGACCTGTATTCAGTTCTCTCCTGGCTTGTCACCCTGGTGTGAACGGAGGCTCCCAGGGGTTGATGTATAGAAGGGAAATAAATGTTGATGTAAATACTTTGTCCTTTGAAGTCAGACAGACTATCATTCCTGCTGAGACCTTCATAACTGGGAATATGAATTTCCAGTCCCTGGCCTCACCACAAATGTTCTGTACAAAGTTGAATGTGCTCACAACAAAATTACACAAAAATCATCAATGGAAATCAAATTTATTAACCAATGGAGGCCTGGATTTGGAGTCACACACTACAGGCTGATCCAACTTTGATGTAATGTCCTTAAAACAAGTCAAAATGAGGCTCAGTATTGTGTGTGGCCTCCACGTGCCTGTATGACCTCCCTACAATGCCTGGGCATGCTCCTGATGAGGTTGCGGAGTGTCTCCTGTGGGATCTCCTCCCAGACCTGGACTAAAGCATCCGCCATCTCCTGGACAGTCTGTGGTGCAACGTGACGTTGGTGGATGGAGCGAGACATGATGTCCCAGATGTGCTCAATCGGATTCAGGTCTGGGGAACGGGCGGGCCAGTCCATATCTTCAATGCCTTCATCTTGCAGGAATTGCTGACACACTCCAGCCACATGAGGTCTGGCATTGTCCTGCATTAGGATTAACCCAGGGCCAACCGCACCAGCATATGGTCTCACAAGGGGTCTGAGGATCTCATCTCGGTACCTAATGGCAGTCAGGCTACCTCTGGCGAGCACATGGAGGGCTGTTCAGCCCTCCAAAGAAATGCCACCCCACACCATTACTGACCCACTGCCAAACCAGTCATGCTGAAGGATGTTGCAGGCTGCAGATCGCTCTCCACGGCGTCTCCAGACTCTGTCACGTCTGTCACATGTGCTCAGTGTGAACCTGTTTGAATGCAGATTGCACATTTTCTGTTAGTACAATAAACCTCATTTCAAGGCAGAAACATTACTGTGTCCAACAGTTATTACATATATCAAGCTGAAATAGCTGTTGCAAAAAAACTATTTTTATAAAACATTAAGCTTAAGATTAATAGGGGTGCCCAAACTTTTTCATATAACTGTGTATATATATATAATATATATATATATATTGTATATATGTTATTAAGAATAATATATTAATATTGTTTAAATATATCAAATATATATATAAGGGGGACCAAATGTGCTAAATACCATGGGTTCAATACAATATTATAGAAGCTACATCACCCGTATCCCAAAGGTGAATCGCAGACGGACCATGCAATATGTGTTAAAAAAACAAATACAAATAATAGTGGCAATAACATAAATGTTTACCCACTGTATAAGGTCCTTCAGATTGCCCAGCTATGGACCTCCATTTACCATCCGCAGACAGATGGCCTAGTGGAGCACTTTAACAAGACCTTAAAGGCGATGCTCAGGAAGGTCGTTGAGAATGGGTGAGACTGGGACTACCTGCTTCCATTTCTGTTCTTCTCCATCAGAGAAGTTCCTCAAGCCTCTACTGGCTTCTCTCCATTCGAGCTCCTTTATGGTCGGCATCCAAGAGGACTCCTGGACATCGCCAAGGAAACCTGGGAGGCCCCACCAGAGCATCATCGAGCATGTCGCCCAGTTACAGGAGAGAATAGCAAAAGTGATGCCCATCGTGAAGGAACATCTCCTCCAGGCACAGAAAGCACAGGCAAGGGTGTATAACCGATCAGCCCGGCTGAAGCAGTTCCAGCCTTGGTATCGCGTTCTGTTGCTTATTCCCACTGTCGAGAGCAAGTTCCTGGTCAAGTGGCAAGGCCGGTATGATGTGGTGGAGAAACTCAGTGAATTGAACTACAAAGTCCACCAGCCTGGCCGATGAAAGCCGCACCAAGTATATCATGTGAACTTGCTCAAGCCGTGACGAGATTGGGAAACACTGGGGGCTTCTTGTTTGAGAGCCAGTCCCAAAGGCAAAGTGGAGGACGTCACAATAACAGAGACTCTATCGACTGCCCAGAAGCAACAGTGTAGAGAGCTGCTGCAAAGGAACCGTGACCTGTTCTTTGAGTTGCCGGGGCGTACGCAGGTGGTAGAGCATGACTTGCTGACAGAAACGCATATTAGGGTAAACCTTAAGCCCTATAGGATTCCTGAAGCCTGCCATGAGGTGATCTCAACCAAGATGAAGAGGATGCTGGACCTCTATGTGACAGAGGAATCAAAGAGCGGATGATCGAGTCCCATCGTTCTCGTGCCAAAGCCCGACTTGGAGTAGAGATTTTGTAACTACTACCACAGGCTGAATGAAGTATCCAAGTGTGACGCATACCCGATGCCCTGCGTCGATGAACTCATTGAGAGGTTTGGACCTGCGAGGTACATTATAACCCTTGAACTGACGATGGGCTACTTGCAGATCCCCATGTCCCAGAGGGCCAAGGAGAAGATGGGTTTCTCGACACCTGATGGGTGTTTCCAATACACTCGAATGCCTTTCAGACTACAGGGGGGCCCAACCACCTTCCATAGGGCCATGGGTCGGATCCTAGCCCCCCATACAAAGTATTCCGCAGCCTGCCTTGATGACATTCTGGTCTTTAGCCAAGACTGGGCTAGTCATCTACCAAAGGTACAGGCAATTCTGGATGCTCTGGAGGAACACGGAGTTTACTATAAATCCAAAAAAATGTGCCATCGGGAAGGAAGAGGCAAGTACTTAGGCTATGTTGTCGGGAGAGGACAAAATCAAGCTGCAAGTGAATAAAGTCAAGGCAATCCAGAACTGGCCGCAACCGCTCTCCAAGAAACAGATGAGAGGGTTTCTTGGAATTGTGTGATATTACCGGCGGTTTATCCTAAATTTTGCCATGGTGGCCGGGCCACTTACTGATGTTCTCATAAGCACCAGATCAACGATGGCGAAATGGACAGATGAAATGGAAACGGCGTTCCAACAACTAAAGCTGGCACTGTGTAAGCAGCCAGTCCTTGTCGCACCAGACTTTAATAAAGAATTTGTGGTCCAGACAGATGCTTCAGAATTTGGCCTAGGAGCCAAGAGATAAATGGGGAGGAACATCCCATCCTGTATCTGAGCCGGAAGCTCTCATCCTGTGAGAAAAACTACACTAGTAGAAAAAGAGTGCTTAGCAAAAAAATGGGCCGTAGATACATTGAGGTATTACCTACTAGGCCGGAAGTTTAAACTAGTTTCGGACCATGCCTCTTTTAGATGGTTAAGGGAGATGAAGGGTAAGAATGCCCGGGTAACTAGGTGGTTCTTAGGTCTCCAGGACATTTTCACGTGGAGCATAGATCCGGGAAATAACATGATAACGCTGATGCCCTCTCCAGAATTTTGTTTGGTGTCTGACAGTGCCCAAAACCCTGGCTTTGGGCAGAGGGGGGAATATGTGACAGACTCACTAGTGATGTATGTGAGGGGAGATATGTTTCACAGCAGCTACTAGCCTCAGTGAACTGAACCTAGAAGTTTCTTCAGCATGTTAGGTGCTGAAGAAGTTAATCAGCCATTTTGGGACGGGTCCATATCTCGACCTCACGGGTATGGCTGGAGGAGTTAAATCTCTAGCATTGAGTTTTTTTTTCTGTTGTGCATTAAGAGAAGGAACTCTCCAGACTGTAGACCTTCAGCTCAGGAGGAACTGAAGTGAGCTGCAACTTAAGCAGGCAAATCCCTCATGCATATGGTATGTGCTATTGTTTATCTTTTGTTTTGCCATTGTGTCAGCAAGGCCATGTTTATCTTGTGGAACCTGCAGTGCTTTATGACATTTTAAATAAACCTTCAGATGAAAATGTTCCTGTGTCTACTACCACAGTACCACAGTGTATATATATTTATAAACAAAGGAGAACAGTACTTTGAACAAAGTCTCTGGTACACCAAACTTGTGGTCACACAGGCTGGTGAGCGTACAGCACACAGCACAGTCTGAACACTACACACAGGAGGCCTTCTCCCTCCAAACACAACCCATGTGTCAAGCAACAGCCTTTCTTATATAAGCTGGAAACTACACCCAGAGGTGAGGTATGTGGGTTGCTGGACCCGCCCATCTCTCCTAGCAACCCGCACCCAGGCTCACAGCTGCACCAATAAATCCTCTTAGTGCATGCGTGCAGTAGATAAAATACACCGGGTTACATCCCAGAGACCAGCCATCTCTGGGATAAACACCTCCCATTGAGTACAAGACCATTAGCCACCTTACATACCTCTCCCCTCTCCCTAAAGCCGTGGGGCTTGGCACCTTCTACCACAGGGGATTCTTGAGAGGGCATCAGCATTACCATGTAGCTTCCCTGCTCTATGTTCTACATGGAAGTTGAAGTCCTGTAGGGCTAAAAACCAGCAGGTGACCCTAGAATTTTTACCCTTTGTTTTCCTCAACCATCTGAGTGGGGCATGGTTGGATACCAATCTAAATTTACTTCCTACCAGATAGTACGGTAACGTGTCCACCGCCCACTTTATGGCCAAGCACTCTTTCTCTATGACCAAATAATTCCTCTCGCATGAGGACAGCTTCCTACTTAGGTAGAGAACAGGGTGCTCCTCCCCGTGTATCTCCTGGGAAAGGACTGCTCCCAAACAGACATCTGAGGCGTCCGTTTGGCGTATAAACTCTTTCGTAAAGTTGGGGGCCATCAGGACTGGTTGCTTACACAGCACCACCTTCATTTCTTGAAAGGCCGACTCCATATCTGCAGTCCACTTGGCTATAGCCTATTTCGTCCCCTTCAGGAGGTCAGTCAGGGGTGTGGCCATCATGGCGAAGTTTGGAATGAACCTCCTGTAGTATCCCACGATCCCCAGGAAGGCTCTGACTTGTTTTTTTGACAGTGGTATTGGCCAGGTTTGGATTGCCTGGGGTTTAATATCGCCTCTACCCACTTCATATCCGAGGTATTTGGCCTCTTCTTTACCCATGGCACATTTCTTCGGGTTTATCTAAAACCCCGCCTTCCTTAGTGCATCAAACACAGCCTGGACCTTTTCCGGATGACTCTCCCAGTCTGGGCTGAATATAAAAATATCGTCCAGGTATGCTTTCTTATGGGGCGCAAGGATTCGATCCATTGCTCTCTGGAAGGTGGCAGGGGCCCCCTGCAGACCAAACGGCATCCAGACATACTGGAAGCATCCATCCAGCATAGAAAATGCAGTCTTCTCCTTGGCTCCCTGTGCCATGGGGATCTGCCAATAACCTTTCGTTAAATCTAAGGTGGTTATGTACCTTGCAGGCCCAAGTCGCTCGATCAGCTCATCGACCATCGGGCTTTGGGACCAAGACAATCGGGCTCGACCAACCACTCTTGGATTCTTCAATGACACCAAGTTTCATCATACGAGCCACCTCTTTGGAGATCACCTCTCGTCGGGCCTTAGGTATCCGATAGGGTCACGTTCACCCACACATGTGGCTCCGTCAGAACCTCATGTTCTATGACCCTTAAGCAACCCAGCAATTCCATGAACAGATCCTGTTCTTGTACAGCAACTCCTGACACTGCTGCTTTTGGGCCTTTGTGAGCGTTTTCGCTATTGCAACTCCTCCAACGTCACCTTCTGGCTTGCCCAGCAAGCATGAAGCTTCCACAACCGCTCTGTCTTCCAACGGCTTGATGAAGTTGACGTGGAATATCTGGTACGGCTTACGTCGTCTCGGTTGATGAATCTTGTAGTTCACCTCACCAAATTTTTCCACCACCTCATACGGCCCTTCCCACTTGGCCAAGAACTTGCTTTCCACAGTGGGAATGAGCATGAGGACTCGGTCACCAGAGTTGAATTGCCGCACTCTTGCTGAGCGGTTGTAGATCCTGGCCTGCAACTCTTGTGCCTGGAGGAGATGTTCTTTTACGAGTGGCATCACCTTCGCAATCCTCTCCTGCTCAATGACACTCCTGTGGGGTGTGACTTCGGCTTCCCAGGTTTTCTTGGCTATATCCAGGAGACCTCGGGAATGTTGGCCATACAGCAGTTCGAAAGGCGAGAACCCCATAGAGGCCTGCAAAACCTCACGGATGGAGAACAACAGAGAGTAGGTAGGAGAGAGTCCCAGTCTCTACAGTCATTTTCTATTACTTTCCTCAGCATACTCTTCAGCGTTTTATTGAACCTTTCCACAAGGCCATCTGTCTGAGGATGGTACACTGAAGTCCTCAACTGGGAGATTTGCAGGACCTTGCATAACTCCCTCATCACCTTACTGATAAAAGGTGTTCCCCAATTGGTCAGAATCTTCTTTGGAAAACCCGTCCGGGAGAAAACATGAACCAATTTGCGGGCTATACTCTTTGTGGAAGAGTTTCACAGGATAATTGCTTTAGGATAACATGTGGCATAATCCAGGATAGCCAATATGTTCTGATGCCCACGAGCAGATTTAACCAGGGTACCAACCAAGTCCGTAGCAATTCTCTCAAATGGCACTTCACTAATGGGAAATGGCACGAGGGGACTTCGAAAGTGAGAAGTGGGGGCGGATAACTGACACGTAGGGCAGGACATACAATAGTTTAATATGTCCCGGTGACACCCTGGCCAATAGAACCTCTGCACAATCCGTTCGTGCGTTTTTTTCACTCCGAGATGTCCCCCCAGGATATGTGAATGGGCCATGTCCAACACCTTCTGTCTATAGGTGCCTGGCACTAACAACTGTTCCACCAGCTCCTCCCTCACTTTTGTGACCTGGTACAATAACTCCCCATTCATCATAAAATTAGGAAACCTTGTGTCAGCCCCCGGCTCCTGAGCAACCCCATTTATGATGGTGACATTATTAAAAGCTTCATGAGGCCTTCTCCCTCCAAACACAGCCCAGTGTCAAGCAACAGCCTTTCTTATATAGGCTGGAAACCACACCCAGAGGTGAGGTATGTGGGTTGCTGGACCCACCCATCTCTCCTAGCAACCCATGCCCCAGCTGCACCAATTAATCCTCTTAGTGCATGCATGCACTAGAGAAGCTACACCGGGTTACATCTCAGAGACCAGCCATCTCTGGGATGCATACCTGCCATTGATTATAAGACCATTAGCCACCTTACTATATATACAGTACAGACCAAAAGTTTGGACACACCTTGGAGGAGGAGGTGTGATGGTGTGGGGATGCTTTGCTGGTGACACTGTTGGGGATTTATTCAAAATTGAAGGCATACTGAACCAGCATGGCTACCACAGCATCTTGCAGGGCATGCTATTCCATCCGGTTTGCGTTTAGTTAGACCATCATTTATTTTTCAACAGGACAATGACCCCAAACACACCTCCAGGCTGTGTAAGGGCTATTTGACCAAGAGGGAGAGTGATGGGGTGCTACGCCAGATGACCTGGCCTCCACAGTCACCAGACCTGAACCCAATCGAGATGGTTTGGAGTGAGCTGGACCGCAGAGTGAAGGCAAAAGGGCCAACAAGTGCTAAGCATTTCTGGGAACTCCTTCAAGATTGTTGGAAGACCATTTCCGGTGACTACCTCTCGAAGCTCATCAAGAGTGTGCAAAGCAGTCATCAAAGCAAAAGGTGGCTACTTTGAAGAACCTAGAATATAAGACATATTTTCAGTTGTTTCACACTTTTTTGTTAAGTATATAATTCCACATGTGTTATTTCATAGTTTTGATGCCTTCAGTGTGAATGTACAATTTTCATAGTCATGAAAATACAGAAAAATCTTTAAATGAGAAGGTGTGTCCAAACTTTTGGTCTGTACTGTATATATATTATTTATTATATATACACTAGTGATGAGCGAGTGTATTCGTTACTATTCGCACGGATAGTACGGTATTCGGGTTACTCGTTATTCTGCGAGTATTTGTGTACTCGCCTCGCTATATTCGGATGTCCCGCCCTGCAGTTTTGGCACCTTCTTTGTAGCCACTAAACATGCTGGGCTTCTTAACTAATCACAGTAATGCCACAGACATCATGTTTGTGGCATTACTGTGATTGGCTGGCCGACCAGCGTCATAGGGTCTATTTAAGCCCTGCCGCCGCCATTTTGTGCACGTTGCATCTGGAGCCTGCGTTCTATAAGCATAGGGAGAGATCGATGAGCTGCTCGGGAGAGTGTTTAGGCCTCTTGATAAAACAAAAGCCATTTTAAGTGCTACCTGCAGTGTGTACTAGTTCTGTTTTTAAAGGAGCTGCTCACTAGCTCCATAATACCACCAAAAAATAGCTCTTTTCAGAGCTGAAGGCACACAACAAAGTCAGAGTAAAGGGAGGGAGAGATTGTGTATTAGGTAGGGAGTGTATTAGGTAGTGTTATTCCAGTGTCCATCTTAAAACAGCTCTTATCAGAGGCAAAGCAATATTTTTCCAGCACACACAGAAGTAGCATTTTGTGCTGCCTTTTTTTTTTTAGCACCAGTCTATTTTCCCTGCTGTTTTAGGGGTCAGAGCCTGACTTTTGCTGTCCATATTAGTCCACTTAAAAAGGCGTTTGGTGCCCTACACAAAACAGTAGCCCAAACATTTCCTACTGCCTGCTACAAAGCACGCACCAGGCCATTTTAACCATTATTTTGGCTGTGACAGCTAGCTTGGCTTGTGCCATCAACATCTGAAAATCTGTCAACAAAACCCAAAATGCCAAAAAAGCCTGTTGTTAAGGGACATGGACGTGAACAGGAACGTGGTGTTGTCAGTGGTGCGTGAGAAGGCTCTCAGTCTGTGTCAGGTCAGAAGAAGCTTGATGCATCCACTATGTTCCTGGAAATATTTCTCGGTCTGGAATGTAAACGTGTGTGGAAGCCAGAAAAGCAAGAGCAGATTCTGTCTTGTATAGCAGACAAGGCCTCTACGCATTTGTCAAGCAGAAACAAATCTTCCACGACCACACAGTCTATTGTGGATACACAGAAGGCTGGCCCATCCAATCCTGAAGCTGGTTCTCCTTCCTCCTGCCATTATCAGTCACAGGAGACATATGACCCCAAGCTTGGCCACTCCGAGGACCTGTTTGGTACGTATCCTTTGGTTGGCTCTGGCCTATCACCATGCAGCAATGAAGAGGGACAAGAGGAGGTGGCGTTCATTGATGCTCAAGTATTTGAGAACCTATGGCCAGAAGAAAGCCATTTGTAGGAATGTCATTTACTGTCTCCAGAGGTGGAGGCTGATGATGATGAGACACAGTTGCCATCAGGTCAGCCTACAATTTCAACTGGGAAGGAGGATGAGATGGAAGACGAATTGGTCGATGATGAGTCCACTGTTCCGACCTGGACCGTTGGCACGCATTGCCATGACAGCAACACAGAGGAAGATCGATATGTAGCACCAACACAGGCACCAAGGGGTCGTGATTTGCCCAGAGTGAGAACTGGGCCAACTGTTCCCAAGAGCAACCCCGCTGTGCGCCAAGTCAGGGCAAGGGGGTGTTCAGCTGCTGTGTGGAATTTTTTTCTGAAAGTCCTTCAGAGAAAAATATTGTAGTCTGTAGCATCTTCCATACCAAGTTAAGCAAAGGCCAGGGCAAAGGCAACCTAAGCACCACCAGTATGCAAAACCACATGGCAGCCAAGCACCCCAGTAGGTGGGTGGAACACCAGGGTACCATATCTGCGTCTGCGGGTCAAACCAATGCCATGTCGTCTGGGCTATGTCCTTCAGAAAGCATAAATACCCAGCCATGCACCCACAGGCACAAATACTTAACTCGCAGATTGCCAAATTTCTAGCTGTGGAGATGTTGCCTTTTAGGCTTGTGGGAACACAATCTTTCCGTGATCTCTTGGCTGTGGCTGCCCCATGATACAGTGTTTCCAGCCACTACTATTTTGCCCGGTGTACCGTCTCTGCGTTACACAAGCACGTGTTGAACAATCTGAACTGTGCTCTCACCAACGCCGTAACCGGGAAGGTCCACCTAACAACAGACACCTGGACAAGTTGTTGTGGACAGGGATGATACATTTCTGTCATGGCACACTGGGTGAACCTGGTGGAGGGTGGGACTAAGGTGCAAATGGGAACATCACACATCCTACCCACGCCAAGAATAGCGGGCCCAAATTCTGTCAGGGTTTCCGCCTCTTCATATTCCACTTCCTCTCTCCCGTCCTCTTGCTCCTCATCCTCTGCTGAATTACCCTCCCCATCACTGCCAAGCTGGGACCTGTGCAGCAGCGCATCGGCAATGCAGCAACACGCTCTGCTGAAGCTGATCTGTTTAGGTCAGAAAGCACACACTTCAGCAGAGCTGTAGCAAGCTTTAAAACAACAGACCGATCAGTGTCTGGTCGTCTGCGATAATGGGAGTAACCTGGTGACGGCTTTAAAGGGCGGCAAGCTGGTACACGTGCCATGCATGGCTCACGTGCTGAACCTAGTTGTTCAGAAATTTCTGAACTTACTGTGACTTGCCGTACCTACTTGAGAAGGTGCGCCATATTAGTGCCCATTTCTGCTATTCCTCTACCGCTTTTGCTGCTCTTACAGCCTTGCAAAAGCGCTTGAATTTGCCAAGTCACCAACTCATTTGTGACCTGCCCACGTGGTGGAACTCCACCTATCATATGTTGGCGAGGATTAGTGAACAGCAGAGGGCAGTAGCTGAATACCAGCTTCAGCATGCCTGTCAGACTGAGAGTCAGCCACCACACAACTGTCGAGTGAGTGTGGATCACTGACATTTGTGAGGTTCTTGAGAACTTTGAGTACTGCACCAACCTTGTGAGCGGTGATCAGGCTATTATCAGCGTAACCATCCCGCTGCTGTGTCTCTTGAAATAATCACTGCATAATCTCAAAGAGGAACCTTTGAGTGCCCAGCACGTTGGTATGGAGCCAGATTTCCAAATGGGTGTTACTACCCAGCCCTGCCAATATTCTGAGGCAACAATCGGTGATGAGGAGGGAGAGGACTTGTTTTTCTGTGCTACAGAGGGGACTTGTAATGATACAGAGGGGACACCCAATCCAAGCTTCATGTCTGTCCAGGCTGGATGGGCTGGAGAGCAGGATGAGGAGGTGGAGGAGGAGGCGAGTCAGCGTGAGGAGGGCATGGGTACTTTTTTTTACTGTTGGGGACACAGAACATTTGCCTTTTTGCAGCTTGGCCCACATGGCAAAGTTCTATACTGGTTGGCCACCTTTCTCGATCCACAGTACAAGGAGAAATTTCCTTCTCTCCATTTGGAGTCACCAAAAAGTTTTACAATGGAATCGTTCATGAAGGCCGTTGTAGATCAGTTACTGAAAACATCACCCTCAGACAATGCTGGTGGCAGAGGTACCGGCTCTTTTCAACTTCAAGGGAGAGACACGAACACCAGCTCCAACAGAAGTGGGGGAAAAATGTGCACAAATTGGGCAATTTTCAATAAACCAGCACAACAGCAAGGGCTATCTGTGCCTGTAACAATGCCAAGGAGAGACAAGTTGCAGAACATGGTCAAGGGGGACTTAAGTGACCATACGTGCGTCCTTTCTGACACTTCAGTTCCCTTTAATTATTGGGTGTCTAAGCTGAACACTTGGCCCAACCTCTCCTTATATGCCTTGTAGGTGCTGGCCTGCCCGGCTGCTAGTGTGGTGTCTGAGCGTGTTTTCAGTTCCACTGGGGCAATCATCACTGATAGGCGCACACGCCTCTCCACGGAAAATGCAGACAGACTTACTCTGATTAAATTCAACAAGGACTGGATATCTCCACAGTTTGTAATCCCTCCAGATGACAGCAAGCCAACCTAAATTCACCAAAAATGCAGATTCATGCTACTGCTGTTAACGTCACCACCCTTCCCATAAAAACCCGTTTCCTTCCTTCGTCAACCATGACTCAGCCCATAGGGCTAATTTTTACAAACCCTATGCACATTGTGCAATGGACAAACCAGGAGAGTATTCCTACTCCAGCCTAACTACTATTTGTGATTGGAGGCCCTTGGGATGGTGGCTACCTACGTCAACCATGACTCAGCCCATAGGGCTAATTTTTGCAAACCCTATGCACATTGTGCAGTGGACAAACCAGGACAGTATTCCTACTCCAGCCTAACTACTATTTGTGATTGGAAGCCCTTGGGATGGTGGCTACCTACGTCAAGCATGACTCAGCCCATAGGACTCAGTTTTAAAAACCCTACGCACATTGTACAGTGGACAAATCTGGAATGTACAGTGGTCGTACCAAACTAATATTTGTCATTGGAGGCCCTTGTCACAGGTTGTGCCACATTGTGACTGAGATAGGGGATACATATTCAATTGAAATGTACTGTCAGTCACCCTATTTGGCACAAAACATGCCTGGCTTGTACCACATTGTGACTGAGATAGGGGATACATATTCAATAGAAATTTACACTGACTGTTGATGACCGACTGATTGCCCTCTGAAAACTTGAATTTAGGGCCACAACTACTACAGTACTCCATCGTAGATAATGTTTGACAAGGGAAGCCCTTGTCATGGAATCTCCCTGCACCTATGACAAAGTCCCCAGGAGTAATTTTTGGAAATACGATGCACATTCTGCACTGGACCAAGTAGTACAGTATCAAGAAGTCTTCTCTTGCTATATAATCTGGAGAATATTGACAATCAAAATCTCTGAGCCATTTGGAGAAGCTTCTCCAACCCATCCTGAAGGGGGGGCACCATATATCCTTTGTCCTTTGACTTGTACAAGTGATATATTTGAGCTCATTATCCCGTTCACTAGTGCAGCTTTTATTTTTCCGGTTCACAGAGTTCAGCCATTCCTGATGATCGCAGGCTGCACTCACTGCTACCTTCTAGTACTCCATGTCTCTTGGCTATTTTCTCTGTAGTCTTTGCCCTTAAATGAGTTAAATAATAGAGTGAGGGCCATACAATATGGATAAGTGAGGGCACTCTCAAATGTATTGTACACAAGAGGGACCTCTAAAATCTCTAGAGGAGGGCACTTCAAAATGTATGTTACAGGGCCACACGAGGGCTCTCACAAAACTCAGCTTTCCTGTCTACTGCAGGGCCTCTGAACATTTGAATTTAGGGCTGCAGTATCACATGTAAACTGCTATGGAATATGTATTCCACTATCTGAGTGTCAATGATGGAGAGACCGCACAAATCTCTAAGTAACAGCTGTCCCTCCAAAATGCATGTTACAGAGCCACCTGAGGCCTCTCAGGTCAAAGATCAACATACCTACTAGTTCTACTAGCTGTGCTTGTAAAGTGCTGGGGAATATCGAACTAAAAATGATGTATGACAGAGGAACCTACAAAATGTATCAGTCAGGATCCTCCCAATTGTAAAAGGCAAAAAAAGCCACAACAGTATGTGTGAACAAAGGCTAAAAGGGATATTTTTTGGGTTTCTCTGGTTTATTTAGCCTTATATACAAGTGATTGTGCAGGAAAGACTGTTTCTTAACCTTTTTGGCCTGTTAAATGCAATTTAGGTTAGGTTTGGTAGTTGTTCTTGTGTGTCTGTAAAAGTGGTGTAATACTGCGACAAACTTATTTCCAGAAACCATTTGTGAGAGTCAGAAATGCATGCAGGCACATTCTCCAGGCTCTTCCCATTCTGTTTCATCACTTTCCCATCCATTTCACCTTTTCCTCAGGCCCCCCAGACCCCTTTGTAGGGTCCAGCAGAAAATTACTTGCATTTCCCATTGACTTACATTGTACTCGTTATTTGGAATGAATACGCGATTATTACAAAGTACTCGTTACGAGTATAGCGATTACGAATATTACGGTACTCGCTCATCATTAATATACACACAAACATTTTTTTTTTACATAATCAGGTCCATAAAAGGTCCCTGGGTAAAAAGTTTATGCACACACCGTAAATTTACATTAGTGATAGGTTTAGCCCAGGATCCATTGACTTAAATTTGCAGCGTTTGGTCATTATTTTCTTAAATACATACATTTTAGTGCAAAAGAAAACCTAGGTTGTGATTAAGATATGGAAATAAAAGAGATACCGGTTATGTTTGGTAACTAATTAGAATTAGTCGTCAGGTATATTAGATATAGTCGTCAGTCCAGTCTGAATACACGTTACTTAACAAGAAACAGGTCAGATAGATTACCAATAGGTATCTAGTGTGAACTCTTTTATCTTCTCTCATGGCTTAACCTCTTTGCGCATTCTGCCGTACATGTACGTCATGTCCAGGGTGAGTTTGTATAGAGTGGGTTCAACAACTGTCCCTGCTTCATACATGGCATATGCTATAATACACTGCTGGCATCTGCGAGTAACAGCAGTAATTGGTGATAGCTGCGATTGCTACTGTTTAATTACTTAAATTCTGCAGTCAATTACGGACAGCAAGATTTAGATAGCACAATCTTCGTTGTGCTCACTCACTGACGCCCATCGCTCCCATGCAACATGATTGTAAAGAATTGTTGAGCTAGTATGGCAGCTGAAGGCCCCCGTTGCCACCATGTTGGTACTCTTCAGAAGCTGAGCTGTTGGCTGAGCTTTGTAGGAGACCTCGAGTTATACCATATACTGCAATACTGTGGTATTGCAATGTATAGTATAAGCGATCAAAGGCGATCTTTGGGACTAAAAAATAAAGTAAATACATTAAAAAAAAAAAAATTTATATTCAAAATATAAAATAAATCTCCCCCATTTCGAATTTTAAAATAAAGAAGTAATAAAAAAAAAACAGAGCTGTTATCACAGCATCGATAAAAGTCTGATCTATCAAAATCTAAAATCATTTAAAAATAGGTTAGGGGTATATGCACACGTTTTTTTAATGCGTTTTTGGTGTGGCAAATCCATGAAAATTTAGCCCCAAAAACACATTGCAAACCTTTTCCCAGCATTTTCTATGGGATTTTGGAAGATCTGTGCACATGATCAGGAATTTTCCTGACAGGGTTTCATATGCGGAAAAAGAAGAAGCGTGTCCGTTCTTTGCACAGATCTGCCTGCGTTTTTCCTATATAATGCATTGGAAAAAATGCATGGCAAATTCGCAGGCCAACACGCACAAAAACACATGTAAATGCAAAAAAACCCACCAAAAACGCGTGGAATTTCCGCGTTTTGGATGACAAAAGGTGAACCTTGCAGAAATGCTGCAGAAATTTCTGCAAGCAAATCCTGATCGTGCGCACATAACCTAAATAACAAAAGCAAAGCAGAAATCAAAATGCCAGATAAACAGTTTTCCAGTTACTGCAGTTCCCTCCTCAAAAATGCAATAAAAAATGATCCATTTGTTGCCTGTACTCAAAAATGGTATATATGAAAACTACAGCTGGACACGCAAAAACAAGACCCCATAGAAATTTTAAACTTTAACCCATTTACAACCCAAGGTGGTTTGCACGTTAATGACCAGGCCAATTTTTACAATTCTGTCACTTTATGAGGTAATTACTCTGGAACGCTTCAACGGATCCCCCTGATTCTGAGATTGTTTTTTTCGTGACCTATTGTACTTCATGATAGTGGTAAAATTTCTTCGATATCACTTGCGTTTATTTGTGAAAAAAATGGAAATTTGGCGAAAATGTTGAAAATTTTGCAATTTTCAAAATTTTAATTTTTATGCCCTTAAATCAGAGAGCTATGTCACACAAAATAGTTAATAAATAACATTTCCCACTTTACATCAGCACAATTTTGGAACCAAAATTTTTTTTTTATTGGGGAGCTATAAGGGTTAAAAGTTGACCAGCTATTTCTCATTTTTCCAACAAAATTTACCAAACCATTTTTTTAGGGACCACATCATATTTAAAGTCACTTTGAGGGGTCTTTATGACAGAAAATACCAAAAAGTGACACCATTCTTAAAACTGCACCCCTCAAGGTGCTCAAAACCACATTCAAGAACTTTATTAACCCTTCAGGTGCTTCACAGGAATTTTTGGAATGTGGAAGAAAAAAATTAGCATTTAACTTTTTTCACAAAAATGTTACTTTAGACCCAATTATTTTTATTTTCGCAGGGGTAACAGGAAAAAATTGACCCCTAAATTTGTTGTGCAGTTTCTCCTGAGTAAGCAGATACCCCATATGTGGGGGAAAACCACTGATTGGGCGCACGGCAGGGTTCGGAAGGGAAGGAGCGCCATTTGACTTTTTGAATGTAAAATTTGCTTGAATAATTAGCGGACGCCATGTTGCATTTGGGGAGCCCCTGATGTGCCTAAACAGTGGAAACCCCCCACAAGTGACACCATTTTGGAAACTTGACCCCTCAGGGAACTTATCTAGCTGTGTGGTGAGCACCTTGAACCCCCAGGTGCTTCACAGAAGTTTATAACATTGAGCCGTAAAAATAAAATTTTCACATTTTTCCCACAAAAATGTTTTTCAGCCCTCACTTTTGCATTTTCATAAGGGTTACAGGAGAAATTGCACCATGCAGTTTGTTGTGCAGTTTCTCCTGAGTAAGCAGATACCCCATATGTGGGGGAAAACCACTGTTTGGGTGCACGGCAGGCTTCGGAAGGGAAGGAGCGCCATTTTACTTTTTGATTGTAGAATTTGCTTGAATAATTAGCGGACAGGGTCGGACTGGGGTGCCTAGGGCCCACCAGGGGAACTGACTCTAGGGGCCCACACTACAGCCCACCTAAATGGTTTTATTACTTGTTATGTTTTTCTATAATGTACTATAATTACATGTTTGGCCGCGCTGTGGAGCACCAAGCGGCAGGACTTTCTTCGAACAGTCATTCCGTACTGCCAGAGTCCCTTTAATGGTAACTTGTCACCTTGAAAAATGCTATTTATCTGCAGATATAGGGGTAAACATGCTAACCCGGGGACTCGAGCATATTAGCAGAGCACTACAAGATACTCGGATAACACCCGAGCATGCTGGGATCACACCTTATCCGACCAAACTCACTCAGCACTAGTTGCCAGGTGCAGCTACCATGTTAGTCATTCAATGAAGCTCAGCCTGAGGTTGGGCTCCATGGAAGTGTCACAATCAAGGTGCCGGAAGTTATTGCAGCACGCTCACTTTGTAGTTCGCGGTGACTGTAATGTCTCTTATCCGACCACGCTCACTCAGCACTACTGGCAACCCATCAGGAACCTGCAACTGCGTCACAGGGGGCTGAAGGGAACAGGTGACTGCATGCACCGGCCATTGTGCTATCTAAATGCCGCCGTGATTGAAAAGGGCACTTAAATACTCAAAAACAGCAGCAATCAAGGTGAGCTCTGATCACTGCTGTTACAGGCAGACGCCGGCTATGTAACACAGCCGACATCTGCCCGGTATGGAGCAGGCTCAGCTCCTGAACCCGCTCCATACAAGCACATCCCAATGGTGACAGTTATGACAAGGTTAGCAAATTTCACTTGTCTGTTCCTAAATGTGGAAAGACAAATGGAATTCCCTAACACATGTGACGCGCCCCCTGGGCCATGTGCAAGGGATACCCGGAGCCGGATCTCGATGGGGGTAGTAGTCCTTGTGGCGGTGACCCGGTCCGTGCCCAGGGTGTCAAACTAAGTGGCAGTCTATGGCAGTAGATGTTAACTTGATTGTCGACTACGCCACCCGTTGAGTGCGGCTTTGAAGCCGCCGCTGCAGAGCAGTCCGCTGAGGCTGGTGGTATATGTGCAGCAGTGATGTGATAACCCCCAACGGGAGGGGTATGGCCTCAGGGCAGCAGGTGTGGATGATGGGGGTTGTGATGATGCAGAAAGAAGACTCAGAGTCAGGAGATGCAGTTCAGGGTTTTTACTTACTGGTGTTCTTTTGGTCACTCTGGCCTTGAGTGACCACCCGAGCCGTGCTGCGTCCACCAGGTCCTGGACTCGGCTAACCCCCAGGCGATTCCGGAGCGTGGTCCTGAGCTCCCTTCTGACTCTCTCTCTCTCTCTCTGGCCGTTCCCACCAGGGATCCACCTGTGTCCGGCTCCCTCGGGTCTCTTGTTGGTTGAACCTTCCCTGGCTTCCCTGACCCTATGCTCGGTGTGCCATTCTAGTGGATTTGGTGAGGGTCGTGGCAGATCCTGCCCACGACCTCCGGTTCCTGGCTAAGGTTTGTTTTGGCCTCTGCCAGCTTGGGATCCGGTACCCTTGTCCGCCAACCCTTCACCCTTTTGTCTTTATTCTGGGATCTTGGGGTTCCCTTCTTGTCTTTCTCTCTGGGTCCTTCTTTTCTCCTCTCTCCCTCTGCAGGCTTGGCTCTGGAGCTGGGCCCAGCCGGAGCCACAGCTCCCTGTCAGCCCTCCTGACTGAGCTCCTCTGCTCTGCTCCTCAGGCTAAAAAGACCCTGTCCTAAGATGGTGCCCACCATATATACTCCCTCTATGTGTGAGCCCAGGTGACTAGCACCCAATGAGCTCCTAGCTTTACCCAGACTACTCCCCCTATCTGCCCCTACACTACTGGGATGTTCCACCCCCCTCCCACTCCAGCCAGGGACAGACGCTGTCGTACCTGCACATATACTGGTGGGAGTACCGTAGTTCTGTCCCCCGGAAATGGGATGTATGTAGTGCATGCAGCCTACTGAGCTCAGTTCCACACTCCATCCTTACCCGGGAGTGGAATACCACACCTTTGGCTTGAGGTGTAATACCCCTGTAGCAGCCGAATCCTCAGGGTGCTACACATGTGAAAGAGACCTAATAGATTTAGTAAAGGTGCCTCAAGCATATGAATGTTATTACACACCACAATGCACAGTTACATACACGCATCTTACAAAAATACATATTATTACAGATACGCAGACGCGCACAAACACACAGACGCGCACAAACACATCAGTACATGAATACATCATCTGAACCACCATCATTTGTAATGTCAGGTCAGACCCATATATCTTTGTATCGCATAAACCTACAACTCCCAGTATGTAATTAACTCCCAGTATCTCTATTGTTATCAGTCATCATCAGACTGCGGACCGTACAGGAACCACAGTACTGATGAGACACAGGCAGGATCACAAATGAACATTTACATCCAGGTATCTTACCTGAGACGTCTTCTCTGATTAAAGTCGTTCTCTTTCTTTTCGTCTCCATCTTGTCCAGACCCCTTGAGGACTTTTCTCATCCACAGCTCATCTCTGCAGACTTCCATCTTCTCCGGTATTCTGCAGCTCATTCCCACATGATGCCCTTAAAGATAGCAGTGTCATTATAATGCTCCTGAATAACAATATCTACACTGAGCCCCTGAATAAACCTAACTCTTACAATGCTCCCTGCACAAAACATGACATACACTCTACCCCTCTTATGGTACCTGCTATCCACACTGTCCTCTCCTTACCATACTGGGCCCCCTCTTCACACTGTCCTCTCACACTGTGTCCCCCCTATACTGTCCAGTCTCTATACTGTGCCCATTCATCACACTCCCCCTCCTCAGCATACTGTTCCCCCCTTTCTGTGCCCTCACACTGTTTCCCCCATACTGCCGCATCTCCATACCTTCCCCCACACTACCTAGTCTCTGTGCTGTGTCACCTCACACTTTTCTCCCTCCATACTGTCTCTTCACACTATTCCCCCACTCTCCGTACTGTTTCCTCATACATCCCCCTTCTGTTCCCGCACCCATTCCCACACCTCCCCTAGTTATTTCACACATCTCCCCATTCTGTCTCCTAAAATTTCTCTCCCATCTCTCCCCAAATATAATAAATCTTCGGAAGAGCACACAGACATGCAGAAGCGCGCTTACACACACACATACTAAGGGCTCTTTCACACGTCAGTACATGCGATGACAGTTTCCACACGTACCAGAGACATTGGTACACGCAGACCCATTCAAATGAATGTTTTTACCTGCTGCACCTCCTGCAAAACGTCCCACACACTGATGACAGCGCTCTTCCCAAGCACCAGGTGCTGAACGCTGCTCTCATCATAGATCACTGCCGGCGCTGCAATCAGCAACAGCAGGGTCAATGATGAGAGTAGTAGTCTACTCCTGCCGTGTTCAACTGTAAAAATAGGAATAAAATATAAAAATCCTTATACTCACCTCTCCTAAGTGTCACCCGCTGTAATCCGTGCGAGCGCTCATGCCGAGGAGAATGACTCCTGCAGCGAGCGGGCCCCGGAGCTGCGCTCAACAAGGGGTGCCCTGTCAATCACTGAGCACAGCTCCGGGGCCCACTCGCTGCAGGAGTTGTTCTCCTCGGCGTGAGCGCTCGCACGGATTACAGTGGGTGACACTTAGGAGAGGTGAGTATAAGGATTTTTTAATTTTATTCCTATTTTTACAGTTGGACATGGCGGGAGAAGACTACTACTCTCATCATTGACCCTGCTGCTGCTGATCGCAGCATCGGCAGGGATCTATGATGAGGGCAGCACCCAGCTCTTGGGAACAGCGCTAACTGTACATCGATTCCCAAGCGCTGGTATGTGTCACACGGATGACACACGTGGACACGGATATCTCCAGTCCCGTAAATATCAGGACATGTGAAAGAGCCTTAATATACACACGCAGATACACATACAGAAATGGGGACACGTACACACGCAGGCAAGCACTCACAGAAATGCACACGCAGTCATGCACAGACACACTCAGACAATCACACACAAAAATGCAGACATGCAGGGAAGCACGCACACATGTGTGAAGACACATATACACATGTAGACATGCAGGCACTCAAATACATACACACACATGCATGCAGGCATATACACACACTACACACACATGCAGGCAGGCATATACACACACACTGTACACACACAGCCATATACACAAACTGTACACACATGCATATGCACAGGCAGGCATATACACACACACACGCAAGCATATATACACACACACACTGTACACACAGGCATATACACACACACACACTACACACACAGGCATTTACAAACACTGTACACACACACACGCAGGCATATACACGCAGGCATATACACGCACGCACCGCAGGCATATACACGCATGCACTGCAGGCATATACATGCACCAGCAGGCATATACACGCACCAGCAGGCATATACACACACATGCACTGCAGGCATATACACACACACAGGCATATGACTCACCCATAAAAACGTTATTGAATATTTGGCACGGTGCTCTTGATATGAAATTGAATCAGTGAGAGCCTGCAGCCTTGTTTCCAATTCCAGGCCAGGCCAGGTTGGAGAGTTGAACTGTAGAGTGCTGCAGGTCACCGTACACATATCGAGCCCCGGAACCGGTATAAAAAAGCCCAGAGTCAGAGCAGGAGAGAAGGGGGCGGTGCCACCACCCGGGAGCCAGTATTACTACAGGGGAGCAGGCCAGGGCTGATATGGAGCCGGGATGGGACGTATCAGAAGCCCGGGAGCAGGGAGAGCAGAGCAAGACATCAGCTTCGGTGGCGCTGGCGTCTCAGAGGCCGGCCCCGGAGCAGAGAGAAAGCACTGCAGAGCGCAGCCGTGGCGTATCAGAGGCCAGGAGAAGAGAGCGGCGTCAGCGTCAGTGTCACCTGACACCACAGTCTGCCAGCCAGCGGGAAAGCAGAGCGCGGTGCGTGTCACCGCCCAGAAAGAATCCGTCCTCTCAGTGTCAGAGACTCACGTGGTAAGTATGCTGCATGCACGTCACTGCAGGCCCGCTGTCACCAATGAATGTGCCGTGCGCGTGATGCTACATTTGCTTCAGCCGCGCTTTTAAAGGACCCCCGCCACCAATTTTCTCACTCTCATTTCCCGATTTCCCGCCAGGCCAGACCGACCCTGTTAGCGGATGTGCTTAAACAGTGGAAACCCCCCACAAGTGACACCATTTTGGAAACTAGACCCCTCAGGGAACTTATCTAGATGTGTGGTGAGCACCTTGAACCCCCAAGTCCTTTACAGAAGTTTATAACATGGAGCCGTGAAAATAAAAAAATCAAACTTTTTCCACAAAAATTATGTTTTAGCCCCAATTTTTTTATTTTCACAAGGGTAAGAGGAGAAAATGGACCCCAAAAGCTTTTATGCAATTTCTCCTGACTGAGTACGCCAATACCCCATATGTGGGGAAAATACAGTGTTTGGGCGCACGGCAGAGTTCAGAAGGGAAGGAGCATTGTGTGACTTTTTGAACGCAAAATCGGCTGGAATCGAGAGCGGACGCCATGCCACGTTTGGAGAGCCCCTGATGTGCCTAAATAGTTGAAACCCCCCACAAGTGACCCCATTTTGGAAACTACACCCCTCATTGATTTTATCAAGGGGTATAGTGAACATTTTGAACCCAGAGGTACGACACAGAATTTGATGACATTAGGTCATCATATTGAATAAGTTGTCATTAGTCTTGAGCGCAAGTGCTCGCTACTTGAGTTTGCATCGGGTACTCAGGTATACACCATGTATCACGGGTGCTCAAGTGAAATGCTCGAGTCCCCGCCCACATGTTTCACGGTTATTAGACACTCCAAAAAAAACATGCGGCGATCGCTCGTGCATGGCAGGCAATCCCCACAAGGTTTTTTTGGCCGCGAAGCATATGGGGCGGAGACTCGAGCACCCGCGATACTCAATGCATACCCGAGCACTCGATACAAACTCAAGTAGCGAGTACTTGCATTCAACACTAGTTGCCATATCGTCATTTTTCTTTTTTTATTTTACTTTTGAAAAAAAAACAACCCTAACCCCAACCGTAACATTAGCACAACCCTAACCCCAACCCCAGCCCTAGCGTTTACTTTTTACGCCATTCCTAGTGCAGTATAAGACGACCTTATTCTTCGGGTCGGTGTGACTACAGAGATACTAGAATGATATCGGGTTTTTATGATTGACAGCTGTCACACACTAAAAGACACATATTTTGTAAAATCTAGTTTTTGCATCGCCATATTTTGAGAGCTATAATTTTTCCATATTTTGGCCGACAGAGTCATGTGACAGCTTTTTTTTATGTGGGATGAGTTGACGTTTTTATTGGTGCCATTTTCAGGCACGTGACATTTTTGGATCGCTTTCTATTCCTGCTTTTGGGAGGCAGAATAAGCAAAAACCAACAATTCAGGAATTGTTTTTTTTTGTTTTTTTTATTCTACTCCGTGTGTGGTAAAATTGATAAGGCAGCTTTATTCTTCGGGTCAGTACGTTTACAGCGGTACCACATTTATATAGTTTTTCTATGTTTTGGCGCTTCTGCACAATAAAAGCTATTTTATTGAAAAAATTATTTTTTGCATCGCTTTATTCTGAGAGCTATAACTTTTTGATTTTTCGGATTATGGAGCTGTATGGCAGCTTGTTTTTTGCGGGACAAGATGACGTTTTCAGCGGTACCATTTTTATTTATATTCGTCTTTTTGATCGCGTGTTATTCCATTTTTTGTTTGGCGGTATGATGATAAAGCATTGTTTTTTGCTTCGTTTTTTTTTTTTTTACCGTGTTCACTGAAGGGGTTAACTAGTGGGACAGTTTTATAGGTCAGGTCGTTATGGACGCGGTGATACCAAATATGTGTACTTTTATTGTTTGGTGTTTTTTTTTTCATAATAATATTTATTGATGGGTACATTATATTTTTATTTTTGGTGGATTATTTTTTTTATTTTTTAAAAAATATTTTTACAATTTTTTTTACATTTTTTTTTTACTTTCTGAAAGTTTTTTACTTTTTTACTTTGTCCCACTCTGGGACTTTCACTTTTTTTATTCTGATCGCCTGCATAGAATAGGGATAGAGCACCATCCCTGTGCTATGCAGGCAGTCAGCGCTGCACAGTGAGAAGATTGTTTGGTCATGCACTGCGCATGACCAAACAATCTTCCTGCAGTCTAGAGACCCGGATGTTGTCATGGCAACACCCAGGAAGCTGCGGCAGACAGGGCTGGAGGTCGGAAGAGGAGGTGAGTATTGCGATCACCCCCCCTTAGCCACTGCAATGCTGCGATCGACTTAAATCGCAGCATTGCGGGGGTTAGTGTGCCGGGAGTGGTGCGGGACCGCTTCCTGCACATAGTATCGGGTGTCAGCTGTAACAATCAGCTGACACCCGACGGCGATCGCGCCCGCACAGCTTGTTTGCGCGCGCGATCGCGATGACGTACTAATACGGGTCAGGCTCTTAAGTCCCAGGGCAGAGACGCGTAATAGTACGTCATGGGCTTTAAAGGGGTTAAAAAAGAAATTTTTTACAAATTTCAGATTTTTTTTTCACTAATAATATATAAAACATGATTTACAAGTTTGGTATCACTACTATTGTGTTGCTCTGGAGAATCATGTTGCCAGGTTATTTTTACTACAGAATGAATGCTGTAAAAACAAAGCCCGAAAGCAGTCGGAATTGCATTTTTTCACACATTCTCTCCATTTGGAATTATATTCCAGTTTTTTTTTCCAGCAAAAAATAGGCCTTCATACGGCTATATCAATCGAAAAATCAAAAGTTATAGCTCTTGGAAGAAGGGGAGGAAAAATGAAAAATCGTCTGTTTTGAAGGGGTTAATATGCTGATTTTAACTATATATGCATAGACTATGAATTAAGAAATATATGTGTAAAACAATTGAGTATCATTTTGGTAATCATGTTCATATTCACAAACTACATCAGATTTTCCCCCAAAATTAGTTTTGCACCAAATTTTTCATTACTACAAAATCTCTAACTGCATGAAGAAGACATGTATAACACTCTGAGGTCTGGTAGGACTGCTAGTATATTGAGCTCTTTAAGAAAAACACAGCATTAGGATGAAGTCACTTACACATAACTATCTAGCCAGGGGAAAATGGATGGTAACTGGTGGCTACTTAAATTGTAAAAATGGTCAAAAAATTATCCCTTTTAGGGGGGGGGGGGGCAGATGCCTGCCTTGATGGTGTTTATACACAGGTGGTTCAAACATAAACAGCCATGGCTTTTTCCACATGGGGTGATGCAAAACTGATTCCTCTTTTGGGAATATGAAGAGATATTTTCTTTTCTAAATGAACAAATGATAGCTTTTTCTTAAGACATCAAAAAATGATCCCTTCATGTATGTAGGGAATAGTGTTGAGCCACCCCCGTAGTGTTCGAGTTCGGTTCGGTTCGTCGAACTGTTCGTCGAACACCTTCGAACACCGTTAAAACCAATGGCAGGCAAACAAAAACACATAGAAACACATAGAAAACACCTTCAAAGGTGTCCAAAAGCTGACAAACTGCTCAGAAGACATAACTAACACATGGAAAAGTGACAAGTACATATAGTCATGCGAAAATAAAAGAGGTGGAGGAGTAAAAGGAGGGGGAGACACAGATATAGGCATGTCATGCCCTTCTAAAATCCAAAAAGTGAGAAGCCGACACGGCCAGTCCGCTCCTGCCCGTGCCACCTCCGTGTCGCCGGGTTTGTGCCAGAGCCGCGGTGAACCCTGACGGCCAGCCCCCCTCTCCCAATACTGGTGCCTGTCCGCTGGTGGGTCGAGCGAGCCCCCCTGTGGTGGAGGCAGCTCTAAGCTTTTTAATTTAAATTGTCTCTCTAATTTGAATGAATGCACTTTAAATCCATTTACAAGGATCTATTGGAGGGCAAGTCTCATGCCAGCAGCCGCGGTAATTCCAGCTCCAGTAGCGTCCACTAAAGCTGCTGCAGTTAAAAAGCTTTTATAAGGATCGAGCTCGGCTGTCCACCGCAAGGCATCCTACTGCCAGTCCCAGCCCCTATGCCTTGGGGTGCCTCCTGATGCTCTTCACTAAGTATCCCATGGTCCCGAAGCATTTCCTTTGAAAAAATTAAGTGTCTAAACTACAGGTGGTGTAGCTTGCTTAACAGCCGGGATAATCCGCTGACTAGCAGACACTGCTACTAGGCACAAAGTATTTCCTGGGCTTGATGCAGTTAAAAATTTGTAATTAGATACTCTCGTTGGATGCTGAGAAAGCATTCCATAGAGTCTCCTGGCACGCCATATATGATTCTCTTAAAAAGCTTGGGGTAGGGGTCTAGGGGACCCTTTTATAGCCAAAATCACGGCCCTGTATCGCAATACGTCACCTAGGCTGAAGATAAATGGAACTGTAGCACCCTGAGGGCTCGATTGCTACAGACGTATTGCACCTCACCCAGAGGTGTGATATCTCACTCTCAGGTAAGGATGGAGTGTGGATCAGGACCCGACACCTGCATGCATTACACCACATTGCCGTGGGGCAGGGCGACCAATATGCCCCTGAGATGGGCACGACAGTCCCTGTCCCTGGCTGGAGTGGGGGGAGGGAACACTGAGGAAGGGGAACCCTGTAGTGCAGGAGCAGGGAGGAAGCAGTTCCTGGGTGCATTGAGAAGGGAGTATAAAAGGTGGGCACCATCTTAGTTCAGTGCAGAGAAGTCTGAGCAGAAGTGGCAGGGAGCAGGGGCTCTGCATGAGCTCTGCTCCGGAGGCGGGCCTAGTAACAGAGGCCCAGGCCTGGAAGAGGGAGAAGGAAGGAAGAGGAGCGGAGAAGGCTCCAGGAATGAGGAATGAAGGGATCCCAGGGGTGCGGACGGGCGAGTCGCCACCGCACGCCCGAATCCACCTGCGTGGAGGGGTCAGGCCAAAGGGGGAGACCGGTCCCCGAACTAGTGGGGGCAGGAAACGACCCTCAGCTAGAAACCGGAGGCTCTGACATTTTATGTGGCGCAGCCCCTCGCTACACCCGCTAGGAAGGCACCACATAGGGTCAGGGAAACTGGCGCCAAGTTTACCAAGAGGAGGCCCGAGGCAGCCGGACAGAAGTGTTGGTAAGAAAGGCCAGACAAAGGACACACAAAGGGGGTCCTGTGAAGTGCTCCAAAGTTATCTGGGAGTTGTCTGAGCCCCTCACCTGGTGAGCACAGTACGACGTGGGCAGCCGTTACCTGCAGACGTGGTCTGGATAATAAGAACTGTGAGTAAAGGCCCTGGACTGCATCACTGACTCCGTGTCGTTACTGCTGCTGCCCTGCACCATCACCCCCATCCTCCGCATACACTGCCCTGAGGCTATACTCCTCCCGTGGGGAGTTATGCTACGCTCTGCTGCACCCACAACACCAGCCTCAGCGGTCTGCCCTGTAGCGGCGGTTCACTCTGACCGCAATCCACGGGTGGCGTAGTCGGACATTTAAACATCAAAACCGCATAAATAGTTCCGCCACTGGTTTGACCGCCCTGAGCCACGGAACCGGGTCGCCGCCACGAAGACTACAACCACCAGCATCCACCAAAAAGGGTCCGGCTCCGGGTGTCCCAAGGCCCAGGGGGTGCGTCAGAACATTTTCATCACCTTTCACAATCACCAATGGGACAAGGCAGGGATGTCCTCTGTCCCCTCTCTTATACATCCTAGTGACGGAGCACCTGCTCTCATCAATTCACCATAACCCCAATATTAGGTGGATTGAGGTGGGAGGCACCGAGTACAAGTGCTCTCTATTTGCTGATGATGTCCTAGTATATATCACTCAATCACATATATCCATCCCTGCTGTTATGGCTGAAATAGATCACTTTGTTACATGGTAAAATTTTAAAATCAATGCAGCGAAGTCTGAGGCCCTCGATGTCTCCCTCCCCAAATCCATATAGGATTCCATCCAATCCAACTTTCCCTTTGCCTGGCCCTCACAGGGTATCAAATACTTAGGAATTCCTATTCATAGAGACCTCTCCCATCTATGTTATCTTAATTTTGGGCCCTTTATTGAACAATTCCATACAGACCACGGTTGGCAAGTTAGAACTGTAAGATTCACTACGTGAACCACTGGTGTTTTGTGGAAAAGCACATGTACACTGCGTTCCAAATTATTATGCAAAAACTGTTTAGGAATGATAAGGGAAGAATTTGTTTGTTTGTCAGTTAAACTCATTGATGGTGATGTGTGTCAGGGCTCTTTATATCACTGTAAGCAATTGCAGACACCTGTGCTAATTAGTTTGGCAGGTGTGTCCAATGAAAGGCAAGACTACTTAAGAAGGCTCTCTCACATTATTAAGCAGCCTACATTTTCTGCCAAAATGGGAAAGAAAAAGGATGTGTCGGCTGCTGAGAAGCAACAAATTGTGGAGTGTTTAGGTCAAGGCATGACTACAATCAACATTGTGCGATGATCAGGATGAAGTGTCTTGGCAATCAAGAAGTATGTAGCTGATTCACAGTACACACGTGTGCGTGCTGATAAGGGCAAATTGAGGACTCTTTACTACAGGCAATTACGTCAGGTTGAAAGAGCAGCGGCAAAAAAGCCTTGTCATAGCAGCAGACAAGTTTTTGAAGCTGCTTGTGCCTCCAACGTCCCCCGAACAACAAGATGCAGGGTCCTTCAGAGGTTTGCAGCTGTGCATACGCCATCCTGTCGACCTCCTCTATCCACTTCACACAAGCAGAAACGGCTCCAGTGGGCCAAACATTACATGAAGACTGATTTCAAAACTGTTTTGTTCACGGATGAGTGCCGTGCAGCGCTCGATGGTCCAGATGGATGGAGTGGAGGATGGCTGGTTGATGGACACCCCACGCAAACACGGCTACAGCGCCAACAAGGAGGAGGTGGAGTAATGTTTTGGGCTGGAATCATGGGGAGAGAGATTGTCGGCCCCTTTAGGATCCCTGAAGGCGCTAAAGATGAACTCCATAATGTATGTGGATTTTCTCAAACAGCACTTCCTGCCATGGTTCAAGAAGAAGAACCGTGTATTTCACAGCAAGATCATTTTTCTGCATGATAATGCACCATCTCATGCTGCACATAAAACATCTGCATCTCTGGCTGATATGGGCATAAAAGGGGACAAACTTATGGTGTGACCCCCATGCTCCCCTGACCTCTACCCCATTCAGAACCTTTGGAGCATCATTAAAAGGAGTGTCTATGATGGCGGGAGGCAGTTCACATCTAAGCAACAGCTCTGGGAGGGTATT
Source organism: Phyllobates terribilis (assembly GCF_046119375.1). NCBI lineage: Eukaryota > Metazoa > Chordata > Amphibia > Anura > Dendrobatidae > Phyllobates > Phyllobates terribilis. Next base: position 571,836,522 of record NW_027362763.1, read on the forward strand.
CTGTCCTCATGCAAAACAATTGAAGCAGAAACCATCCAAAACCTGACAAATTCAATGGACGAGAGAGTTCAGAAGCTCCTTTCGAACAAGGGGTCCTATGTGAAAATGTACCATCACCTAGAATAAAGTTTTGAGTTGAAAACTGTTTGATTTCAGTTTCTAACAACCTGCTAATGCTTATAATTTCAAAAATGACCATTTTTTTGGTCTTTATTAAAATGAAAAGGTTGATCGAAAAGTTTGGGGGATCTAAGAGTGTGGCAACCCAGTAGTCATGATTACTTCGAATTCTGACAATATGAGGGTCATGCTGCAGGTAGTGCAGCAAGAAGGCACTTATGTGTCTTGCGCATCTCGGAGCCCCAAAATTATTTTCCGGGCTAGATGCAGCTAAAAATTATTTTTAATTTTAAATCTGGTGAAGCTTATTATAGATGGCCTAATAGGATCAGTGCTGCACACTGCTACAAAGCCCAAATTATTTTCCAGTCAAGATACAGATAAACATGATTAGTAATTTGAAAGCTTAAAACGGTTGGTAGGGTGATTTTAACCAATCATCAAGCTTTTACTCTCCCCAGGATGACACAGGGGTAGAAAAGTCGTTTCGGATCCATGATTTGTTCATCTTTATGAACGTGAGTCTGTCTACATTATCAGTGGAGAGCCGCGGGCGCTTATCTGTCAGCACACCACCAGCAGCGCTGAACACACGTTCAGACAGAACGCTGGCTGCGGGGCATGACAAGATCTCCAAGGCGTAAGTGGCTAGCTCCGGCCATTTATCCAGATTGGAAGCCCAAAAAGAGCAAGGGTCCAGTGACACAGTTGTGGCTTCAATGTTTACTTGGAGATACTCCTGTACCATCGTCTCTAGGCGTTGACTATGTGTCAGACTTCTTGTCTCCTGTGGCCTTGCAAAGGATGGGCTAAAAAAGTGGTGAATTGATTCCGCAAAATTGATGTTACCAGCAGATACTGTGGTTCTGTTACGGTTTGAGTGCTGAACACTTGACGGTCCCACGGTTGGCAAGTTGGAACTGTGAGATTCACTATGTGCACCACTGGTGTTTTGTGGAAAAGCACATGTAAGATTCTGCAACAGTCTCTGCTGATACTCCTGCATGCGTGCATCCCTTTCTATGGCAGGAATAATTTCGGCAAATTTACTTTTGTACCGGGGATCTAACAGTGTGGCAACCCAGTAGTCAGGATTATTTCTAATTCTCACAATTCGAGGGTCATGTTGCAGGTAGTGCAGCAAGAAGGCACTCATGTGTGTTGCGCATCCAGGAGCACCAAGTCCCTGTTGTGTTGGTGGCGAGGTAACAATCATGTTTCCTTCCTCTGTCCTCTCCCCCCAACCTCGCACAACAGAAATGTGATCAAGGTCTCCCTCATCTGATGAGTCTTCCATCAGTTCGTCCTCCACTTCTTCCTGGGCTCCTGCACCTTCCTCACTAGTTTGGCTGCTACCATGCGCCCTGGTAAAACCATCTCCCCCACCCTCACATGCCTGCCGCCTTGGTGCTGCCGACCGTCTGGACCTTGCAGATGTTAGCCCTTCCGCATACAACTCCTCCTCCTCTACTTCCTCCACCTCCTCTTGTGCCACCACCTGACTCCGAATCCTGTTTAACATGTGCTCCAGCATGTAAATCACCGGAATAGTCATGCTGATAATGGCATCATCAGCACTAAACATCTTCGTCGCCATTTCAAAACTGTGCAGAAGGGTGCATAGGTCCCTGATCTGCGACCACTCCTCCAGCGTGATTTGCCCCACCTCTGGATCTCGTTGGCCCAGGCTATACGTCAGAACATATTGCACCAGGGCTTTTCGGTGCTGCCACAGTCGCTGCAACATGTGCAGAGTTGAATTCCACCGGGTAGGCACATCGCATTTTAGCCGGTGAAGTGGCAGGCCCAACGACTTCTGTAGAGATGTAAGTCGCTGAGCTGCGGGATGCGAATGGCGGAAGTGAGCACACAGCGACCGTGCCCTCTGCAGAAGGCCATCTAGTCTGGGATAGTGGGCTAAAAATTGCTGGACAACCAGGTTCAACACGTGAGCCATACAAGGCACGTGTGTGACATTGCCCCGGCGAAGGGCCGCACCCAGGTTTGCAGCATTGTCGCACACGGCCTTCCCTGGTTTCAGGTCCAGTGGAGACAGCCATTCATGAAATTGGTTCTCCAGAGCTGACCACAACTCCTCAGCTGTGTGACTCACATTTCCCAGACATTTCAAAGTAAAAACCGCCTGATGACGTTGAGCCCTACTGCCAGCATAGTAAGGAGGTGTGCAGGATCTCTTCTGCGCAGTTAGAAAGCTTGTGGCATGACCAGACAGGCTTTGGGTGCAGGTGGAAGACCGAGAGGAGGTTGAGGAGGCAGAAGCAGTGGAGGAACTTTGACATAAAGAGGATTGACGCACAACTCGTGGGGACGGCAAGACTTGGACAGCAGCCCCTTGTCCTGCTGTCACCATAGTTACCCAGTGCCCAGTCAGCGACATGTAACGCCCCTGTCCATGCCTACTCGTCCAAGTGTCTGTGGTGAAATGCACCCTGTCACACACAGAGTTTCTCAAAGAAGCGGTGATGTTGTGTGCGACATGCTGGTGGAGCGCAGGCACACCTTTCTTTGAGAAGTAGTGCCGACTGGGCATCTGGTACTGGGGCACTACGACGGACATAAGGTCTCGAAAATTCTCTGTGTCCACCAGGCGGAAAGGCAGCATTTCTGTAGCCAAGAGCTTGCAGATGGTGAAATTCAACCTCTTAGCTTTCTCATGGCTAGGAGGAAATGGTCTTTTACTTGTCCACATCTGAGGGACCGAGGGCTGGCTATTGTGCTTAGACGGGGTTGAGAAGGGTGTCCCCGGCAAACTGCCGGTCTGTGAGGAAGATGCAGGCGGACATGTTAGGTTGCCTTGATCCAAAGGTGGTGCTATCGATGTCGGACAGCGCTCAACACCAGCTGGTGTTACCACCTCCAAAGAAAATGATGACCTGCCAATCACGCTGGCTGTTGCGGGTAAAGAGGTGGCAGGTCTGCGCCCCAAAACAGGTGTGACTGCTGTCCCCCCAGTCACAGAGGATGAAGAGGCCGCGGATGCACAAGATATGGCAGACGGTGGTTGGCCCGGCCGGCTAGGCCGCATTGTAGCACACTGAGCTTCCCACTGCAACTTATGCTTCATGTCCATGTGCCGGTTCATGCATGAAGTACTCAAACTATGTATTTTTTGGCCTCTACTTAGCTTTTGCTGACAAATGTTACAGATAACACGAGTTGGGTCATCTTTATCGATCTGAAAAAATGCCCAGGCTATGCAAGGCTTAGCACCCATGCGACCTGAAGAGCCACCACGACTTGTGGTGAGAGGCAGAGTTGTGTTTGAGGATGCAGTTGTTGACGTGCTTCCAGTACTACGTCTCTGTCCAGGAAGGCGCAACCTGACCTCGTCGTCACTAGCATCTTCCTCCACCTCCTCTGCTGACCTCATCTCTTTTCTGACTGTGGGTTGACAGTAAGTGGGATCTCCAACCTCATCATCATCACCCTGTGTGTTATCACACCCGTCGTCCTCAGAGCCAACCTGTTCCTGCCCTGACAAAAAACTAAAGTTGTCGCTCCAATCAGGTATTTGAGTCTTATCATCGTCTTCCTCATTGTCTCCACCAACATGAGTTACAGTTTGGGAATGAGGGTCTACATTATGGTCAGAACCTTCTGCGTCTGGTCCTGGATCCGACTCATAAAGATTCTGGGCATCAGTGCAGATCATTTCCTCGTCTGGATTCACAGAAGCGCTGGAGTCGACCTCTGATTCCCAGGCTATAGCATGAGTAAACAGCTCTGCAGACTCAACCATCTGTTCTACCTCATACTCAGACGGGCAGCTGGAGATTTGGGAGCTGTGAGGAAGCAAGTGCGATTTGGGTGACACCTTTGAGGACTGGAGTATTTGTGATGTTGAAGTTGATGTGGAGGAGAGCCCACTTAAAGGAGCACTTGATATCCGTTGAAGCACCTGCTGTTTTTGTGCCTCATCTGGAATTTGTAGCGATTGGCGTGGCCGTAAGAAAGGGATCTTATCACATTGTCCGCTAAAAGAAGTAGACATTTTAGTTTGGCTGGAAGATGGTCTTTCTTCTGCAGATGTTACTGTTGCTTTAACACCTACCCCACGGACACAACTTTTTTTCCCCTTCCCAACACGCCTATTCCCCTTTCCACCAGCAGCAGGCCTTTTTCCACTCATTTTGGTGGTTAACTAATTCACAACTCTGGAGTTGTTTGCACAAAAATACAATGGATGGTAACCGAGCAGAGCTGAGTGGCCAAACTGTGGTATTAGGCCAAAACTATTGGCTGGGTTAGATGCAGAAAAAAATTATATTCAATTTGCAACCTGATGGAGGTCAGTATAGATGGACTAATACAACAAGTCCCACACACAGCTAGAAGCCCAATATTTTTTCAGAGGTAGATGCAGAAAAAAATATATTCAGTTTGCAACCTGATGGAGGTCAGTATAGATGGACTAATACAACAAGTCCCACACACAGCTAGAAGCCCAATTTTTTTCAGAGGTAGATGCAGAAAAAAATATATTCAGTTTGCAACCTGATGGAGGTCTGTATAGATGGATTAATAGAACAAGTCCCACACACAGCTAGAAGCCCAATATTTTTTCAGAGGTAGATGCAGAAAAAAATATATTCAGTTTGCAACCTGATGGAGGTCAGTATAGATGGATTAATAGAACAAGACCCACACACAGCTAGAAGCCCAATATTTTTTCAGAGGTAGATGCAGAAAAAAATATATTCAGTTTGCAACCTGATGGAGGTCAGTATAGATGGACTAATACAACAAGTCCCACACACAGCTAGAAGCCCAAATATTTTTTCAGAGGTACTGTAGATGCAGATAAAAATTATTTTTAATTTGCAACCTGATGGAGGTCAGTATAGATGGACTAATAGAGAAAGTCCGACACACTGCTAGAAGGCCAAATATTTTTTCAGAGCTAGATGCAGAAAAAAATTAGATTTAGTTTGCAACCTGATGGAGGTCAGTATAGATGGACTAACAGAGAAAGTCCCACACACTGCTAGAAGGCCAAATATTTTTTCAGAGCTAGATGCATACAAAAAATTATTTAGAATTTGCAACCTAGATGCAGATAAAAATTATTTTTAATTTGCAACCTGATGGAGGTCAGTATAGATGGACTAATAGAGAAAGTCCGACACACTACTAGAAGGCCAAATATTTTTTCAGAGCTAGATGCAGAAAAAAATTATATTCAGTTTGCAACCTGATGGAGGTCTGTATAGATGGATTAATAGAACAAGACCCACACACAGCTAGAAGCCCAATATTTTTTCAGAGGTAGATGCAGAAAAAAATATATTCAGTTTGCAACCTGATGGAGGTCAGTATAGATGGACTAATACAACAAGTCCCACACACAGCTAGAAGCCCAATATTTTTTCAGAGGTAGATGCAGAAAAAAATATATTCAGTTTGCAACCTGATGGAGGTCAGTATAGATGGACTAATAGAATGATGCTATGCCCAAAAGATTTTACTTCACTAGGTGCAGTAAAAAAATTGGTATTCTATACACAGGTGGTATATCTTGCAACACAGATAGGCTACTCCACTGACTAACACACTCTGCAATAGGCCAAAAAGGATTAGCTTTGCTAGATTCAGCCAAATGCTGTGAAAAAAACTTGCACAGCACTGGCACAGACCTGCCTGGCAAAAACTGATAGGAACTGATGTAACCTAGTCCTGAAAAGGACTCCAATTACAATTAGTCTTTACTCCCACAACCTATCTATTTAAGAGCACAGACCTGCCTGATAAAAGTCGTAGGAAATGCTGTAACCTAGTCCTTAAAAGGACTGCAATCACAACTATTCCCTACTCCCAAGCTATCTGTATATTTGTGCGAAAATTGGCTTGAAATTAACAAGGTATAGCGCACACAGCAACAGCGGTGCCGTCTAACACGCAGCTGCAGCAGTGAGAAAATGGTGGCGACGGGGAAAATGGCTTGGTCTTATAGGGCAAGGACATGTGACATACACTGCCAATGACACATGCCCTTGCTTGTGTGAAAAAAAGCACTTCGCTCCGTGTGTGCGCTGCTGATAGGCTGACAGATTGCACCTCCCCACTGTAAATGCGGGAAAGAGAAAAAAAAATGGAGATCTTCATTGTTCCTGCAGAGATCCATCCAATGCCCCTCCCCCCACCCCGCTGTACACTCAAACTGCGTATTAACATTAATTTTCATCATTACTGAGAAAAAATCCAGTTATGATTTTGGTGCACGAACAGTTATCGAACATAACCTCGAACAGCCGAATTTTTCTCAAATTGTTCGTGTTCGCCGAACGGCTCGAACACCGCCCAAAACAGCTCGAATTTGAGATTGGCGAACAGTTCGAGTAGAACAACGCTCATCTCTAGTAGGGAACAAAAACTGGTGTGCTGTTTTGAACATGAAGAAATAGAAAAAATATATATCCTTATTTTGGGTTCCGCAACCGATTTGCTGTTTTCACCTTCCTGAAAAGGCCAAATTTTTCAATTCTGACCAGTGTCACTTTATGTAGTAATAACTCTGGAATGCTTCAACATATCCCAGTGATTCTGAGACTGTTTTCTCATGACATATTGTACTTCATGTTAGTGGTAAATTTACGTTGATTTGATTTTGTGTTTATTTATATAAACATAAAAAAATTCACAGTTTTCAAACTTTGAATTTCTATGCCTTTAAACCAGATAACTATACCACACAAAATAGTTACTGTAACAAATGACGTATACCACATATCTACTTTACATCAGCTTTATTTTTTAAATATACATTTTTTGTTAGGAAGTTAGAATGGATAAAAGTTTATCAGCAATTGTTTCATTTTTCCAACAAAACCAATTTTTTTTAGGGGACCACGTCATATTTGAAGTGACTTTGAGGGGCCTTTGTAACAGAAAATAGCTAAAAGTGACACCATTTTAAAAACTGCACTGCTCAAAGTGCTGAAAACCACATTCAAAAAGTTTATTAACTGTTTAGGTGCTTCACAGGATTTAAAGCATTGTGGAAGGAAAAAATTACAAAATTTTATTTTTTTCCCACAAAAATGTTGCTTTGGCCCCAATTTTTTAATTTTCACAATGGTAAGAAGAGTAAATTGACCCCAAAATTAATTGTAAAATTTCTCCTGAGTATGCCAAAACCCCATATGTAGTGGAAAGCAGGGCTCAGAAGATATGGAGGACCATTTCCCTTTTGGAGCTCAAAATTGGCTGGAATAGTTAGAGTACGCCATGCCATGTTTGCAGATCCCCTGATGTGACTAAACAGTGTAAACCCCCACAAGTGGCACCATATTGGATACTACACCTCTCAAGGAATTTATCTAAAGATTTAGTTAGCATCTTGAACCCACAAGTGCTTCACAGAATTTTGAAGCATAGTACCTTAAAATATAAAAATTCTAGTTTTTCCCAAAAAATGTTGCTTTATCCCCACATTTTTCATTTTCACAAAGGTAACAAGAGAAAATGAACCACCCAATTTGTTGTGCCATTTCTCATGAGTACGCTGATGCCCCATATGCTGGAGAAAATTACTATTTTGTAGAGCCCTATTGATAGTATTTTGAAACTACATCCTTCAAGGTATTCATCTAAGGTGTGGGGAGTGTATTGAACCCGTAAGTAGTTCACAGAATTTTATAACATTGGGACGTAAAAATTAAAAATTAAGTTTTTTACAAGAAAATGTTGTTTTAGCCCCAATTTTTTCATTTTCATAAAGAATAATAGGAGGAAATGGACCTAAACATTTATAAAGCAATTTCTTCTGAAGCATACAATACCCTATATTTGATCATACACTTCTGTTTGGGAATACGACATGGCTCAGAAGAAAGAGGGCGCCATTTGGCTTTTAGGAGGCGGAGTTTCCTGGAGTAGTTTGTGGACACCATTTGCAAAGCCCCTAAGCTTCCAAAACAGCAGAAATATCGAAAAAGTGACCCCATTTTGCAAATTACACTCAGAAAAATCATCTAGGGCATATGTGTCAAACTCTGGTCTGTGGGCCAAATCTGGCCCTTCAAGGTGATACCCTTCTTGTGGAGTGTATCAATGACTGCCTTCTGGACATCTGTCAAGTCAGCAGTCTTCCCCATGATTGTGGAGCCTACTGAAACAGACTAAGAGACCTTTTGAAATGCTTAGGAAGCCTTTGCAGGTGTTTTTTGTTAATTATTCTACTTTGATGAGATAATGACTTTTGTGTTTTCATTGGCTGTAAGCCATAATCATCAAAATTAACAGAAATAAACACTTGAAATAGATCACTCTGTTTGTAATGACTCTATATATGAGTTTCACTTTTTGCATTGAAGAACTGAAATAAATTAACTTTTTGATGATATTCCCATTTTGTGATAAGCACCTATATGTGGGACCCATTATACTGTATGGAGCACTATGTGGGGCCCATTATACTGTATGGAAACCTATGTGGGGCCATTATTCTATATGGAGGACTTTGTGGGGCCCATTATACTGTATCGAGGACTGTGTGGGGTCCACTATACTGTATACTGGTTGGCCCGCGACTTTGTCCAAGTTTTTCATTTTGGCCCTATATGTGTTTGATTTTGATATCTCTGACCTAGGAAGTTAGTGACTATTTTGACCCCGCTTGTGTTTTCCAGAATTTAGCGCGCAATAGATGTTGCAGAGTGAAATTTACAAATATGCAATTTTAGTGCCTGATACTTAGTGCCCGGTTTGTGCATCTGGAGACATGTTCCAAATAGATTGTTGAAAGGGTTGTCCAAGACCTAAAAATTTATGACTCCTCTCACTATATGATTGGTGGGGGTCTGACACCTTCACAATCAGATGAAACTGCTATGGCAGCACCATGAATTAAGTTTAGGTCTACAATGTGCTTGTGGACCCAGTTGGGTTCATACGCTTGGGAGGTATGTGCCCATCAGTGTGCACTGTCAGGATGGATCCCAAAGCATCCGTTCACCATAGGGACCCACTGTAAAGAGACATTACTGCATGTTATACATCTCTGTGCAGTGCACTCTGTATAGGAAAGTGCAATCTGCTGCCCTTTCCTATACAGTTACCTAAGTGCATGCCATCGAGACGGAGGCTGAAAGAACACCCTTTTAGCCTTGCGTCTGGTTAATGGTTATCCAAGGTGGCATTACAGTATACACCTGGAAAAGTTTCCAGACATATACTGTAGGCTAGGTGTACAGACACGCAAGTGATGTGTGGACTATATACAGCAACCCCGTACATTACTTGGTGGCCCCTGCCTGAATACTGCAGTGGAACCATAAAGAAGATAGACCGCTAAAAATAATTAGTATTAACATGATTAAAAGCACAAAACCCCCCAAAGAACCAAGAACACACTGTAAAATAGATATTCTATAGGTGTGACCAATGAAAACACCCAGGTTTAACCATAAAATCCAGGTATATTGAAAAAGGGCATGGGGGAGGGGGGTATTAATTCCCTAGTAATTCCTGCCAGTCACCCTACCTGACTGTGGAGGTTGGCATGCTAATGTGATATGGCACCCCCGCTAAAAGTCGGTGTCCCTCAATGCCCTGTTAAACACCTATACTGTAATAAGAGAAAGCACAATCCGTGAAAAAAATCTTGATGAGATAGCATATAAGTGTACTTTATATACAGTATAATATATATAATATAATTATATATTATAATTATATAATATTAATATATATATGATATATATTATAATATATAATATATATATATATATATAAATAATATATATAATATATATATATACAGAAAACATGCATTCATCAACTGGAGAAAATATCCTATCCCCAAAATGTAGAGGTATGACCTTAAATTTGTCCTTTCTTCTAGATATGCAGATTATTTGGTATGAAGCAGTACACTAACTTAACTCCCAATATACTGATGCATTGGTCATAATACATTCCCTTGGTTCTAAAGTAATCCTCAATGTGTCAATAAGCATGCAGATATATACACTGTTTTTCTGCAAATTCAAATAGTAAAAAACAACTCTCCGTGTCCCATAGCCAGGAACATATGTCAGAATACCCATCAATATGGGAATCACATAAGTGTTTGCGCTTTTAATAATATTAATAAAAGTTATTTTTAGGAGTCTATCTTCTTTATGGTTCCTATGATATTGAGGCCCTGCTTCTTATAAAATATTTGGTAATTTTTTTTCCTGAATACTGCAGTACATTCACTTCATTGGGAGATAAAGCTCAGTACTAAGTGTTGGACCCACACAGATCTCATATTTAAGAACTATCCAGTGGATAGATAATCAATGATTAGATCCAGAGAACCACTTTAAGTGCGTTCTTCCGACTGCAGCAGTGCCATACATGTTGATAATTAGTGTGGTGTGAGCATGCTGCGTGGCTCAGAAGAGGAGGTCATTTGGCTTTCTGAGTGTAGATTTTATTGGACTGTTTTTCTTGGAGCTGTGTTGCTTTTCCAGCACCTTTGAACTACTAGGAACATGGACAACATTTATTTTTCTGTCGAGAGATGACAGATCTGAGTAGGGGCTTGTTTTTTGCGGAACTGCATGAAATTTTTATTGGGGTACATAACATTATTTATTTGCTTTATATTCTGAGAAGCAGAATGAACAAATGAAACGCAATATAGAAATAGTCTTTAGTTTTTTTTTACACTATTTTAAGTTTTTCGACGTGCGGTAAATGTGATAAGATGACATTATTCTTTGGGTCATACTCAGTACAATTAAAGCGATGCCAGGGTTACTTAGCAATTTTATAATTTGCACGCTAAAATACTGATTTACGGAAAAAAAATATTTATTATTGTATCGCCATATTCTGAAAGCTATAACTTTTTTATTTTTCTGCTGAATGAGCTGTGTGGGAGTTTGTTTCCTGCGGGATGAGTTGACATTTTTATGCGTACCATTTTGGACTACATGACATTTTTTAATCGCTTTTTTTTTAAAATTTTTGAGTGAACAAAAAACAGAAATTCCTAAATTGTTTTTATAATTTTTTTCATGCCATTCACCGTGTCGTAAAAGTGATCAGGCCAATTTATTCTTCGGGTGATGAGCGAGCACTAAAATGCTCGGGTGCTCGTTGCTTGGGTCGAGCAAATTCTAATGTTCGATGCTCGACCCGAGCAATGAGCCCAAGTAAGTCATTGGGAAACTCGAGCATTTTTCCGGCGCACCCCCCTGGAGGTCTAGAGGGGGCCTAAAAATTGGCCAAATAGATGAAAACAGTGCTCAAATTGTATGGTAAATCATGGGGAAGACACCTGGAAGCATCTCTAACTCCCAGGTCACTGCTGTGAACAATGTTGTCAGAGTATTATGCCACTTATACATACTCACAATAAAACATACAAAAACGAAGCCAAAATGGATTTTCCTGGAAAAGATATTAAGGAACATTCTTTCCAGGGTAATGACTTGTTTATAAGGCAAAATAAATAACCAAAAACAAAAATGCTCCCCCACACCTTGGACTATGTTCACACATAGTGTTTTTTTATGCGTTTTTGCACTTTTGCATTGCATTCAACGATGAAAAATACATTCACTGATAAATGTAAATTTATTATTTTACTACCTTATCTGACTATGTGGTGTGTGAGACGTGATCAGACACATCCTGTTTCATTTATGAAGGAGGGATTGTGAAAGTCACAAAGCTTATTTTTACAAGGCCATCAGGCGGCCCTTACTATTGTTAGAGGACCATCAGTCGGTTATGCTTAGTTGTTCCCATTATTAAGGAGTGGGTCTCCTATACGGTTATTGTTTATGCAGTGATTGCAAGGGCTCCCAGAAATTAGGACGCACTCAAATACTCCTTTGAAGAGACGTAGAGGAGGGCCTCATTAAAAAATTGTTCCCATTATTAAGGAGTGGGTCTCTTATAGTGGTAATGCCTATGCAGTGACTGCAAGGGCTGCCAAAAAACTGGACGCACTCCAATACCCCTTTGAAGAGACGTAGAGGAGGTACTTATTACATTTTTTTTACCATTGTTAAGGAGTGGGTCTCCTATACTGGTAATGCCCATAGTGCATGGGCTGAAAAACATTTACCCCTGTGCGGTATACATGAACATACTGTATAACATACAAAATACTAGAGATAGGCCTCTAAAAAAGTTTTCTATGGGCATCATTAACACCCTTAAAAAAATTATGTGGGTGTTGCATCACGGTCACCCTGTTGATATGGTGGAGGAGGATGAGGAGAAGGAGAAGGACAACAGAAAATATAAAAATCAGGAAGCGTATACCCATGTCTGGATGTGAAGAGGTGCATGGGAATAGACCCCCCAAAAAAAACACTGGATTTGAGTTTATGTTCCGCTGCTATCATCCGGCGGTGTTAAGAAGTCTGGCCCAATCCAGCCCTTGTTCAATTTGATAAGAGTCAGCCTGTCAGCATTTTCAGTTGACAGGCGGTTGCGCCTATCAGTTATAAAACCCCTGGCGACACTAAAAACCTGCTCTGACAAAACACTAGTGGCAGGGAAGGCCAGGACCTCCAAGGCGTATAGACCCAGTTCATGCCATGGGTCCTGCTTAGACACCCAATAGTTATAAGGCACAGAGGAATCATGGAGGATGTTGGTACGGTCGGCAAGGTACTCCTTCAGCATTTTCCAGAACTTTTCCCTCCTTGCGAGAGTACCTCGCGCATCAGGGCCTGGGTGCTAGGAGGGTCTGAGAAAACTGTCCCACACCTTTGACAGTGTTCCCCTGCCTCTGCTGCATCGTATTTGTGTCTCCCTCGCCTGTATTCCTTGGTTGTCCAATGAACTGTCACTTCTGTCGCCAGCGACTTCAAATGGGAATTTTTTTAATAATTCCTCAACAAGGGCCTTCTGGTACTGCAGCATTTTATTAGACCTCTCCGCCACGGAAAGGAGAGATACAAAGTTCTCCTTGTATCGTGGGTCTAGAAGTGTGACCAACCAGTAATTACTGTTGCCCAAAATGCATACAACGCAAGGGTCACGGGAAAGGCAGCTGAAAATAAAGTCAGCCATGTGTTCCAGACTGCCAACAGCCAAGACTTCCCTGTCCTGACCAAGAGGACAATTGTCCATGCTCTCCTCTTCCTGGTCCTCCTCCTGATTCTCCCTCTCCTTGGGCCATCCACGCTGAACAAACGGTATGACTGTTGTGTGGGTAGTACTGTCTGTAGCGCAGGAAACCAGCTCCTGTACCTCTTCCCCCTCCGCCTCCTCATTATCACCCAATCCGCATTGAGATGAGATGAGGCTGGGCTGTGTGGCATCACCCTTCATAGTTCCTTGCTCTATCTCATCGTGCTCCGCCTTCAATGCCTCCTCTCTAACTATGAGCAGCATGCGTTTCAGTAGACAGAGAAGCAGGATGGTGACGCTAATTATGTTGTTGTCACCACTCACTATCTTGGTCGAGTCCTCAAAGTTTTAGAGGATGGCACTGATGTCAGACATTCATGCCCACTCATAAGCTCTTATGTGTGGAGGCTGACCTGAATACCGATGGGCATGTTGAAGCTGGTACTCAAAAACTGCCCTCTGCTGCTCACAAATCCTTCCCAACATATGCAACGTTGAGTTCCAATGCATGGTAACATCGCACACCAGTCGGTAAGCTGGAAGCTGCAAACGCTGCAGGGCGAGGGCAGTGGAAGCAGTAGCTGACTTTCTGAAATGGGGAGACACTGAGTACTTCGACAAGTAGCTCAGGCAGATTCGGATAGGTTTTGAGAAACCGCTGAACAATTAGGTTGAGCACATGGGCAAGGCATGGTACGTGTGTGAGGTTGCCAAGCTTCAGGCCATTGTCACACACGACCATGCCTGGCTGTAGGTTCAGTGGTGACAGCCACAGATCTGCCTGCTCTGTTACAGCTGTCAACAACTCTGCAGCGGTGTGCGGTTTGTCTCCTAAACATATTAACTTCAGCACAGCCTGTTGCCGCTTGGCCGAGGCAGTGCTGCAGTGCTTCCAGCTTCCGACTGATGTGGTCATTTCAGAGATGGAGGCTGAAGAGGAGGAGGTGCAGAAGCTGTAGAATGTGGGGTCAACCCAGGGCCAGGGCCCACAATCCTTGGCGTCGGGAGGATGTGTTCCGTCCCGGAGTCCGACTGGGTCCCGGCTTCCACTATCTTAACCCAGTGTGCCATCAGTGAGATATACCATCCCTGGCCACATGCACTTGTCCATGAGTCTGTGGTTAGGTGGACCTTCCCAGTAACTGCCTTGTTGAGGGCACAGGTAATGTTCTGGGACACGTGCTTGTGTAAGGCGGGGATGGCACAGTGGGAGAAATAGTGGTGGCTGGGGACCAGGTACCAAGGGACAGGCACCACCTTGAGGTTGTGGAAAGATTCTGTCTCCACGAGCCTAAAAGGCAACATTTCAAGTGCAAGCATTCGAGAAATATATCAGTTTAGTTCTGTGGCCTGTGGGTGGTTGGCTGCATATTTGCTCTTGCATTCAAAGGACTGGGGAAGGGACAACTGAACGCTACGCTCAATGGTTGCTGATGGTGGTGGTTGCTAGTGTGCAACGACAGGTGCAGGGTGGGAGGCATCTTTGCCTGCGCCATGGACAGGGGATTGGTGTGCACGCAAAACAGCAGAACAGTGGTGTCACCCACAGACACTGTTTCGTTACCCTGGCATTCGGACCAACTAGTCGGGTGGTTTTCTGTCATTTGTTTGAGCATGCGGGTGGTGGTAGTTTTGCTGCCCCTGCTGATGCTGGCACGGCAGATGTTGCAAATGGCCTTTTTGGGGTTATCTGGACAGTCTTTAAAAAAGAGCCAGACTTTGGAAGACTTAACAGTTGGACTGGCAACTTCCCTTGTGTTGGTGTTCGGGAAACTGTTTCCCGCCTTGTGTCAGTAGCCACCCCACTGCTTGTTCCTGCCTGTTGTGGTGCTACGCCTCCCTCACCCTCTGTGCTGCTGTCCTTGCTGTGCATGTCCTCTTGCCAGGTTGGGTCAGTGACTTCATCGTCCACCACCTTGTCTTCCACGTATGCACCATGGGCCT
The DNA here is from genome assembly GCF_046119375.1 of Phyllobates terribilis. Classification (NCBI taxonomy): domain Eukaryota; kingdom Metazoa; phylum Chordata; class Amphibia; order Anura; family Dendrobatidae; genus Phyllobates; species Phyllobates terribilis. Next base: position 571,851,687 of record NW_027362763.1, read on the forward strand.
CCTCCTGACTTGCTGGCAATTGTGTCTCATCATCATCATCCACCTCTTGCGAAAGTAATTGCACTTTCCCACTGTCACCTTCATGTGACCATGGCTGCTCAAATATTTGGGCATTGAAACATGTGATCTCCTCTTGCCTCGCTTGAAGCGGGCCGGGCAAGAGGCCTGAATCTATAAATGGGAAATGTGAACAGCTTTTCGGAATGTCCAAGTGTGGGATCAGTTGTCTCCGGGCAGTCGGCATGGTGGGAGGAAGGAGGATCAGGGTGAGGAATATGTGGGCCAGACTCACGGCTACTGAGACTGAACAGTGTGGAAGACAGGGTGGTGGTTGTGGCAAACTGACAGGAAGCATTATCTGCTATGCAGATGAGTGGTGTTCCACGGCTCCCTAGAAATTGGGACAGAAAGGTAGTTCGACATGATGTGGGTGTTTGTTGTGCTCCCTCAGCAGGCAGAGTTTCATCTTGCCCATGGCCTCGGCCTCTGCATGCACCACCAGAATCACGTCCACTTCCCTGTCCCTTGCCACGCGTCTTGTGCATTTTAACTGGAGTGTAATATTTCACATGCTCCAAAAAATGTGAAGATTAATATCGCAGTAATATCGGATCACATCTGATGACCACGGTTTTAGGCAGTGGCCTTATTGATATGGTATTGGTCTGGGACCAAGTGTGAATAGGTTGAACAACACTCTCCACTAAATTCCACCGCACCCAAAAGCACTACAGATACTGGCTGGTGACTACCAGGGCCACGAGAGATGGCGTTTTGTATATATAGCCGGTTATGCCTTTACCCTCATGCCACCAATGAATCATCTCTTCTGATGCATTAATAATTAAGGAAATGCATCAGGAGTACTTGTGGCAATACATCCCTGTGTGTGGGGTAATGTGTGGTGCATTTCAAGAAAGACCCCACCCAGTACACAATAGAGGAATGCAAAGGAACTTCCCCAGAGGCTATCTTCATTACCGTTATCTGGTGAGATTGTTCCCTATTTAAATTAATTGGTCTGTCTTGGTACAACACTGTCTGTGTAACTGTTTTTAATATTGGTGTGTTTCTCTAAGTATTTGTAAAGACGTGCCAAAGTTTGTTTATACAGTGGTGGCCAAAAGTATTGGCACCCCTGCAATTCTGTCAGATAATACTCAGTTTCTTCCTGAAAATGATTGCAATCACAAATTCTTTGGTATTATTATCTTTATTTAATTTGTCTTCAATGAAAAGACACAAAAAGAATTGTCCTAAAGCCAAATTTGATATAATTCCACACCAAACCTAAAAAAGGGGGTGGACAAAAGTATTGTCACTGTTTGAAAAATCATGTGATGCTTCTCTAATTCGTGTAATTAACAGCACCTGTAACTTACCTGTGGCACCTAACAGGTGTTGGCAATAACTAAATCACACTTGCAGCCAGTTAACATGGATTAAAGTTGACTCAACCTCTGTCCTGTGTCCTTGTGTGTACCACATTGAGCATGGAGAAAAGAAAGAAGACCAAAGAACTGTCTGAGGACTTGAGAAACCAAATTGTGAGGAAGCATGAGCAATCTCAAGGCTACAAGTCCATCTCCAAAGACCTGAATGTTCCTGTGTCTTCCGTGCGCAGTGTCATCAAGAAGTTTAAAGCCCATGGCACTGTGGCTAACCTCCCTAGATGTGGACGGAAAAGAAAAATTGACGAGAGATTTCAACGCAAGATTGTGCGGATGGTGGATAAAGAACCTCGACTAACATCCAAACAAGTTCAAGCTGCCCTGCAGTCCGAGGGTACAACAGTGTCAGTCTGTACTATCCGTCGCCATCTGAATGAAAAGGGACTGTATGGTAGGATACCCAGGAAGACCCCACTTCTTGCCCCGAGACATAAAAAAGCCAGGCTGGAGTTTGCCAAAACTTACCTGAGAAAGCCTAAAACGTTTTGGAAGAATGTTCTCTGGTCAGATGAGACAAAAGTAGAGCTTTTTGGGAAAAAGCATCAACATAGAGTGTACAGGAAAAAAAAGAGGCATTCAAAGAAAAGAACACGGTCCCTACAGTCAAACATGGCGAAGGTTCCCTGATGTTTTGGGGTTGCTTTGCTGCCTCTGGCACTGGACTGCTTGACCGTGTGCATGGCATTATGAAGTCTGAAGACTGCCAACAAATTTTGCAGCATAATGTAGGGCCCAGTGTGAGAAAGCTGGGTCTCCCTCAGAGGTCATGGGTCTTCTAACAGGACAATGACCCAAAACACACTTCCAAAAGCACTATAAAATGGTTTGAGAGAAAGCACTGGAGACTTCTAAGGTGGCCAGCAATGAGTCCAGACCTGAATCCCATAGAACACCTGTGGAGAGATCTCAAAATGGCAGTTTGAAGAAGCCACACTTCAAATATCAGGGACCTAGAGAAGTTAGCCAAAGAAGAATGGTCTACAATTCCAGCAGAGCATTGTAAGAAACTCATTGATGGTTACCGGAAGCGGTTGTTCGCAGTTATTTTGGCTAAAGGTTGTGCAACCAAGTATTAGGCTGAGGGTGCCAATACTTTTGTCTGGCCCATTTTTAGAGTTTTATGGGAAATGATCAATGATTTGATTTTTGCTTCATTCTCTTTTGTGTTTTTTGCTTGCAAGCAAATTAAATGAAGATAATAATACCAACGAATTTGTGATTGAAATCATTTTCAGGAACAAACTGAGTATTATCTGACAGAATTGCAGGGGTGCCAATACTTTTGGCCACCACTGTATGTGTTTGTCTTTTTTCACAGAGTTAAAGCTTTTTTATTCTTACTCATTAAAAGTTATATTTTAATACATTTATCTTCCTTTATCTCAGACATCTGACTGAGATGGTTTAGTGAATCTTACATTGAGCAGGGTGGTTGAACACGATGACCCTGGATGTCCCTTCCAACTCTAACATTCTATGATTCTATGAATATGGTGATATTTGCTATTTGGTAACTGTATGACTACTATTAGAAGTATTGCTTACAAAATGATCTTTGGTAATTGCCATGTTTTCATGTGAAATTAGATGGAGAGCATCTGTGAACAGCAATTTTCATGTCTTGTCACAAATTCTCAATGGAATTTAGGACTGGACTTTGATTAATTATTAGTGTTGAGTGAGCACTAAAATGCTCGGGTGCTCGAACCTTTGGCCGAGCTCACCGTGATTCTCGGGTGCTCGACCCGAGCAACGAGCCCAATGTTAGTCTATGGGAGACCCGAGCATTTTTGCGGCGGCACCCCCGGCAGTCTGTAGAAAGCCTAACAAGTGCCCAAAACGATAGTGACAGTGTTCAAATGACATGGGGACAGCATGGGGATCGCCCCAGGAAGCATTTCTGACCCCCAGGTCACTGCTGTCAACAACGTGGTCAGAGGTATTAAGCCACTTTTACGGGCTCACAATAAAACGTTCAAAAACGAAACTGTTTTCCTGTGAAATATGTTAAGGAACTTCCTTTCCAGGGTAAAGACTTGTGTATAAGGTAAAATAAATAACCAAAAACAAAAATACTCCTGCACACCTTGGGCTATGTTCACAAGTAGCATTTTTTTATGCGTTTTTGCACTTTTGTATTGCTTTCAACCGTGACAAATGCATTCACCGGGAAATGTCATTTTAACATTTTACAACCTTATCTGGCCATGTGCTGTGTGACACATGCATACAGCGCTAAAAAGACATGGGAACAGCATGGGGAAGACCCCTGGAAGCATCTCTGACACCCAGGTAACTGCCTAAAAGTGTGCCCATCAGAAGTGATCCTTGTTCCAGGGCAGTGTTCAATTGTACCTCCCCTATTCCTTGCAATGCAAGCACAAGTATGCAGCCTGCCACCCACCCACCCCCAGGCTGCAATACCATACTGCTTGCTTGCTTGCACTTGAAATTTAGGCATGTGGAGACGGAATCTGGCCACCACGTAATGACTGCGTCGGCGGCCTGGTATCCATACTCAGTCCCCAGCCGCCCGGCGGGGTGTCCACGCTTGGTCCCCAGCCACCAGGGGGCGGCCGGGTGTCCATAAACGGTCCCCAGCCGCCCCTATTTCAAGGACAGTCTAACCACAAACACGTGGACAATTGAATGTGGCCAGGGATGGTCCATCTGACTGACGCCTTCACACAGGGTTAATATTGTGGAAGCCGGGACACAGTTGGACACTGGGATGCAACAGGTCCTCCAGACATAGAGGATTGCGGGTTCTGGGTCAATCAGGCTTCAACACAAAGTTCAGAAGGTAGACAGCAGCAGTGGTCAGCCTCCTACACAACGAGTAAATTATTCATGATCATGAGGCCATCCATCTCCTTAGCTTTCTGTTCCTTGGAATGCAAGCGCATGTAAGTAGTAGCGGCTAGGCATGAGGTGGTCAGCGTTTTGGCGCATATTCTACCTCCTTCGAGGATTGCTGGATGTTTTCCTGCTACTATCCCAGTTCTATGACTCCCGTTAAAACAAAGCTTCAGGTGATGAATGATGGATGAGTAGGTGGCAAAGGAGAAAGAGCAGGAGGAACAGGGACCATTCACATCAATATCAGGCCAGTCAACCACACATGTCTTGTAGGATATGTTTCTGTACCAAAAGGAGCGGTTCGGCTAAACAGTTATAGGGCATACAGTGAGTGCAATGCCTACCAAAAATTTCAAGGCACTCCAATGCCCCTTGGAAGTGACATGGAGGTCAGAAGTAGTGTTGAGCCACCCCCGTAGTGTTCGAGTTTCGTTTGGTTCGTCGAACACCCGTATGTTCGTCAAACTGTTCGTCGAACTGTTCGTCGAACACCTTCGAACACCATTAAAACCAATGGCAGGCAAACAAAAACACATAGAAACACATAGAAAACACATAGAAAACACTTCAAAGGTGTCCAAAAGCTGACAAACTGCTCAGAAGACACAACTAACACATGGAAAAGTGACAAGTACATATAGTCATGCGAAAAGAAAAGAGGTGGAGGAGTAAAAGGAGGGGGAGACACAGATATAGGCATGTCATGCCCTTCTAAAACCAAAAAAGAGCGAAGCCGACACGGCCTGTCCGTTCCTGCCCGTGCGACCTCCGTGTCACCGGGTTTGTGCCAGAGCCGCGGTGGACCCTGACGGCCAGCCCCCCTCTCCCAATACTGGTGCCTGTCCACTGGTTGGTCGAGCAAACCCCCCTGCGGTGGAGGCAGGTCTAATCTTTTTAATTTAAATTGTCTCTCTAATATGAATGAGTACACTTTAAATCCTTTTACAAGGATCTATTGGAGGGCAAGTCTCATGCCAGCAGCCGCGGTAATTCCAGCTCCAGTAGCGTCCACTAAAGCTGCTGCAGTTAAAAAGCTTTTATAAGGATTGAGCTTGGCGGTCCACCGCAATGCATCCTACCGCCAGTCCCAGCCCCTGTGCCTTGGGGTGCCTCCCCGATGCTCTTCACTGAGTGTCCCGGGGGCCCGAACCATTTCCTTTGAAAAAATTAAGTGTCCAAACTACAGGTGGTGCAGCTTGCTTAACAGCTGGAATAATCCGCTGACTAGCAAACACTGCTACTAGGCACAAAGTATTTCCTGGGTTAGATGCAGTTAAAAATTTGTAATTAGATACTGTCGTTGGATGCTGAGAAAGCATTCCATAGAGTCTCCTGGGACGCCATATATTATTCTCTTCAAAAGCTTGGGGTAGGGGTCTAGGGGACCCTTTTATAGGCAAAATCACAGCCCTGTATCGCAATACGTCACCTAGGCTGAAGATAAATGGAACATTTTCATCACCTTTCATAATCACCAATGGGACAAGGCAGGGATGTCCTCTGTCCCCTCTCTTATACATCCTAGTGACGGAGCACCTGCTCTCATCAATTCGCCATAACCCCAATATTAGGTGGATTGAGGTGGGAGGCACCAAGTACAAGTGCTCTGCATTTGCTGATGATGTCCTAGTATATATCACTCAATCACATATATCCATTCCTGCTGCTGTTATGGCTGAAATAGATCACTTTGTTACATGGTCAAATTTTAAAATCAATGCAGCGAAGTCTGAGGCCCTCGATGTCTCCCTCCCCAAATCCATACAGGATTCCATCCAATCCAACTTTCCCTTTGCCTGGCCCTCACAGGGTATCAAATACATAGGAATTCGTATTCATAGAGACCTCTCCCGTCTGTTATCTTAATTTAGGGCCCTTTATTGAACAACTCCATACAGACCACAGTTGGCAAGTTAGAACTGTAAGATTCACTACGTGAACCACTGGTGCTTTGTGGAAAAGCACATGTACACTGTGTTCCAAATTATTATGCAAAAAGTGTTTAGGAGTGATAAGGTAAGAATTTTTTTGTTTGTCAGTTAAACTCATTGATGGTGATATGTGTCAGGGCTCTTTATATCACTGTAAGCAATTGCAGACACCTGTGCTAATTAGTTTGGCAGGTGTGTCCAATGAAAGGCAAGACTACTTAAGAAGGCTGTCCCACATTATTAAGCAGCCTACATTTTCTGCCAAAATGGGAAAGAAAAAGGATGTGTCGGCTGCTGAGAAGCAACAAATTGTGGAGTGTTTAGGTCAAGGCATGACTACAATCAACATTGTGCGATGATCAGGATGAAGTGTCTTGGCAATCAAGATCATCGCACAATCAAGAAGTATGTAGCTGATTCACAGTACACACGTGTGCGTGCTGATAAGGGAAAATTGAGGACTCTTTCCTACAGGCAATTACGTCAGGTTAAAAGAGCAGCGGCAAGAAAGCCTTGTCATAGCAGCAGACAAGTTTTTGAAGCTGCTGGTGCCTCCAACGTCCCCTGAACAACAAGATGCAGGGTCCTTCAGAGGTTTGCAGCTGTGCGTAAGCCATCCTGTCGACCACCTCTATCCACTGTACACAAGCAGAAACGGCTCCAGTGGGCCAAACAATACATGAAGACTGACTTCAAAACTGTTTTGTTCACCGATGAGTGCCGTGCAACGCTCGATGGTCCAGATGGATGGAGTGGAGGATGGCTGGTTGATGGACACCCCATGCAAACACGGCTACGGCGCCAACAAGGAGGAGGTGGAGTAATGTTTTGGGCTGGAATCATGGGGAGAGAGATTGTCGGCCCCTTTAGGATCCCTGAAGGGGTAAAGATGAACTCCATAATGTATGTGGAGTTTCTCAAACAGCACTTCCTGCCATGGTTCAAGAAGAAGAACCATGTATTCCGCAGCAAGATTATTTTCATGCATGATAATGCACCGTCTCATGCTACACATAACACATCTGCATCTCTGGCTGATATGGGCATAAAAGGGGACAAACTTATGGTGTGACCGCCATGCTCCCCTGACCTCAACCCCATTGAGAACCTCTGGAGCATCATCAAAAGGAGTGTCTATGATGGCGGGAGGCAGTTCACATCTAAGCAACAGCTCTGGGAGGGTATTCTGTCCTCATGCAAAACAATTGAAGCAGAAACCATCCAAAACCTGACAAATTCAATGGACGAGAGAGTTCAGAAGCTCCTTTCGACCAAGGGGTCCTATGTGCAAATGTAACATCACCTAGAATAAAGTTTTGAGTTGAAAACTGTTTGATTTCAGTTTCTAATAACCTGCTAATGCTTATAATTTCAAAAATGACCATTTTTTTGTTCTTTATTAAAATGAAAAGGTTGATCGAAGAGTGTGGGGGATCTAAGAGTGTGGCAACCCAGTAGTCAGGATTATTTCGAATTCTGACAATCTGAGGGTCATGTTGCAGGTAGTGCAGCAAGAAGGCACTCATGTGTCTTGCGCATCTAGGAGCCCCAAAATTATTTTCCGGGCTAGATGCAGCTAAAAATTATTTGAATTTGAAAGCTGGTGGAGCTTAGTATAGATGGCCTAATAGAATCAGTACTGCAAACTGCTACAAGGCCCAAATTATTTTCCAGCGAAGATACAGATAAACATGATTAGTAATTTTAAATCTGGTGGAGTTTAGTACAGATGGCCTAATAGAATCAGTACTGCAAACTGCTACAAGGCCCAAATTATTTTCCAGCCAAGATACAGATAAACATGATTAGTAATTTTAAATTTGGTAGAGTTTAGTATAGATGGCCTAATAGAATCAGTACTGCACACTGCTACAAGGCCCAAATTATTTTCCAGCCAAGATACAGATAAACATGATTAGTAATTTGAAAGATTAAAACGGTTGGTGAGGTGATTTTAACAAATCATCAAGCTTTTACTCTCCCCAGGATGACACAGGGGTAGAAAAGTCATTTCGGATCCATGATTTGTTCATCCTTATGAACGTGAGTCTGTCTACATTATCAGTGGAGAGCCGCGTGCGCTTATCTGTCAGCACACCACCAGCAGCGCTGAACACACGTTCAGACAGAACGCTGGCTGCGGGGCATGACAAGATCTCCAAGACATAAGTGGCAAGCTCCGGCCATTTATCCAGATTGGAAGCCCAAAAAGAGCAAGGGTCCAGTGACACAGTAATGGCTTCAATGTTTACTTGGAGATACTCCTGTACCATCGTCTCTAGGCGTTGACTATGTGTCAGACTTCTTGTCTCCTGTGGCCTTGCAAAGGATGGGCTTAAAAAGTGGTGAAATGATTCCGCAATTTGATGTTACCAGCAGATACTGTGTTTCTGTTACATTTTGAGTGCTGAACACTCGACGGTCCCACGGTTAGCAAGTTGGACCTGTGAGATTCACTACGTGCACCACTAGTGTTTTGGGGAAAAGCACATGTAAGATTCTGCAACAGTCTCTGCTGATTAGAGATGAGCGTTGTTCTACTCGAACTGTTCGCCAATCTCAAATTCGAGCTGTTTTGGGCGGTGTTCGAGCCGGTCGGCGAACACGAAGAATTTGAGAAAAATTCGGCTGTTCGAGGTTATGTTCGATAACTGTTCGTGCACCAAAATCATAACTGGATTTTTTCTCAGTAATGATGAAAATTAATGTTAATACGCAGTTTGAGTGTACAGCGGGGCGGGGGGAGGGGCAGGGGATGGATCTCTGCAGGAACAATGAAGATCTCCATTTTTTTTTCTCTTTCCCGCATTTGCAGTGGGGAGGTGCAATCTGTCAGCCTATCAGCAGCGCACACACGGAGCGAAGTGCTTTTTTTCACACAAGCAAGGGCATGTGTGATTGGCAGTGTATGTCACATGTCCTTGCCCTATAAGACCAAGCCATTTTCCCCGTCGCCACCATTTTCTCACTGCTGCAGCTGCGTGTTAGACGGCACCGCTGTTGCTGTGTGCGCTATACCTTGTTAATTTCAAGCCAATTTTCGCACAAATATACAGATAGCTTGGGAGTAGGGAATAGTTGTGATTGCAGTCCTTTTAAGGACTAGGTTACAGCATTTCCTACGACTTTTATCAAGCAGGTCTGTGCTCTTAAATAGATAGATTGTGGGAGTAAAGACTAATTGTAATTGGAGTCCTTTTCAGGACTAGGTTACATCAGTTCCTATCAGTTTTTGCCAGGCAGGTCTGTGCCAGTGCTGTGCAAGTTTTTTTCACAGCATTTGGCTGAATCTAGCAAAGCTAATCCTTTTTGGCCTATTGCAGAGTGTGTTAGTCAGTGGAGTAGCCTATCTGTGTTGCAAGATATACCACCTGTGTATAGAATACCAATTTTTTTACTGCACCTAGTGAAGTAAAATCTTTTGGGCATAGCATCATTCTATTAGTCCATCTATACTGACCTCCATCAGGTTGCAAATTAAAAATAATTTTTTTCTGCATCTAGCTCTGAAAAAATATTTGGGCTTCTAGCAGTGTGTGGGACTTGGTCTATTAGTCCATCTATACTGACCTCCATCAGGTTGCAAATTAAAAATAATTTTTTTCTTCATTTATCTCTGAAAAAATATTTGGGCTTCTAGCAGCGTGTGGGACTTGTTCTATTAGTCCATCTATACTGACCTCCATCAGGTTGCAAATTAAAAATAATTTTTTTCTGCATCTAGCTCTGAAAAAATATTTGGGCTTCTAGCAGTGTGTGGGACTTGGTCTATTAGTCCATCTATACTGACCTCCATCAGGTTGCAAATTAAAAATAATTTTTTTCTGCATCTAGCTCTGAAAAAATATTTGGGCTTCTAGCAGTGTGTGGGACTTGGTCTATTAGTCCATCTATACTGACCTCCATCAGGTTGCAAATTGAATAAAAAAATTTTCTGCATCTAGCTCTGAAAAAATATTTGGGCTTCTAGCGGTGTGTGGGACTTGGTCTATTAGTCCATCTATACTGACCTCCATCAGGTTGCAAATTAAAAATAATTTTTTTCTGCATCTAGCTCTGAAAAAATATTTGGGCTTCTAGCAGTGTGTGGGACTTGGTCTATTAGTCGATCTATACTGACCTCCATCAGGTTGCAAATTAAAAATAATTTTTTTCTTCATTTAGCTCTGAAAAAATATTTGGGCTTCTAGCAGTGTGTGGGACTTGTTCTATTAGTCTTTCTATACTGACCTCCAGCAGGTTGCAAATTGAATATAATTTTTTTCTGCATCTAGCTCTGAAAAAATATTTGGGCTTCTAGCGGTGTGTGGGACTTGGTCTATTAGTCCATCTATACTGACCTCCATCAGGTTGCAAATTAAAAATAATTTTTTTCTGCATCTAGCTCTGAAAAAATATTTGGGCTTCTAGCAGTGTGTGGGACTTGGTCTATTAGTCCATCTATACTGACCTCCATCAGGTTGCAAATTAAAAATAATTTTTTTCTTCATTTATCTCTGAAAAAATATTTGGGCTTCTAGCGGTGTGTGGGACTTGGTCTATTAGTCCATCTATACTGACCTCCATCAGGTTGCAAATTAAAAATAATTTTTTTCTGCATCTAACCCAGCCAATAGTTTTGGCCGAATACCACAGTTTGGCCACTCAGCTCTGCTCGGTTACCATCCATTGTTTTTTTGTGCAAACAACTCCAGAGTTGTGAATTAGTTAACCACCAAAATGAGTGAAAAAGGCCTGCTGCTGGTGGAAAAGGGAATAGGCGTGTTGGGAAGGGGAAAAAAGGTTGTGTCCGTGGGGTAGGTGCAGAAGAAAGACCATCTTCCAGCCAAACTAAAATGTCTACTTCTTTTAGCGGACAATGTGATAAGATCCCTTTTTTACGGCCACGCCAATCGCTACAAATTCCAGATGAGGCACAAAATCAGCAGGTGCTTCAACGGATATCAAGTGCTCCTTTAAGTGGGCTCTCCTCCACATCAACTTCAACATCACAAATACTCCAGTCCTCAAAGGTGTCACCCAAATCGCACTTGCTTCCTCACAGCTCCCAAATCTCCAGCTGCCCGTCTGAGTATGAGGTAGAACAGATGGTTGAGTCTGCAGAGCTGTTTACTCATACTATAGCCTGGGAATCAGAGGTCGACTCCAGCGCTTCTGTGAATCCAGACGAGGAAATGATCTGCACTGATGCCCAGAATCTTTATGAGTCGGATCCAGGACCAGACGCAGAAGGTTCTGACCATAATGTAGACCCTCATTCCCAAACTGTAACTCCTGTTGGTGGAGACAATGAGGAAGACGATGATAAGACTCAAATACCTGATTGGAGCGACAACTTTAGTTTTTTGTCAGGGCAGGAACAGGTTGGCTCTGAGGACGACGGGTGTGATAACGCACAGGGTGATGATCATGAGGTCGGAGATCCCACTTACTGTCAACCCACAGTCAGCCAAGAGATGAGGTCAGCAGAGGAGGTGGAGGAAGATGCTAGTGACGACGAGGTCAGGTTGCGCCTTCCTGGACAGAGACGTAGTACTGGAAGCACGTCAACAACTGCATCCTCAAACACAACTCTGCCTCTCACCACAAGTCGTGGTGGCTCTTCAGGTCGCATGGGTGCTAAGCCTTGCATAGCCTGGGCATTTTTTCAGATCGATAAAGATGACCCAACTCGTGTTATCTGTAACATTTGTCAGCAAAAGCTAAGTAGAGGCCAAAAAATACATAGTTTGAGTACTTCATGCATGAACCGGCACATGGACATGAAGCATAAGTTGCAGTGGGAAGCTCAGTGTGCTACAATGCGGCCTAGCCGGCCGGGCCAACCACCGTCTGCCATATCTTGTGCATCCGCGGCCTCTTCATCCTCTGTGACTGGGGGGACAGCAGTCACACCTGTTTTGGGGCGCAGACCTGCCACCTCTTTACCCGCAACAGCCAGCGTGATTGGCAGGTCATCATTTTCTTTGGAGGTGGTAACACCAGCTGGTCTTGAGCGCTGTCTGACATCGATAGCTACACCTTTGGATCAAGGCAACCTAACATGTCCGCCTGCATCTTCCTCACAGACCGGCAGTTTGCCGGGGACACCCTTATCAACCCCGTCTAAGCACAATAGCCAGCCCTCGGTCCCTCAGATGTGGACAAGTAAAAGACCATTTCCTCCTAGTCATGAGAAAGCTAAGAGGTTGAATTTCACCATCTGCAAGCTCTTGGCTACAGAAATGCTGCCTTTCCGCCTGGTGGACACAGAGGATTTTCGAGACCTTATGTCCGTCGCAGTGCCCCAGTACCAGATGCCCAGTCGGCACTACTTCTCAAAGAAAGGTGTGCCTGCGCTCCACCAGCATGTCGCACACAACATCACCGCTTCTTTGAGAAACTCTGTGTGTGACAGGGTGCATTTCACCACAGACACTTGGACGAGTAGGCATGGACAGGGGCGTTACATGTCGCTGACTGGGCACTGGGTAACTATGGTGACAGCAGGACAAGGGGCTGCTGTCCAAGTCTTGCCGTCCCCACGAGTTGTGCGTCAATCCTCTTTATGTCAAAGTTCCTCCACTGCTTCTGCCTCCTCAACCTCCTCTCGGTCTTCCACCTGCACTCAAAGCCTGTCTGGTCATGCCACAAGCTTTCTAACTGCGCAGAAGGGATCCTGCACACCTCCTTACTATGCTGGCAGTAGGGCTCAACGTCATCAGGCGGTTTTTACATTGAAATGTCTGGGAAATGTGAGTCACACAGCTGAGGAGTTGTGGTCAGCTCTGGAGAACCAATTTCATGAATGGTTGTCTCCACTGGACCTGAAACCAGGGAAGGCCGTGTGCGACAATGCTGCAAACCTGGGTGCGGCCCTTCACCGGGGCAATGTCACACACGTGCCTTGTATGGCTCACGTGTTGAACCTGGTTGTCCAGCAATTTTTAGCCCACTATCCCAGACTAGATGGCCTTCTGCAGAGGGCACGGTCGCTGTGTGCTCACTTCCGCCGTTCGCATCCCGCAGCTCAGCGACTTACATCTCTACAGAAGTCGTTGGGCCTGCCACTTCACCGGCTAAAATGCGATGTGCCTACCCGGTGGAATTCAACTCTGCACATGTTGCAGCGACTGTGGCAGCACCGACAAGCCCTGGTGCAATACGTTCTGACGTATAGCCTGGGCCAACGAGATTCAGAGGTGGGGCAAATCACGCTGGAGGAGTGGTCTCAGATCAGGGACCTATGCACCCTTCTGCACAGTTTTGAAATGTCGACGAAGATGTTTAGTGCTGACGATGCCATTATCAGCATGACTATTCCGGTGATTTACATGCTGGAGCACATGTTAAACAGAATTCGGAGTCAGGTGGTGGCACAAGAGGAGGTGGAGGAAGTAGAGGAGGAGGAGTTGTATGCGGAAGGGCTAACATCTGCAAGGTCCAGACGGTCGGCAGCACCAAGGCGGCAGGCATGTGAGGGTGGGGGAGATGATTTTACCAGGGCGCATGGTAGCAGCCAAACTAGTGAGGAAGGTGCAGGAGCCCAGGAAGAAGTGGAGGACGAACTGATGGAAGACTCATCAGATGAGGGAGACCTTGATCACATTTCTGTTGTGCGAGGTTGGGGGGAGAGGACAGAGGAAGGAAGCATGATTGTTACCTCGCCACCAACACAACAGGGACTTGGTGCTCCTGGATGCGCAACACACATGAGTGCCTTCTTGCTGCACTACCTGCAACATGACCCTCGAATTGTGAGAATTAGAAATAATCCTGACTACTGGGTTGCCACACTGTTAGATCCCCGGTACAAAAGTAAATTTGCAGAAATTATTCCTGCCATAGAAAGGGATGCACGCATGCAGGAGTATCAGCAGAGACTGTTGCAGAATCTTACATGTGCTTTTCCACAAAATACCAGTGGTGCACGTAGTGAATCTCACAGTTCCAACTTGCCAACCGTGGGACCGTCAAGTGTTCAGCACTCAAACCGTAACAGAACCACAGTATCTGCTGGTAACATCAATTTTGCGGAATCATTTCACCACTTTTTTAGCCCATCCTTTGCAAGGCCACAGGAGACAAGAAGTCTGACACATAGTCAACGCCTAGAGACGATGGTACAGGAGTATCTCCAAGTAAACATTGAAGCCACGACTGTGTCACTGGACCCTTGCTCTTTTTGGGCTTCCAATCTGGATAAATGGCCGGAGCTAGCCACTTACGCCTTGGAGATCTTGTCATGCCCCGCAGCCAGCGTTCTGTCTGAACGTGTGTTCAGCGCTGCTGGTGGTGTGCTGACAGATAAGCGCACGCGGCTCTCCACTGATAATGTAGACAGACTCACGTTCATAAAGATGAACAAATCATGGATCCGAAACGACTTTTCTACCCCTGTGTCATCCTGGGGAGAGTAAAAGCTTGATGATTGGTTAAAATCACCCTACCAACCGTTTTAAGCTTTCAAATTACTAAACATGTTTATCTGTATCTTGACTGGAAAATAATTTGGGCTTTGTAGCAGTGTGCAGCACTGATCCTATTAGGCCATCTATAATAAGCTTCACCAGATTTAAAATTAAAAATAATTTTTAGCTGCATCTAGCCCGGAAAATAATTTTGGGGCTCCGAGATGCGCAAGACACATAAGTGCCTTCTTGCTGCACTACCTGCAGCATGACCCTCATATTGTCAGAATTCGAAGTAATCATGACTACTGGGTTGCCACACTCTTAGATCCCCCAAACTTTTCGATCAACCTTTTCATTTTAATAAAGACCAAAAAAATGGTCATTTTTGAAATTATAAGCATTAGCAGGTTGTTAGAAACTGAAATCAAACAGTTTTCAACTCAAAACTTTATTCTAGGTGATGTTACATTTTCACATAGGACCCCTTGTTCGAAAGGAGCTTCTGAACTCTCTCGTCCATTGAATTTGTCAGGTTTTGGATGGTTTCTGCTTCAATTGTTTTGCATGAGGACAGAATACCCTCCCAGAGCTGTTGCTTAGATGTGAACTGCCTCCCGCCATCATAGACACTCCTTTTAATGATGCTCCAAAGGTTCTGAATGGGGTAGAGGTCAGGGGAGCATGGGGGTCACACCATAAGTTTGTCCCCTTTCATGCCCATATCAGCCAGAGATGCAGATGTTTTATGTGCAGCATGAGATGGTGCATTATCATGCAGAAAAATGATCTTGCTGTGAAATACACGGTTCTTCTTCTTGAACCATGGCAGGAAGTGCTGTTTGAGAAAATCCACATACATTATGGAGTTCATCTTTAGCACCTTCAGGGATCCTAAAGGGGCCGACAATCTCTCTCCCCATGATTCCAGCCCAAAACATTACTCCACCTCCTCCTTGTTGGCGCTGTAGCCGTGTTTGCGTGGGGTGTCCATCAACCAGCCATCCTCCACTCCATTCATCTGGACCATCGAGCGCTGCACGGCACTCATCCGTGAACAAAACAGTTTTGAAATCAGTCTTCATGTAATGTTTGGCCCACTGGAGCCGTTTCTGCTTGTGTGAAGTGGATAGAGGAGGTCGACAGGATGGCGTATGCACAGTTGCAAACCTCTGAAGGACCCTGCATCTTGTTGTTCGGGGGACGTTGGAGGCACAAGCAGCTTCAAAAACTTGTCTGCTGCTATGACAAGGCTTTTTTGCCGCTGCTCTTTCAACCTGACGTAATTGCCTGTAGGAAAGAGTCCTCAATTTGCCCTTATCAGCACGCACACGTGTGTACTGTGAATCAGCTACATACTTCTTGATTGCCAAGACACTTCATCCTGATCATCGCACAATGTTGATTGTAGTCATGCCTTGACCTAAACACTCCACAATTTGTTGCTTCTCAGCAGCCGACACATCCTTTTTCTTTCCCATTTTGGCAGAAAATGTAGGCTGCTTAATAATGTGAGAGAGCCTTCTTAAGTAGTCTTGCCTTTCATTGGACACACCTGCCAAACTAATTAGCACAGGTGTCTGCAATTGCTTACAGTGATATAAAGAGCCCTGACACACATCACCATCAATGAGTTTAACTGACAAACAAACAAATTCTTCCCTTATCACTCCTAAACACTTTTTGCATAATAATTTGGAACGCGGTGTACATGTGCTTTTCCACAAAACACCAGTGGTTCACGTAGTGAATCTTACAGTTCTAACTTGCCAACCGTGGTCTGTATGGAATTGTTCAATAAAGGGCCCAAAATTAAGATAACATAGATGGGAGAGGTCTCTATGAATAGGAATTCCTAAGTATTTGATACCCTGTGAGGGCCAGGCAAAGGGAAAGTTGGACTGGATGGAATCCTATATGGATTTAGGGAGGGAGACATCGAGGGCCTCAGACTTCGCTGCATTGATTTTAAAATTTTACCATGTAACAAAGTGATCTATTTCAGCCATAACAGCAGGGATGGATATATGTGATTGAGTGATATATACTAGGACATCATCAGCAAATAGAGAGCACTTGTACTCGGTGCCTCCCACCTCAATCCACCTTATATTGGGGTTATGGCGAATTGATGAGAGCAGGTGCTCCGTCACTAGGATGTATAAGAGAGGGGACAGAGGACATCCCTGCCTTGTCCCATTGGTGATTGTGAAAGGTGATGAAAATGTTCTGACGCACCCCCTGGGCCTTGGGACACCCGGAGCCGGACCCTTTTTGGTGGATGCTGGTGGTTGTAGTCTTCGTGGCGGCGATCCGGTTCCGTGGCTCAGGGCGGTCAAACCAGTGGCGGAACTATTTATGTGGTTTTGATGTTTAAATGTCCGACTACGCCACCCGTGGATTGCGGTCAGAGTGAACCGCCGCTACAGGGCAGACCGCTAAGGCTGGTGTTGTGGGTGCAGCAGATCGTAGCATAACTCCCCACGGGAGGAGTATAGCCTCAGGGCAGTGTATGCGGAGGATGGGGGTGATGGTGCAGGGCAGCAGCAGTAACGACACGGAGTCAGTGATGCAGTTCAGGGCCTTTACTCACAGTTCTTATTATCCAGACCACGTCTGCAGGTAACGGCTGCCCACGTCGTACTGTGCTCACCAGGTGAGGGGCTCAGACAACTCCCAGATAACTTTGGAGCGCTTCACAGGACCCCCTTTGTGTGTCCTTTGTCTGGCCTTTCTTACCAACACTTCTGTCCGGCTGCCTCGGGCCTCCTCTTGGTAAACTTGGCGCCAGTTTCCCTGACCCTATGTGGTGCCTTCCTAGCGGGTGGAGCAAGGGGCTGCGCCACATAAAATGTCAGAGCCTCCGGTTTCTAGCTGAGGGTCGTTTCCTGCCTCCACTAGTTCGGGGACCGGTCTCCCCCTTTGGCCTGACCCCTCCACGCAGGTGGATTCGGGCGTGCGGTGGCGACTCGCCCGTCCGCACCCCTGGGATCCCTTCATTCCTCGTTCCTGGAGCCTTCTCCGCTCCTCTTCCTTCCTTCTCCCTCTTGCAGGCCTGGGCCTCTGTTACTAGGCCCGCCTCCGGAGCAGAGCTCATGCAGAGCCCCTGCTCCCTGCCACTTCTGCTCAGACTTCTCTGCACTGAACTAAGATGGTGCCCACCTTTTATACTCCCTTCTCAATGCACCCAGGAACTGCTTCCTCCCTGCTCCTGCACTGCAGGGTTCCCCTTCCTCAGTGTTCCCTCCCCCCACTCCAGCCAGGGACAGGGACTGTCGTGCCCATCTCAGGGGCATATTGGTCGCCCTGCCCCACGGCAATGTGGTGTAATGCATGCAAGTGTCGGGTCCTGATCCACACTCCATCCTTATCTGAGAGTGAGATATCACACCTCTGGGTGAGGTGCAATACGTCTGTAGCAACCGAGCCCTCGGTGCTACAGTTCCATTTATCTTCAGCCTAGGTGACGTATTGTGATACAGGGCCGTGATTTTGGCTATAAAAGGGTCCCCTAGACCCCTACCCCAAGCTTTTTAAGAGAATCATATATGGCGTGCCAGGAGACTCTATGGAATGCTTTCTCAGCATCCAACGAGAGTATCTACTTACAAATTTTTAACTGCATCTAGCCCAGGAAATACTTTGTGCCTAGTAGCAGTGTCTGCTAGTCAGCGGATTATCCCGGCTGTTAAGCAAGCTACACCACCTGTAGTTTGGACACTTAATTTTTTCAAAGGAAATGCTTCGGGACCACGGGATACTCAGTGAAGAGCATCAGGAGGCACCCCAAGGCATAGGGGCTGGGACTGGCACTAGGATGCCTTGCGGTGGACAGCCGAGCTCGATCCTTATAAAAGCTTTTTAACTGCAGCAGCTTTAGTGGACGCTACTGGAGCTGGAATTATGCGGCTGCTGGCATGAGACTTGCCCTCCAATAGATCCTTGTAAATGGATTTAAAGTGTATTCATTCAAATTAGAGGGACAATTTAAATTAAAAAGCTTAGAGCTGCCTCCACCACAGGGGGGCTCTCTCGACCCACCAGCGGACAGGCACCAGTATTGGGAGAGGGGGGCTGGCCGTCAGGGTTCACAGCGGCTCTGGCACAAACCCGGCGACACGGAGGTGGCACGGGCAGGAGCGCACTGGCCGTCTCGGCTTCTCACTTTTTGGATTTTAGAAGGGCATGACATGCCTATATCTGTGTCTCCCCCTCCTTTTACTCCTCCACCTCTTTTCTTTTCGCATGACTATATGTACTTGTCACTTTTCCATGTGTTAGTTGTGTCTTCTGAGCAGTTTGTCAGCTTTTGGACACCTTTGAAGGTGTTTTCTATGTGTTTCTATGTGTTTTTGTTTGCCTGCCATTGGTTTTAACGGTGTTCGAAGGTGTTCGACGAACAGTTCGACGAACAGTTCGGCGAACACACGGGTGTTCGACGAACCGAACCGAACTCGAACACTACGGGGGTGGCTCAACACTACTGCTGATATTCCTGCATGCGTGCATCTCTTTCTATGGCAGGAAAAATTTCTGCAAATTTACTTTTGTACCGGGGATCTAACAGTGTGGCAACCCAGTAGTCAGGATTATTTCTAATTCTCACAATTCGAGGGTCATGTTGCAGGTAGTGCAGCAAGTAGGCACTCATGTGGCTTGCGCATCCAGGAGCACCAAGTCCCTGTTGTGTTGGTGGCGAGGTAACAATCATGCTTCCTTCCTCTGCCCTCTCCCCCCAACCTCGCACAACAGAAATGTGATCAAGGTCTCCCTCATCTGATGAGTCTTCCATCAGTTCGTCCTCCACTCCTTCCTGGGCTCCTGCACCTTCCTCACTAGTTTGGCTGCAACCATGCGCCCTGGTAAATCCATCTCCCCCACCCTCACATGCCTGCCGCCTTGGTGCTGCCGACCGTCTGGACCTTGCAGATCTTAGCGCTTCCGCATACAACTCCCCCTCTTCAACTTCCTCCACCTCCTCTTGTGCCACCACCTGACTCCGAATTCTGTTTAACATGTGCTACAGCATGTAAATCACCGGAATAGTCATGCTGATAATGGCATCGTCAGCACTAAACATCTTCGTCGCCATTTCAAAACTGTGCAGAATGGTGCATAGGTCCCTGATCTGAGACCACTCCTCCAGCGTGATTTACCCCAACTCTGGATCTCGTTGGCCCAGGCTATACGTCAGAACGTATTGCACCAGGGCTTGTCGGTGCTGCCACAGTCGCTGCAACATGTGCAGAGTTGAATTCCCCCGGGTAGGCACATCGCATTTTAGCCGGTGAAGTGGCAGGCCCAACGACTTCTGTAGAGATGTAAGTCGCTGAGCTGCGGCATGCGAATGGCGGAAGTGAGCACACAGCAACCGTGCCCTCTGCAGAAGGCCATCTAGTCCGGGATAGGGGGCTAAAAATTGCTGGACAACCAGGTTCAACACGTGAGCCATACAAGGCACGTGTGTGACATTGCCCCGGCGAAGGGCTGCACCCAGGTTTACAGCATTTTCGCACACGGCCTTCCCTGGTTTCAGGTCCAGTGGAGACAACCATTCATGAAACTGGTTCTCCAGAGCTGACCACAACTCCTCAGCTGTGTGACTCACATTTCCCAGACATTTCAAAGTAAAAACTGCCTGATGACGTTGAGCCCTGCTGCCAGCATAGTAAGGAGGTGTGCAGGATCCCTTCTGCGCAGTTAGAAAGCTTGTGGCATGACCAGACAGGCTTTGGGTGCAGGTGGAGGACCGAGAGGAGGTTGAGGAGGCAGAAGCAGTGGAGGAACTTTGAGATAAAGAGGATAGACTCACAACTCGTGGGGACGGCAAGACTTGGACAGCAGCCCCTTGTCGAACCGAGCAGAGCTGAGTGGCCAAACTGTGGTATTAGCCCAAAAGTATTGGCTGGGTTAGATGCAGATAAAAATTATTTTGAATTTGCAACCTGATGGAGGTTAGTATAGATGGACTAATAGAACAAGTCCCACACACTGCTACAAGCCGAAATATTTTTTCAGAGCTAGATGCAGATAAAAATTATTTTGAATTTGCAACCTGGTGGAGGTTAGTATAGATGGACTAATAGAATGATGCTATGCCCAAAAGGTTTTACTTCACTAGGTGCAGTAAAAACAATTGTATTCTATACACAGGTGGTGTAGCTTGCAACACAGATATGCTACTCCACTGACTAACACACACTGTAAGAGGCCAAAGTGGATTTGCTTTGCTAGATTTAGCCAAATGCTGTGAAAAAAACTTGCACAGCACTGGCACAGACCTGCCTGGCAAAAAATGATAGGAACTGATGTAACCTAGCCCTCAAAAGGACTGCAATTACAATTAGTCTTTACTCCCAACCTATCTATTTAAGAGCACAGACCTGCCTGATAAAAGTCGTTGGAAATGATGTAACCTAGTCCTCAAAAGGACTGCAATCACAACTATTCCCTACTCCCAAGCTATCTGTAGATTTGTGCGAAAATTGGCTTGAAATTAACACTGAAAGTATAGCGCACACAGCAACAGCGGTGCCGTCTAACACGCAGCTGCAGCAGTGAGAAAATCGTGGCGACGGGGAAAATGGCTGGGTCTTATAGGGCAAGGACATGTGACATACACTGCCAATGACACATGCCCTTGCTTGTGTGAAAAACAAAGCAATGTGAACTGAGGTCTAAGATGGTAGACATGCAAGAATTAGGAGCATGTTAAGGGTGTGGCATTCCCTTTTGTTGAGCTGACTGGTATATATGTAGCTTACCACGGGCCTGGGTGGTCTGGAGTTGGGACCCGGTCCTATTTGTCTACCCTTTTATATGCATTGCTTCAACTTTGATATGCAGTAAGGTTTTTAATATAGACAGTATAGGTACCGTCCCAATTTAGGGTCACCTTGCCGCTGGTGGGACGGCTTGTATACTTTTTTTGATCAAAAATAGTTCACTAAGTACCCTATATTTATTATGCAACTTTGCTTTACATTTATATATAATGATGGTAGGGTATGAGATATATTTTTGTCTTTTGTCTTTTGTCTTTTGCAGGTTTTGTGTGAAAAACAGCAGTTCGCTCTAGTGTGCGCTGCTGATAGGCTGACAGATTGCACCTCCCCACTGTAAATGCGGGAAAGAGAAAAAAATGGAGATCTTCATTATTTCTGCAGAGATCCATCCCCTGCCCCTTCCCCCGCCCCGCTGTACACTCAAACTGTGTATTAACATCAATTTTCAGCATTACTGAGAAAAAATCCAGTTATGATTTTGGTGCACGAACAGTTACCGAACATAACCTCGAACAGCCGAATTTTTTTCAAATTGTTCGAACGGCTCGAACACTGCCCAAAACAGCTCGAATTTGAGATTGGTGAACAGTTCGAGTCGAACACCGCTCATCTCTAGTCAGAAGGCCTTAACTAAACCGTTTTTTCCATTTATAGCAACTGGGTCTCCTGTACACTGTTGGCCTAAGCAGTGAATGGAAGGCTTTCCAAAAATTATGAGGAACTGCAATGCCCCTTGAAACAGACGTGGATTACAGCGTACTAAAAACCTTCTACCCATTATTGGGGAGTGGGTCTCCCTTAGTTTTCGCCTATGCATTGAAAAGCAAAAGCTGACTAAAATTAATAGGAAATGCAATGCCCGTTGGAAGAGTCGTGGAGGTTAGAGGTAATTAAAAACAACATTTCAATGCCCCTTGGAAGATCTGTGGAGTTCAGAGTGGTTTAGCAAGATGGTTTTAATGCCCCTTGGAAGAGATGTGGAGGTTGCAGTGGAATAAAAAGACAATATCAATGCCCCTTGGAAGAGTGGTGGAGGTCACAGTAGCTTTACAAGATGGTTTTAATGCCCCTTGGAAGAGTGGTGGAGGTCGCAGTGGAATAAAAATACAATATCAATGCCCCTTGGAAGAGACGTGGAGGTCACAGTAGCTTAACATGACGGTTTTAATGCCCCTTGGTAGAGTGGTGGAGGTCGCAGTGGAATAAAGAGACAGTGTCAATGCCCCTTGGAAGAGACGTGGAGGTCACAGTAGCTTAAAATGACAGTTTTAATGCCCCTTGGAAAAGTGGTGGAAGTCCCAGTGGAATAAAAAGACAATATCAATGCTCCTTGGAAGAATGGTGGAGGTCCCAGTGGAATAAAAAGACAATATCAATGCCCCTTGGAAGAGTGGTGGAGGTCCCAGTGGAATAAAAAGACAATATCAATGCCCCTTGGAAGAGACGTGGAGGTCTCAGTGGAATAAAAAGACAATATCAATGACCTTTGGAAGAGACGTGGAGGTCACAGTAGCTTAACAAGACGATTTTAATGCCCCTTAGAAGAGCCATGCAGTACAGCATATTAAAAACATTATTCCCATTATTGGGGAGTGGGTCTACCATAGTCTTTGCCTATGCCTTCCAAGCAAAAGCTGCCAAAAATTAGGTCGGAGGAACTTGCAATGCCCCTTACAAGAGCCATGCAGTACAGCATATTAAAAACATTATTCCCACTATTGGGGAGTGGGTCTCCCATAGTCTTTGCCTATGCCTTGCAAGCAAAAGCTGCCAAAAATTAGGACGGAGGAACTTGCAATGCTGGCAACATGGACCACGGTCACCCTGGTGGTATAGTGGTGGTGGAGGCTGAGAATAAGGAGAAGAGCAAAATACAGCTGAAATGAGAAAGCTTATACCCATGTGTGGGTGTGAAGCGGTGCATGGGAATACACCTCCCGAAGTAACACAGTGGATTTGACTTTATGTTACTCTGCTGTCATTTGGTGGTGATGAGAAGTCTGGCCCAATTCAGCCCTTGTTCATTTTGATAAGGGTCAGCTTGTCAGCATTGTCAGTTGACAGGCGAGTGCGCTCATCAGTTATAATTCCCCCAGCGGCACTAAAAACACGCTCCGATAACACGCGAGCGGCAGGGCAGGCCAGGACCTCCAAGGCGTACAGAGCAAGTTCATTCCAAGTGTCCAGCTTGGATACCCAATAATTAAAAGGCACAGAGGAATCACGGAGGACTCTGGTACGGTCAGCAAGGTACTCCATCACCATCTTTTGAAACTTTCCACTCCTTGTGAGAGTACCCCGCGCCTCAGGGCCTGTAAGCTGGGCGGGTCTCAGAAAACTGTCCCAGAACGTTGACAGTGTTCCCCTGCCTCTGCTGGATTGGAGTTGCGTCTCTCTCGCCTCTACGCCTTGGTTGGGCAACGAACTGTGACCTCTGCTGCTAGAGTGTTCAGATGGGAATTTTTTTAACAGTTCTGCAACAAGCGCCTTCTGGTACTGCCCCATTTTTGTAGACCTCTCCACCTCAGGAATAAGAGAGTGAAAGTTCTCCTTGTAGTGGGGGTCTAAAAGTGTCACCAACCAGTAATGACTGTCACCCAACATTTTGACAATGCGGTTAAGGCAGCATAACATAAAGTCAGCCATGCGTGCCAGACTGGTAACGGGCAAGACTTCCGTGTCCTCACCAAGATGACGACTGACCATGCTCTCCTCCTCCTCCTCCTCCCCCCTGTCCTCAGGCCACCCACGCTGAACCGACGGTATGACAGTTGTACAGGTACTACCGTCTACAGCGCATGATAGCAGCTCTTGTTCTTCCTCCTCCTCCTCCTCTCCCTCATAGTCCCCCAATGCACGTTGGGATGAGATGAGGCTGGGCTGTGTGTAATCGCCCGCTACGGCTTCTTGATCCATCTCATCATACTCTGGCTGCAATGCCTCCTCTTTAATTCTCTGCAGAGAGTGTTGCAAAAGACAGACAAGTGGGATGCTGATGCTAGTGATGGCGTCATCGCCACTCATCATCTTGGTGAACTCCTCAAAGTTTGTCATTATGGTACATATGTCAGACATCCAGGTCCACTCCTGAGGTGTTATGTGTGGAGTCTTACCTGAATATCAACGGCCTTGTTGCAGCTGGTACTCCACAACTGCTCTCTTCTGCTCACAAATCCTTTGCAACATGTGGAGGGTAGAGTTCCAACGTGTGGGGACATCACACACCAGTCTGTGTGCTGGAAGCTGCAAACGCTGCTGCAACACAGCAAGGGCGGCGTAAGCTGTAGCCGACTTCCGAAAATGAGCTGACAGGCGGCATACTTTGACGAGCAGATCTGGCAACTCGGGGTACGATTTAAGAAACCGCTGAACCACAAGGTTAAGCACATGAGCCAGGCATGGTACGTGTGTGATCTTGCCTCGCCTCAGAGCCGCCACCAGGTTACGGCCATTGTCACACACGACCATGCCTAGATGTAGGTTCAGCGGTCTCAGCCACAGATCTGCCTGCTCTTTCACAGCTGTCCACAACTCACAAGCAGTGTGAGGTTTATCACCTAAGCTTATGAGTTTCAGCACAGCCTGTTGCCGCTTGGCTGAGGCAGTACTGCAGTGCTTCCAGCTTGTAACTGATGTGGTGATATCTGAGATGGAGGCTGAACATTAGGAGGAGGATGATGCGCAGGAGCTGTACACTGTGGGGGCAACTCTGACTGACATAGGGCCCGCAATCCTCGGAGTGGGGAGGATGTGTTCCGTCCCAAGGAACGACTGGGTCCCGGCTTCCACTATGTTTACCCAGTGTGCCGTCAGGGAGATGTACCGTCCCTGGCCACAATCACTTGTCCATGTGTCCGTTGTCAGGTGGACTCTCCCAGTAACTGCGTTGTTGAGGGCACGGCAAATGGCTTGGGACACATGCTTGTGTAGTGCGGGGATGGCACACCGGGCAAAATAGTGTTGGCTGGGGACCGAGTACCGAGGGACGGCCACCGCCATAAGGTTGTGGAAGGATTCCGTCTCCACCAGCCTAAAAGGCAGCATTTCCAACGCAAGCAGTCGTGAAATGTGCGAATTTAGGACTGGCCTGTGGTGCGTTGGCTGCGAATTTGCGCTTTCATTCAAAGGTCTGAGATATGGACAATTGAACGCTGCGGTGGGACGTGGACGTTGATGCTGTTTCTTGAGAAACTGCCATAACAAGTGAAGACTGAGAGGAGGGGGCATCTTTGCATGCAGTATGGATTGGGGATTGCCTTGCACGCACAACATGGGGTTCTCTTACATGCACAACAGCGGAAGAAGCAGTGGTGACACCTGCTGACACTGGTCGTGGACCCTGGGGTTCGCCCCACAAAGTCGGGTGCTTTGCTGACATGTGCCTGATCATGCTGGTGGTGGTCAGGCTGGTAGTTTTGTCACCCCTGCTGATGCTGGCATGGCATGTGGTACAAATGGCCTTTTTGGTGTTATCTGCAGAGTCTTTAAAAAAATTCCAGACTCTGGAAGACCTATCGGTTGTACTGGCAACCTCATGTTGGTGTTACAGGGAACTGTTGCCCGCCTTCTGTGTGCGGCCACCACACTGCTTCTTCCTGCCTGTTGGGGTACTCTGCCTCCCTCCCCCTGTCTGCTGCTGGCCTTGCTCGGCGTGTCCTCCTGCCACATTGGGTCAGTTACTAGATCATCCACCACCTCTTCCTCTTCCACTTGTGCACCACGATCCTCCTCCTCACTTCGTGGCAATTGTGTCTTGTCATCGTCCACATCTTGTGACAAATTGCCAGCGTCGACTTCCTCTGGCCGTGGCTGTTCAAATATTTGGGCATCGCTACATGGTATCTCCTCTTCCGCCACTCCAAGCGGAGCAGGCGAGGGGCACAAATCTGGAAATTGACCAGTGAACAGCTCTTCCGAGTGTCCAACTGTGGGATCAGTTGCTGTCTGACGACACTTGGCATGGTGGGAGGAAGGAGCATCAGGGTGAGGAGGAGTATGCGGTCGAGACTCACGGTTACTAAAACTTGACCGTGTGGAAGACAGACCGGAGGTGGTGGTTGTAATGCACACGCCCGGGCTGAGTGGCGTGTGCGTGTGATTCCACTGGACCGTGCTGGAGAGTGAATGTCTGGAGGGGCGTAACTAGGTATTCACCCGATCCGACCAGGGTCGCACGACGGCATACGACGCCAGTGCACCAAGGAGGAACCGAGCAGAGGGACCAGGTGCTACTCCAGGACAGACCCCGGACATGGCTGTTGACCCACACAGGGGAATACAGGAACAGGCTGGTTAGGCTGGCGCACAGACTGGTGGGTATAGGCAGGCACGACTGGTATGCAGGCAGGCGGGTATGCAGGCAGGGGGGTACAGGCAAGCACAGCTAGAGTGCAGACAGGGAGGCACTAGCAGGTAGGAACACAGGCGGGATAGGACCCAGTACACACTGGGACTCAGGAACAATACAGGCAGAGGGGTACAGGCAAGCACAGCTAGAGTGCAGACAGGGAGGCACTAGCAGGTACTGACACTGGCGGGATAGGACCCAGTACACACTGGGACTCAGGAACAGAACCACAGATGTGGCGGACAAACACAGCAGAGTGATGCCTCCCAGAGAGGTGAGCGAGAACAGGGCAGGACAAGACCGCCTGGAGCGGTGAGCAAGAGTAGAGCAGGACAAGGCCGCCAGGAGCGGTGAGCAAAGGGTCAGAGCTGAGCGAGACTGCCGGAGCAGTGAGCAAGAGTAAAGCAGGACGAGACCGCCTGGAGTGGTGAGCAAGAGTGGAGCAAGACTGCCGGAGCAGTGAGCAAAAGGGTCAGAGCGGAGCAAGGCTGCCGGAGCAGCGAGCAAAGGAGTCAGAGCAGGCTAGAACCGCCGGAGCGGTAAGCAAGGAGTCAGAGCAGGCAAGAACCGCCAGAGCGGTGAGCAAAGGAGTCAGAGCAGGCTAGAACCGCCGGAGCGGTGAGCAAAGGAGTCAGAGCAGGCTAGAACCGCCGGAGCGGTGAGCAAAGGAGTCAGAGCAGGCTAGAACCGCCGGAGCGGTGAGCAAAGGAGTCAGAGCAGGCTAGAACCGCCGGAGCGGTGAGCAAAGGAGTCAGAGCAGGCTAGAACCGCCGGAGCGGTGAGCAAAGGAGAAAGAGCAGGCTAGAACCACCGGAGCGGTGAGCAAAGGAGTCAGAGCAGGGGGGACAGGGCTCTGTTCACACGGAACAGACAGGAAGGGAAAGGCAGAGCCAGATACCCACAGGGTACTTGCAGTGAAGTAGCGAATGGACCACAAACTCACAAACGGGAGTACAGAGACAACAAGCAGGAGTTAGGTACGAGTTCAGACTCTGCAGAAAAAGGAAGGGAACGGACATAGAGGCAAAACAGGTAAAGGATAGGAGAGCATTCAGACTGGAACTGAGTGTACGGAGGAGACCGACACTGCAGCGGAATACAGGAGCGGGTCTGGGAATACGGCCCCCAGAGAGGCAGGACGAACAGGCAAGGAGCGTGTTCAGACAGGACAGACAAGATACAGGAGCGGGTCTAGGTAATCGGCCCCTAGAAGGCGGGAGGAACAGGCTAGGAGCGTGTTCAGACAGGACAGACAAGATACAGGAGCGGGTCTAGGTAATCGGCCCCTAGAAGGCGGGAGGAACAGGCTAGGAGCGTGTTCAGACAGGACAGACAAGATACAGGAGCGGGTCTAGGTAATCGGCCCCTAGAAGGCAGGAGGAACAGGCTAGGAGCGTGTTCAGACAGGACAGACAAGATACAGGAGCGGGTCTAGGTAATCGGCCCCTAGAAGGCGGGAGGAACAGGCTAGGAGCGTGTTCAGACAGGACAGACAAGATACAGGAGCGGGTCTAGGTAATCGGCCCCTAGAAGGCAGGAGGAACAGGCTAGGAGCGTGTTCAGACAGGCCTGGAAATACAGCCTCCAGGATAGGCAGACAAGAGAACACAGAACGGGACCTGGCACCTTCAGAGTGCAAGCACACACTGAATGAAACACTATGCTCAGGCAGGGAATGATTGGAGCAGCTGAGCTATATACCAGGTGACAGACAGCAATAGGCTGAGGACGCACATGGGGTGTGACCCACAGCAGGTACAAAAAGCAGGAAGTGATCGGGCGCCGCCCTTAAGCAGCAGAAACAGACACAAACAGACAGCATGGAGGGAAGCCAGAGAGACATTCTGGACAGGAGATCAAGTGCGCGCTCTTGCACAGTGGGAGATGGACCACTATGCAAGGACGCCGCCAGGTATGTTACAGTGGTGCCCAGGTAACTGGAAGTATTATCTGCTATCCAATTAATAACCTGTTCACACTGATCAGTTCGCAATACTGGTGTTGTAGTGTGCTTCCCTAGTAATTTGGTCAAGAAGTGGGAGCGAGAAGATGTGGCTTTTGGTTGTGGCACATTTTCACCTTGGCCATGGCCCCGTCCTCTACACGCACCATCACCAGAACGTCCAGTTCCACGTCCCTTGCCAAGCGCCTTGCTGATTGTAAATGAAGTAAATAGCTTACACTTGCACTATCAATGGAAAAAGGGTAATAAAAAGGAGATTTGAACCATGGAAGAGGAAAACCACAGTTCTATTTCTCTGGCCTACACCAGAATCTTTTAAACAGATATATTTGTGTCTGAATAGTCAGGGAGACACTATTACTGATTTTTTTTATCTAAAAAAAGGCCAAAAGCTGGATAATACAGAGATTTGAACCGTGGAACTGCAAAACCACAGTTCTAGTTATCTGGCGTACACCAGAATCTTTAAAACAGATATATTTGTGTCTGAACAGTCAGGGAGACACTATTACTGTTTTTTTATGGAAAAAAGGCCAAAAGCTGGATAATACAGGGATTTGAACAATGGAACTGCAAAACCAAAGTTCTAGTTATCTGGCCTACACCAGAATCTTTTAAACAGATATATTTGTGTCTGAACAGTCAGGGAGACACTATTTTTTTTTTTTTTTACGGCAAAAAGGCCAAAAGCTGGATAATACAGAGATTTGAACCGTGGAACTGCAAAACCAAAGTTCTAGTTATCTGGCCTACACCACAATCTTTTAAACAGATATATTTGTGTTTGAACAGTCAGGGAGACACTATTCCTATTTTTTTTATGGAAAAAAGGCCAAAAGCTGGATAATACTGAGATTTGAACTGTGGAACTGCAAAACCACAGTTATAGTTATGTGGCCTACACCAGAATCTTTTAAACAGTTATATTGGTGTCTGAACAGTCACATACACACTCAATTTTTTTTTTTTTTGGGGGGGGGGGGATACCAAAAGGTTAATAAGACGCGTATTTGTACAGTCTGACTGAGGGAAAAAAAATACAGGATTTAGATGAAAAAAAAAGGATTTTTCCAGGCCCCTGAGACTGGGGGATAAGTCTAGCAATTTGACCAGCAGGAGCACACAGGACTGTAATGCACTGTTTGTTGGTATAACCACTGCGTCTCCTATACAGCCTGCCTGCCTGCCTGATATCTGGGATGGATATTAGTCCTGAGAAGGACTGTTTGTTTGATTTGACCGGCTTTAGAGACCCTACACTATCTATTTCACACTCTATATCTCTCCCTAACTCAGCCGCACTCTCCCTACACTGTCTGATTCCGGGCGACTGTGTCCAAGATGGCGGCGCCCAGTTTTAAATACTCGAGGTGACGCTGTGCGGCCAGCCAATCACTGTGATGCCCACAAACAACATGGCTGCGGCATTACAGGGACTGGCTGGCAATCCCTGCATATTCATTGGCTCTGCAAAGAGCGCCAAACATGCAGGGCGGAGACCCGAGTTCCCGCCCGAGTAACCCGGAAATGCTCGGTGCTCGCCGAACATCCAGAGTAGCGAGATGCTCGGGCGAGTACCAAGCAGTGTCGAGCATGCTCGCTCAACACTATTAGTTATTTAAGAATGTGCTTGAATGGCTTAAAGTGTAGCTCTGGTAGTGTGTTTAGGGTCGTTTCCCTTGCTAGAATGTGAATTTACACCCCAGTCGCAAATCTTTCGCAGTCTCTAACAGGTTTTCCTGCAGGATTACCCTGTACTTAGCTCCATCCATTGTCCCATCAACTCTGACCAGCTTCCTTCTTCCTGCTAAAGGAAAGCAACCCAAGACATGATGCTGCCACCACCAAGTTTGACGTGGGGATGGTGTTTTCAGGGTGATGTGCAGTGTTAGTTTTCCGCCACACATAGTGTTTTGCATTTAGACTAAAAACTTTTACTTTGCCTCATCTGATCAGTTCACAATTTTCCACATGTTAGCTGTGTCTCCTACATGGCTTTTTGCAATCTGCAAATGGTAAGTCTTATGGCTTGCTTTCAAAAATCTTTCATAAAAGTGATATTTGTAAAGTATACGACCAATATTTGTCCTATGGACAGATTCTCACACATGAGCTGTTAATCTCTGTAGCTCCTCCAGAGTGAAGATGGGCCTACTAGCTGCTTCTCTAATTAATGCTCTCCTTGTTTGGGATGTCAATTAGGTCGATGGCCATGTCTTGGTAGGTTTGCAATTTTTCCATAAGCCTTCCACTTTTGGATGATGGACTGAACAGTTTTCCGTGAGATGTTCAGCCCTTGGGCTATTTTTCCATAACCTAACCCTGCTTTTTTCTTCTACACAATTTTAACCCTGAACTATTTCATGTGTTCCTTTTTTTCTTGATGTTGTTTGATCCCTAATATTCTCAATCAAACCTCTTAGGCCTTCACAGAACATCTGTAGTTATACTGAGAATAAATTACACACACGTGGACTCAGTTTACTAATTATGTGATTTCTAGGGGCAAGTAGCCACTCAGGATTTTATTTAGGGCTTTCAGACTAGAGGAGAGCTGAATATAACTGTCATGCACCGTGTGGGAAAGACTAAGTGCAACATGAAGGGATGAGAGGAAGGAAGCCCAGACACTAGGGAAAGGGGGAGTGGAGACCCCTAGGCAGATCTAATATCACCCAACCTACCCTACCCTATATTGGTTCCACACCAATGGCCGAGCATGAAACCTAAGCCCTGTATATCCCTAGAGCTAGGCACTGGATAGGGAGGAAGGGAGGATGAGCACTGGTCAGTCCCCAATATAAACTAAAGACAACAAGGGAGACAAAGAAAGGGGGATAAACTTAGCTTGTGCAGACTCCAGAGAGATAACACCAAATGTCCTCCAAAGGCACCAGAGAGTGAGTTAGCCGACAGCTATAGTTCCAAGCCTTCACAAGGGAAAATGAGAATTTCACTGGCGACTCCCTGAAACAGACTGAAACTTTATAAATACCCAGGCCAAGGTGTGTCAATCAGAGCAGGAGGGAGGCTGCTGCTGGGTCCAAAAGTCAGAAGGATTAAGAAGGAGTCTGCAATGCCAAACGCAGAGACCTTCTGCAGCCAGATGCAGGGCGACTGTCTGTTGCATCTGACACACCCGTGACAGTACCCCCCCCTTCTACGAGTGGCCTCCGGACACTCAGGACCAGGTTTTTCAGGATAAGAAATGTGGAATAAATGAACCAGCCTAGGGGCATTCACCTCTGATGCTGAAACCCACATCCTTTCCTCTGGACTATAACCCTTCCAGCGCACCAAGTATTGTAAGGAACAACGTTGGAGATGAGAATCTACGATCCTCGAAATCTGAAACTCTAGATTACCATCAACCATTATTGGGGCGGCGATAGGGGTGAGGACTCAAGAGGTTCCATATATTTCTTGAGCAGAGACCTGTGAAAGACATTTTGGATCTTAAGGGCCTGAGGTAGCTCAAGACGAAATGCTGCTTGGTTTATGACGGCGGTTATTTTATAGGGACCAATAAATCTAGGTTCCAGCTTCCAAGAAGGAACCTTCAACTTGATATTCCTGATTGACAACCACATAGTGATTCACATTCAGGTCCAGACCTGGCAAGCGTTTTCTGTCAGCCATACGTTTGTACCTGTCTCCCATGATCTTCAAATTACTCAGAACCCCCCGCCACACCGAGGAGAGTGACGAAGCAAAACATTCCACCTCAGGAACTCTCGAAGCCCCCCCCACTAAAAGTATCAAACTGTGGATGGTAACCGTATGCACCAAAGAACGGTGACCAGCCAGTAGATTCTTGACGATGATTATTAATAGTAAATTCTGCCAGCGGTAAGTAGGATGCCCAATCCTCCTGATTTTTGGAGACAAAACACCTGAGGTAAGTCTCCAAATTCTGATTAACGCGCTCGGTCTGTCCATTCGACTGAGGATGGAAGGCAGATTAAAAGGACAGCTGCACCCCCAGCCGAAAACAGAATGCTTTCCAGAACTTGGAAACAAACTGGGTCCCCCGATCTGACACCACATTGGAGGGAACCCCGTGAAGCGTCACAATCTCATTTATAAACACTTGAGCAAGAGCCTTGGCATTTGGAAGTGACGGTAATGCGACAAAGTGAACCATTTTACTGAACCTATCTACAGCCACCGAAACCACAGTTTTGACTACAGATACAGTCAGTAATAAAATCCGTGGACAAGTGTGTCCATGGCCTGCTAGGAATAGGTAGCGGAAGAAGAGTACCAGACGGACAGGTATGCAATACTTTAGAATGCGCGCAAATACTACAAGCAGATACGTGTTCAATCACATCCCGATGCAACCCAGGCCACCAAAAACAACGAGAAAGGAGGTCCGCAGTTGCCTTACCTCCTGGATGACCAGCAATCACAAAGTTGTGATGTTCCTTAATTACTTTGCGGCACAGATTAGATGGTACAAATAACCTCACTGAAGGGCAGGAGGCAGGGGCATTCTCCTTGGCCTCCAACACCTCACCCTCCAGTTCAGGGTACAATGCCGAAATGACTACTTCCTTCTGTAAAATCAGGGCATGGTTCTCATGGTCACCACCACCAGGGAAGCTCCGGGACAAAGCATCAGCCTTGACATTTTTGACCCCTGGACGGAAAGTGACAACAATATTGAACTAAAAAACAGGGACCATCTAGCTTGCCTTGGGTTGAGATGTTTAGTACTAATAAGCGAGCACTAAAATGCTCAGGTACTCATTGTTCGAGTCAAGCAAATTGGAATGCTCGAGTGCTCGGACCGAGTAACGAGCCCACTGTAAGTCTATGGGAAACTCGAGCATTTTTCCGGTTGCTACCCCCGGCGATCTGCAGAAGGCCTATAACTTGCTCAAATCGATGGGAATGTGGTGCCCCTGAGGGTTCGGTCGCCACAGAGGTACTGCACCTCACCCAGCGGTGTGGTGTCTCCCTTTCTCTCAGGTAAGGAGGGAGTGCTGCACGGAACCCCAACACCTACATCCAACACTACACTACCCCAGGCCAGCAGGAGGAGCAAGACACAATGTAGTTTTCTGCTGAGCTCTGACCCTGGCTGGAGTGGGGGGAACCCAAAGTTAGGGGGAACCAGTAGTGGGTGTGGGTGGAGGAAGAAGTTCATGGGAGCACTCACACAGTAAAGATATAAAATAGGGAAGCCATCTTAGGGTGGCAGGCTAGTAGTTGGAGAACAGTCTGGGAGCAGAGTCTCTGTAGGAGCTCTGCTCCACTACAAGGGCCCAGGACTGAGGCCCAGGAGGGGAACAGGGAGTAGGCTCCAATCTACAGAAGGGATCCTAGGGGGTACGGCGAGTGCAGGCGGCACCCGTACACCGCGAACCTGCCAAGTGTCAGGAGGATCTAGGCCGCAAGAAGGGGACCGGCCCCTGGCCCAGTCGTGCAGCTTCAAGCCTCGGCTGGAAAAACCGGAGGCTTCTGACTTCTATACAGAAGCCAACCTCTCACTTCAATCCAAGTAAGGTCGAGCAGGTCTGTGCAACTCCGACGAACAGGGGGGACCTCGCAGCACCTGAATAGGATTCACAGTGGGAAGCGCAGGGCAGGAGGGAGTAAAGACCCAGCATGAAGTCGGTCTAGGAAGGTACATATGAAAGTGGGGTTCTGCCAGGTATACCCGAGCTGCCTGAGGAAGGACTGAACCCCTGCCCGGTGAACGCAGTTCGACGCGGTAGGCTTGCACCAGTACTGTGCACCTGAGGAACTTGAACAGAACTGTGAGCAAACTCGGATGACTGCACTAAACTGCCTCCGCTCCTTCATTTCGCCGGTACCTTTTCCCTCCCTGCTCTACAACGCCCAGCGCACCTCCTCCATTTTCCCCTACACTGCGCTGAGGCCTGCTCCACCTGTGGGGAGCCGTACCATCGCAAGCTGCCCTAACATCTGCCTCAGAGGACTGTTGCAGCGCTGGTGATCCTCACCAGACACCACAGGTGGCGTCACGACAATTTTCCCCAACCAATAAGTTCCCTTTTCGGTAATCGCCCTGGGCCATGGACCGGGCCAGCCACCGTGATATCCCCTGGCTACCGGAGGCCCGGCTGCCGAGTACCCCACAGCCCTGGGGGCGCGTCAGGAACAGTGCTCAAATGGCATGGGAACGGCATGGTGAAGACACCTGGAAGCACTTCTGATTCCCAGGTCACTGCTGTCAACAATGTTGTCAGAGGTTTTACGCCACTTTTACGGACTCACAATAAAAAATACAAAAACAAAGCCAAAATGGATTTTCCTGGGAAATATGTTAAAGAACATCCTTTCCAGGGTAATGACTTCTATATAAGGCAAAATAAATATACAAAAATGCTCCTCCACACTTTGTTTGATGTTCACACGTAGCGTTTTTGATGCGTTTTTGCACTTTTGCATTGCTTTCAACCAAGACAAATGCATTCACCGGGAAATGTCATTTTAACATTTTACAACCTTATCTGGCCATGTGGTGCGTGACACATCATCAGACACATCGTGTTTCATTTATGATGGAGGGACTCTGAAAGTCACAAAGCCTATTTTTATAGGTTTATAGGGCCATCAGGCGGCCCTTACTATTCTTAAAGGGCCAGCAGCCAGCCCTCGCTATTGTTAGAGAGCCATCAGCCGGCTATGCTTTGTTGTTCCCATATACTATATATATATACTGTTATTGCGTATGCAGTGACTGCAAGGGCTGCCAAAAATTTGGACGCAATCCAATACCCCTTTGAAGAGACATAGAGCAGGGTCTCAGTAAATAAATGTTTCCATTATAAAGGAGCGGGTCTCCTATAGTGGTAATGCCCATGCTGTGACTGCAAGGTCTGCCAAAATTTGGGAAACACCCCACTAACAATTTAAAGACACATAGAGCTGTGCCACAGTAACGAGTACGACATGTTCCCATTAGAAAGGAGATGGTCTGCTGTTCAGTTATAGGGTATGCAGTGAGTCCAACGGCTGCCAAAATTTAGGAAAAACCCCACTAACAATTTAAACACACATAGAGGTGGGCCAAAGTAACGACGTGTTACCATTAGAAAGGAGAGGGTCTGTTACACAGTTATAGGGTATGCAGTGAATCCAATGGCTGCCATAATTTAGGAAAAAACCCTAACAATTTAAAGGCATATAGAGCTGGGCCACAGTAACGAGTATGACATGTTCCCATTATAAAGTAGAGGGTCTGTTATTCAGTTACAGGGTATGCAGTGAGTCCAACGGCTGCCAAAATTTAAGAAAAACCTCACTAACAATTAAAACACAGAGCTGGGCCAAAGTAACGACATGTTCCCATTAGGCTGTGTGCCCACGTAGCGTTTTTCAAGCGTTTATGCTGCGGAATTTCCGCAGCGGAAACGCTTGTGAAACGCTTGGTAATCCGCACCCCATGGTCCCCAAGGGGATTCCGCATGTTCTATGCACATGCTGCGGATTTTTCCGCAGCGTTTATGCTGCGTACAAAAATCCGCAGCATGTCATTTAATTTTGCAGAAGCGCAGCGGAATGGCCGCCATTGACTTGCATTGAGACGCACAGAAACCGCGACTGTACATTTTTACAAGCGGCTTCTATGCGTCTCTATGTGCGGATGGTACCCAGTTCTGGAGGAGAGGAGTAGAGATGAGCGTTGTTCTACTCGAACTGTTCGCCAATCTCAAATTCGAGCTGTTTTGGGCGGTGTTCGAGCCGGTCGGCGAACACGAACAATTTGAGAAAAATTCGGCTGTTCGAGGTTATGTTCGATAACTGTTCGTGCACCAAAATCATAACTGGATTTTTTCTCAGTAATGATGAAAATTAATGTTAATACGCAGTTTGAGTGTACAGCGGGGCGGGGGGAGGGGCAGGGGATGGATCTCTGCAGGAACAATGAAGATCTCCATTTTTTTTTCTCTTTCCCGCATTTGCAGTGGGGAGGTGCAATCTGTCAGCCTATCAGCAGCGCACACACGGAGCGAAGTGCTTTTTTTCACACAAGCAAGGGCATGTGTGATTGGCAGTGTATGTCACATGTCCTTGCCCTATAAGACCAAGCCATTTTCCCCGTCGCCACCATTTTCTCACTGCTGTAGCTGCGTGTTAGACGGCACCGCTGTTGCTGTGTGCGCTATACCTTGTTAATTTCAAGCCAATTTTCGCACAAATATACAGATAGCTTGGGAGTAGGGAATAGTTGTGATTGCAGTCCTTTTAAGGACTAGGTTACAGCATTTCCTACGACTTTTATCAAGCAGGTCTGTGCTCTTAAATAGATAGATTGTGGGAGTAAAGACTAATTGTAATTGGAGTCCTTTTCAGGACTAGGTTACATCAGTTCCTATCAGTTTTTGCCAGGCAGGTCTGTGCCAGTGCTGTGCAAGTTTTTTTCACAGCATTTGGCTGAATCTAGCAAAGCTAATCCTTTTTGGCCTATTGCAGAGTGTGTTAGTCAGTGGAGTAGCCTATCTGTGTTGCAAGATATACCACCTGTGTATAGAATACCAATTTTTTTACTGCACCTAGTGAAGTAAAATCTTTTGGGCATAGCATCACTCTATTAGTCCATCTATACTGACCTCCATCAGGTTGCAAACTGAATATAATATTTTTCTGCATCTAGCTCTGAAAAAATATTTGGGCTTCTAGCAGTGTGTGGGACTTGGTCTATTAGTCCATCTATACTGACCTCCATCAGGTTGCAAATTAAAAATAATTTTTTTCTTCATTTATCTCTGAAAAAATATTTGGGCTTCTAGCAGCGTGTGGGACTTGTTCTATTAGTCCATCTATACTGACCTCCATCAGGTTGCAAATTAAAAATAATTTTTTTCTGCATCTAGCTCTGAAAAAATATTTGGGCTTCTAGCAGTGTGTGGGACTTGGTCTATTAGTCCATCTATACTGACCTCCATCAGGTTGCAAATTAAAAATAATTTTTTTCTGCATCTAGCTCTGAAAAAATATTTGGGCTTCTAGCAGTGTGTGGGACTTGGTCTATTAGTCCATCTATACTGACCTCCATCAGGTTGCAAATTGAATAAAAAAATTTTCTGCATCTAGCTCTGAAAAAATATTTGGGCTTCTAGCGGTGTGTGGGACTTGGTCTATTAGTCCATCTATACTGACCTCCATCAGGTTGCAAATTAAAAATAATTTTTTTCTGCATCTAACCCAGCCAATAGTTTTGGCCTAATACCACAGTTTGGCCACTCAGCTCTGCTCGGTTACCATCCATTGTTTTTTTGTGCAAACAACTCCAGAGTTGTGAATTAGTTAACCACCAAAATGAGTGGAAAAAGGCCTGCTGCTGGTGGAAAGGGGAATAGGCGTGTTGGGAAGGGGAAAAAAGGTTGTGTCCGTGGGGTAGGTGCAGAAGAAAGACCATCTTCCAGCCAAACTAAAATGTCTACTTCTTTTAGCGGACAATGTGATAAGATCCCTTTCTTACGGCCACGCCAATCGCTACAAATTCCAGATGAGGCACAAAAACAGCAGGTGCTTCAACGGATATCAAGTGCTCCTTTAAGTGGGCTCTCCTCCACATCAACTTCAACATCACAAATACTCCAGTCCTCAAAGGTGTCACCCAAATCGCACTTGCTTCCTCACAGCTCCCAAATCTCCAGCTGCCCGTCTGAGTATGAGGTAGAACAGATGGTTGAGTCTGCAGAGCTGTTTACTCATACTATAGCCTGGGAATCAGAGGTCGACTCCAGCGCTTCTGTGAATCCAGACGAGGAAATGATCTGCACTGATGCCCAGAATCTTTATGAGTCGGATCCAGGACCAGACGCAGAAGGTTCTGACCATAATGTAGACCCTCATTCCCAAACTGTAACTCCTGTTGGTGGAGACAATGAGGAAGACGATGATAAGACTCAAATACCTGATTGGAGCGACAACTTTAGTTTTTTGTCAGGGCAGGAACAGGTTGGCTCTGAGGACGACGGGTGTGATAACGCACAGGGTGATGATGATGAGGTCGGAGATCCCACTTACTGTCAACCCACAGTCAGCCAAGAGATGAGGTCAGCAGAGGAGGTGGAGGAAGATGCTAGTGACGACGAGGTCAGGTTGCGCCTTCCTGGACAGAGACGTAGTACTGGAAGCACGTCAACAACTGCATCCTCAAACACAACTCTGCCTCTCACCACAAGTCATGGTGGCTCTTCAGGTCGCATGGGTGCTAAGCCTTGCATAGCCTGGGCATTTTTTCAGATCGATAAAGATGACCCAACTCGTGTTATCTGTAACATTTGTCAGCAAAAGCTAAGTAGAGGCCAAAAAATACATAGTTTGAGTACTTCATGCATGAACCGGCACATGGACATGAAGCATAAGTTGCAGTGGGAAGCTCAGTGTGCTACAATGCGGCCTAGCCGGCCGGGCCAACCACCGTCTGCCATATCTTGTGCATCCGCGGCCTCTTCATCCTCTGTGACTGGGGGGACAGCAGTCACACCTGTTTTGGGGCGCAGACCTGCCACCTCTTTTCCCGCAACAGCCAGCGTGATTGGCAGGTCATCATTTTCTTTGGAGGTGGTAACACCAGCTGGTCTTGAGCGCTGTCCGACATCGATAGCACCACCTTTGGATCAAGGCAACCTAACATGTCCGCCTGCATCTTCCTCACAGACCGGCAGTTTGCCGGGGACACCCTTATCAACCCCGTCTAAGCACAATAGCCAGCCCTCGGTCCCTCAGATGTGGACAAGTAAAAGACCATTTCCTCCTAGCCATGAGAAAGCTAAGAGGTTGAATTTCACCATCTGCAAGCTCTTGGCTACAGAAATGCTGCCTTTCCGCCTGGTGGACACAGAGGATTTTCGAGACCTTATGTCCGTCGCAGTGCCCCAGTACCAGATGCCCAGTCGGTACTACTTCTCAAAGAAAGGTGTGCCTGCGCTCCACCAGCATGTCGCACACAACATCACCGCTTCTTTGAGAAACTCTGTGTGTGACAGGGTGCATTTCACCACAGACACTTGGACGAGTAGGCATGGACAGGGGCGTTACATGTCGCTGACTGGGCACTGGGTAACTATGGTGACAGCAGGACAAGGGGCTGCTGTCCAAGTCTTGCCGTCCCCACGAGTTGTGCGTCAATCCTCTTTATGTCAAAGTTCCTCCACTGCTTCTGCCTCCTCAACCTCCTCTCGGTCTTCCACCTGCACCCAAAGCCTGTCTGGTCATGCCACAAGCTTTCTAACTGCGCAGAAGGGATCCTGCACACCTCCTTACTATGCTGGCAGTAGGGCTCAACGTCATCAGGCGGTTTTTACATTGAAATGTCTGGGAAATGTGAGTCACACAGCTGAGGAGTTGTGGTCAGCTCTGGAGAACCAATTTCATGAATGGTTGTCTCCACTGGACCTGAAACCAGGGAAGGCCGTGTGCGACAATGCTGCAAACCTGGGTGCGGCCCTTCGCCGGGGCAATGTCACACACGTGCCTTGTATGGCTCACGTGTTGAACCTGGTTGTCCAGCAATTTTTAGCCCACTATCCCAGACTAGATGGCCTTCTGCAGAGGGCACGGTCGCTGTGTGCTCACTTCCGCCGTTCGCATCCCGCAGCTCAGCGACTTACATCTCTACAGAAGTCGTTGGGCCTGCCACTTCACCGGCTAAAATGTGATGTGCCTACCCGGTGGAATTCAACTCTGCACATGTTGCAGCGACTGTGGCAGCACCGACAATCCCTGGTGCAATACGTTCTGACGTATAGCCTGGGCCAACGAGATTCAGAGGTGGGGCAAATCACGCTGGAGGAGTGGTCTCAGATCAGGGACCTATGCACCCTTCTGCACAGCTTTGAAATGGCGACGAAGATGTTTAGTGCTGACGATGCCATTATCAGCATGACTATTCCGGTGATTTACATGCTGGAGCACATGTTAAACAGAATTCGGAGTCAGGTGGTGGCACAAGAGGAGGTGGAGGAAGTAGAGGAGGAGGAGTTGTATGCGGAAGGGCTAACATCTGCAAGGTCCAGACGGTCGGCAGCACCAAGGCGGCAGGCATGTGAGGGTGGGGGAGATGATTTTACCAGGGCGCATGGTAGCAGCCAAACTAGTGAGGAAGGTGCAGGAGCCCAGGAAGAAGTGGAGGACGAACTGATGGAAGACTCATCAGATGAGGGAGACCTTGATCACATTTCTGTTGTGCGAGGTTGGGGGGAGAGGACAGAGGAAGGAAGCATGATTGTTACCTCGCCACCAACACAACAGGGACTTGGTGCTACTGGATGCGCAACACACATGAGTGCCTTCTTGCTGCACTACCTGCAGCATGACCCTCATATTGTCAGAATTCGAAGTAATCATGACTACTGGGTTGCCACACTCTTAGATCCCCCAAACTTTTCGATCAACCTTTTCATTTTAATAAAGACCAAAAAAATGGTCATTTTTGAAATTATAAGCATTAGCAGGTTGTTAGAAACTGAAATCAAACAGTTTTCAACTCAAAACTTTATTCTAGGTGATGTTACATTTTCACATAGGACCCCTTGTTCGAAAGGAGCTTCTGAACTCTCTCGTCCATTGAATTTGTCAGGTTTTGGATGGTTTCTGCTTCAATTGTTTTGCATGAGGACAGAATACCCTCCCAGAGCTGTTGCTTAGATGTGAACTGCCTCCCGCCATCATAGACACTCCTTTTAATCATGCTCCAAAGGTTCTGAATGGGGTAGAGGTCAGGGGAGCATGGGGGTCACACCATAAGTTTGTCCCCTTTTATGCCCATATCAGCCAGAGATGCAGATGTTTTATGTGCAGCATGAGATGGTGCATTATCATGCAGAAAAATGATCTTGCTGTGAAATACACGGTTCTTCTTCTTGAACCATGGCAG
The DNA here is from genome assembly GCF_046119375.1 of Phyllobates terribilis. Lineage (NCBI taxonomy): Eukaryota > Metazoa > Chordata > Amphibia > Anura > Dendrobatidae > Phyllobates > Phyllobates terribilis. The sequence continues at coordinate 571,893,275 of NW_027362763.1, forward strand.
GAAGTGCTGTTTGAGAAAATCCACATACATTATGGAGTTCATCTTTAGCGCCTTCAGGGATCCTAAAGGGGCCGACAATCTCTCTCCCCATGATTCCAGCCCAAAACATTACTCCACCTCCTCCTTGTTGGCGCTGTAGCCGTGTTTGCGTGGGGTGTCCATCAACCAGCCATCCTCCACTCCATTCATCTGGACCATCGAGCGCTGCACGGCACTCATCCGTGAACAAAACAGTTTTGAAATCAGTCTTCATGTAATGTTTGGCCCACTGGAGCCGTTTCTGCTTGTGTGAAGTGGATAGAGGAGGTCGACAGGATGGCGTATGCACAGCTGCAAACCTCTGAAGGACCCTGCATCTTGTTGTTTGGGGGACGTTGGAGGCACAAGCAGCTTCAAAAACTTGTCTGCTGCTATGACAAGGCTTTTTTGCCGCTGCTCTTTCAACCTGACGTAATTGCCTGTAGGAAAGAATCCTCAATTTGCCCTTATCAGCACGCACACGTGTGTACTGTGAATCAGCTACATACTTCTTGATTGCCAAGACACTTCATCCTGATCATCGCACAATGTTGATTGTAGTCATGCCTTGACCTAAACACTCCACAATTTGTTGCTTCTCAGCAGCCGACACATCCTTTTTCTTTCCCATTTTGGCAGAAAATGTAGGCTGCTTAATAATGTGAGAGAGCCTTCTTAAGTAGTCTTGCCTTTCATTGGACACACCTGCCAAACTAATTAGCACAGGTGTCTGCAATTGCTTACAGTGATATAAAGAGCCCTGACACACATCACCATCAATGAGTTTAACTGACAAACCAACAAATTCTTCCCTTATCACTCCTAAACACTTTTTGCATAATAATTTGGAACGCGGTGTACATGTGCTTTTCCACAAAACACCAGTGGTTCACGTAGTGAATCTTACAGTTCTAACTTGCCAACCGTGGTCTGTATGGAATTGTTCAATAAAGGGCCCAAAATTAAGATAACATAGATGGGAGAGGTCTCTATGAATAGGAATTCCTAAGTATTTGATACCCTGTGAGGGCCAGGCAAAGGGAAAGTTGGACTGGATGGAATCCTATATGGATTTAGGGAGGGAGACATCGAGGGCCTCAGACTTCGCTGCATTGATTTTAAAATTTTACCATGTAACAAAGTGATCTATTTCAGCCATAACAGCAGGGATGGATATATGTGATTGAGTGATATATACTAGGACATCATCAGCAAATAGAGAGCACTTGTACTCGGTGCCTCCCACCTCAATCCACCTAATATTGGGGTTATGGCGAATTGATGAGAGCAGGTGCTCCGTCACTAGGATGTATAAGAGAGGGGACAGAGGACATCCCTGCCTTGTCCCATTGGTGATTGTGAAAGGTGATGAAAATGTTCTGACGCACCCCCTGGGCCTTGGGACACCCGGAGCCGGACCCTTTTTGGTGGATGCTGGTGGTTGTAGTCTTCGTGGCGGCGACCCGGTTCCGTGGCTCAGGGCGGTCAAACCAGTGGCGGAACTATTTATGTGGTTTTGATGTTTAAATGTCCGACTACGCCACCCGTGGATTGCGGTCAGAGTGAACCGCCGCTACAGGGCAGACCGCTAAGGCTGGTGTTGTGGGTGCAGCAGAGCGTAGCATAACTCCCCACGGGAGGAGTATAGCCTCAGGGCAGTGTATGCGGAGGATGGGGGTGATGGTGCAGGGCAGCAGCAGTAACGACACGGAGTCAGTGATGCAGTTCAGGGCCTTTACTCACAGTTCTTATTATCCAGACCACGTCTGCAGGTAACGGCTGCCCACGTCGTACTGTGCTCACCAGGTGAGGGGCTCAGACAACTCCCAGATAACTTTGGAGCGCTTCACAGGACCCCCTTTGTGTGTCCTTTGTCTGGCCTTTCTTACCAACACTTCTGTCCGGCTGCCTCGGGCCTCCTCTTGGTAAACTTGGCGCCAGTTTCCCTGACCCTATGTGGTGCCTTCCTAGCGGGTGGAGCAAGGGGCTGCGCCACATAAAATGTCAGAGCCTCCGGTTTCTAGCTGAGGGTCGTTTCCTGCCTCCACTAGTTCGGGGACCGGTCTCCCCCTTTGGCCTGACCCCTCCACGCAGGTGGATTCGGGCGTGCGGTGGCGACTCGCCCGTCCGCACCCCTGGGATCCCTTCATTCCTCGTTCCTGGAGCCTTCTCCGCTCCTCTTCCTTCCTTCTCCCTCTTGCAGGCCTGGGCCTCTGTTACTAGGCCCGCCTCCGGAGCAGAGCTCATGCAGAGCCCCTGCTCCCTGCCACTTCTGCTCAGACTTCTCTGCACTGAACTAAGATGGTGCCCACCTTTTATACTCCCTTCTCAATGCACCCAGGAACTGCTTCCTCCCTGCTCCTGCACTGCAGGGTTCCCCTTCCTCAGTGTTCCCTCCCCCCACTCCAGCCAGGGTCAGGGACTGTCGTGCCCATCTCAGGGGCATATTGGTCGCCCTGCCCCACGGCAATGTGGTGTAATGCATGCAGGTGTCGGGTCCTGATCCACACTCCATCCTTATCTGAGAGTGAGATATCACACCTCTGGGTGAGGTGCAATACGTCTGTAGCAACCGAGCCCTCGGTGCTACAGTTCCATTTATCTTCAGCCTAGGTGACGTATTGTGATACAGGGCCGTGATTTTGGCTATAAAAGGGTCCCCTAGACCCCTACCCCAAGCTTTTTAAGAGAATCATATATGGCGTGCCAGGAGACTCTATGGAATGCTTTCTCAGCATCCAACGAGAGTATCTACTTACAAATTTTTAACTGCATCTAGCCCAGGAAATACTTTGTGCCTAGTAGCAGTGTCTGCTAGTCAGCGGATTATCCCGGCTGTTAAGCAAGCTACACCACCTGTAGTTTGGACACTTAATTTTTTCAAAGGAAATACTTCGGGACCACGGGATACTCAGTGAAGAGCATCAGGAGGTACCCCAAGGCATAGGGGCTGGGACTGGCACTAGGATGCCTTGCGGTGGACAGCCGAGCTCGATCCTTATAAAAGCTTTTTAACTGCAGCAGCTTTAGTGGACGCTACTGGAGCTGGAATTACGCGGCTGCTGGCATGAGACTTGCCCTCCAATAGATCCTTGTAAATGGATTTAAAGTGTATTCATTCAAATTAGAGGGACAATTTAAATTAAAAAGCTTAGAGCTGCCTCCACCACAGGGGGGCTCTCTCGACCCACCAGCGGACAGGCACCAGTATTGGGAGAGGGGGGCTGGCCGTCAGGGTTCACCGCGGCTCTGGCACAAACCCGGCGACACGGAGGTGGCACGGGCAGGAGCGGACTGGCCGTCTCGGCTTCTCACTTTTTGGATTTTAGAAGGGCATGACATGCCTATATCTGTGTCTCCCCCTCCTTTTACTCCTCCACCTCTTTTCTTTTCGCATGACTATATGTACTTGTCACTTTTCCATGTGTTAGTTGTGTCTTCTGAGCAGTTTGTCAGCTTTTGGACACCTTTGAAGGTGTTTTCTATGTGTTTCTATGTGTTTTTGTTTGCCTGCCATTGGTTTTAACGGTGTTCGAAGGTGTTCGACGAACAGTTTGACGAACAGTTCGGCGAACACACGGGTGTTCGACGAACCGAACCGAACTCGAACACTACGGGGGTGGCTCAACACTAGAGAGGAGACTCTCATCCAGACCTGGGTACCATTGTACCTGTAAAAAAAGAATAAAATAACAAATAAAGTTTATACTCACCTTTCCGAAGGCTTCTCTCTGAATGCCAGCAGCGCTGAAGGACCTTCGGTGACGTCACAGTCATGTGACCGCAGGCCCTTCACCGCTCTGTCTCGCGATATGCCGCCAACCGGGAACCAGACAGGAACGAGCGCTGCAGCCACGCCGGGGCCTCAGGGGTGAGTATAGCTTTATTTGTTTTCATTTTTACGGTTCACACTGTATAAATCCATGCTGTTTGCATGGATTTATACAGTGTGACCTAGTTGTCAAGCACTTTCCAAGTGATGCTATCGCCTGGAAAGCGCTTGTCAATCTGCATGCGGAAACGCATGTGAATCCGCATGTGGATCCGCATGTATTCTGCAGGAAAAACGCATGCACAATCTGCATGCGTTTTTTCTGCCAGGGAGATGCAGAAATGCTGCAGAAATTTTCTGCTTCATTTCTGCATCATGGGCACATAGCCTTAGAAAGGAGGGGGTCTGCTATACAGTTAAAGGGTATGCAGTGAGTCCAACGGCTGCCAAAATTTAGGATAAACCCCAATAACAATTTAAAGACATATAGAGGCGGGCCTCAGTAATGACATATTCCCATTATTAGGAAGTGGGTCTCCTATACTGTTTGCCTATGCAGTGAAGCAACGGCTGCCAAAAATTTGGAGGAACTCCAATTCCTCTTGCAAGAGACGTCGAGGACGGAGGGCCTCCTGAAAAAATGCTCCCATTATTAGAAAGTGGGTCTCCCCTACTGTTTGTCTATGCAGTGAAGCAACGGCTGCCAAAAATTTGGAGGAACACCAATGCCTCTTGCAAGAGACGTAGAGGTCAGAGGGCCTCCTGAAAACAATGTTCCCATTATTAGTAAGTGTGTCTCCCATACTGTTTGCCTATGCAGTAAATGCAAAGCCTGCCAAAAATTTGGAGGAACTCCAATGTCCCTTGCAAGAGACGTAGATATGTTGATATGGTACATATGGTAGTGATATGGTGGTGGAGAATGCGGAGAAGGAAGAGGACAAGAGCAAATAGACAAAATCAGATATCATATTCCCATGTCTGGGTGTGAAGACAGAGGTGCATGGGAATAGTTAGACCTCCCTAAAAAAAGACTCTGTATTGGAGTTTATGTTACGCTGCTATCATTCGGTGGTGTTGAGAAGTCTGGCCCAATCTAGCCCTTGTTGACAGACAGCCTGTCAGCCTTTTCAGTTGGCAGGCGGATGCACCTTTCGGTTATAATTCCACCAGAGGCTCTAAAAACCCGCTCTAACAAAACACTAGCGGCAGGGCAGGCCAGGACCACTAAGGCTAGAGAGCCAGTTCATGCCACGTGTCAATCTTTGATACCCAATAATTATAAGGCACAGAGGAATCACGGAGAATGTTGGTATGGTCGGCAAGGTACTCCCTCAGTATCTTCCGAAACTTTTCCCTCCTTGTGAGTACCCCGCGTATCAGGGCTTGTAAGATGGAAAGGTCTGAGAAAACTGTCCCAGAACTTTGACAGTGTTCCCCTGCCTCTGCTGGATTGCATTTGTGTCTCTCTCGCCTGTACTCCTTGGTTGTCCAACGAACTGTGACCTCTGGCTCTACCTCTCATCCACACCCGGGTACCATCCGCACATTAGACCGCATGAAAAGCGCATCAACATATACAGTGATGCGGATTCCATGCGGTCTAATGCAAGTCAATGGCGGCAAAAGAGCAGCGTTTCCGCAAAATTAATTGACATGCTGCGGATTTTTGACCGCAGCGTTTACGCTGCGGAAAAATCCGCATCATGGGCACAGCACATGCGGATTTCCATTGGGGAACATTGCTGCCCTTCTACCATGCGTTTTTCATGCGTTTCCGCGGCGTTTACGCAACTGCAAAAACGCCGCGGAAACGCATGAAAAACGCATCATGTGAACTCAGCCTTATAAAGGAATCCAAACGCAACAAAAATATCTTAGTAGAAAAAGACAAAGTGATATTTTCAGTTTAGAGCTTTGCTGCACATAGACATAGATTTCATTACTAGATTGCATTCAGGCTGCCTACAGTACATTCTGCATACTATTGAGCTCAGTGTAAAACAGAATGCTGTAGACAGGTGTGCTGTCTCTAGTGGCAGCTGGAGGTAGCTAAAACATACAACAGTAGTATGTATGAAGACAGAAATCCAGCGGCACTGTCATCAGGCAGTACAAAGCATCCAATCACCCAATTATAATCTGCAGACAGCAATTTAAAACTCAGCTGGGTTAGGCTTTTAAAGTGGTGCTCAGCGGTACAATAACAGTAGAACAGTCCAGTATTTTAGAAGCGTATAATCCATGGCATTTACCATGTGACAATTGTAATTATTTTATTGTTCATAGATAGCAGGTCCACTGAAGGAGTAGTATACCAAAGGAGAGTCTACAGCTGTTTCACATGCAGATGCTTTTTCACAGCCTCACGGGAATACCACATCACCTCGTGTTAAATACCCATACATTACATCACCTCCTCAGAGGTAGGACATAGAATTAAAACCAACAATGCACAGGTGTTAAATATATCGAAAAAGTGCAAACAATATCTTGCTAAACAAAAGCGTGATAATCAAATGACTTCCATCACCAGTAAAAAGCTACCGTAATTGCATTATAGCACTAGTTACAAAAGAAATCTACAAGAGCATTCTTATTCATCACAGTAACACAAACTTATATACATTAATGCTGTGTTCACAGACAACATTTTTACAAGGCTAATATCTTTTATGAGAAGTCAAATTAATTATATTGGTTAAATAGCACATACAACCAAATGCAAGCACAGTAGAACACAACACTCCCCTAGTCATGACAAAGGCATCTCCATGGCCGCATGCACAGTAAGAATAACGTTTTGCAACTGTCCTGATTCCATCACTCATGGTGTCCCAGTGATTCTGTGAATGACCGCTCTGCCGTCCTATAGGATCGAGGGCTGGCTGAGCTGTCAGAATTGTGAGGGACAGCTCTACCTCCCAATATGAGGCAGAGGTATTAATATTGTGAATGACAGCTCTGCTGTCCTATCTGGCTGGGTCTGTGTGATCTCCTGCAGGTGTCATCTGTTCTGAGTGATTACAGGACTATTTAGCACTCTAACTATTGCCAGACCTTCTCCAATTCTAGCTTTGCTCAAGTGATGTGTGTGTGCTTGCTCTGTACTATGAGTTGTATTCTGATCTTCGTTGCCGACCTTGGATTTACCTTTTTGACAATCCGTCTGACTTACCCCTTTGTCTTGATCCACTACCTTCCTGATTTTCTGACCTCGGACTGTTACCTGACTACGCTTTTATCTCACCCCTCTGTTTACTACAGGCCCTCTAGGTACTGACACCTGACCTCTTGATTATCCTGCCTCATGGTAAGTCCATGAGTAGTGACTCGCATTGCATTGAGTAGTGACTAGTGACTCGCCCCCTGGGCCGTGGGGCACCCGGAACCGGGCTTTAGTGCGATGATGGGGGTAGTAGTGGCAACCCGATCCCGTAGCTCAGGGTGGTCAGACCAAATGCTGTGGCAGTCTATTTGTAGGGTTTTGAATGTCCGACTACGCCACCCATGGATTGCGGTCAGGGATGACCGCCGCTGCAAGGCAGACCGCTGAGGCTGATGTTGGTGTGCAGCACAGGGATAGGATAACTCCCCACGGGAAGAGTGTAGCCTCAGGGCAGTGTAATAGGATGCTGGGGGCGATGGTGCAGGCCGCAATAATAAGGGTTCAGAGTCTGCTTCAAACAGTCCAGGGTCTTTATTGTAGTAGTACTAATGACTAGTGTTGAGCGAACATGCTCGACACTGCTCGGTACTCGCCCGAGCATCACGCTACTCGGGATGTTCGGCGAGCACCGAGCATTTCCGGGTTACTCGGGCGGGAACTCGGGTCTCCGCCCTGCATGTTTGGTGCTCTTTACAGAGCCAATGAACATGCAGGGATTGCCAGACAGTCACTGTAATGCCGCAGCCATGTTGTTTGTGGGCATTACAGTGATTGGCTGGCCGCACAGCGTCACCTCCCAGATGATCAGCCCGTCATGATTGGTGTGTGTGGGTGTCTGTGCGTGTGTCTGCGAGTGTGTGCGATGTCTGCGGGTGTGTGCGGTGTCTGTGCGATGTGTGTGGGTGTGTGCGGTGTCTGTGCGATGTCTGCGGGTGTGTGCGATGTCTGTGCGATGTCTGCGAGTGTGTGCGATGTCTGCGATGTCTGCGGGTGTGCGCGTGCAGGCAGACATAGGCCGATGTGACACTACTACTCCCATCGGCCTATGTCTGTCCCCCGTCCACTCGTGCCAGCAGGATCAGCTCGATGGGAGCAGTAGTTCCCATCAGCCTGATCCTGCTATATAAATTGCCCTATTGTGTCCCCAATAAATTTTAAATACATGTCATTGGTGGCCAGTGGTTACCTACAATAAATTAGTTCATACATTACCTGTCCCCGCCGATCGCCACCTAAAATAAAGTAAAAAATAAAAAACTACACCTATACTCACCTAGACACCTAATTCCCCGAAGCCATCGATCTCCTGTAATAAAATATAAAATAATAAACCACAACCTTATCCTTACCCCTCCGTAGTAGTCCACGAGTGTCCCACGATGATCTCCAGTTCAGAGCAGCCACATAGAATGTGACCGCTCTGAACCGCTGCCGCCGCTAAAATGATGGGGCCGTAAAGCAGCCCCGTCATTGCATAAGCGGGTTCGCCGGAGTTCAGGCAGCGCTGCTCCGGTTAGCTCCTTTACGGCCCTGCTGTATCGTGAGAAATTCCCACGGTACAGCAGTGCCGTAAAGGAGGTCTCCGGAGCTGCGCTGCCTGAATGCACTCCGGTGACCTCAGTCAGTGGCTCCCGCTGCCGGGAGCGGACGTGTTCCCGGCAGCGTGAGCTTACAGCAGCCATGCACAGCTGTCGCCATCTCCAGATGTGACAGCTGTGCATGGGAGATCAGCGCAGGAACGTGGAAAGGTAACTATTTTTTTTTAGTAAACTAAGAATTAAATAAAATTGTGTGTTTTATTTCAAATAAATTATTTTTTTCTGGGTGTAGTGTGTTTTTTCTTTTTAACACTTTGTAGGTTAGTAATGGTGGTGTCTTATAGACGCCCATCATTACTAACCTGGGCTTCATGGCAGCTGGCGCTGACATGAACCCCAACCCTATTACCCCCTGCCACCGCACCAGGGCAGCGTGGAAGAGCGAGGCTAAGTGCCAGAGTTGCCGCATCCTATGGATGCGCCATTTCTGGGGCGGCTGACGGCTGGTGTTTCTAGCCTGGGAGGGGGCCAATATTCATGGCACCCTTCCTGGGCTATTAATATCAGCCCCCAGCTGTCTGCCTAGCCTTTGCTAGCTATTAAATAGGGGGTACCCCACATCATTTTTTTGGGGGGTCCCCCATTTTAATAGCTAGTAAAGGCTAGGTATTCAGCTGGGAGCTGATATTAGTAGTCTGGGAAGCTCCGTGGGTATTACCCACTTCCCAGGCTTCAAACATCTGCCCCAGCCGTCTGCTTAACCTCCGCTAGAGCCTTAAATTATGGGGGATCCCACGCCAATTTTTTTTTAAATAAATCCTTTATTTTACCACTAAATGACATTTGAGGAGTTAATAAAGATGCAGTCCCTAAATTATAATTTTTTTTTTAATTAATTTTTCCCAAAAATTTTGACGTGGGCTTTGCCATATTTTTGTATGCCAGCCAGGTACAGCATCCAGCTTCTATGAACGCGCCATTTTCCGGGGTGGCTGCGGACTGCAATTTGCACCGGGGGGGCAGAAAGCTTGGGTCTCCCTGCGCTGCAGATTCCCTCCCCCAGCTGCCTAGTTGTACCTGGCTGGACACACAAATAGGGAGAAGCCCCGCGTATTTTTTTTTTTAATTATTTCATGAAATTCATGAAATAATAAAGAAAAAAAGGGCTTCCCTATATTGTTGTGTCCGGCCAGGTACAAATAGGCAGCTGGTGGTTGGGCGCAGCCCGTTCCTGCCTGCTGTACCTGGCTGAACACAAATATAGTGCGAAGCCCCAAGTCAATTTTTTTTTAATTATTTAAGGAAATTCATGAAATAATAGAAAAAAAATTGATGTGGGGCTTCGCCCTATATTTGTGTCCAGCCAGGTACAGCAGGCAGGAACGGGCTGCCTCCAACCACCAGCTGCCTATTTGTACCTGGTTGGACACAACAATATAGGGAAGCCCTTTTTTTCTTAATTATTTCATGAATTTCATGAAATAATTAAAAAAAAAATACGTGGGGCTTCGCCCTATTTTTGTGTCCAGCCAGGTACAACTAGGCAGCTGGGGGCTGGAATCCGCAGCGCAGGGAGGCCCAAGCTTTCTGGGCCCCACCCACTGCAAATTGCAGTCCGCAGCCACCCCGGAAAATGGCGCGTTCATAGAAGCGCCATCTTCTGGCGCTGTACCCAACTCATCCAGGGCCCTGGTGCGGTGGCTCACTGGGTAATAAAGGGGTTAAGGCCAGCGTGGCATTATCAGCTGGCCCTAAGCTCGAAATTCATGGGGTCACGCCAATATTAGACATGACCACCATGAATTTCTAGTAAAGTAATTCAAAAAAACACAAACACCCAGAATAAAGTCCTTTAATTGAAATAAACACACAATTCTTTATTGTTCTAAATTAAACTATACTTACCATCACGCCCATTCCAGCTGAAGCCAACGATCTCCTGCAATAAAAGAAAAATAATAAAGCAACCTCATCCTTACCTTTCCATGGTTCCCAGGACAGCTTCAGCTCTGCTACATCGAGATGACAGGCTGGACCGCAGCAGAACGCTACCATCCAGCCTGTCATCCCGCGGACACTGAGAAGCGCAGGCTTGCTTGCGCTCCTCAGTGTCTCTCTGTGACGGCATCCAGATGAGCCGAGGTCATGTCCAATGAACTCGGCTCACCTCATGCACGTCACTGACAGCGTGGGAAAATTCTCCTGCGCTCAGCGCTTCAGCGTGAGAATTTTCCCACGCTGTCAGTGACGTGAATGAGGTGAGGTCATGTCCAATGAACTCAGCTCACCTCATGCACGTCACTGACAGCGTGGGAAAATTCTCACGCTGAAGCGCTGAGTGCAGGAGAATTCTCCCACGCTGTCAGTGACGTCCATGAGGTGAGCTGAGTTCATTGGACATGAACTCGGCTCATGTGGATGCCGTCACAGCCAGACACTGAGGAGCGCAAGCATGCCTGCGCTTCTCAGTGTCCGTGGGATGACAGGTTGGATGGCAGCGTTCTGCTGCGGTCCAGCCTGTCATCTCGATGTAGCAGAGCTGGAGCTGTCCTGGGAACCATGGAAAGGTAAGGATGAGGTTGCTTTATTATTTTTCTTTTATTGCAGGAGATCGTTGGCTTCAGCTGGAATGGGCGTGATGGTAAGTAGAGTTTAATTTAGAACAATAAAGAATTGTGTGTTTATTTCAATTAAAGGACTTTATTCTGGGTGTTTATTTTATTTATTTTTTAATAAATCCTTTACACTAAATGACAAGTACAGTAAGCAACACTGTCACTGTGCTTCTTATATGTGTGACTGACATGTTTCTATCTATCTAATCTATGTGTGAAGCTCTATTCTGTCTGTTATAAATTGTCAGGTACCGATGCTGAATTGCCGGCCGGGTTTTTTAAAGAGACGGTGCATGAAAACACAATTATTTTTTTAAATAAATCCTTTACACTAAATGACAAGTACAGTAAGCAACACTGTCACTGTACTTCATATATATGTGACTGACATGTTTCTATCTATCTAATCTATGTGTGAAGCTCTATTCTTTCTGTTGTAAATTGTCGGGTACCGGTGTATGCCGCTGCTGAATTGCCGGCTTTTCGCGTAATACATTCTACATTATTCTTAGTTGTTTTACTTCATGTAGAATTAACCTACAAGGAAAGTAAGGGTTTATTTTCATTCCGATATTTGTGTCCCATTGACTTGCATTGGTTTCCTGTATCGGAATCGGCGATATCCGATACTTTTTGGGTATCGGTCTGATCCAATCCGATACGATATTTCCTGATATCGGAAGGTATCGCTCAACACTATCCTTAACATATTTCACAGGAAATCACTTTCACTTTCGTTTTTGAACGTTTTATTTTGAGCCTGTAAAAGTGGCTTAATACCTCTGACCACGTTGTTGACAGCAGTGACCTGGGGGTCAGAAATGCTTCCTGGGGCGATCCCCATGCTGTCCCCATGTCATTTGAGCACTGTCACTATCGTTTTGGGCACTTGTTAGGCTTTTAAAAGACTGCCGGGGGTGCCACCGCAAAAATGCTCGAGTCTCCCATAGACTAACATTGGGCTCGTTGCTCGGGTCGAGCACCCGAGTATCACGGCGAGCTCGGCCCGAGCTTCGAGCACCCGAGCATTTTAGTGCTCGCTCAACACTCAACAGGACTCAATGACTCAACAGGAGTACAAGGTAGGAATGGGCCTGGGTGTCTGAGAGCATTCGGGTAAGCCCCACTGGTCAGGGTGAGTGGGTAGGCCTACCGTTCTCTCTCTGCCCTTGCTGACTATCCCCCTTTTCATGGTGTGATAGCCCACGTCCCTGAGCTGGCCGTGTACTACGCCTGTATGACTTGCGACTCGGGCCTTAGGTACCTGTTGCTTCTCCTTGCTGTACCGGTCCCTCTGTGTGGCGGAGCCTCCAGGCTTCTTAGGCCAAGGAACCTGAAATCCCTTGCGGGTTGGTTTTCTGCTGCAGGGCTTGCAACCCTGACAGCCTCGGACCCCAGTGTCCGGTTGTGTAGTTCTCTCTCAGCCAGGACCGGCTCTCGTCACCTCTGTCCCTGGCTTGCTGTTCCTCCTGTGCCTCCCGGACTCCTCAGCTGCTGCTGACCTGTCCCTTTCCTGGGAACCCTTCTGGATGCTTTAGAAGTGGGTCCTGGTCTCTCTAACCCTGCCCTCAGTTCCAGCTTTTATAGGGGCAGCCTTTTCCCCCTACTGGCCTGCGACAGGAGGTGCTGCATGCTAATGGTCCCTGACCATGGGACCTCCCTCCTGCTCTCAGACACAGCCTTTAATAATTTGTGGCATCCAGGCCTGGGGTGACACATTCCCCCCTAGTAAATTTTAGTACTCCGGGACTAAACAAGAAACACAAATACAGGGTATAAATGCATGACCAAAACACAACAGGGAAAGAAATAACAAGCAACACAACATATTGAGTTCTTTAGGTCACAGTATGGTCTGTGACCGGGTGTCCATATCACCAACAAAAGAAGAGGGTCACAGTATGATCCGTGACCCGGTGTCCATTTCACCCCATAAGGTTTTGAGCGAGGTGGGGACCTGTCCCTATAAACCCCAAGTTCCTGGCCTTGGGCATGGCGGCAAGGCTGAGCTACCTACTTTGGACCACAAGGAGGCCACCCCGGACAGGTTTTTCTTCCGTGGTCGTCTTCGAAAGAGGGCACCAAGTGCAACTATCTACATGGTAGTTCCGGTTATTCACTGTCCATAACCTGTCAGTCCATTGCATCTAGGAAAACTGGAGAAACATTATTAATAACCAGGGTACAAACATAACACATTAAATATATACATGATACATTTAGATCTTCCAGCGAGCTGGTATTTGACCCCTAGTGCTCCGGGTTGACCTACGTAACCCACTGTCTGGTGGTGGTCTAACCTGGCTTTCCCCACTATCATTTAGGGTACAGCTACTAGCTGGGTTTACAGGCAAGGCAGGCAGCTGTCTGTGGGTCCTTTGGCTTACAGCAGGCATGGCAGGCTCACTGTCAGCAGAGGGTTGACTCTCCTGGGCTGCCGGCATGGGTTCTTCTGCCTCTGGGGCTGCTTGTTCTGCTTCTTCTTCTGTAGGCTCCTGCTGGGTAGGCTGAAGGAAGTGTAGGACGGGTACCACTATGGCATCGTTTATTCGAGTCCAGGTCCGGGGGAACTCTCCGAGAACTGTGTTGATTATTTCTTCCTTGTCCTCTGCGGGTTCAAGGTCATCTTGATCTTCACTTGGACTCTGTAGTTGCTCGGGGCTCTGTTTTAGGTGGTCTCTGGAGACTGTGCTAGTGGTTTCTCCTCCATCCTTGGTAATCACACATACCTTCGGGTTGTTGTGGTTGGACTGCAGCACTGTGTATGGGTCCCTCTCCCACTGGTCGTCCAGCTTGTGAAGCCTTCTCTTCCGCTTCAGGACCTGCTCACCAGGTCCCAGGGGACCAGCAGGGGCATGTTGGTTGAAGAGCCTCTCTTGCTTTTCTCTCGCTTGAGCCAGACTCCTCTCCACACTCTCCTGTACCTTCTTGTACTGTAGCCGCCGTTCCGTATCCCAGTCTGTGTCTGGGGAGGTGTCCTCGGGTGTCAGGACTCCCATCTCCTGGTCTATCAGCAGCTTACCTGGTCTTGCTCGCATCAGGTAAGCCGGGGTGCAGTTTGTAGCATTCACCGGGATATGGTTGTACAAGTCAATCAGGTCTGGCAGGTTCTCCGGCCACAGGCTGCGTTCTTCCAGGGGCAACGTCTTGAGGAGATCAATGACGATATTGTTCATTTTCTTACACAGCCCGTTGGCTTGCGGGTGGTAAGGCGTTGTCCGAATCTTCCTACAGCCGTAGAGGTTGCAGAACTCCTGGAAGACTTCCGCCTCAAACGCTGGACCTTGATCTGTCAAGACCTGTTCCGGATACCCGTGTGGACGGCAGAAGTGTTGTTGGAAGGCTCTGGCCGCTGTTTGGGCTGTCAAGTCTTTAACAGGAACCACCACCAGGAACCGGGAATAGTGGTCCACTATTGTCAGGGCATAGACGTAGCCCGACCGGCTTGGAGCCAGTTTCACATGGTCCAGAGCTACCAGCTCAAGAGGCTGCCTGGTGACGATGGGCATCAAGGGTGTCTTCTGGCTGGTACGGTCCTTCCTTCTGAGGTGGCATGGGCCGCAGTCCCTGCTCCACTTCTCTATGGCCCCTCTCATACCGATCCAGTAGAACCGCTCTCTCAGCAGGAACTCCAGTTTCTTCCACCCGAAGTGTCCCGCTCTGTCATGGTAGGCCTCCAGGACTATTGCTGCATCTCGTCTCGGGACCACTACTTGCCAGGTCAGCTTGTGCATCCGGTGGTTGACAAGCCTTCTGCACAGCTTACCTTTGTAGAGGAATAGCCTGCTTTTCTCCTTCCATAACTGCTTGGCTTCCTCTGGAGCGTCCGGGCCAGGGCTAGCGTCTGCCTGGGTTAACAGGTCTTTCACCAGGTGAACTGCAGGGTCACTATCTTGCGTTTCAGCCCAGCCATGGTGGGGTTGAACATGACGGTGGTTAGGTCTTTGTCTCTTACCCGGTGAGAATACTGAGTGGCCCCACACCGGTGGAATGCCGGGAGCTCTACTTCCTCTTCCGAGTCCTCTTCTCCTTCAGGTAGGTGGGGCATCCTTGATAGGGCGTCTGCGTTGGCGTTGGTTCTGCCTGCCCGGTATTTGATTGTGAAGTCATAATTTGATAGCCGTGCCATCCACCGCTGTTCTAGGGCACCTAGTCTTGCATTGTCCAGGTGTGTCAACGGGTTGTTGTCTGTGTACACAGTGAACTTTGCGGAGGCCTGGTAATGCTTAAACCGTTCTGTGACGGCCCACACCACTGCCAAGAATTCTAGCTTGAAGGAGCTGTAATTCTCCGGGTTTCTTTCAGTGGGCCTCAGCTTCCTGCTGGCATACGCGATCACCCTTTCTCTGCCCTGTTGGTTTTGAGACAGTACGGCTCCCAGCCCCACATTACTGGCTTCTGTGTGGAGGATAAAAGGCTGGCCATAATCGGGGTAGGCCAGGATCTCATCCCCCGTGAGGGCCATCTTCAACTGGCGGAAGGACTCCTCTTCCGGCTTGTCCCACTTGAAGGGTGGCTTTTGACTTCTGGATTTGGATTGACCTATCAGGAGGTCCTGCATTGGAGCGGCCATCTTAGTGAACCCGGGGATGAACCTTCAGTAGTAGCCTACCAACCCGAGGAACTGCCTCACTTCTTTGATGTTGGAGGGGCTTGGCCAGCTCTTGATTACTGTGACCTTGTCGGCGTCGGGGGCTACTCCCTCAGCACTCACCACGTGCCCTAGGTACTGGACCATCGGTTTCAACAGGTGACACTTTGATGGTTTCACCTTCAGGCCATAGCCTGCCAGGGCTTCGAACACCTCTGCCAGATGTTTTAGATGGTCCTCGTAGGTCTTCGAATAGACGATCACGTCGTTCAGGTAAAGTAGGACCGTCTCAAAGTTTCGGTGCCCTAGACAGCATTCCATCAGCCTCTGGAAGGTCCCTGGTGCGTTGCAGAGTAGTGTTGAGCCACCCCCGTAGTGTTCGAGTTCGGTTCGGTTCGTCGAACACCCGTGTGTTCGCCGAACTGTTCGTCGAACTGTTCGTCGAACACCTTCGAACACCGTTAAAACCAATGGCAGGCAAACAAAAACACATAGAAACACATAGAAAACACCTTCAAAGGTGTCCAAAAGCTGACAAACTGCTCAGAAGACACAACTAACACATGGAAAAGTGACAAGTACATATAGTCATGAGAAAAGAAAAGAGGTGGAGGAGTAAAAGGAGGGGGAGACACAGATATAGGCATGTCATGCCCTTCTAAAATCCAAAAAGTGAGAAACCGACACGTTCAGTCCGCTCCTGCCCGTGCCACCTCCGTGTCGCCGGGTTTGTGCCAGAGCCACGGTGAACCCTGACGGCCAGCCCCCCTCTCCCAATACTGGTGCCTGTCCGCTGGTGGGTCGAGCGAGCCCCCCTGTGGTGGAGGCAGCTCTAAGCTTTTTAATTTAAATTGTCTCTCTAATTTGAATGAATACACTTTAAATCCATTTACAAGGATCTATTGGAGGGCAAGTCTCATGCCAGCAGCCGCGTAATTCCAGCTCCAGTAGCGTCCACTAAAGCTGCTGCAGTTAAAAAGCTTTTATAAGGATCGAGCTCGGCTGTCCACCGCAAGGCATCCTACTGCCAGTCCCAGCCCCTATGCCTTGGGGTGCCTCCTGATGCTCTTCACTGAGTATCCCGTGGTCCCGAAGTATTTCCTTTGAAAAAATTAAGTGTCCAAACTACAGGTGGTGTAGCTTGCTTAACAGCCGGGATAATCCGCTGACTAGCAGACACTGCTACTAGGCACAAAGTATTTCCTGGGCTAGATGCAGTTAAAAATTTGTAATTAGATACTCTCGTTGGATGCTGAGAAAGCATTCCATAGAGTCTCCTGGCACGCCATATATGATTCACTTAAAAAGCTTGGGGTAGGGGTCTAGGGGACCCTTTTATAGCCAAAATCACGGCCCTGTATCGCAATACATCACCTAGGCTGAAGATAAATGGAACTGTAGCACCCTGAGGGCTCGGTTGCTACAGAGGTATTGCACCTCACCCAGAGGTGTGATATCTCACTCTCAGGTAAGGATGGAGTGTGGATCAGGACCCGACACCTGCATGCATTACACCACATTGCCGTGGGGCAGGGCGACCAATATGCCCCTGAGATGGGCACGACAGTCCCTGTCCCTGGCTGGAGTGGGGGGAGGGAACACTGAGGAAGGGGAACCCTGTAGTGCAGGAGCAGGGAGGAAGCAGTTCCTGGGTGCATTGAGAAGGGAGCATAAAAGGTGGGCACCATCTTAGTTCAGTGCAGAGAAGTCTGAGCAGAAGTGGCAGGGAGCAGGGGCTCTGCATGAGCTCTGCTCCGGAGGCGGGCCTAGTAACAGAGGCCCAGGCCTGGAAGAGGGAGAAGGAAGGAAGAGGAGCGGAGAAGGCTCCAGGAACGAGGAACGAAGGGATCCCAGGGGTGCGGACGGGCGAGTCGCCACCGCACGCCCGAATCCACCTGCATGGAGGGGTCAGGCCAAAGGGGGAGACCGGTCCCCGAAACTAGTGGAGGCAGGAAACGACCCTCAGCTAGAAACCGGAGGCTGTGACATTTTATGTGGCGCAGCCCCTCGCTACACCCGCTAGGAGGGCAGCACATAGGGTCAGGGAAACTGGCGCCAAGTTTACCAAGAGGAGGCCCGAGGCAGCCGGACAGAAGGGTTGGTAAGAAAGGCCAGACAAAGGACACACAAAGGGGGTCCTGTGAAGTGCTCCAAAGTTATCTGGGAGTTGTCTGAGCCCCTCACCTGGTGAGCACAGTACGACGTGGGCAGCCGTTACCTGCAGACGTGGTCTGGATAATAAGAACTGTGAGTAAAGGCCCTGGACTGCATCACTGACTCCGTGTCGTTACTGCTGCTGCCCTGCACCATCACCCCCATCCTCCGCATACACTGCCCTGAGGCTATACTCCTCCCGTGGGGAGTTATGCTACGCTCTGCTGCACCCACAACACCAGCCTCAGCAGTCTGCCCTGCAGCGGCGGTTCACTCTGACCGCAATCCACGGGTGGCGTAGTCGGACATTTAAACATCAAAACCACATAAATAGTTCCGCCACTGGTTTGACCACCCTGAGCCACGGAACCGGGTCGCCGCCACGAAGACTACAACCACCAGCATGCACCAAAAAGGGTCCGGCTCCGGGTGTCCCAAGGCCCAGGGGGTGCATCAGAACATTTTCATCACCTTTCACAATCACCAATGGGACAAGGCAGGGATGTCCTCTGTCCTCTCTCTTATACATCCTAGTGACGGAGCACCTGCTCTCATCAATTCACCATAACCCCAATATTAGGTGGATTGAGGTGGGAGGCACCGAGAACAAGTGCTCTCTATTTGCTGATGATGTACTAGTATATATCACTCAATCACATATATCCATCCATGCTGTTATGGCTGAAATAGATCACTTTGTTACATGGTCAAATTTTAAAATCAATGCAGCGAAGTCTGAGGCCCTCGATGTCTCCCTCCCCAAATCCATATAGGATTCCATCCAGTCCAACTTTCCCTTTGCCTGGCCCTCACAGGGTATCAAATACTTAGGAATTCCTATTCATAGAGACCTCTCCCATCTATGTTATCTTAATTTTGGGCCCTTTATTGAACAACTCCATACAGACCACGGTTGGCAAGTTAGAACTGTAAGATTCACTACGTGAACCACTGGTGTTTTGTGGAAAAGCACATGTACACTGTGTTCCAAATTATTATGCAAAAAGTGTTTAGGAGTGATAAGGGAAGAATTTGTTTGTTTGTCAGTTAAACTCATTGATGGTGATGTGTGTCAGGGCTCTTTATATCACTGTAAGCAATTGCAGACACCTGTGCTAATTAGTTTGGCAGGTGTGTCCAATGAAAGGCAAGACTACTTAAGAAGGCTGTCTCACATTATTAAGCAGCCTACATTTTCTGCCAAAATGGGAAAGAAAAAGGATGTGTCGGCTGCTGAGAAGCAACAAATTGTGGAGTGTTTAGGTCAAGGCATGACTACAATCAACATTGTGCAATGATCAGGATGAAGTGTCTTGGCAATCAAGAAGTATGTAGCTGATTCACAGTACACACGTGTGCGTGCTGATAAGGGCAAATTAAGGACTCTTTCCTACAGGCAATTACGTCAGGTTAAAAGAGCAGCGGCAAAAAAGCCTTGTCATAGCAGCAGACAAGTTTTTGAAGCTGCTGGTGCCTCCAACGTCCCCCGAACAACAAGATGCAGGGTCCTTCAGAGGTTTGCAGCTGTGCATATGCCATCCTGTCGACCTCCTCTATCCACTTCACACAAGCAGAAACGGCTCCAGTGGGCCAAACATTACATGAAGACTGATTTCAAAACTGTTTTGTTCATGGATGAGTGCCGTGCAGCGCTCGATGGTCCAGATGGATGGAGTGGAGGGTGGCTGGTTGATGGACACCCCACGCAAACACGGCTACAGCGCCAACAAGGAGGAGGTGGAGTAATGTTTTGGGCTGGAATCATGGGGAGAGAGATTGTCGGCCCCTTTAGGATCCCTGAAGGCGCTAAAGATGAACTCCATAATGTATGTGGATTTTCTCAAACAGCACTTCCTGCCATGGTTCAAGAAGAAGAACCATGTATTTCACAGCAAGATCATTTTTTTGCATGATAATGCACCATCTCATGCTGCACATAAAACATCTGCATCTCTGGCTGATATGGGCATAAAAGGGGACAAACTTATGGTGTGACCCCCATGCTCCCCTGACCTCTACCCCATTCAGAACCTCTGGAGCATCATCAAAAGGAGTGTCTATGATGGCGGGAGGCAGTTCACATCTAAGCAACAGCTCTGGGAGGGTATTCTGTCCTCATGCAATACAATTGAAGCAGAAACCATCCAAAACCTGACAAATTCAATGGACGAGAGAGTTCAGAAGCTCCTTTCGAACAAGGGGTCCTATGTGAAAATGTAACATCACCTAGAATAAAGTTTTGAGTTGAAAACTGTTTGATTTCAGTTTCTAATAACCTGCTAATGCTTATAATTTCAAAAATGACCATTTTTTGGTCTTTATTAAAATGAAAAGTTTGATCGAAAAGTTTGGGGGATCTAAGAGTGTGGCAACCCAGTAGTAATGATTACTTCGAATTCTAACAATATGAGGGTCATGTTGCAGGTAGTGCAGCAAAAGGCACTTATGTGTCTTGCGCATCTCGGAGCCCCAAAATTATTTTCCCGGGCTAGATGCAGCTAAAAATTATTATTAATTTTAAATCTGGTGGAGCTTAGTATAGATGGGCTAATAGGATCAGTGCTGCACACTGCTACAAAGCCCAAATTATTTTCCAGTCAAGATACAGATAAACATGATTAGTAATTTGAAAGCTTAAAACGGTTGGTAGGGTGATTTTAACCAATCATCAAGCTTTTGCTCTCCCCAGGATGACACAGGGGTAGAAAAGTCATTTCTGATCCATGATTTGTTCATCTTTATGAACGTGAGTCTGTCTACATTATCAGTGGAGAGCCGCGTGCGCTTATCTGTCAGCACACCACCAGCAGCGCTGAACACACGTTCAGACAGAACGCTGGCTGCGGGGCATGACAAGATCTCCAAGGCGTAAGTGGCTAGCTCCGGCCATTTATCCAGATTGGAAGCCCAAAAAGAGCAAGGGTCCAGTGACACAGTCATGGCTTCAATGTTTACTTGGAGATACTCCTGTACCATCGTCTCTAGGCGTTGACTATGTGTCAGACTTCTTGTCTCCTGTGGCCTTGCAAAGGATGGGCTAAAAAAGTGGTGAAATGATTCCGCAAAATTGATGTTACCAGCAGATACTGTGGTTCTGTTATGGTTTGAGTGCTGAACACTTGACGGTCCCACGGTTGGCAAGTTGGAACTGTGAGATTCACTACGTGCACCACTGGTGTTTTGTGGAAAAGCACATGTAAGATTCTGCAACAGTCTCTGCTGATACTCCTGCATGCGTGCATCCCTTTCTATGGCAGGAATAATTTCTGCAAATTTACTTTTGTACCGGGGATCTAACAGTGTGACAACCCAGTAGACAGGATTATTTCTAATTCTCACAATTCGAGGGTCATGTTGCAGGTAGTGCAGCAAGAAGGCACTCATGTGTGTTGCGCATCCAGGAGCACCAAGTCCCTGTTGTGTTGGTGGCGAGGTAACAATCATGCTTCCTTCCTCTGTCCTCTCCCCCCAACCTCGCACAACAGAAATGTGATCAAGGTCTCCCTCATCTGATGAGTCTTCCATCAGTTCGTCCTCCACTTCTTCCTGGGCTCCTGCACCTTCCTCAATAGATTGGCTGCTACCATGCACCCTGGTAAAACCATCTCCCCCACCCTCACATGCCTGCCGCCTTGGTGCTGCCGACCGTCTGGACCTTGCAGATGTTAGCCCTTCCGCATACAACTCCTCCTCCTCTACTTCCTCCACCTCCTCTTGTGACACCACCTGACTTCGAATTCTGTTTAACATGTGCTCCAGCATGTAAATCACCGGAATAGTCATGCTGATAATGGCATCGTCAGCACTAAACATCTTCGTCGCCATTTCAAAACTGTGCAGAAGCGTGCATAGGTCCCTGATCTGAGACCACTCCTCCAGCGTGATTTGCCCCACCTCTGGATCTCGTTGGCCCAGGCTATATGTCAGAACGTATTGCACCAGGGCTTGTCGGTGCTGCCACAGTCGCTGCAACATGTGCAGAGTTGAATTCCATCGGGTAGGCACATCGCATTTTAGCCGGTGAAGTGGCAGGCCCAACGACTTCTGTAGAGATGTAAGTCGCTGAGCTGCGGGATGCGAACGGCGGAAGTGAGCACACAGCGACCATGCCCTCTGCAGAAGGCCATCTAGTCTGGGATAGTGGGCTAAAAATTGCTGGACAACCAGGTTCAACACGTGAGCCATACAAGGCACGTGTGTGACATTGCCCCGGCGAAGGGCCGCACCCAGGTTTGCAGCATTGTCGCACACGGCCTTCCCTGGTTTCAGGTCCAGTGGAGACAACCATTCATGAAATTGGTTCTCCAGAGCTGACCACAACTCCTCAGCTGTGTGACTCACATTTCCCAGACATTTCAAAGTAAAAACCGCCTGATGACGTTGAGCCCTACTGCCAGCATAGTAAGGAGGTGTGCAGGATCCCTTCTGCGCAGTTAGAAAGCTTGTGGGATGACCAGACAGGCTTTGGGTGCAGGTGGAAGACCGAGAGGAGGTGGAGGAGGCAGAAGCAGTGGAGGAACTTTGACATAAAGAGGATTGACGCACAACTCGTGGGGACGGCAAGACTTGGACAGCAGCCCCTTGTCCTGCTGTCACCATAGTTACCCAGTGCCCAGTCAGCGACATGTAACGCCCCTGTCCATGCCTACTCGTCCAAGTGTCTGTGGTGAAATGCACCCTGTCACACACAGAGTTTCTCAAAGAAGCGGTGATGTTGTGTGCGACATGCTGGTGGAGCGCAGGCACACCTTTCTTTGAGAAGTAGTGCCGACTGGGCATCTGATACTGGGGCACTGCGACGGACATAAGGTCTCGAAAATCCTCTGTGTCCACCAGGCGGAAAGGCAGCATTTCTGTAGCCAAGAGCTTGCAGATGGTGAAATTCAACCTCTTAGCTTTCTCATGGCTAGGAGGAAATGGTCTTTTACTTGTCCATATCTGAGGGACCGAGGGCTGGCTATTGTGCTTAGACGGGGTTGATAAGGGTGTCCCCGGCAAACTGCCGGTCTGTGAGGAAGATGCAGGCGGACATGTTAGGTTGCCTTGATCCAAAGGTGGTGCTATCGATGTCGGACAGCGCTCAACACCAGCTGGTGTTACCACCTCCAAAGAAAATGATGACCTGCCAATCACTCTGGCTGTTGCGGGTAAAGAGGTGGCAGGTCTGCGCCCCAAAACAGGTGTGACTGCTGTCCCCCCAGTCACAGAGGATGAAGAGGCCGCGGATGCACAAGATATGGCAGACGGTGGTTGGCCCGGCCGGCTAGGCGGCATTGTAGCACACTGAGCTTCCCACTGCAACTTATGCTTCATGTCCATGTGCCGGTTCATGCATGAAGTACTCAAACTATGTGTTTTTTGGCCTCTACTTAGCTTTTGCTGACAAATGTTACAGATAACACGAGTTGGGTCATCTTTATCGATCTGAAAAAATGCCCAGGCTATGCAAGGCTTAGCACCCATGCGACCTGAAGAGCCACCACGACTTGTGGTGAGAGGCAGAGTTGTGTTTGAGGATGCAGTTGTTGACGTGCTTCTAGTACTACGTCTCTGTCCAGGAAGGCGCAACCTGACCTCGTCGTCACTAGCATCTTCCTCCACCTCCTCTGCTGACCTCATCTCTTGGCTGACTGTGGGTTGACAGTAAGTGGGATCTCCAACCTCATCATCATCACCCTGTGCGTTATCACACCCGTCGTCCTCAGAGCCAACCTGTTCCTGCCCTGACAAAAAACTAAAGTTGTCGCTCCAATCAGGTATTTGAGTCTCATCATCGTCTTCCTCATTGTCTCCACCAACAGGAGTTACAGTTTGGGAATGAGGGTCTACATTATGGTCAGAACCTTCTGCGTCTGGTCCTGGATCCGATTCATAAAGATTCTGGGCATCAGTGCAGATCATTTCCTCGTCTGGATTCACAGAAGCGCTGGAGTCGACCTCTGATTCCCAGGCTATAGTATGAGTAAACAGCTCTGCAGACTCAACCATCTGTTCTACCTCATACTCAGACGGGCAACTGGAGATTTGGGAGCTGTGAGGAAGCAAGTGCAATTGGGGTGACACCTTTGAGGACTGGAGTATTTGTGATGTTGAAGTTGATGTGGAGGAGAGCCCACTTAAAGGAGCACTTGATATCCGTTGAAGCACCTGCTGTTTTTGTGCCTCATCTGGAATTTGTAGCGATTGGCGTGGCCGTAAGAAAGGGATCTTATCACATTGTCCGCTAAAAGAAGTAGACATTTTAGTTTGGCTGGAAGATGGTCTTTCTTCTGCAGATGTTACTGTTGCTTTAACACCTACCCCACGGACACAACCTTTTTTCCCCTTCCCAACACGCCTATTCCCCTTTCCACCAGCAGCAGGCCTTTTTCCACTCATTTTGGTGGTTAACTAATTCACAACTCTGGAGTTGTTTGCACAAAAAAACAATGGATGGGAACTGAGCAGAGCTGAGTGGCCAAACTGTGGTATTAGGCCAAAACTATTGGCTGGGTTAGATGCAGAAAAAAATTATATTCAATTTGCAACCTGATGGAGGTCAGTATAGATGGACTAATAGAGAAAGTCCCACACACAGCTAGAAGCCCAAATATTTTTTCAGAGGTAGATGCAGAAAAAAAATATATTCAGTTTGCAACCTGATGGAGGTCAGTATAGATGGACTAATAGAGAAAGTCCCACACACTGCTAGAAGGCCAAATATTTTTTCAGCGCTAGATGCAGACAAAAAATTATTTTTAATTTGCAAACTGATGGAGGTCAGTATAGATGGACTAATAGAGAAAGTCCCACACACTGCTAGAAGGCCAAATATTTTTTCAGAGCTGGATGCAGATAAAAATTATTTTTAATTTGCAACCTGATGGAGGTCAGTATAGATGGACTAATAGAGAAAGTCCCACACACTGCTAGAAGGCCAAATATTTTTTCAGAGCTAGATGCAGACAAAAAATTATTTTTAATTTGCAACCTGATGGAGGTCAGTATAGATGGACTAATAGAGAAAGTCCCACACACAGCTAGAAGCCCAAATATTTTTTCAGAGGTAGATGCAGAAAAAAAATATATTCAGTTTGCAACCTGATGGAGGTCAGTATAGATGAACTAATAGAGAAAGTCCCACACACTGCTAGAAGGCCAAATATTTTTTCAGCGCTAGATGCAGACAAAAAATTATTTTTAATTTGCAAACTGATGGAGGTCAGTATAGATGGACTAATAGAGAAAGTCCCACACACTGCTAGAAGGCCAAATATTTTTTCAGAGCTGGATGCAGATAAAAATTATTTTTAATTTGCAACCTGATGGAGGTCAGTATAGATGGACTAATAGAGAAAGTCCCACACACTGCTAGAAGGCCAAATATTTTTTCAGAGCTAGATGCAGACAAAAAATTATTTTTAATTTGCAACCTGATGGAGGTCAGTATAGATGGACTAATAGAGAAAGTCCCACACACAGCTAGAAGCCCAAATATTTTTTCAGAGGTAGATGCAGAAAAAAATTATATTCAGTTTGCAACCTGATGGAGGTCTGTATAGATGGATTAATAGAACAAGTCCCACACACAGCTAGAAGCCCAATATTTTTTCAGAGGTAGATGCAGAAAAAAAATATATTCAGTTTGCAACCTGATGGAGGTCAGTATAGATGGACTAATAGAGAAAGTCCCACACACTGCTAGAAGGCCAAATATTTTTTAAGAGCTAGATGCAGACAAAAAATTATTTTTAATTTGCAACCTGATGGAGGTCAGTATAGATGGACTAATAGAGAAAGTCCCACACACTGCTAGAAGGCCAAATATTTTTTCAGAGCTGGATGCAGATAAAAATTATTTTTAATTTGCAACCTGATGGAGGTCAGTATAGATGGACTAATAGAGAAAGTCCCACACACTGCTAGAAGGCCAAATATTTTTTCAGAGCTGGATGCAGATAAAAATTATTTTTAATTTGCAACCTGATGGAGGTCAGTATAGATGGACTAATAGAGAAAGTCCCACACACTGCTAGAAGGCCAAATATTTTTTCAGAGCTAGATGCAGAAAAAAATTATATTCAGTTTGCAACCTGATGGAGGTCAGTATAGATGGACTAATAGAACAAGTCCCACACACAGCTAGAAGCCCAAATATTTTTTCAGAGGTAGATGCAGATAAAAATTATTTTTAATTTGCAACCTGATGGAGGTCAGTATAGATGGACTAATAGACAAAGTCCCACACACTGCTAGAAGGCCAAATATTTTTTCAGAGCTAGATGCAGACAAAAAATTATTTTCAGTTTGCAACCTGATGGAGGTCAGTATAGATGGACTAATAGAACAAGTCCCACACACTGCTAGAAGCCCAAATATTTTTTCAGAGGTAGATGCAGAAAAAAATTATATTCAGTTTGCAACCTGATGGAGGTCTGTATAGATGGATTAATAGAACAAGTCCCACACACAGCTAGAAGCCCAATATTTTTTCAGAGGTAGATGCAGAAAAAAAATATATTCAGTTTGCAACCTGATGGAGGTCAGTATAGATGGACTAATAGAGAAAATCCCACACACTGCTAGAAGGCCAAATATTTTTTAAGAGCTAGATGCAGAAAAAAATTATATTCAGTTTGCAACCTGATGGAGGTCAGTATAGATGGACTAATAGAACAAGTCCCACACACTGCTAGAAGCCCAAATATTTTTTCAGAGCTAGATGCAGAAAAAAATTATATTCAATTTGCAACCTGATGGAGGTCAGTATAGATGGACTAATAGAATGATGCTATGCCCAAAAGATTTTACTTCACTAGGTGCAGTAAAAAAATTGGTATTCTATACACAGGTGGTATATCTTGCAACACAGATAGGCTACTCCACTGACTAACACACTCTGCAATAGGCCAAAAAGGATTAGCTTTGCTAGATTCAGCCAAATGCTGTGAAAAAAACTTGCACAGCACTGGCACAGACCTGCCTGGCAAAAACTGATAGGAACTGATGTAACCTAGTCCTTAAAAGGACTGCAATCACAACTATTCCCTACTCCCAAGCTATCTGTAGATTTGTGCGAAAATTGGCTTGAAATTAACAAGGTATAGCGCACACAGCAACAGCGGTGCCGTCTAACACGCAGCTGCAGCAGTGAGAAAATGGTGGCGACGGGGAAAATGGCTTGGTCTTATAGGGCAAGGACATGTGACATACACTGCCAATGACACATGCCCTTGCTTGTGTGAAAAAAGCACTTCGCTCCGTGTGTGCGCTGCTGATAGGCTGACAGATTGCACCTCCCCACTGTAAATGCGGGAAAGAGAAAAAAAAATGGAGATCTTCATTATTCCTGCAGAGATCCATCCCCTGCCCCTCCCCCCACCCCGCTGTACACTCAAACTGCGTATTAACATTAATTTTCATCATTACTGAGAAAAAATCCAGTTATGATTTTGGTGCACGAACAGTTATCGAACATAACCTCGAATAGCCGAATTTTTCTCAAATCGTTCGTGTTCACCAAACGGCTCGAACACCTCCCAAAACAGCTCGAATTTGAGATTGGCGAACAGTTCGTGTAGAACAACGCTCATCTCTATTGCAGAGCCCGAAGGGCATACAGTTGAATTCACTCAATCCCATCGGGGTGGTGAAGGCGGTCTTCTCCCTGTCAGCCTCTGCCACAGGAACCAGCCAGTACTCGCTAGTAAGGTCCAAAGTAGAGAAGAAGTTAGCTGATTTTAGGGCTGCTAAAGACTCCTCCATCCTAGGTAATAGGTACGCGTCTTTATGGGTGATACTATTGATTTGTCTATAGTCCACGCACTTTCTCCTGGTACCGTCTTTCTTTTTTATCAGAACCAAGGGGGCTGCCCAGGGGCTACAGCTATCTCTAATGACCCCCGCTTCTTTCATTTCTCTCAGCATGCCCTTTGCGTTCTGATAATGTGCAGGGGGTACAGGTCTGTGTCTCTCTTTTATTGGTGGATGGCTCCCCGTGGGGATGTGGTGTTCTACTCCCTTTACTCGGCCAAAGTCTAGCGGGTGCTTACTAAAAATTCTCTCGTACTCCTGAACCACGCAGTAGACTCCTTGTTTTTGGTGCGAAGGAGTGGAGTCAGCACCCACATGGAGTTTCTGGCACCAGTCCTCCTTGTGTTTCTGGGAGCCATTACCCTCTACCGGGGGAGATGGAGGCAAGGGTTCCACGACCCTGATAGCATTGTGTTCGACGGCAAACAATTTGGCTAGTGTAGCGTACCGGAGAAAGTGTACTTCCCTTTCCCCGATGTTTAAGATCCGGACGGGCACCCTTCCATGGCGGACATCAACCACCCACTGGCTGTCAAAATGGTGGGCCTGCTGTCTGAGTACACGGGTTCTACCATGGCTTGGTAGTCTCTCCCTCTTAACCCGATTGCGGTCCGACACCAGATCATCATTTCGCTTTTGGGAGGCACCAGACAGTTCTACCTGTTGCCGTCTCATCAGGGCTCTTATCTCTTTCTGGAGGACCCTCTGTTGGCTGGAGCTCGCATTCATCGCCACCACCTGCTGCAAAATCACAATTACTTCTGAAAGACAGTTTTCAATCACATTAGTACCCAAGGTTATTTTAGGGTGACTTTCACAACGGTCAATGTCCACAATGATCACTCCCTGTGCCGGCAGTTCCACCTTACCAATCTTGATGGTCATCTCTCTGAACCCCACCTGCGGCATGGGTTGGCCATTGCTGGCGATGATGCTTAAGTCATCTTCTGGATAACGGGTTATATCCGCGTCACTCCAGTACCGCTTGAAAAGTACGTAGGGGATGGTAGTCACTTGAGACCCGGTGTCCAGCAGTGCACTCATGGGGATACCGTCCAGCACTACGGGTAAGACTGGGCGTCCCCCCACGTACTTATCACGCCAATTAGACGGGCCTGATGACCTTATGCCTGGGGGTTGGCCCTTTGCCCCAGGTCGGACCCATTTAAAGTACAGTACCTTGCTATGTGTCCTGGCTGACTGCAACGGCGGCAAATCGGCTTTCCATCCTCAGTGTAACGGTCGGCGGGCCTCCCTCTGAACGACGGGATCCTCCTCTGTCAACGCCACGGGACATCCTCCGGACTGGAAGCCAGCTTGATTGGTCTTGACGGTTCCACCTGCAATAACTGTACGGTCCTGGTCAGTGCAGCCACACTCTTTGTTAGCTCCTGGACCTGACGGTGCAGGTTTGCAGGCTGGGATGGATTTAGGGCCTGTGCATCAGCCCCCACAAGGTCTGAGGGGTAGGGCGCCGCCCCCTGGTTGTAAGTGACGGCGGTTTCTCGAAGCACCCAAATGGCCCTATCCTTGAACTGCGCAAAAGTCAGATCGGGGTTCTGTAGGGCCATAAGGCGCAGCTGGGTTCTATGGGCGCTAGACAGCAGACCTTCTATGAACTGGTCAGTCAACAGTTTATCAGTGTCCTGCACGCTGCCAGGGCCAGCTTGCTTTATTGCTCCCAGAGCTTCTTGCAGGTTCAAGGCATAGTCTCTGATACTATCTTGGACTCGCTTCTTACAGCCATAGAACCACATTTTGATCTCTGCTGAGGTACGGGTGTCAAAGGTACCCCGCAGCCGGGTCAGAATGTACTTTACAGTCCTTTTCTCCTCATCTGACCATGATTTCACTTCCCGCTGGGCTGCACCGGTTAGCTGCCCAGTCAGAATGCTCACTTTCTGTTTTTCTGTCAGGGGATAAGCTTTAAATAAACTGTGCAGTCTTTCTTTAAAGTCAGTTAAGGTATGGGATTCCCCTGAGTATTGGGGCAGCCAGGCCGCTCCGGGGATGTAGGGCATGGAGAACGGCATCACCGCTGCTGCAGCCACGCTGGTGGTAGAAGGTCCCTCCGCGTCCGTCATCTTCCTCCCCCTTAGTTAAGTGTGGCCTACCTTCCGTTGATCCTCTTCTGTAGGCCGCGGCTCCACTGGTGCTGCTCCAGGCGAGGACCTTGCGTCGCGTCCTGGTGACGTCAGCGTCGCTCTCACTCCTTCCAGGACCTTGCGCAGCGTCGATGCGTAGGGCGGGGCTTCAGGTCTCGCGCGGTTTGGACGTTCACGCCCCTCTGGACTCTCACTATTCTGAGCTAACCCCACCCCAGATCCAGTTTATAAAGGGCAGATTTCTCCCCTCCCTGGACTGAGGCAGGAGGTGCTGCATGCTAATTGTCCCCAACCAGGGAACCTCCCACCTGCTCTCAGACATGACATTGCTGTCACTGTGGCGACCAGACCTGGGGTGCCACAACAAAATATGGGATCTCATGCTTTCACTGCAAGATGGGCAATACAGGGTTTTTCTATAAGTTTGCACCCAACTTTTGCTAGAACCTTTAGGGGGCCATTAAGAACACTTGTCAAAATTTTTGGTAATACTTGTTATTTAGTAAAATAATGTCTGTGGCTGCTCATTTTTTCTTAAAATATGCAGCCACAGACTGGTGATAGTTTCTATTTAAGGACACGTTCAGATGAGCTTTAATCTGTGCAGTCTAGGTTAAAATCGGACAGCAAATCACCAATGTTATTGAATCGTGCTGTTCAGTCTACAGCTTTTTCACACAGACCGAATGTTTGTGGGAAAAAAATTGCAGCATGCCCTGGTCTCTTTCATATTTCATGTATGGCACTCATTTGTAGCTAATAAATGGAGCAAACTCAGGAACTGAGCCCGCTCTATTCCCGGCAGATGATTGATATGTTATTCAGCCATCATCTGCCACTAACAACTGCAGAGTGGAGCGGAGCTCCGCTCACAGCTGTTTCCCTTGCTTCTGTCAATCTCAGACAGTGACATTAACGGCATGTGGCAAGTTCAGCAACCCACAGCCCCACCATGACCATTTTGCAGGGTGCCGATGGGTTGCCATGTTAGTTGTGGTCCTGCCAGTCATAACAGTGCTCAGACTGTGATTTGTGCTATATGCAGCAATACTGTTGTATTGCTGTATATAGTATGAGTGATCGAACGATAGCAGGGTCATGTCCCCTATGGGGACTAAAAATTAAAAAAAATAAAAAGTAAAGAAAAATATTAAAAAAGTTTTACAACTATTAAAAAAAATTATCATGCATTTTAGTGCATTTTTTTTTACATATGTTTTATTGGGTTTTTGACGCTGTGATTTTTGTCTCTTTTTAATGCGTTTTAAATTTAGCTTCTTTTTTTTGGATACTCTGCCTCCACCCCAAAAAAACCTTCCGTAGTCCCATAGACTCTTGGAAAAACTCGACTTCTGCACCACTTCCTCACCAATCACACATTAACAGTTCTCACTGAACATCATATCACATACACAGCCATCAGCTTTTGTTTTGGCCAAAAGATGTTTTAAGCCTGCCACAGTGACA
Source organism: Phyllobates terribilis (assembly GCF_046119375.1). NCBI lineage: Eukaryota > Metazoa > Chordata > Amphibia > Anura > Dendrobatidae > Phyllobates > Phyllobates terribilis. Next base: position 571,924,496 of record NW_027362763.1, read on the forward strand.
AGACTCTTTGGCAGGGCCTTACTCTACTCTAACCAATACATTTTTTTTAAAATATCCAATACTCTTTTTAGGTATATTTTTATAAATTTCTCTTTAAGGTCACATACATTTTTTTAAAATGACCAATAACACCAAATACAAGGAACAGATACCGTCACACCATGGCCAGACTACATATTACCACCACATAGTGACCGAATAGTACCACATACAAGGAACAAATACTGCCACACCATGACCAGACCACATATTACCACCACATAATGACCAAATAATAATACCACATACAAGGAACAAATACAGCCACACCATGACCAGATCACATATTAACACCACATAGTGACCGAATGCTACAATACTGATCATTAATAAATACTGTGTATAGTGTAGAGGTAATACAGTAATCACCAGTGACATTATAGAATCATAGAATCATAGAATGGTAGAGTTGGAAGGGACCTCCTGGGTCATCTGGTCCAACCCCCTGCTCAAAGCAGGATTCACTAGATCATCTCAGACAAATGTCTGTCCAGCCTCTGTTTGAAGACGTCCATTGAAGGGGAACTCACCACCTCTCGTGGCAGCCTGTTGCACTCATTAATCACCCTAACTGTCAAAAAGTTTTTTCTAATATCTAATCTGTGTCTCCTCCCATTTAGTTTCATCCCATTGCTTCTAGTCTTTCCTTGTGCAAATGAGAATAAAGATGATCCTTCTACAATGTGACAGCCCTTGACATATTTGTAGACAGCTATTAAGTCTCCTCTCAGTCTTCTTTTTTGCAAGCTAAACATTCCCAAATCCTGCAACCGTTCCTCATAGGACATGGTTTGCAGACCAGTCACCATTCTGGTCGCTCTTCTCTGAACTTGCTCCAGTTTGTCTATGTCTTTTTTAAAATGTGGTGCCCAAAACTGTACACAGTATTCCAGATGAGGTCTGACCAAAGAGGAGTAAAGACCGATAATGACTTCACGTGATCTAGACTGTATGCTTCTGTTAATACATCCCAGAATTGTATTTGCCTTTTTTGCTGCTGCATCACACTGTTGACTCATGTTCAGTCTATGATCTATTAGTATACCTAAGTCTTTTTCACATGTACTGTTGCTTAGCTCTATTCCTCCCATTCTGTATATGCTTTTTTCATTTTTATTGCCCAGATGTAGTACTTTGCATTTTTCCCTGTTAAAAACCATTCTGTTGGTTGCTGCCCACTGCTCCAGTTTATTTAGGTCTTTTTGAATCCTCTCTCTCTCTTCTCTAGTATTAGCTATCCCTCCTAGCTTTGTGTCATCAGCAAATTTAATCAGTTTACCCTCAATTCCTTCATCTAAATCATTGATAAAGATGTTGAACAATACAGGTCCCAGGACGGAGCCCTGTGGTACCCCACTTGAGACATTCATCCAGCTGGATGTGAAGCCATTTACAACCACCCTTTGAGTCCGATCACTAAGCCAGTTATGAATCCACCTAACAGTTGCCTGGTCCATTGCATACTTGGTCATTTTTTCAATGAGGATGGTGTGAGAAACTTTGTCAAATGCTTTGCTGAAGTCAAGATATACTATATCTACAGCATTTCCCTGATCCACCCAGTCAGTGATTCTGTCATAGAAGGAAATTAAGTTAGTCTGACATGACTTGTTAGTTACAAACCCATGCTGACTCTGGTTAATCACTTCATTCTTATCCATGTACTTACATACATGTTGTTTAATAATTTGTTCAAAGATCTTTCCTGGTATAGAAGTCAGACTCACCGGCCTATAGTTCCCTGGGTCCACCTTCTTCCCCTTTTTGAAGATAGGAACAACATTTGCTCTTCTCCAGTCTTCTGGGACTTCTCCTGTTCTCCAAGAATTTTCAAAGATTATGGAGAGTGGTTCTAAAATTTCTTCTACGATCTCCTTCAGTACTCTGGGGTGTAATTCATCTGGACCTGGAGATTTGAACTCATTTATGTTAGCTAAATATTCCCTCACAATCTTTCTGTTTACAGATAACTTGGAGTCCTCTATTCCTTTAAAAGGACAGTGAAGATCAGTTGATGTTACATTGTCTTTCGGAGAGAAAACAGATGCAAAATAGGAATTAAAAAGTTCGGCCTTCTCAACATCCTCTCTTACCATTTCTCCATTTTCATCCTGTAAAAATCCTATAGCATCTTTGACTTTTCTTTTACTTTTGACATACCCCCAAAATCCTTTTTTATTGCTTTTGACATCTCTTGGAAGCCTTAATTCATTGTCAGCTTTAGCTAACCTGATACGTGCCCTGCAGGATCTGCAGACTGCATTATAATCTTCTTTAGATATGCCTCCCTCTTTCCATTTAATAAACATTTCTTTCTTTCTTTTTAGCATGTGTTTAAGTTCTGTGTTCATCCATCCTGGTTTCCTTAAATGCTTCCCATTCTTCCTACTTTTCAGGATTGTTAACGATTGTGCTTTGAGAATCTCATTTTTAAAAATTTCCCATCCTTCCTGGACATTTTTGTCCTTAAGGACATCCAGCCATTGGATCCCTCCTATTCTCTTTCTGAGTCTCTTAAAATCTGCCTTTCTAAAATCTAACCTTGAAGTTTGAGTCTTCACATGTCTTCCTCCTCTAGTTATCCAAAATTCTATAATAGCATGATCGCTGCCTCCTAGGGTCCCAGCCACCTTTACCTCCTCAACCATTTCCTCCCTGTTTATAAGGATTAGATCCAAAGTAGCAGATCCCCTTGTTTTCTCCCCTACCTTTTGGAAGATAAAGTTGTCAGCAAGAGAGGATAAGAATTTGCTTGACCTGTTAGTTTTAGTTGAGAGAGATTCCCAACAAATGTCTGGATAGTTGAAATCTCCCATGACCACTACGTCATATTTTTTGGAGAACTTGGTCATTTGATACATAAAGAGTTCATCCATATCTTCAGCTTGCCCAGGTGGCCTGTAGTAAATGCCTACAATGGTGTCCTTTCCGTTGTTCTCTCTGTATATAGTGTCGGTGTATAGGTAATACGGTAATCACCGGTGACATTATAAAAAGGAGCTTTGTTTATAGTGTCAGTGTACAGGTAATAAAGTAATCACCAGTGACATTATACACAGGAGCTCTATATATATTATATAGTGTATAGTGTAAGTCTATAGGTAACACACAGACTCACCAGTGACGTCTCGACTTGAAGTCCTTCACCTTTTGCTTTTCTTTTTCATCCAGCGCAGACAACCATCACTTCTTCCAGCCAGGACTTGTCTCTGCAGAAAATAACACACAGTTATCTACTTCTACCCTACGCAGCTGAATACAGAAGTGCACCCACCATTAATATATAATTAGTTATTATGCACCTCACCATTTCAAATATAAATTGTTATTCACCACCGTGCCTTACTAACTATAAAGAGCCACTTTCCCCACCCAAAAAATATGTAAATTAAATATATTAAATTAATTAACACCTGTACTTTTTCCCCCAATTCAATACCAGTCACACTCCCTCATGCTCAACACCCCCCATTCTGTACCTCCCGCTCCCCCGATTCATTATATTTACATGCCCCACTCATCCCCAATTTATTATGTCATGTCCTCTCTCTCTGCTACCCCTACCCTCTGTTCATTATCAACTGCTCTCCCTCACCCTGAATTGATCATCATTTGCTCTCCTCCACACTCAATTTATCATTATTTGCCCCTCACCCCAATTCATCAATTGCTATCCCCCACCCTCCACCCTCAATGCATCATCATTTGCTCTCACCCACCATCAATACATCACTTGCTGTCCACCATCCCCCGTCTCAATACATCATTTACTCCCCCTCAATTAATCATTTGTTCCCCCCACCCCCCACGCTCAAGTCATCATCATTTGCTGTTCCCCACCCCCCACCTTCAACACATCATTTTGCTGTCTTCCATCTTCAATACGTAATTTGCTGTCCCCCATCCCCCACCCTCAAATCATCATTTGCTGTCCCCGTTCCCACCTTCAATACATCATTTGATGTCCCTCACCCTCAATTCATCATTTGCCGTCCCCATCACCCACCCTCAATTCATCATTTGCTGTCACCCGTCCCCCAGCTTCAATTCATCATTTACTCTCCCACACCCCCGTCATAGAAATATTGAAACTATTCTTTCTTCCCCTGGAGCCCTCTCACCCTTCCCCTCTAGTATTTGTCAGGGGAGAAGAGATGACAATCTATGCAAATTATCACCCACAACAGAAGTGGCTTGGACAGATGCTGGCACAGAGAAAGGTGCTATAACCCCAATTGGCATGTGAGTGTTTTTCCTGAGGCCTGCAACAATTTACATCTAGCTGAGGAGGACGCAGCTCTTTAACTAAGACAATTCCCCAGCTGCAAAATTCTGGATTTTCGTCACAGAAACGAAATATGGAATAACTAAAGTTCCATACGTCCGATAATGATGTGACCCATATTTTTAGTGACCGGGTCAGCTAAAGAACAATATGCTTATTTTCCCATAGTTGTGAGCCCCTCCGGGAAGCTGTTGTGCAAAAGTAACAAAATAGCAGACCACATGTCATGTGTGGTCTCTAGAGGAAGGTAAATTCATAACGGGAAAAATGGTATCACTTTCGGGCTTCCACGATCAACCAACGATGAGTTATCACAAAAAACAGATATCTTAATCAAAATGTGAAGGCTGGAGCCCAGCCCATGTGATGTCAGCACAGGGGATGTGTGGGCAGGTCTCCCCTTAGGCATAAAAGAATCCACGGAGGATGGATCAGTACTCATTGCCGGGAGTATACGTATCATAAGCAAGGGCTCACGTTCGAAAACGGTCTAATCATGTGGAGTGTCTCCCCTCCAGCTACATTGAATCGTCCCTGCGATCATATAGTAATTTTCTTCTTTAATCCTTATTATTTTGTGTAACTGCATGTGTATTGTATTGTCTCCATTTGTAAAATCTTGTATATTTTTCCTAAGCACTGCCTCCCTTTTTGGATTAAATATAAAATTTAATAGTCCTGTTTCTTTTGCTCTGTAATCGTTTCCTCCCCCGAAGCCATATACGCTACCAGAAAAGCAGGTGTCCGACCAGGACTGTAATATATTTCAAATTTGGTCGATGGTGGCAGCGAATAATATTAATTAGGCTATTGTGAAGCTGGCAGTAACCATACGGGACGTATACACATATTACATGCGTTGGAATCCGGAGGTGTGACGCCGTACGCTTTCAGCTTGCTTGCCGATAGCTACATAGTGAGCAATTGGGATCGTGTGCTCACAACTACCCGCTTAATCCTGTGAGATCCTGACAAAGTGACGGCAGCGGCGAGATATTGTGTGATTTCCACGGTGTCGTCACTGGCATCCCTGACACCCCCAATTCATCATTATTTGCACGCTCTCACCTCAATACATCATCATTTGTGCTCCCCCACAATCCCCTCAATACATCATCATTTGCTGTCCCTCACCCTCAATTCATCATCCTTTGCTTTCCCCTATACCCATTTAATTAATTTTATTTAAAAAAAAAAAAGAAGTTTTTCATACTTACCTCTCATACGATGCCTGTAGCTCCACTTTTGGACTGTTATACTATATACGAGATGAAATGCCTAGCTTAAAAAGGGGGTCCACGCCCCTGTTTGTGACGTGCCTCGTGGGGTACTCGGCAGCCGGGCCTCTGGTTGCTGGGGGATATCACCGTGGCTGGCCCGGTCCGTGACCCAGAGCGGTCAGTAAAAGGGGGAATAGTTTATAGGGGATTTGGGAAAGTTCGTGACGCCACCTGTGGAATGTGGCTAAGGGGTGCCGCCGCTGCGGAGCAGTCCTCTGGAGCTGGTGTTACGGCAGCAGGGATGGTGTGGCTCTCCACAGGTAGAGCTAGCTCCAGGGCAGCGTAGGGTGTAATGGATGGTGGTGCAGGGGAGAGACGGCAGGACAGTCCCGGAGGAAAGACGGACACTCACACGGGGGTAAGCTTCATTACCTTTACTGGTGATGCGGCAGGCACGGTCCAGGGTACTCCAGGTGAAGGGCACACTTTTGGACTCTCCCCAGTGAGTGGGTATAGGGCCTCCTGATCCGTTGCTTTACTCACTAAGCTTCTGACCTGCCTAAAGCTAGGCCTAGCTTGGTTACTGTCTCTCGTTGTACCTGCTGACCTGGTGGTAGGGCCTTCTCTTTGGAGATCACTCTCCCTGGACGCTGGGACCTCCGTGACTCCTAGCCCTGGTACTGTAATCAGCGTTTGGTGAACCTGGGACCTGTAGTCCTCCAGGGGTCTCGGTGGTTCCTACTGGGTATAAGTAGTCCCTGTAGGTGCGGACCCGGTGTCCGGTATATATATCGGGGTGAGCCTGGTATGCTCTCTGCTCAACTCTGAGCTGTGTTCCTCTCTGTCTGAACACTAAACTAACTGAGCTGCCTGGCTCCACCCTCCCTATATATATCCCTAACGGGCTCTCTCTGCTGGTCTGAGGTGGTAGGGTGGAGGTGTGTGAATGTGTGAGGGCCTCTTGTGGAGAAGTCTATCCATGCACCCTTCTGGGTTCTGTGGCACCAATGCATAGCAGGGTGCCACATTCCCCCCTAGTAAAACTCAGTACTCCTGGACTGAAGCATTTTTCAAAAACAGGTTAACAATAACATTAACATTTTTTCCCTTTATGGGAGGCACTTTGCTTGAACGTTACAGGTATCAAAAAGTCAAGTCCTTGTCCCAGCGCAGTGTTCAATTGTACCTCTCCCATTCCTTGCAATGCAAGCGCAAGTATGCAGCCTGCCACCCACCCACCCACCCCCAGGCTGCAATACCATACTGCTTGCTTGCTTGCACTTGAAATTGGGCCTTTTAGGCATGTGGAGGCGGAATCTGGCAACCACGTCATGGCTGTGTTGGTGGTCTGGTATCCATACTCAGTCCCCAGCCGCCCGGCGGCCGGGTGTCCACACTCGGTCGCCATCCGCCCCGCGGCCAGGTGTCCACACACGGTCCCCAGCTGCTTGGGGGCAGCCGGGTGTCCATAAACGGTCCCCAGCCGCCCCCATTTCTCCTTGGAACATCCCCCCCACACACTTTTCTTAGCCCGGCCTGCTTTAGGGCAGCATTGGACGAGCCCACCAGAGAACCAGACTCCTCCGGTGGGCCCTGGCTTCTCCATCAGGGGAGTTGAGAGTGCCAAGGTGAGGACAATGATGATGATGATGATGATAGAAGTTAGCATCTGCTTTGTTTTCTCGGAATGCAAGCGGATGTATGTAGTAGCGGCTAGGCCTGAGGTGGTCAGCGTTTCGGCGCATATCCTACCTCCTCCGAAGATTGCTGGATGTTTTCCTGCTACTATCCCAGTTCTATGACTCCCGTTAAAACAAAGCTTCAGGTGATAAATGATGGATGAGGTAGTGGCAAAGGAGAAAGAGCAGGAGGAACAGGGACCATTCACATCAATATCAGGCAAGTCAACCACATATGTCTTGTAGGATATGTTTCTGTAACAAAATGAGCGGTTCGGCTACACAGTTATAGGGCATACAGTGAGTGCAATGCCTACCAAAAATTTTGAGGGACTCCAATGCCCCTTGGAAATGACATGGAGGTCAGAGGGCCTTAACTAAACCGTTATTTCCATTTATAGCAACTGGGTCTCCTGTACACTGTTGGCCTAAGCAGTGAATGGAAGGCTTTCCAAAAATTATGAGGAACTGCAATGCCCCTTGAAACAGACGTGGATTACAGCGCACTAAAAACCTTCTACCCATTATTGGGGAGTGGGTCTCCCTTAGTTTTCGCCTTTTCATTGAAAAGCAAAAGCTGACTAAAATTAGGAGGAAATGCAATGCCCGTTGGAAGAGTCGTGGAGGTTAGAGGTAATTAAAAACAACATTTCAATGCCCCTTGGAAGAGCTGTGGAGTTCAGAGTGGCTTAAAAAAGACGCTTTTAATGCCCCTTTGAAGAGACGTGGAGGTCACAGTAGCTTAACAAGACAGTTTTAATGCCCCTCAGAAAAGACGTGGAGGTCCCAGTAGCTTAACAAGACGGTTTGAATGCCCCTTGGAAGAGACGTGAAGGTCAAAGTAGCTTAACAAGATGGTTTTAATGCCCCTTAGAAAAGTGGTGGAGGTCGCAGTAGCTTAACAAGACGGTTTTAATGCCCCTTACAAGAGCCATACAGTACAGCATATTACAAACATTATTCCCATTATTGGGGAGTGTGTCTCCCATAGTCTTTGCTTATGCCTTCCAAGCAAAAGCTGCCAAAAATTAGGACGGAGGAACTTGCAATGCCCCTTACAAGAGCCATGCAGTACTGCATTTTACAAACATTATTCCCATTATTGGGGAGTGGGTCTCCCATAGTTTTGGCTTATGCCTTCCAAGAAAAAGCTGCCAAAAATTAAGAGGAAATGCAATGCCCGTTCGAAGAGTCGTGGAGGTTAGAGTTAATTAAAAACAACATTTCAATGCCCCTTGGAAGAGCTGTGGAGTTCAGAGTCGTTTAACAAGACGGTTTTAATGCCCCTCAGAAGAGACGTGGAGGTCCCAGTAGCTTAACAAGACGCTTTTAATGCCACTCGGAAGAGTGGTGGAGGTCCCAGTAGCTTAACAAGATGCTTTTAATGCCCCTCAGAAGAGACGTGGAGGTCCCAGTAGCTTAGCAAGATGCTTTTAATGCCCCTCAGAAGAGACATGGAGGTCCCAGTAGCTTAACAAGACGCTTTTAATGCCCCTTGGGAAAGTGGTGGAGGTCCCAGTAGCTTAACAAGACGCTTTTAATGCCCCTCAGAAGAGACGTGGAGGTCCCAGTAGCTTAACAAGACGCTTTTAATGCCCCTAAGAAGAGACGAGGAGGTCCCAGTAGCTTAACAAGACTCTTTTAATGCCCCTCAGAAGAGACGTGGAGGTCCCAGTAGCTTAACAAGACGCTTTTAATGTCCCTCGGAAAAGTTGTGGAGGTCCCAGTAGCTTAACAAGACGCTTTTAATGTCCCTCAGAAGAGACGTGGAGGTCTCAGTAGCTTAACAAGATGATTTTAATGCTCCTCAGAAGAGACGTGGAGGTCCCAGTAGCTTAACAAGACGCTTTTAATGCCCCTCAGAAGAGACGTGGTGGTCCCAGTAGCTTAACAAGACACTTTTAATGCACCTCGAAAAAGTGGTGGAGGTCCCAGTAGCTTAACAAGACGCCTTTAATGCCCCTCAGAAGAGATGTGGAGGTCCCAGTAGCTTAACAAGATGCTTTTAATGCCCCTCGGAAAAGTGGTGGAGGTCCCAGTAGCTTAACAAGACGCTTTTAATGCCCCTAAGAAGAGACGTGGAGGTCCCAGTAGCTTAACAAGACGCTTTTAATGCCCCTCAGAAGAGACGTGGAGGTCTCTGTAGCTTAACAAGATGCTTTTATTGTCCCTCGGAAGAGACGTGGAGGTCTCAGTAGCTTAACAAGACGATTTTAATGCCCCTCAGAAGAGACGTGGAGGTCCCAGTAGCTTAACAAGACGCTTTTACTGCCCCTCGGTTAAGTGGTGGAGGTCCCAGTAGCTTAACAAGATGTTTTTAATGCCCCTCAGAATAGACGTGGAGGTCCCAGTAGCTTAACAAGACACTTTTAATGCACCCCGGAAGAGTGGTGAAGGTCCCAGTAGCTTAACAAGACGCCTTTAATGCTCCTCAGAAGAGACGTGGAGGTCCCAGTAGCTTAACAAGATGCTTTTAATGCCCCTCGGAAAAGTTGTGGAGGTCCCAGTAGCTTAACAAGACGCTTTTAATGTCCCTCAGAAGAGACGTGGAGGTCTCAGTAGCTTAACAAGACAATTTTAATGCCCCTCAGAAGAGACGTGGAGGTCCCAGTAGCTTAACAAGACGCTTTTACTGCCCCTCAGTAAAGTGGTGGTGGTCCCAGTAGCTTAACAAGACGCTTTTAATGCCCCTCAGAAGAGACGTGGAGGTCCCAGTAGCTTAACAAGACACTTTTAATGCACCTCGGAAAAGTGATGAAGGTCCCAGTAGCTTAACAAGACGCCTTTAATGCCCCTCAGAAGAGACGTGGAGGTCCCAGTAGCTTAACAAGATGCTTTTAATGCCCCTCGGAAAAGTGGTGGAGGTCCCAGTAGCTTAATAAGATGCTTTTAATGCCCCTCAGAAGAGCCGTGGAGGTCCCAGTAGCTTAACAAGATGCTTTTAATGCCCATCAGAAGAGACATAGAGGTCACAGTAGCTTAACAAGATGCTTTTAATGCACCTCGGAAGAGGCGTGGAGGTCCCAGTAGCTTAACAAGACGCTTTTAATGCCCCTCGGAAAAGTGGTGGAGGTCGCAGTAGCTTAACAAGACGCTTTTAATGCCCCTTACAGGATGGAGGAACTTGCAATGCCCCTTACAAGAGCCATGCAGTACAGCATATTACAAACATTATTCCCATGATTGGGGAGTGGGTCTCCCATAGTATTTGCTTATGCCTTCCAAGCAAAAGGTGCCAAAAATTAGGACGGGGGAACTTGCAGTGCCCCTTACAAGAGCCATACAGTACAGCATCTTAAAAATATTATTCCCATTATTTGGGGAGTGGGTCTCCCACAGTCTTTGCTTATGCCTTCCAAGCAAAAGCTGACAAAAATAAGGACGGAGGAACTTTCATTAATGGCAACATGGACCACGGTCACCCTGGTGGTATAGTGGTGGTGGAGGATAAGGAGAAGAACATAAAACAGCCGAAATGAGGAAGCGTATACCCATGTGTGGGTGTGAAGCGGTGCATGTGAATACACCTCCCGAAATAACACAGTGGATTTGACTTTATGTTACTCTGCAATCCAGCCCATCTTAGACCTCAGTTCACATTGCTTGGTTTTTTGTCTTGTTTGCATTCTGTGCAATTTAAGGGTGTGGCATCCCCTTTGTTGAGCTGATTAGTATATATGTAGCTTACCACGGGCCTAGGTGGTCTGGAGTTGGGACCCGGTCCTATTTGTCTACCCTTTTATATGCATTACTTCAACTTTGATATACAGTAAGGTTTTTAATATAGACAGTATAGGTACCGTCCCAATTTAGGGTCACCTTGCCGCTGGTGGGACGGCTTGTATACTTTTTTTGATCAAAAATAGTTCACTAAGTACCCTATATTTATTATGCAACTTTGCTTTACATTTATATATAATGATGGTAGGGTATGAGATATATTTTTGTCTTTTGTAGATTTTGCTTCTTTTTGCTAGTGTGAACATGCTTCTATTTCTTGCATGTCTACCATCTTAGACCTCAGTTCACATTGCTTGGTTTTTTGTCTTGTTTGCATTCTGTGCAATTTAAGGGTGTGGCATCCCCTTTGTTGAGCTGATTAGTATATATGTAGCTTACCACGGGCCTAGGTGGTCTGGAGTTGGGACCCGGTCCTATTTGTCTACCCTTTTATATGCATTACTTCAACTTTGATATACAGTAAGGTTTTTAATATAGACAGTATAGGTACCGTCCCAATTTAGGGTCACCTTGCCGCTGGTGGGATGGCTTGTATACTTTTTTTGATCAAAAATAGTTCACTAAGTACCCTATATTTATTATGCAACTTTGCTTTACATTTATATATAATGATGGTAGGGTATGAGATATATTTTTGTCTTTTGTAGGTTTTGCTTCATTTTGATAAGGGTCAGCTTGTCAGCATTGTCAATTGACAGGCGAGTGCGCTTATCAGTTATAATTCCACCAGCGGCACTAAAAACCCCTTCTGATAAAACGCTAGTGGCAGGGCAGGACCTCCAAGGCTACAGAGCAAGTTCATTCCAAGTGTCCAGCTTGGATACCCAATAATTAAAAGGCACAGAGGAATCACGGAGGACGCTGGTACGGTCGGCAAGGTACTCCCTCACCATCTTTTGAAACTTTCCACTCCTTGTGAGAGTACCCCGCGCTTCAGGTCCTGTAAGCTGGGCGGGTTTCAGAAAACTGACCCAGCACATTGACAGTGTTCCCCTGCTTTGCTGGATTGGAGTTGCCTCTCTCTCGCTTGTACGCCTTGGTTGGTCAACGAACTGTGACCTCTGCCGCTAGCGTGTTCAGATGGGAACTTTTTTAACAGTTCTGCAGTAAGGGCCTTCTGGTACTGCCCCATTTTTGTAGAACTCTCCACCTCAGGAATAATAGAGTGAAAGTTCTCCTTTTAGCGGGGGTCTAAAAGTGTCACCAACCAGTAATGACTGTCACCCAACATTTTGACAACGCGAGGGTCACGGTTAAGGCAGTGTAACATAAAGTCAGCCATGCATGCCAGACTGGTAACGGGCAAGACTTCCGTGTCCTCACCAAGATGACGACTGACCATGCTCTCCTCCTCCTCCCCCCTGTCCTCAGGCCACCCACGCTGAACCGACGGTATGACAGTTGTACAGGTACTACCGTCTACAGCGCATGATACAAGCTCCTGTTCTTCCTCCTTCTCCTCTCCCTCATTGTCCCCCAATGCACGTTGGGATGAGATGAAGCTGGGCTGTGAGTAATCGACCGCTACGGCTTCTTGATTCATCTCATCATACTCTGGCTGCAATGCCTCCTCTTTAATTCTCTGCAGAGAGCGTTGCAAAAGACAGACAAGTGGAATGCTGACGGTAATGATAGCGTCATCGCCACTCACCATCTGGGTGGACTCCACAAAGTTTGTCAAGATGGTACATATGTCAGACATCCAGGTCCATTCCTGAGGTCTTATGTGTGGAGTCTGACCTGAATATCGACGGCCTTGTTGCAGCTGGTACTCCACAACTGCTCTCTTCTGCTCACAAATCCTTTGCAACATGTGGAGGGTAGAGTTCCAACGTGTGGGGACATCACACACCAGTCGGTGTGACGGAAGCTGCAAATGCTGCTGTAACACAGCAAGGGCGGCAGAAGCTGTAGCCGACTTGGGAAAATGAGCTGACAGGTGGCCTACTTTGACGAGCAGATCTGGCAACTCGGGGTACGATTTAAGAAACCGCTGAACCACGAGGTTAAGCACATGAGCCAGGCATGGTACGTGTGTGATCTCGCCTTTCCTCAGAGCTGCCACCAGGTTACGGCCATTGTCACACAAGACCATGCCTGGATGTAGGTTCAGCGGTCTCAGCCACAGATCTGCCTGCTCTTTCACAGCTGTCCTCAACTCACAAGCAGTGTGAGGTTTCTCACCTAAGCTTAGGAGTTTCAGCACAGCCTGTTGCCGCTTGGCGGAGGCAGTACTGCAGTGCTTCCAGCTTGTAACTGATGTGGTGTTATCTGAGATGGAGGCTGAACATGAGGAGGAGGAGGATGATGCGCAGGAGCTGTACACTGTGGGGGCAACTCTGACTGACATAGGGCCCGCAATCCTCGTGTGGGGAGGATGTGTTCCGTCCCAAGGTCCGACTGGGTCCCGGCTTCCACTATGTTTACCCAGTGTGCCATCAAGGAGATGTACCGTCCTTGGCCACAAGCACTTGTCCACGTGTCCGTTGTCAGGTGGACTCTCCCAGTAACTGCGTTGTTGAGGGCACGGCAGATGTTTTCGGACACGTGCTTGTGTAGTGCGGGATGGCACACCGGGCAAAATAGTGTCGGCTGGGGACCGAGTACCGAGGGACGGCCACCGCCATAAGGTTGCGGAAGGATTCCGTCTCCACCAGCCTAAAAGGCTGCATTTCCAACGCAAGCAGTCATGAAATGTGCGAATTTAGGACTGTGACCTGTGGGGCGTTAGCTGCGAATTTCCGCTTTCGTTCAAAGGTCTGGGATATGGACAATTGAATGCTGCGGTGGGACGTGGACGTGGATGTTGATGATGTTTCTTGAGAAACTGCCATAACAAGTGAAGACTGAGAGGAGGGGGCATCTTTGTATGCAGTATGGACAGGGGATTGCCTTGCACTCACAACAGGGGGTTCTATTGCACGCACAACAGCAGAAGAAGCAGTGGTGACACCCGCTGACACTGGTCGTGGACCCTGGGGTTCGCCCCACAAAGTCGGGTGCTTTGCTGCCATGTGCCTGATCATGCTGGTGGTGGTCAGGCTGGTAGTTTTGTCACCCCTGCTGATGCTGGCATGGCAGGTGGTACAAATGGCCTTTTTGGGGTTATCAGCAGAGTCTTTAAAAAAATTCCAGACTCTGTTAGACCTATCGGTTGTACTGGCAACGTCCCTCGTGTTGGTGTTACGGGCAACGGTTGCCCACCTTCTGTCTGCGGCCACCACACTGCTTCTTCTTGCCTGTTGGGGTACTCTGCCTCCCTCCCCCTGTCTGCTGCTGGCCTCACTCTGCATGTCCTCCTGCCACGTTGGGTCAGTTACTAGATCATCCACCACCTCCTCCTCTTCCACTTGCGCACCACGATCCTCCTCCTCACTTCCTGGCAATTGTGTCTCGTCATCATCCACCTCTTGTGACAAATTACCAGCGTCGACTTCCTGTGGCCGTGGCTGTTCAAATATTTGGGCATCGCTACATGGGATCTCCTCTTCCACCACTTCAAGCGTAGCAGGCGAGGGGCACAAATCTGGAAATGGACCAGTGAACAGCTCTTCAGAGTGTCCAAGTGTGGGATCAGTTGCTGTCTGACGACACTCGGCATGGTGGGAGGAAGGAGCATCAGGGTGAGGAGGAGTATGCGGTCGAGACTCACGGCTACTAAGAGTCGACCGTGTGGAAGACAGGCCATAGGTGGTGGTGCCCAGGTAACTGGAAGTATTATCTGCTATCCAATTAATAACCTGTTCACACTGATCAGTTCGCAATACTGGTGTTGTTCTGTGCTTCCCTAGTAATTCGGTCAAGAAGTGGGAGCGAGAAGATGTGGCTGTTGGTTGTGGCACATTTTCACCTTGGCCACGGCCCCGTCCTCTGCACGCACCATCACCAGAACGTCCACTTCCACGTCCCTTGCCACGCGCCTTGCCCATTGTAAAGGAAGTAAAATAGCTTACACTCGCACTATCAATGGAAAAAGGGTAATAGAAAGTAGATTAGAACCGTGGAAGAGGAAAACCACAGTTCTATTTCTCTGGCCTACACCCGACTCTTTTAAAGAATCTGAACAATCAAGGAGAAACTATTACTGTTTTTCTTTACGGAAAAAATACCAAAAGCTGAATAATAGAGATTTCTTACCGTGGAACAGCAAAACCACAGTTATAATTGACTGGTGTATACCAGACTTTTTTAAATATATATATTTGCGGCTGAACAGTGAGCGACACACTCAAACTGTTTTTTTTTTTTAGATACAAATGGCCCAAAAGTGGATAATACAAAGATTTGACCCGTGGAACTGCAAAACCACACTTGTATTTCTTGGGCCTACACCAGACTATTTTCAACAGATATATTTGTGTCTGAACAATCAGGAGACACTATTATTTATTTTTTACGGCAAAAATTGCGAAAAGCAGGATAATAGAAATTTTTTACCGTGGAACTGCAAAACCACACTTGTATTTCTCAGGCCTACACCAGACCATTTTCAACAGATATATTTGTGTCTGAACAATCAGGAGACACTATTATTTTTTTTTTACCGCAAAAAATGCCCAAAGCAGGATAATAGAGATTTTTTACCGTGGAACAGCAAAACCACAGTTATAATTTACTGGTGTATACCAGACTTTTTTAGATATATATATTTGCGACTGAACAGTGAGCGACACACTCAAACTGTTTTTTTTAGATACAAATGGCCCAAAAGTGGATAATACAGAGGTTTGAACCGTGGAACTGCAAAACCACACTTCTATTTCTCTGACCTACACCAGACTATTTTCAACAGATATATTTGTGTCTGAAAAATCAGAGACACACTTTTTTTTTGGGGGTGGGGTGGGGGGGACACCAAAAGGTTAATAAGACGGGTATTTGTACAGTGTGAAGGAGGAAAAAAAAAAAGAGGATTTAGATGAAAAAAAAGGATTTTTCCTGGCCCCCGAGACCTGGAGCTAAGTCCAGCAATTTCAGCAACAGGAGCACACAGGACTGTAATGCAGCGTTTGCTGGTATAACCACTGCGTCTCCTATACAGCCTGCCTGCCTTCCTGCCTGATATCTGGGATGGATATTAGTCCTGAGAAGGACTGTTTGTTTGATCTGGCAGCCTTTACAGACCCTACACTAACTATTTCGCAGGATATATCTCTCCCTAAATCAGCAGCGCTGTCCCTACACTGTCTGATCCGGAGCGACAATGTCCAAGATGGCGGCGCCCGGTTTTAAATACTCGAGGTGACGCTGTGCGGCCAGCCAATCACTGTAATGCCCACAAACAACATGGCTGAGCGCCAAACATGCAGGGCGGAGACCCGAGCTCCCTCCCGAGTAAACCGGAAATGCTCTGTGCTCGCTGAACATCCCGAGTAGCGTGATGCTCGGGCGAGTACCGAGCAGTGTCGAGCATGCTCGCTCAACACTAATAATAAATAATCAATATATGTACAATAGTTAAAGTTTTTGAGCAATTGTCAGTGAGTTCCCTAACAGGGTGTCCATTTCACTGCAAAGTACATGGTAGCTTGAGGGACCTGTCCGTAAACCCTCCACGTAGGCCCTGGGCATGGCTGCAGGGCATAGGTGATCCAGAGTTGGACCACATCTTCCGCCACGTGGTTACCTAAAAGGGGCACTCCAGGGAGTGCAATATGTACAAGCAAACAGTTTTTGGGCTCCACACAGTACTCAGCCACAGAATCCTTTATATATACCCTTACGGGTAATGAAATGCAACAAGAAAAGTGTTCATGTCACCTAAATTGTCCATTGTAAGGCAAAAATAAGTCAATAAATACATACATGAAAATTACACAAGAATAATCATACCCCAAGGGGCAACTATTTATACTTTCAGAGTTTCTCTTCCTACTCTCTGTATCTGACACGGGTCTGACCCTGCATGCTACGTGTTGACCTACATAGTACTAGGATGCGTGTGGTACTGGTGTTTGTACTACATCGCATTTTGTCAGCTCTAGGTGTGGAGGGACTGCAAGACTGCCTTAACCTCTTGATGGGACTGGCAAGTGTACCATTGGCTGGGCTTTCTTGCTCTGCTCCAACCGGGGATCCTACAGGTTACTTGTCTTCTGGCTGTTGGTAGAAGTGTAGCACAGGTATTATCACTGCTCCTCCTAGTTGGGGCCAATCTGACGGGAAATCTCCTAATTCAGTATGTATTACTGCTTCCTTAGGCTCCTCCGGTACGATGAGAGGCACTTCTTCCTGGGGCTTTAGCGTTCCTGGACACAACTTCAGATGGTCTCTAGATACCATTGCAGTCGTTCTTCCTCCGTCCTTGGTAATTAAACAGGTCTTCCTGTTATCAAATCTTGAATTTAACACAGTGTAGGGTTCCCTCTCCCACTGGTCATCAAGTTTGTGGTTTCTTCCTTTTCTCTTTAGCACAACTTCTCCAGGTGTCAAGGGTTCTGCTGGTACACTCTTGTTGTACTGTGCTTCCTGCTTGTCTCTTACCCTATTCAGACTGTCTTTGACACAGGCTTGTACTCTCCTGTACTGTTCCTGTCGCGTCGTGTCCCAGTCTTCAGTGGATATATCTGCTTCGGGTTCTAGTACACCAAGCTCCAGGTCCATGGGCAACTTTCCGGGTCTTGCTCGCATGAGATATGCTGGAGTACAATTGGTGGAACTCACAGGTATGTGGTTGTACAGATCTACGAGGTCAGGTAGCTTGTCTGGCCACTGGTTTCTTTCTTCTAGCTTTAAGGTCTTCAACAGGTCGATGATGATGTTATTCATCTATTCACATAACCCATTGGTTTGGGGGTGGTATGGTGTAGTCCGGATCTTCTTACACCCATACAGATGGCAAAACTCCTTGAACAATTCGGCTTCGAAGGCAGTGCCTTGATCTGTCAGCACCTGCTCCCGGTATCCATGGGGCCTGCAGAAATACGCCTGAAACGTCTTCGCCGCAGTTTCTGCCGTCAAATCCTTGATGGGGGCGACCACCAGGAACCGGGAGTAGTGATCCACCATGGTGAGGGCATAGGAATATCCTGACCTGCTGTGTGACAGCTTGACATGATCCAGGGCCACGATCTCCAAGGGTCGAGTTGTCTTGATGGGTTGCAGGGGTGCCATCTGGCTGCTGTAGTCTTTTCTTCTGAGGCTACAGGGTCCACAATCCCGGCACCATCTCTCTATGGAACTGCGCATTCCAACCCAATAAAATCGACCTTTTAGCTGGGTTTCTAGCTTCTTCCAGCCAAAATGCCCTGCTTGATCGTGGTAGGCCTCTAACACCATCTGGATGTCCGTCCTGGGCACTACGATCTGCCATACCATCTCATGGGTCCTTGGGTTGACATACCTTCGGCACAGCTTCTCTCTATAGATGAACAGCCGGCTTCTCTCATTCCACAGTTGCTTGGCTTGTCGAGAAGCGTCCTTCTCCAGGGAGGAACCTTCCTGGGTTATCAGTTCTTTGATACGGCTGACAACCGGGTCGCTGTCCTGGGTCTCTTTCCAACTGTGGTGAGGCAAAGGGTTTAATGTCTTACCACGATACCACCTGCAGGTGCGTTGCTCGTGGACCATCCCATTTCTACGGAAGGCAGGTAGCTCAATCTCCTCCAGGTCATCCACTTCTTCTTCAGTGTCCGACTCCCATTGTGTACATCCACTACCCCTCTGTAAGTCAAGAGTGTACAGTACAGACCAAAAGTTTGGACACACCTTCTCATTTAAAGATTTTTCTGTATTTTCATGACTATGAAAATTGCACATTCACACTGAAGGTATCAAAACTATGAATTAACACATGTGGAATTATATAGTTAACAAAAAAGTGTGAAAGAACTGAAAATATGTCTTATATTCTAGGTTCTTCAAAGTAGCCACCTTTTGCTTTGATGACTGCTTTGCACACTCTTGGCATTCTCTTGATGAGCTTCAAGAGGTAGTCACCGGAAATGGTTTTCACTTCACAGGTGTGCCCTGTCAGGTTTAATAAGTGGGATTTCTTGCCTTATAAATGGGGTTGGGACTATCAGTTGTGTTGTGCAGAAGTCTGGTGGATACACAGCTGATAGTCCTACTGAATAGACTGTTAGAATTTGTATTATGGCAAGAAAAAAGCAGCTAAGTAAAGAAAAATGAGTGGCCATCATTACTTTAAGAAATGAAGGTCAGTCAGTCTGAAAAATTGGGAAAACTTTAAAAGTGTCCCCAAGTGCAGTTGCAAAAACCATCAAGCGCTACAAAGAAACTGGCTCACATGGGAACCACACCAGGAAAGGAAGACCAAGAGTCACCTCTGCTTCTGAGGATAAGTTTATCCGAGTCACCAGCCTCAGAAATCGCAGGTTAACAGCAGCTCAGATTAGAGACCAGGTCAATGCCACACAGAGCCAGCAGACACATCTCTTCAACAACTGTTAAGAGGAGACTTTGTGCAGCAGGCCTTCATGGTAAAATAGCTGCTAGGAAACCACTGCTAAGGACAGGCAACAAGCAGAAGAGACTTATTTGGGCTAAAGAACACAAGGAATGGACATTAGACCAGTGGAAATCTGTGCTTTGGACTGATGAGTCCAAATTTGAGATCTTTGGTTCCAACCACCGTGTCTTTGTGCGACGGAGAAAAGGTGAACGGATGGACTGTACATGCCTGGTTCCCACCGTGAAGCATGGAGGAGGAGGTGTGATGGTGTGGCGGTGCTTTGCTGGTGACACTGTTGGGGATTTATTCAAAATTGAAGACATACTGAACCAGCATGGCTACCACAGCATCTTGCAGCGGCATGCTATTCCATCCGGTTTGCATTTAGTTGGACCATCATTTATTTTTCAACAGGACAATGACCCCAAACACACCTCCAGGCTGTGTAAGGGCTATTTGACCAAGAAGGAGAGTGATGGGGTGCTATGCCAGATGACCTGGCCTCCACAGTCATCAGACCTGAACCCAATCGAGATGGTTTGGGGTGAGCTGGAGCGCAGAGTGAAGGCAAAAGGGCCAACAAGTGCTAAGCATCTCTGGGAACTCCTTCAAGATTGTTGGAAGACCACTTCCGGTGACTACCTCTTGAAGCTCATCAAGAGAATGCCAAGAGTGTGCAAAGCAGTCATCAAAGCAAAAGGTGGCTACTTTGAAGAACCTAGAATATAAGACATATTTTCAGTTGTTTCACAATTTTTTGTTAAGTATATAATTCCACATGTGTTAATTCATAGTTTTGATGCCTTCAATGTGAATGTCCAATTTTCAGAGTCAAGAAAATACAGAAAAATCTTTAAATGAGAAGGTGCTTCCAAACTTTTGGTCTGTACTGTAGGTCTATGCTCCGAGCTAAGGGGCTCTACTACCGCCTGATAACTCCGTCCTTTGAGACCTATTGCTGCTTTACACCAAATCAGCATCTCACTCATCGGGGGGATCACAATGGGTATCGGGTCTGTCACCCGTACATTACCAATTTTACCACCTGTTAGCTTTACCTGTTGCTGGTACATAAGGGCTCGGATCTCTTTCTGGAGCACCCTCCTCTGCCCTGGTTTGGCAGTGTCGGCCATTTGTTGGAGCAAAAACAACACTTCTCCCAAACAGTTACCGACAATATTTGTGCCTAGTACCATATACAAGTCTGTATCATCAGGATTAGTCTCTACTACAATTAGTCCCTGGTCCTTCAGTTCCACTCTTCCCACCTTTACTGCCACATCCTTAACCCCAACTAGGTTAAGGGGAAGGCCATTGGAGGCATACACGGAAAGGTTTGGAGATGGCGGGTGAAGTTCGTCTATGGACCAGAACCTTTTGTAGAGGACATCTGGCATGATGGTTACCTGAGATCCAGTGTCCAGCAGGGCAGGTGTCGCAATGCCGTCCAGCACAATAGACAGGAAAGGTCTTCCTCCCATGAACCGATGGTACCAGTTTGATGGGCTTGATTTACTCCTGGGTGTCGGCCCTCGGCCCCAGGGTTTGCTAGTTTAAAGGACAGTTCCGCACTGTGTGGCCTGCCTTCTGGCAGCGGTAGCAGATGAACTCTCCTGGAGGGCGATATTGGTCATTGGTCCTCCTACGGGGTGGCGTTGTCCTCCTTCTTCTTCTCATCCAGGGGACATCCTCAGGGCTGTCGGCGAGTAGTATCCTTCCTTCCGGCTCGGGCTCCTCCTGTAGCTGCAGGGAGCTCATGACAGTGGCCAGGGTTTTACTTATCTGACGCACTTCAGAGCGCAGGCTGTCCAGCTCGCTAGGGGGCACTGTTTGCATCTTTGTTTCTGCCATTAGTGAAGGAGCAGTGGGTGCTGCAGGCACTGGGGTGGCCCCACCCTGGTAACGTTGGACAGCAGTATCTGTTGTTTCCAGGGGCTGCAGACCCTTTATAGCCATGTCCTTAAGGGTGTCAAAGGTGGCATCTGGATGATCTAAGGCCCACCACCGTACAGTTCTGCTCTCCTCCTGGGACCTTAACCACCGGATGAACTGTTCCGTCAGCATTTTATTTTCATCTTGTATGCTGGCTGGACTAACCTGTTTCAGGGCCCGCAGGGCTTCCTGTAAGCGCCAGGCATAGTCCAGGATACTGTCCTCAGTTTTCTGGACACAGTGGTAGAACCTCATCCGGAGATCCGTCTTGGTGGGGTTTTCAAACACAGTCTGCAGTCTCTTAAAGATGATGGATACCGATTCCTGGTCAGCGGCTGGCCAGGTTTCAACTTCCCACTCTGCGGCACCAGTCAATTGTCCCAACACGACAGCAGCTCTCTGTTTGCCAGTCAAAGAATACATATCTAGCACACCGCATATTCTCTTGAATCCGGACAGGGTGTCCGGTTTGCCGTTATACTGGGGGAGCCACTTCGCTCCCGGGATATATGGCAGGGCCATAGGTAATAACGGGGTCACGACCCCTGTTGGTGGAGCTGCCGCTCCGGCCTGTGCAGCGACGGTCTTCTTCCAGGACCTTGTGTCGCTCGCATCTGACGTCAGAGCATCCTCCGGGCTCCTTCCAGGACCTGCCGCTTCCTGGTTCGACATCAGGGGCGGGGCATGTCCTGGCCTTCGCGCTCTTCCAGCGGTTATGCCTCTCCGATTCCCGCGGTTATGCCCCTCTTCTTCCCGCACGGCGACAGGAAGATGGCGGACAATGGCGGGAAATCTCGGGAATGGCTGGAAAACTTCACCACAGTGAGTATTACAGTCTCTTAAGGTGCACAGTACCCGGTGGCAACGGGCACGGAATCCTGTTCGTGACGCCAAGGCTGATGCACCTGCTGACCTGGTGGTAGGGCCTTCTCTTTGGAGATCACTCTCCCTGGACGCTGGGACCTCCGTGACTCCTAGCCCTGGTACTGTAATCAGCGTTTGGTGAACCTGGGACCTGTAGTCCTGCAGGGGTTCCGGTGGTTCCTACTGGGTATAAGGAGTCCCTGTAAGCACGGACCCGGTGTCCAGTATATATATCGGGGTGAGCCTGATATGCTCCTCTGCCTCCTTGCTACTTCTTCCTTCTCCTCTCGCCTTCGGCCCACTCAAGGCCCTCACTAGGCTTTCACACGTGCTGTAGGCCTTGGCTCGCCTAAGCACTGCAGCCAGCTTGCTGCTCTTCACTGCTCTCTGAGCATCTGCACGCTCTCTGCTCAACTCAGAGCTGTGTTCCTCTCTGTCTGAACACTAAACTAACTGAGCTGCATGGCTCCACCCTCCCTATATATATCCCTAACGGCCTCCCTCTGCTGGTCTGAAGTGGTAGGGTGGAGGTGTGTGAATGTGTGTGGGCCTCTTGTGGAGACGTCCATCCATGCACCCTTCTGGGTTCTGTGGCACCAATGCGTAGCAGGGCACCACATTTGTACTTAGCTTCAGAAACTGCAGCAAAACAAAAGAAAATGAGCAGGAACATAAGTTGGTGTATGTGCAATGTGTAGGAGAAGGTTCACACTGTGGCCATTTCACGGACAAAACCCAAGAAAAATAAACAAAATGAGCATATACCCTATAGTAAGAAAATAATAATAATGCATATCAATAACATAGGGTACTTCGCTAACACTATTTTGATCAAAAAAGCACAATTTATCTCTGGCATGAAAACCTAATTAACTCATTTATTTGGGTCTTGGGTAGGGCCACACTCCATTTAAACCTCCTGCAGCCTGCAAGTGTTTGCCAGTTATAAGTTGTAGCTATCATGATCTACTGCTTAATTTAATTCCTGCCTCTTGTACTTTCTGGTTATTAGTTCCTTATCTTGGCTCATTATTCTGACTACCTGACTGTCTTACGATTATTTCCCTGATCTGTGGTCACCACTAGTGTTGAGCGAGCACTAAAATGCTCGGGTGCTCGAAGCTCGGGCCGAGCTCGCCGTGATACTCGGGTGCTCGACCCGAGCAACGAGCCCAATGTTAGTCTATGGGAGACTCGAGCATTTTTGCGGCGGCTCCCCCGGCAGTCTTTTAAAAGCCTAACAAGTGCCCAAAACGATAGTGACAGTGCTCAAATGACATGGGGACAGCATGGGGATCGCCCCAGGAAGCATTTCTGACCCCCAGGTCACTGCTGTCAACAACGTGGTCAGAGGTATTAAGCCACTTTTACAGGCTCACAATAAAACGTTCAGAAACTAAACTGAAACTTTTTTCCTGTGAAATATGTTAAGGATAGTGTTGAGTGATACCTTCCGATATCAGGAAATATCGTATCGGACTGGATCGGACCGATACCCAAAAAGTATCGGATATCGCCGATTCCGATACCGGAAACCAATGCAAGTCAATGGGACACAAATATCGGAATGAAAATAAACCCTTTCTTTCCTTGTAGGTTAATTCTACATGAAGTAAAACAACTAAGAATAATGTAGAATGTATTACGCGAAAAGCCGGCAATTCAGCAGCGGCATACACCGGTACCCGACAATTTACAACAGAAAGAATAGAGCTTCACACATAGATTAGATAGATAGAAACATGTCAGTCACATATATATGAAGTACAGTGACAGTGTTGCTTACTGTACTTGTCATTTAGTGTAAAGGATTTATTTAAAAAAATAATTGTGTTTTCATGCACTGTCTCTTTAAAAAAGCCGGCCGGCAATTCAGCTGCGGTACCCGACAATTTATAACAGACAGAATAGAGCTTCACACATAGATTAGATAGATAGAAACATGTCAGTCACATATATATGAAGTACAGTGACAGTGTTGCTTACTGTACTTGTCATTTAGTGTAAAGGATTTATTTAAAAATATAATAGTGTTTTCATGCACCGTCTCTTTAAAAAAGCCGGCCGGCAATTCAGCATCTGTACCCGACAATTTAGAATAGAAGGAATAGAGAATCATACATAGATTAGATAGATAGAAACATGTCAGTCACATATATATGAAGTACAGTGACAGTGTTGATTACTGTACTTGTCATTTAGTGTTAAAATAAAGGATTTATTTAAAAAAAAATTGGCGTGGGGTTCCCCTTAATTTTAGTCTCTAGCGGAGGTTAAGCAGACGGCTGGGGCAGATGTTTGAAGCCTGGGAAGGGGGTAATACCCACGGAGCTTCCCAGACTACTAATATCAGCCCCCAGCTGAATACCTAGCCTTTACTAGCTATTAAAATGGGGGACCCCCTCAAAAAAATGACGTGGGGTCCCCCCTAATTTAATAACTAGCAAAGGCTAGGCAGACAGCTGGGGGCTGATATTAATAGCCCAGGAAGGGTGCCATGAATATTGGCCCCCTCCCAGGCTAGAAACACCAGCCGTCAGCCACCCCAGAAATGGCGCATCCATAGGATGCGGCAACTCTGGCACTTAGCCTCGCTCTTCCACGCTGCCCTGGTGCGGTGGCAGGGGCTAATAGGGTTGGGGTTCATGTCAGCACCAGCTGCCATGAAGCCCAGGTTAGTAATGATGGGCATCTATAAGACACCCCCATTACTAACCTACAAAGTATTAAAAAGAAAAAACACACTACACCCAGAAAAAAATAATTTATTTGAAATAAAGCACACAATTTTATTTAATTCTTAGTTTACTAAAAAAAAATAGTTACCTTTCCACGTTCCTGCGCTGATCTCCCATGCACAGCTGTCACATCTGGAGATGGTGACAGCTGTGCATGGCTGCTGTAAGCTCACACTGCCGGGAACACGTCCGCTCCCGGCAGCGGGAGCCCCTGACTGAGGTCACCGGAGTGCATTCAGGCAGCACTGCTCCGGACACCTCCTTTACGGCACTGCTGTACCGTGGGAATTTCTCACGGTACAGCAGGGCCGTAAAGGAGCTAACCGGAGCAGCGCTGCCTGAACTCCAGCGAACCCGCTTATGCAATGACGGGGCTGCTTTACGGCCCCATCATTCTAGCGGCGGCAGCGGTTCAGAGCGGTCACATTCTATGTGGCTGCTCTAAACTGGAGATCATCGTGGGACACTCGTGGACTACTACGGAGGGGTAAGGATAAGGTTGTGGTTTATTATTTTATATTTTATTACAGGAGATCGATGGCTTCGGGGAATTAGGTGTCTAGGTGAGTATAGGTGTAGTTTTTTATTTTTTACTTTATTTTAGGTGGCAATCGGCGGGGACAGGTAATGTATAAACTAATTTATTGTAGGCAACCACTGGCCACCAATGACATGTATTTAAAATTTATTGGGGACACAGTAGGGCAATTTAAATAGCAGGATCAGGCTGATGGGAGCTACTGCTCCCATCGAGATGATCCTGCTGGCACGAGTGGACTGGGGACAGACATAGGCCGATGGGAGTAGTAGTGTCACATCGGCCTATGTCTGCCTGCACGCACACACCCGCAGACATCGCACAGACACCGCACACACTCGCAGACATCGCACAGACACCGCACACACCCGCAGACATCGCACAGACACCGCACACACTCGCAGACATCGCACAGACACCGCACACACTCGCAGACATCGCACAGACACCGCAGACATCGCACAGACACCGCGCACACCCGCACACATCGCACAGACACCGTACACACCTGCAGACATCGCACACACCCGCAGACATCGCACAGACACCCCGCACACACTCACAGACATCGCACACACCCGCAGACCGCATAGGCACCGCACACACTCGCAGACATCGCACAGACACCGCAGACATCGCACAGACACCGCGCACACATCGCACAGACACCGCACACACCCGCAGACATCGCACACACCCGCAGACATCGCACAGACACCTCGCAGACACACGCACAGACACCCCGCACACACTCGCAGACACGCGCACAGACACCCACACACACCAATCATGACGGGCTGATCGTCTGGGAGGTGACGCTGTGCGGCCAGCCAATCACTGTAATGCCCACAAACAACATGGCTGCGGCATTACAGTGACTGGCTGGCAATCCCTGCATGTTCATTGGCTCTGTAAAGAGCGCCAAACATGCAGGGCGGAGACCCGAGCTCCCACCCGAGTAACCCGGAAATGCTCGGTGCTCGCCGAACATCTCGAGTAGCGGGATGCTCGGGCGAGTACCGAGCAGTGTCGAGCATGTTCGCTCAACATTAGTCACCACTATTCTCTGCCAGCTTGCTCCACCAGCCAGCATCCACTCCATGGATGTAACCTGGGAGGCTACATTAGTCCATATCCCTGCATAGGGGTTAAAGAGTGAAGGCCAGGGTTCCCTGGGATCTGCAAAACTTAGGGCTTGTGCAAAGCCTGTCTTTGAAAGCACTTATTATGTGTTCCTATCTTTCTAAAGACTATTCTATGCTATTTTTTTTAAAATGCTATTTATTTTTTTTAACCTTTTTTGCAACTAGTTAAACAAAAAGTTAAACGTTTTGCAAAATGGCTCAAAAAATGCGCAAAAATAATTTGAATACATACAATTACTTCAAAGGGAGATTAGAGTACATTTGAGAGATATTTTGTGACTTTTTGAAAAGTCCCAAATGATCAGACATCCGAAAACATCTGTAAACCCTAAACTCCGTCTTCTTTGGCAAACTAAAAAAAAAACAGTTGAACACGTAAAATAAACTTTCAACAAAGTGCAGATAGGAAGATGACAAACAAAAAAGGCGCAAAACATTAAAATTTCCACAAAAAAGACGCACTTATGGAATAAAGAAACGGGCACAAAGTGCTCTAAAGTTAAGTCTTGGTGACCAAATTTTTATAGTACAAACTAAATGCCTATTGAACAGTTTTTATAACTATGAGAATAGCTATTGTTCTTTTGTTTGGTGTATGTATATATACTGTTACTATAAATGTAAGTACATTTATAGTAACTGAAGGTTAAATGGTTTGCATTGAAGAGGCATTAACCAGAATGGTTATATTAATTAAAATGCTGATTTAACAGCCCCAATTCTCGCCTCTATAGCCTAGTAAGAATAAGCCAGCTGCTGTCTAAGAATGTCAGGTATCCATGGAGAGTACAGTATCTATCATCACAATATGGTGATCAGAGATGTTTTATGTTTGTGCTAATCTCCCTCACTAAATCAGTAATTATTACAATACGGTCCCTGTTGTTTACCTTGCAGCTGTTTTTCCATTTGTCGAGAGAGTGGGAGTTCTCTAAGGATCACATATGCTTCAATAGTGCATAAATTGTCTCAGTCCTTAACTGTTCTT
The DNA here is from genome assembly GCF_046119375.1 of Phyllobates terribilis. Taxonomy (NCBI): domain Eukaryota; kingdom Metazoa; phylum Chordata; class Amphibia; order Anura; family Dendrobatidae; genus Phyllobates; species Phyllobates terribilis. The sequence goes on from NW_027362763.1 coordinate 571,952,078, forward strand.
GCTGAAAGGATTGTATGCTCAAACTTTCATTGCATATATAAGCATTTTATTTAGACAGATAATTTTCACTGTTAGGCCTCAGTGTTTTTTCAAGTTTCTCCAATCAAACATAAACGAATATTGGACAGCACAATGATGGCATCCGAATGCTGTCTGTATTTCTTTTTTTAGAACTCATAGACCTTGCATTAACAAGTTTTATCCATGACTAGGATCAAAGTTGGACATGTCTCTGTGTTTGGGTGATGATAAAGCACTAAAATGCTTAAGTGCTCGGTACTCGAATCCAGCAGGTTGGACTCTCAGACGTGCTCAACTCAAGTACCGAGTATAATAAAGTCAATGGGAAACTCAAGCTTTTTTCCGGAAGACCCAGCCAGAAGGGCTGGGGGAGGGCAGGAAAATTGCTGAAATGGATGGAAACAGCGCTGAAATGGAATGGGAAAAGAATGGGGAAGACGCCTGGACCCATCTCTGACTCGCAGGTCACTGCTGGGAACAATGTTGTCAGAGTTTTACTCCACTTTGTTTTTGTGTGCGTTTTTGCATGTATTTTTGACACATTTGTTTTGTATCTCTTTGGTATGTTATTAGATATGCAAAGATATAGATATATATGGGGTAGATAGATAAGCGGTAGATAGATGGATAGATAGATATGGGGTAGATGTACAGTGCATTGTGAAAGTATTTGGCCCCCTTGAGCTTTTCTACCTTTTACCACATTTCTGACTTCAAACATAAAGATATAAAATTCTAATTTTTTTGGGAAGAATCAACAAGTGGGACACAATCGTGAAGTGGAACGAAATTTATTGGATGTTTTAAACTTTTTAAAAAAATAAATAATGAAAAGTGGGCCATGCAATATTATTCGGCCCCTTTACTTTCAGGGCAGCAAACTCACTCCAGAAGATCAGTGAGGATCTCTGAATGATCCAATGTTGTCCTAAATGACAGGTAATGATAAATAGAATCCACCTGTGTGTAATCAAGTCTCCGTATAAATGCACCTGCTCTGTGATAGTCTCAGGACTCTGTTTCAAATGCAGAGAGCATCATGAAGACCAAGGAACACACCAGGCAGGTCCGAGATACTGTTGTGGCGAAGTTTAAAGCCGGATTTGGAGACAAAAAGATTTCCCAAGTTTTAAACATCTCAAGGAGCACTGTGCAAGCGATCATATTGAAATGGAAGTAGTATCAGACCACTGCAAATCTACCAAGACCCGGCCGTCCCTCTAAACTTTCATCTCGAACAAGGAGAAAGCTGATCAGAGATGCACCCAAAAGGCCCATGATCACTCTGGATGAACTGCCGAGATCTACAGCTGAGGTGGGAGAGTCCGTCCATAGGCAACAATCAGTTGTACACTGCACAAATCTGGCCTTTATGGAAGAGTGGCAAGAAGAAAGCCATTTCTCAAAGATATCCATAAAAAGTCTCATTTGAAGTTTGCCACAAGCCACCTGGGAGACACACCAAACATGTGGAATAAGGTGCTCTGGTCAGATGAAACCAAAATCGAACTTTTTGGTCACAATGCAAAACGATATGTTTGGCGTAAAAGCAACACAGCTCATCACCCTCAAAACACCATCCCCACTGTCAAACATGGTGGTGGCAGCATCATGGTTTGGGCCTACTTTTCTTCAGCAGGGACAGGGAAGATGGTTAAAATTGATGGGAAGATGGACGGAGCCAAATACAGAACCATTCTGGAAGAAAACCTGTTGGAGTCCGCAAAAGACCTGAGACTGGGACGGAGATTTATCTTCCAACAAGACAATGATCCCAAACATAAAGAAAAATCTACAATGGAATGGTTCAAAAATAAACGTATCCAGGTGTTAGAATGGCCAAGTCAAAGTCCAGACCTGAATCCAATCGAGAATCTGTGGAAAGAGCTGAAAACTGCTGTTCACAAACGCCCTCCTTCCAACCTCAATGAGCTCGAGCTGTTTTGCAAGGAAGAATGGGCAAGAATTTCAGCCTCTTGATGTGCAAAACTGATAGACACATACCCCAAGCGACTTGCAGCTGTAATCGCAGCAAAAGGTGGTGACTCGCCCCCTGGGCCATGGGGCACTCGGATCCGGGCAGTAGGGGAACGATGGGAGTAGTAGTGGCAACCCGGTTCCGTGGCTCAGGGTGGTCAGGCCAGTGGTAGTCCGTTATGCGCTGATGATTATGTCCGACTACGCCACCCGTGGATTGCGGTTATTAGGAACCGCCGCTGCATGCAGACCGCTGGGGCTGATGAGGTGTGCAGCTAGGGTAGTGTGACTCCCCACGGGAAGAGTGCGGCCCCAGGCAGTATAATGGATGGTGGGAGTGATGGTGGTGAGAGTCCCAGTACCGGTAGTGCTGGAGGCGCGAAGGAGCACACAGACAACAGGTTGCAGTCCAGGGTCTTTACTAAAACAGGTAAACTGACCCATAAACAGTCCTGGCTAGGAGGGGACCTGGATGTCTGAGAGCAATGGGGAAATTGGCCCTGGTCAGGGTGAGGGTGTAGGCCTACCGTGCTCCTTCTGGCTATCTCCTCCTTATAGGGTAACAGCCCATGTTTCCGAGCTTTCCGTGTACTCTCGCCTGTATGGCCTGCGACGTTGGTTCCTTTCTGCTCCCGGCCTGGTACGGCTTTACTGGTCCCTTCTGTTGTGGCAGAGCCTCCAGGTTTCTTAGGCCAAGGAACATACAGTCCCTTGCGGACTGGTTATCTGCTGTAGGATGTGGAATCCTCCCAGCCTCAGACACCAAAGTCTGGTAAATTAAGTCCTTTATCTGCCAAGACAGGCTCACTTCGCCTCTTGTCTCTGGCTTGTGGCTCTCCTCCTGCCACACTTCCTCTTAGGTGCAATACAACTTTCTGTCCCTCCTCTGCATCGGGACACGTCTCAGTACTGAGACAGGTCATCCAGTTCTCCCTAACCCTGCCCCCAGCACCAGGTTTTATAGGGGCAGCCTGCTCCCCCTACTGGCCTGAGACAGGAGGTACTGCATGCTAATGTTGCCCTTACTAGAGAACCTCCCCCTTGCTCTCAGACACAGCTTTATTACATTTTGTGGCATCCAGGCCAGGGTGACACAGTGGCGCTACAATGTATTAACTCAAGGGGGCCGAATAATATTGCATGCCCCACTTTTCATTTTTCATTTTTTTTAAAAGTTTAAAATATCCAATAAATTTCGTTCCACTTCATGATTGTGTCCCACTTGTTGTTGATCCTTCCCCAAAAAATTAGAATTTTATATCTTTATGTTTGAAGCCAGAAATGTGGCAAAAGGTAGTAAAGTTCAAGGGGGCCAAATACTTTCACAATGCACTGTATATCTTACGGATATCTATCTAGCTATCTAATTAGAGCTATGCATATGTAGTTTACTATACATGGATTAACCTAACAAATAAATAAATGAAAATGACTTGAGATCCCCCCTATTTTTGATAACCAGCCAAGGTAATGCTGACATCTGCGGGCTTATATTATCAGGCTGAGAATTTCCATGGTTATTGGGCCCTTCCCAGCCTAAAAATAGAAGCCCGCAGCCAACCCAGAATTGTCGCTTCACATTAGGTGCGCCAATTCTGGCACTTTGCCCGGCTCTTCCCAATTGCCCTGGTGCGATGGCAATCGGGGTAATGGTAGTTGGGTTTGATGACATATGTGATTTGTCAAAAATCACAGCTGACATTAAGTCCTGGGGTTAGTAATGGAGAGACGTCTATCAGACACTCCCATTACTAACCCAGTAATCAGAAATAAAAACACACACACACATAAAAAATACTTTATTTGAATAAAGACTCCCCCACACTAACCAATTTATTGAAAGAAAATAAAAAAAATTCCATGCAAGTCCGAAGTAATGCAAAAAAAATCCGTAGTAATCTCAGAAAGGATACTTGAAATACATAAAAAGATAGAAATAAAGACAATAGACACTCCCTCGTTCACCAATTTATTACACAAAATGTTGCAGGTCCGATGTAGTCCACGTTCCTTGATTCTGTCTCCGGAGTCTGTGAATAATTTTTTTTATTACCGGGTTAGTAATGGGGGCATCTGATAGACACCTCTCCATTACTAACCCCAGGGGTTGATGGCAGCTGTGTTTTTTGACGAATCACAGCTGTCATCAACCCCAACTACCATTACTCAATTGCCACCGCACCAGGGCAATGGGGAAGAGTCGGGCAAAGTGCCAGAATTTAATCTAACATGATGTACCAATTCTGGGGTTGCTGTGGGCTAGTATTTTTAGGCTGGGAAGGGCCCAATAACCAGGAACCTTTCCAGGCTGATAATATAAGCCCGCAGCTGTCTGCTTTACCTTGACTGGTTATCAAAAACAGGGAAGACCCCATGTCATTTTTTAAAATTATTTATTAAAACCAGGCTAAAAACACCTATGTAAATGCACTTACAATATATGTGTTTTTTTTAACTATGGATTTACCTCATCTAATGCAAGTCTAGGGGGAAATTCCGCACAGAAGACTGAGATATTGACAAGCTGCGGCTCAGAAACCCTCACCCCAGGTGAGTTTACACAGCGTAAAAAAAAACACATTGGCCGTCAGATTTCTATTAATCCTATCCACTGTGCTTGTACTATGCAATGCAGCATTTTGGACACAGCGAAAATATGCTGCGTCCAGAACGCTAGCATTACTGATTGTGGGCACGCAGCCAAACAGACTTTCAATAAAACACACAGGAAAGAATGATTCCTATGATTAAAAAGAGAATAAAAAACCCGCCTCCTCCACCGCTTAATAGACGAGCCATCTCTCACCATATTTCCCCATTGTCTATGACTAAAGTAGATCACATAGTAGAGGGGGAAATAAAACTACAACCACTGGTAGTCACTGGTAAATGTATTTTTAACATTTTACTACCTAATCTAGGCATGTGGTATGTGTGACATGGTCAGATACATCCTGTTTCATTTATGAAGGAGGGACTCTGAAACTCACAAAGCTTATGTGGACAATGCAAGAACTGCCAAAAATTTGAAGGAAGAGGGACTCCGATACACCCTGTATTAAACATAAGGAAGGGCATCATACACATTCTGTTAAAATTGTTAGGTAATGGGACTCCTAGACTCATAAAGCCTATGCACTAAGTGCAAGGGCTGCCAAAAAAATAGAAGGGCGGACTGCAATACACCCTGGAAGACACGTAGAGGAGGGCCTCAGAAAACATTTTTTTCCCATTTTTAAGGAGTGGGACTCCTAGACTGGTAAAGCCTATGCACTAAGTGCAAGGGCTGAAAAACCATTTACCCTTGGGAGTTATATATATACATATCAAATCATAGCTACGGGCACTGAAAACAAGCCCAACAATCAAAGTATATTTCAACATAAATATTTATTAATTACATACAAATTCAAACAATGATAAAAAAATAAACAGTGCTGCTGAAAAAAACAGTATGCACACTCCTTAAATCATATTATCTATGACTGTAATCTCACGTATTTTCATCTGTGTATATAGACAAATTATCGCGGCAATTATATGATAATCACCACAGGCCACGGGTCCATGGGCCCGCCAAAGGAAGTGTCCACACAAGAGGTTTATCACAACGACGCATGCGCGCCTACTGACTTGCGCGTCACAGAGCACATATACCCAGGATGCAGACGCCGATCCCAGTGCTTAACACAGCATTCACACTGGGGTGATTATCATATACATATCCCCTGTAGTCCAAACGGCATCCGGACATATTGAAAGCATTTATCCTGTATAGAAAACACAGTCTTCTCCCTGGTTTCCGGTGACATGGGGATCTGCCAATACCCCTTTGTTAAATCCAAGTTGATTATATACCTTGCTGCCCCAAGTCTCTCGATGAGCTCATCGACACATGGCATTGGATATGCGTCGAATTTGGGAACCTCATTCAACTTCAGAATCTCCATTCGCCATCGGGTTTTGGGACCAGGACAATCAGGCTCTGCCAACCGCTATTGGATTCTTCAATGACCCCAAGTTTCAACATGCGCTCCACCTCCTTGGAGATCAATTCTCGTCGGTCTCCCGGAATTCGATAGGGCTTCAAGTTTATGCGCACATGTAACTCCGTCAGAACTTCGTGTTCTATGACCTTTATGCACCTCGGCAATTCTGAGAACAGGTCCCTGTTCTTCTGCAGCAACTTCCGACACTGCTGCTTTTGGGCCTTCAACAGCGTCTCCGCTATGGCGACATCTCCAACCTCGCCTTCTGGCTTGCCCACCAAGCAGAGAGTTTCAGACGGCTCTCTGTCTTGCCATAGCTTTATGAGGTTGACGTGGCAGATCTGGGATGGTTTCTGTTTTCCTGGTTGATGAATCTTATAGTTCACATCACCAAGCTTCTCCACCACCTCATACGGCTCTTGCCATTTGACCAAGAATTTACTCTCCACAATAGGAATTAGCAGAGGACTCGGTCTCCCGGATTGAACTGTCTCACTCTGGCTGACCGGTTGTAGACCCTGGCCTGAGCTTCCTTTGCCTGGAGGAGATGTCCTTTTACGATGGGCATCACCTTCGCAATCCTCTGCTGCATCAGTGCAACGTGCTCGATGACGCTTCTGTGGGGCGTGACTTTGGCTTCCCAGGTTTCCTTTGCTATATCAAGGAGACCCCATGGATGTTAGCCACACAGGAGTTCAAATGGCGAGAATCCCGTAGAGGCCTGTGGAACCTCTCGGATAGAGAGCAACAGATACGATAGAAGACGGTCCCAGTCTCTACCATCCTTTTCTATGGCCTTCCTCAGAATACTCTCCAATTTAAAACTACTAATTCCATAATGAAAAAGACAACCAATACACTCAATGGCACTTTTAAATGCAACCAGAAGAAATGCCAATGCTGCCAAACAATAACCCATGGCCACCAATCTATCACCTCCAATAGTACAGGAGAGACCTTTCCCATAAAACATCACCTGACTTGCACTAGCAGCTATGTTATATATGTAATTAGATGCAGTTGCGGAATGCAATATGTTGGCTTGACCACACAGATGGTCAGATCACATTTAAACGCACACCGACATAATGCGAAAATTGGGCTACTAACACATAGCCTATCGAGACATCTCTTAATAAATCATAATAAGAGCTTTGAAATAAGCTTGACTCCTGTCGAAGAAATTCCGCAGAATATATCAAACAGAATCCATCTACTGAACAAGAAAGAGGCTTTCTGGATGTACAGACTGCGCTCTCTACATCCCGACGGCCTCAATGATAGACTGGAGAACATATAGAACATCGAATTAGATCAGGACAGTGTTTCTTATCAATAGAAACACATAGAAAGAATAGAGTATATGGTAACCTAAGCTAGATATGATTTATGATATATTCTTAGGTTTGCCCATAAACCCCTGACTAGTGAAGCCAGCATCATGAGGACATCCACGGCATAGAGGTAAATACCAATGAGAGAAACATGATAGACCCCTGAGTGTGGACTACACGAGTTCAATCCCAATAGAGGAAATTAATATATTTAGAAAGGTCCTACAGAAATGAAAGATATAGAACTCACAATATGATTAAATTAATGTAAATGATTATTCTTTTTATTTTTTAATTTTTTTAATTTTTTTTGTCTCATACCATTATTCTTTCACTTTTTAAGGGGAAAACAAACAAAAAGGGGAAGGGGACAAGGGACAAAAAGAAGGAAGAAAAGTTTTTCTAGTAAAAGAAGTATAATATAATAGTCCTAATATGATCATTGAATATATGCTGTATGTGTGGATAATGCTATAGATTTACACATTTTCTATATATCCACACCTGCTGTATACACGCAAATAAATGTTTTTAATGTTTTTTATGTGTGTGTGTGTGTGTGTTTCTCACTATATATTTTATCATGTATTGCAAATACACCTGTAACAACAAAAGAAACAAGGATAAACTGCATACTGAAAACCACCAAGCAGCAATTAAGCTAATGAAGAACCACCAGGTCTTGACCATTTAAATTAATTAATTTATTCAAGTGAACCTATATAGATTATATAACTCTAGCAGACTGGAAAGCAATATCTTACCTGAGGAAGGCTATTCTGTACAAATATATAGCCGAAACGCGTTGCTCTATGTATCGTTTTTTTGATGATTTTTATCTAAGTAAATTTCTGAAGACTTTTAATACCTCTGCCTGGTGCCTGTCTCCTGGAAGCGCTGAATAGACTGGATGAATCCTTTCATTTTCTCCTGACCTTCATTCCACGGTCTACTGGCTGAGAGATCCGTTGTATCCAGACTATAGCTGCACATCAAGGAGTCAAGGGATCTCAGTCAGACCTAAGAGGTCGATACGCTATGCCACAAGCTACATCAAAGGTGAGCAAATTAGCTTCTGAAAAATAGTTGAACTAAATAATCTGCACTTAGATCTGCGCCCGTGTTTTCTGTCTTTTCCCCTCACCTAGACCCTATAGCCTTGGGGTCATATACCTCTGATCAGAATACTCTTCAGCATTTTAATAAACTTTCCACAAGGCCATCTGTCTGAGGATGGTATACTAGAGTCCTCAGTTGAGAAATTTGCAGGACCTTGCATAACTCCCTCATCACCTTACTCATAAAGGGTGTTCCCTGGTCGGTCAGAATCTCCTTTAGTAAATGTGTCCGGGTAAAAATCACAGACCAATTCGTGGGCTATACTCTTTGCGGAGGAGTTTCTCAAGGGGATCGCTTCAGGATAGTGTGTGGCATAGTCCAGGATGACCAATATATAATGATGCCCACGAGCAGATTTAACCAGGGGACCGACGAAGTCCATAGCAATTCTCTCGAACGGCACTTCAATAATAGGCAATGGCATGAGGGGACTTTGAAAGTGAGAGGTGGTGCTGGTTAACTTGCACGTAAGGCAGGACCTGCAATACTTTAATATTTCCCGGTGACATCCGGGCCAATAGAACCTCTGCATGATCTGTTCCTGCATTTTTTCCACTCCCAGATGGCCACCCAAGACATGTGAATGGGCCATGTCCAACACCCTCCGTCTGTAGGGGCCCGGCACAATTAACTGTTCCACAAGCTCCTCCCTCACTTTCATAACCCGGTACAACTTCCCACTCAGCATAAAGGAAAATCTTGTGTTAGCCCCCAGCTCCTGTGCAATCTCATTTATGACTGTAACATTATTAAAGGCTTCCCTCGGAGATAGGTCCCTATGTCCCAAAATTCTCGCAGGTCACCCCTAACTCTGGAATGTCAGACTCAGAGGACACTACCTCCTCATCCCCCACCAGAACACAAAAGGGAAACCCGTCCGACTCTGGGTGTGGTCATACCACTTCAGGGTTAACTGGTTTCTTAACTGAGCCAGTGAACTCTGAACCCTTCCCCCACAGATCCCAACACAAACAAAAGTCCCGGCCTATAATAATGAGGTGCAACAAGTCCTGGACGATGCCGACCTCGTGAGACTCAGTAACGTGGGCTGTTTCAATGTCCACTCATCACCATGAAGGCGTCGCATGAGAACCTTTTTCCCTGGGATCAGTTGGAGAGGGAATGTGGCCCTCACAAGGGTCACCAGACTCCCAGAGTCTAGCAGTCCCGTTACCTGTCATCCGTTCACATTCACGGGACATGCTTGTGGCCCCTCACTGGGTGGACAGTTCCCTGCAGGCTGGATATGCATAGTATGAACAGCAGTGTCCTATGCTGCAGTCCATCTGCTCGGGGGTCAAGGGACAACGGGTAGCTATATGGCCTGGGCAATGGCACCTCCAGCAAATGACATCACCTGTAGGGACCTTGGGCATTACCTCCCCCACCCCTTTGGACCTTGGACATACCACCCCCTTTTGGGCCTCTGCCCCCTTTTGGGACCCCCAGTATGGAGTTGGCTGCCTTTCCAAGGGACCTTCCACCCCCTAGTATCTCTCGAACAGTCCATGGGCATTTCAGGGATCACCCTGGGCAACCCAAGTCTGTATTGGCCTCGGCAAGGAATGCACAAACCGGTCCATCACCACTCGCTTTACCATCTGCGCAAGCATAGAGGACTCCGGCTACAGCCATTTTTTGACCAGGTGCAAAAGGTCAAACATTTGGGAGCAAGGGGGTTTGTTGCGGTGATACACCCAGCGGTAAACTCGCTGTGCCCTGATAGACATCTTCATGCCTAAGTGCGCCAGAATTTCGGATTTGAGTTTGCTATACTCTTTATGACAGCCGGAGAAGATACGATTTCCAAAAAGCCAGTCCTTTCACAGAGCTAAAAAATATGGCTGTGGTGAAATACAACTCACCGACAAAGTTTGGACTGGCTCCGTACTGTCCCTGGCCACATTCACATGTCCACGTGTTTGTGGTTAGGCGGTCCTTCCCAGTAAGTGCACTGGGGAGGGCATGGGTAATGTTGTGGGACCTGTGCTTGTGGAAGGTGGAGACGACACCGGGAAAAATAGTGGTGGCTGGGGACCGAGTATGGACACCGGCCACCGCCGCCATGAGATTGAGCAGTCTGGTAAGTCTCTCTTTTAAGTTGATATGCTGTTTAGTCTTCTTAGGCAGGGAGATGAATGTTGTTCCACGCAATTGACACCATTTTTCGGATTTATATACTTTATTTAATTTTGTCTTGTTTTGTTCATTATTTGTCTCTGTTTTTTAACCCTCCGTCAGGGGCAACTGATCTGACAGGCGCAGCTCACTTAGTTTCATTTCTCTTTTTTCAGTGGTTTGTCTGGGAAACACCCTCCTCCCAGTACCTTCCTAACTTTAAAGGCTGTGTGAAACCTGAGAAGCCATTTATTACATTCCTATTAAGGTAACTGATCACTTTTAGAGCATTGAAATTTTAAAAAAAGGAAAATATAGCCAATTTTCTAGCCTGTACCTGACTGGCGCAATGCCCCTAAACTCGTTATGAAACATATTGCCCCTGACGGAGGGTTAAGACTACACTGATGAAGGCCTGGTGTTTAGGCCCAAACGTTTGTTTTGATTTATTTTTGGACTGCATTAAAATTCAATATAAATTTGTAGCGCCCCAAGGGTTCGGCCGCTACAGGGGTATTGCACCTCTGCCAGAGGTGTGATATTCCACTCCCGGGTAAGGATGGAGTGTGGACCAGGGCTCAGGTAGCTGCATGCATCACACACAACCCATTTCCGGGGGACAGCTCTACAGTGCTCCCATTTATATAGTTATGCAGGCACATCTGACATGTCCTTGGCTGGAGTGGGGAGGGGGGAGGAAAACCTAGTGATGTAGGAGCAGAAGGGGACGGTTTCTGGAGCATAGGAAGGAGCTCATTGGGTGCTGGTCACCTGAGCTCACACACAGAGGAGGAGGTATAAAAGGTGGGCACCATCTTAGGAGTAGGTTCAGTCAGTGAGAGGAGAAGACAGGGAGCGGAGGCTCTGTAGGAGCTCTGCTCAAAGGCAGGCCTAGGGTGAAGGCCGGAGCCTGAGAGGAGAAGGAGAAGTAGGCCTAGAGAAGAGGCCGAGGAAGGAGGAGAAGAAGGAACAGGAAAGGAGGACAAGAGACAGAGAAGCAGAAGGGCTCAGAAACAAGAAGGAAGGGACCCTAAGAACCCACGAGATAACGGGTGAAAGGTCAGGCAGAATAAGGGTACCGGATTCCAAATTGGTGGAGGTAAATTATCCCTCAGCCAAGAACCGGAGGTCGTGATCATTTACTGGTGCGACCACCTGCTAAACCTGCTAGGAAGGCACCATATAGGATAGCGGGAATCGGGGCCCACGTTTGCCTGCATAGATCCGCGGCAGCTGGACAGAAGTTTGGTCACTGGTGGGGCACGAGCCAGAGAAAGGATAGAAGGGAGTCCTGTGCCATACTCCTGAATTGCCTGGGGGTTGACCGAGCCCCTCACTTGGTGGACGCAGCATGGCTTGGGCAGTCATTACCGGCGGAAGTGACTTGGATATTAACTGTGAGTAAAAGACCCTGGACTGCAACACGTTGTCTTTGCTTTTCTTATCGCACCAGCACTAACGGTACTGGGACGTCCTGCACCACAACCCCCACCATCTACGCTCACTGCCCTGAGGCTACACTCCTCCCGTGGGGAGTTGTACTATTCCCTGCTGCACCCACAACACCAGCCTCAGCGGTCTGCTCTGCAGCGGCGGTTCACTCTGACCGCAATCCACGGGTGGCGTAGTCGGACATTGCAAAACATATAGGAGACTGCCACTGGTCTGACCAACCTGAGCCACGGGATCGGGTTGCCACTACTACCCCCCATCACCGCGCAGAAGCCTGGTTTCGAGTGCCCCACGGCCCAGGGGGTGAGTCAAATTCATCACAGTTTGAGTGGCGAGGTTATTTCACAAGTATTTATGTTTGGACCCTACTCGTGCACCGACCTAGGATATGGACATTATTACAGGACGGGGACATTCTTACATCCAGTGCCCAGGACGGGGACATTATTACATACAGGGCTCAGGACAGGGACATTATTATAGGATGGGAAGATTATTAAATACAGGGCCCAGGACCGGGACATTATTACACTTTGTGCAGAATTATTAGGCAAGTTGTCTTTTAAAGGATTATTTTTATTATTTTTCAACAACTATGTTCTCAATCAACCCAAAAGACTAATAAATATCCAAGCTTAATATTTTTGGAAGTTGGAGTGTTTTTTTTTTAGATTTGGCTATCTTAGGAGGATATCTGTTTGTGCAGGTAACTATTACTGTGCCGAATTATTAGGCAACTTAATAAAAAACAAATATAATCTCATCTCACTTGTTTATTTTCACCAGGTAAACCAATATCAGTGCACAAAATTTAGAAATAAACATTTCTGACATGCAAAAAACAACAAAATTAGTGATCAATATAGCCACCTTTCTTTATGATGACACTCAACAGCCTTCCATCCATAGATTCTGTCAGTTGCTTCATCTGTTTTCGATTAACATTGCGTACAGCAGCCACCACAGCCTCCCAGACACTGTTCCGAGAGGTGTACTGTTTTCCCTCCCTGTAGATCTCACATTTTATGATGGACCACAGGTTCTCTATGGGGTTCAGATCAGATGCACAAGGGGGCCATGTCATTATTTTTTCTTCTTTTAGACCTTTACTGGCCAGCCACGCTGTGGAGTAGTTGGATGCATGTGATGGAGCATTGTCCTGCATGAAAATCATGTTTTTCTTGAACGATACCAACTTCTTCCTGTACCACTGCTTGAAGAAATTGTCTTCCAGAAACTGGCAGTAGGTCTGGGAGTTGAGCTTCACTCCATCCTCAACCCGAAAAGGTCCCACAAGTTCATCTTTGATGATACCAGCCCATACCAGTACCCCACCTCCACCTTGCTGGCGTCTGAGTCGGAGTGGAGCTCTCTGCCCTTTACTGATCCAGCCTCTGGCCCATCCATCTGGCCCATCAAGAGTCACTCTCATTTCATCAGTCCATAAAACCTTTGAAAAATCAGTCTTAAGATATTTCTTGGCCCATTCTTGACGTTTTATCTTATGTTTCTTGTTTAAAGGTGGTCGTTTTTCAGCCTTCCTTACCTTGGCCATGTCCCTGAGTATCGCACACCTTGTGCTTTTTGATACTCCAGTAACGTTGCAGCTCTGAAATATGGCAAAGCTGGTGGCGAATGGCATCTTGGCAGCTTCACGCTTGATTTTCCTCAATTCATGGGCAGTTATTTTGCACCTTTTTTGGCCAACACGCTTCTTGCGACCCTGTTGGCTATTTGCCATGAAATACTTGATTGTTCGGTGATCACGCTTCAAAAGTTTGGAAATTTCAAGACTGCTGCATCCCTCTGCAAGACATCTCACAATTTTTTGACTTTTCAGAGCCCGACAAATCTCTCTTCTGACCCATTTTGCCAAAGGAAAGGAAGTTGCCTAATAATTAAGCACACCTTATATAGTGTGTTGATGTCATTAGTCAACACCCCTCCTCATTACAGAGATGCACATCACCAGATTTGCTTAATTGGTAGTTGCCTCTCAAGGCTATGCATCTTGGAGTAGGACAACATGTATAAAAAGTATCATGTGATCAAAATACTCATTTGCCTAATAATTCTGCACACAGTGTACATATAAGGCCCAGGATGGGGACATTCTCACATATAGGGCCCAGAATGTTGACATTATTACATACAGGGTCCAGGATGGAGACATTATTACATACAGGGCCTCTGGTCTGTATTTACTTTCTTAACATGTGTATTATAGTATTTTAATATTATGTGAAGATTAGTGATCAGCGAGCATATTCGCTACTGCTCTGTGCTTGCCCGAGCATCTCACTGCTCGAGATGCTCGGTGCTCGCCGAGTATTTCCTGGGTTGCTCAGCAGGAGCTCGGGTCCCCTCCCTGCATGTTTGGTGCTCTTTAGAGCACCAATGAACATGCAGGGATTGTCTGCCACACACTGTAATGCCGCAGCCATGTTGGTTGTGGCATTACAGTGATTGGCTGGCCGCACAGCGTCATCAGGTCTATATCAGACCTGGCGCCGCCATGCTCGTCACAGTCTACTCTGGAATCAGGCAGTGTAGGGAGAGATGCTGCTGACCTAGGGAAAGATTCGCTTGTTTCTTAGCAAGTGTAGGTACAGGTGCATCTCACTAAATTAGAATATCATCAAAAAGTTAAATTTATTTCTGTTCTTCAATACAAAAAGTGAAACTCATATTATATAGAGTCGTTACAAACACACTGATCTATTTCAAGTGTTTATTTCTGTTAATGTTGATGATTATGGCTTACAGCCAATGAAAACACAAAAGTCATTATCTCAGTAAATTAGAATACTTTACTGTATAACAACAGCATGAAAAATGTTTATAAAATTAAAAATGTTGGCTTACTGAAATGTAAGTTCAGTAAATGCACTCAATACTTGGTCGGGGCTCCTTTTCCATCAATTACTACATCAATGTGGCGTGGCATGGAGGCGATCAGCCTGTGGCACTGCTGAGGTGTTATGGAAGCCCAGGTTGCTTTGATAGCAGCCTTCAGCTCGTCTGCATTGTTGGGTCTGGTGTCTCATCTTCCTCTTGACAATACCCCATAGATTCTCTAAGGGGTTAAGGTCAGGCGAGTTTGCTGGCCAATGAAGCACAGTGATACTGTTGTTTGTAAACCAGGTATTGGTACTTTTGGCAGTGTGGACAGGTGCCAAGTCCTGCTGGAGAATGAAATTTCCAACTCCAAAAAGCTTGTCGGCAGAGGGAAGCATGAAGGGCTCTGAAAATTTCCTGTTAAACGATTGCGCTGACGTTGGTCTTGATAAAACACAGTGGACCTACACCAGCAGATGACATGGCTCCCCAAACCATCATTGACTGTGGAAACTTCAGACTTCTAGACCTCAAGCAGCTTGGATTGTGTGTCTCTCCACTCTTCCAAATGAAAATTGGAACTCTGGGACCTTGTGGAGTGTGTCAATGCCTTATTTCTGGACATCTGTCAAGTCAGCAGTCTGCCCCATGATTGTTGAGCCTACTGAAATAGACTAAGGGACCCTTTTAAAGGCTTAGGAAGCCTGTGCAGGTGTTTTTTGGTAATTATTTTAATTTACTGAGATAATGACTTTTGTGTTTTCATTGGCTGTAAGCAATAATCATCAACATTAACAGAAATAAACACTTGAAATAGATCACTCTGTCTGTAATGACTCTATATAATATATGAGTTTCACTTTTTGTATTGAAGAACTGAAAAAAAATAAACTTTTTGATGATATTCTAATTTAGTGAGATGCAACTGTATATCATAACATATTCTACACAAATCAATCTCAACTAACAGTCCTTCTGAGGACTAATCTAGCTACATAGATATCAGTGCTAGGCAGGCAGGCTGGCAGTGTATGTGGCAGACTGCAGAGTATATAGCAAGAGGATCCATTCCAGTTCTGTCTGCTGGTGCTTTTACAGATATTTCTACAAATAGCCCCAGGTATCAGGAATAATTTTTTTGGGGATCTTAATCCTGATTATTTGCTTAAAAAGGAATCCAGAGAACACAGTTTTTCTGCTCCATTTGCTTGTTGGCACTGCAGAATACAGCCAGATCCTTTCCATATTAATGTGCTAAAAATCCATCTATTTAAAACTGTGGTTTGTCCGGATCACATATAATTGCGCTAAAAATTCTGCCATTTCTGGCCTCCATTGAAATTGTGTTGAAGGGTGTCAGCGAAGTTATTGACACGAGGTCGGAGCTGTTAAAAATAGTTACCTACAGACCAGCTATTTAAAACTGTGGTTTGTCTGTCACACGGAACACATATCACTGCGGTTCAAATCTAGCCATTTGTACTGAATGTGGAAAATATTGTCCTCCATTTAAAATGGGCAAGGCGCATGGCAAGGGATGGGGAAGTGGATGTGATGATGATGATGGTGCATACAGAGGACAAGGCCGAGGCCGTGGGCTAGCTGAAATTGTGCCACAACAAACACCCACATCTTCTCTCTCGACCTTCCTGTCCCAATTAATAGTGGACTGCAGAACACCACTATTGAACAAAGAGCAGTGTGCACAACGCTGAAGAGTTGTGGACAGCTCTGAAAGAGCAGGCAGATCTGTGGCTGACACCGCTGAACCTACAGCCAGGCATGGTTGTGTGTGACAATGGCCGGAACTTGGTGGCGGCTCTGAGGCTAGGCGAGCTCACACATGTACAACGCCTGGCCCATGTGCTTAACCTCGTGGTTCAGTGGTTTCTCAAAACCTACCCGGAGCTTCCGGATCTGCTTGTCAAAGTACGCCGCCTGTGTGCCCATTTTAGAAAGTCAGCTACAGCTTTCACGCCGCCCTCGCTGTGTTTCAGCAACATTTGCAGCTTCCGGCTCACCGACTGGTGTGTGATATCCCCACGCGTTGGAACTCTACATTGCAGATGTTGGGAAGGATTTGTGAGCAGAAGAAGGCAGTTATTGACTACCAGCATTAACAAGGCCGTTGATATTCAGTTCAGACTCCACATATAAGACCTCAGGAGTGAACATGGATGTCAGGCATATATACAATCCTCCAAAACTTTGAGGACTCCGCCAAGATGGTGAGCGGCGATGACGCCATAATTAGTGACACCATCCCGCTTCTGTCTTCTGAAACGCTCTCTGCTCACAATTAAAGAGGATACATTGCAGGCGGAGCACGACGAAATGGAGCATGGAACCATACAGGGTGATTACACAGAGCCCAGCCTCATCTCATCCCAACTGGATTGGGTGACAGTGAGGAAGAGGAGGAGGAGTAGCTAGTTTCATGCGCTATAGATGGTACTACCTGCATAACTGTTATACTGCCTGTTCAGCGTGGATCGCCTGAGGACTGGGAGGAGGAGAGCATGGTCAGTCATCCTCTTGGTGAGGACATGGAAGTCTTGCCTGTTAGCAGTCTGGCATGCATGGCTGAGTTTATGTTACGCTAGCTTTCCCGTGACCCTCGCGTTCTCCAAATTTTGAGTGACAGTCATTACTGGTTGATGACACTTCTAGACCTACGCTACAGGGAGAACTTTCTAGCTCTTATTTCGAGGTGGACAGGTCTACTAAAATGGGGCAGTACCATTAGGCCCTTGTTGCGGAACTATTAAAAAAATTCCCATCTGAAAACGCTGGCAGCAGAGGTCACAGTTCGTTGGACAACCAAGGAGTACAGTCGAGAGAGACACAACTTCAATCCAGCAGAGGCAGGGGATCACTGTCAAAGTTCTGGGACAGTTTTCTCAGACCCTCCCATCTTACAGGCCTGGGATACTCTCACAAAGAGTGCAAAGTTTGGGAAGATTGTGAGGGAGTACCTTGCCAACCGTACCAATGTCCTCAGTGATTCCTCTGTGCCTTATAATTACTGGGTAGCCAAGCTGGACATGTGGAATGAACTGGCTCTCTACGCCTTGGAGGTCCTGCCATGCCCTGCCACTAGCGTTTTATCAGAGCGGGTTTTTAGTGCCGCTGGTGTAATTATAACTGATAAGTAGAGATGAGCGGTGTTCGACTAGAACTGTTCGCCAATCTCAAATTCGAGCTGTTTTGGGCGGTGTTCGAGTTGTTCGACGAACCCGAACGATTTGCAAAAAATTCGGCTGTTCGAGGTTATGTTCGATAACTGTTTGTGCACCAAAAGCGTGTCCTGCATGTCTGGCGCTATTTAGAGTACCAATCATGCAGGGATTGTCTGCCACTCACTGTAATGCCACAGCCATGGTGGTTGTGGCATTACAGTGATTGCCCAAATCGATGGGAACAGTGCTCACAGTGAAACATGAAAAGCCGGCAATTCAGCAGCGGCATACACCGGTACCCGACAATTTAGAACCGAAAGAATAGTGCTTCACACATAGATTAGATAGATAGAAACATGTCAGTCACATATATAAGAAGTACAGTGACAGTGTTGATTACTGTACTTGTCATTTAGTGTAAAGGATTTGTTAAAAAAAATATTAGTGTTTTCATGCACCGTCTCTTTAAAAAAGCCGGCCGGCAATTCAGCAGCGGTACCCGACAATTTAAAATAGAAGGAATAGAGAATCACACATAGATTAGATAGATAGAAACATGTCAGTCACATATATAAGAAGTACAGTGACAGTGTTGATTACTGTACTTGTCATTTAGTGTAAAGGATTTATTAAAAAAAATATTAGTGTTTTCATGCACCGTCTCTTTAAAAAAGCCGGCCGGCAATTCAGCAGCGGTACCCGACAATTTAAAATAGAAGGAATAGAGAATCACACATAGATTAGATAGATAGAAACATGTCAGTCACATATATATGAAGTACAGTGACAGTGTTGATTACTGTACTTGTCATTTAGTGTTAAAATAAAGGATTTATTTAAAAAAAAATTGGCGTGGGGTTCCCCATAATTTAAGGCTCTAGCGGAGGTTAAGCAGACGGCTGGGGCAGATGTTTGAAGCCTGGGAAGGGGTAATACCCATGGAGCTTCCCAGGCTACTAATATCAGCCCCCAGCTGAATGCCTAGCCTTTACTAGCTATTAAAATGGGGGGCCGTCCAAAAAATTGACGTGGGGTCCCCCCTATTTTAATAGCTAGCAAAGGCTAGGCAGACAGCTGGGGGCTGTTATTAATAGCCCAGGAAGGGTGCCATGAATATTGGCCCCCTCCCAGGCTTGAAACACCAGCCGTCAGCCGCCCCAGAAATGGCGCATCCATAGGATGCGCCAATTCTGGCACTTAGCCTCGCTCTTCCCACTGCCCTGTAGCGGTGGCAGTGGGGTAATAGGGCTGGGGTTGATGTCAGCTTATAATGACAGCTGACATCAAGCCCAGGTTAGTAATGGAGAGGCGTCTATAAGACACCCCCATTACTAACCCCATAGTGAAAGTTAAAAAAAACACAAACACCCAGAATAAAGTCCTTTAATTGAAATAAACACACAATTCTTTATTGTTCTAAATTAAACCATACTTACAATCACGCCCATTCCAGCTGAAGCCAACTATCCCCTGCAATAAAAGAAAAATAATAAAGCAACATAATCCTTACCTTTCCATGGTTCCCACGACAGCTTCAGCTCTGCTACATCGAGTTGACAGGCTGGACCGCAGCAGAAAGCTGCCATCCAGCCTGTCAACCCGCAGACACTGAGAAGCGCAGGCTTGCTTGCGCTCCTCAGCGTCTCTCTGTGACGGCATCCAGATGAGCCGAGTTCATGTCCAATGAACTCGGCTCACTTCATGTACGTCACTGACAGCGTGGGAAAATTCTCACGCTGAAGCGCTGAGTGCAGGAGAATTCTCCCACGCTGTCAGTGACGTGCATGAGGTGAGCTCATGTCCAATGAACTCAGCTCACCTCATGTACGTCACTGACAGCCTGGGAAAATTCTCCTGCACTCAGCACTTCAGCGTGAGAATTTTCCCACCCTGCCAGTGACGTGCATGAGGTGAGCTAAGTTCATTGGACATGAGCTCACCTCATGCACGTCACTAACAGAGTGGGAGAATTCTCACGCTGAAGCGCTGAGTGCAGGAGAATTTTCCCACGCTGTCAGTGACGTGCATGAGGTGAGCCGAGTTCATTGGACATTAACTCGGCTCATCTGGATGCCGTCACAGAGAGACACTTTGGAGCGCATGCAAGCCTGCGCTTCTTAGTGTCTGCGGGATGACAGGCTGGATGGCAGCGTTCTGCTGCGGTCCAGCCTGTCATCTCGATGTAGCAGAGCAGAAGCTGTCATGGGAACCATGGAAAGGTAAGGATGATGTTGCTTTATTATTTTTCTTTTATTTCAGGAGATCGTTGGCTTCAGCTGGAATGGGCGTGTCGGTACGTATGGTTTAATTTAGAACAATAAAGAATTGTGTGTTTATTTCAATTAAAGGACTTTTTTCTGGGTGTTGTGTTTTTTTAAAATACTTTACTAGAAATTCATGGTGGTCATGTCTAATATTGGCGTGACTCCATGAATTTCGGGCTTAGGGCCAGCTGATAATGCCAATCTGGCCCCCTTATTACCCAGTGAGCCACCGCACCAGGGCCCTGGATGAGTTGGGTACAGCGCCAGAAGATGGCGCTTCTATGAACGCGCCATTTTCCGGGGTGGCTGCGGACTGCAATTTGCAGCGGGGGTGGCCCAGAATGCTTGGGCCTCCCTGCGCTGCGGATTCCAGCCCCCAGCTGCCTAGTTGTACCTGGCTGGACACATAAACAGGGCGAAGCCCCACGTCAATTTTCTTTAAATTATTTCATGAAATAATTAAGAAAAAAAGGGCTTCCCTATATTGTTGCGTCCGGTCAGGTACAAATAGGCAGCTGGTGGTTGGGGGCAGCCCGTTCCTGCCTGCTGTACCTGGCTGGACCCAAATATAGTGCGAAGCTCCACGTCAATTTTTTTTAAATTATTTCATGAAATAATTAAGAAAAAAAGGGCTTCCCTATATTGTTGTGTCCGGCCAGGTACAAATAGGCAGCTGGTGGTTGGGGGCAGCCTGTTCCTGCCTGCTGTACCTGACTGGACACAAATATAGTGCGAAGCCCCACGTCAATTTTTTTGAATTATTTCATGAATTTCCTGAAATAATTTAAAAAAATTGAAGTGGGGCTTCACACTATATTTGTGTCCAGTCAGGTACAGCAGGCAGGAACGGGCTGCCCCCAACCACCAGCTGCCTATTTGTACCTGGCCGGACACAACAATATAGGGAAGGTCTTTTTTTCTTAATTATTTCATGAATTTCATGAAATAATTAAAAAAAAAATACGTGGGGCTTCGCCCTATTTTTGTGTCCAGCCAGGTACAACTAGGCAGCCGGGGGCTGGAATCTGCAGCGCAGGGAGGCCCAAGCTTTCTGGGCCCCCCCCCGCTGCAAATTGCAGTCCGCAGCCACCCCGGAAAATGGCGCGTTCATAGAAACGCCATCTTCTGGCGCTGTACCCAACTCATCCATGGCCCTGGTGCGGTGGCTCACTGGGTAATAAAGGGGTTAGGGCCAGCTTGGTATTATCAGCTGGCCCTAAGCCCGAAATTCATGGGGTCACGCCAATATTAGACATGACCGCCATGAATTTCTAGTAAAGTATTTAAAAAAAACACAACACCCAGAATAAAGTCCTTTAATTGAAATAAACACACAATTCTTTATTGTTCTAAATTAAACCATACTTACCATCACACCCATTCCAGCTGAAGCCAACGATCTCCTGCAATAAAAGAAAAATAATAAACCAACATCATCCTTACCTTTCCATGGTTCCCACGACAGCTTCAGCTCTGCTACATCGAGATGACAGGCTGGACCGCAGCAGAACGCTGCCATCCAGCCTGTCATCCCGCAGACACTGAGAAGCGCAGGCTTGCTTGCGCTCCTCAGTGTCTCGCTGTGACGGCATCCAGATTTGCCGAGGTCATGTCCAATGAACTCGGCTCACCTCATGCACGTCACTGACAGCGTGGGAAAATTCTCCTGCACTCAGCGCTTCAGCGTGAGAATTCTCCCACGCTGTCAGTGACGTACATGAGGTGAGCTGAGATCATTTAACATGACCTCACCTCATGCACGTCACTGACAGCGTGGGAGAATTCTCACGCTGAAGCGCTGAGTGCAGGAGAATTTTCCCACGCTGTCAGTGACGTGCATGAGGTGAGCCGAGCTCATTGGACATGACATCGGCTCATCTGGATGCCGTCACAGCCTGACACTGAGGAGCGCAAGCAAGCCTGCGCTTCTCAGTGTCTGCGGGATGACAGGCTGGATGGCAGCGTTCTGCTGCGGTCCAGCCTGTCATCTCGATGTAGCAGAGCTGGAGCCGTCCTGGGAACCATGGAAAGGTAAGGATTATGTTGCTTTATTATTTTACTTTTATTGCAGGAGATCGTTGGCTTCAGCTGGAATAAGCGTGACGGTAAGTAGAGTTTAATTTAGAACATTAAAGAATTGTGTCTTTATTTCAATTAAAGGACTTTATTCTGGGTGTTTGTGTTTTTTTTAACTTTCACTATGGGGTTAGTAATGGGGGCGTCTCATAGACGCCTCTCCATTACTAACCTGGGCTTGATGTCAGCTGGCATTATAAGCTGACATCAACCCCAGCCCTATTACTCCACTGCCACCGCTACAGGGCAGTGGGAAGAGCGAGGCTAAGTGCCAGAATTGGCGCATCCTATGGATGCGCCATTTCTGGGGCGGCTGACGGCTGGAGTTTCTAGCCTGGGAGGGGGCCAATATTCATGGCATCCTTCCTGGGCTATTAATATCAGCTCCCAGCTGTCTGCCTAGCCTTTGCTAGCTATTAAAATAGGGGGGACCCCACGTCAATTTTTTTGGGGGGGTCCCCCATTTTAATAGCTAGTAAAGGCTAGGTATTCAGCTGGGGGCTGATATTAGTAGCCTGGGAAGCTCCATGGGTATTACCCCATTCCCTGGCTTCAAACATCTGCTCCAGCCGTCTGCTTAACCTCCTCTAGAGACTAAAATTACGGGGAACCCCACGCCAATTTTTTTTTAATAAATCCTTTATTTTAACACTAAATGACAAGTACAGTAACCAACACTATCACTGTACTTCTTATATATGTGACTGACATGTTTCTATCTATCTAATCTATGTGTGATGCTCTATCTTTCTGTTCTAAATTGTCGGGTACAGATGCTGAATTGCCGGCCGGCTTTTTTAAAGAGACGGTGCATGAAAACACTATTATTTTTTTAAGTAAATCCTTTACACTAAATGACAAGTACAGTAACCAACACTGTCACTGTGTTCTTATATGTGTGACTGACATGTTTCTATCTATCTAATCTATGTGTGATGCTCTATTCCTTCTTGTCTAAATTGTCGGGTACCGGTGTATGCCGCTGCTGAATTTGCCGGCCGACTTTTTTAAAGAGAGTGTCTTCTGAGCAGTTTGTCAGCTTTTGGACACCTTTGAAGGTGTTTTCTATGTGTTTCTATGTGTTTTTGTTTGCCTGCCATTGGTTTTAACGGTGTTCGACGGTGTTCTAAGGTGTTCGACGAACAGTTCGACGAACAGTTCCTCGAACATCCCGGTGTTCGACGAACCGAACCGAACCCGAACACTACGGGGGTGGCTCAACACTACTGATAAGCGCATCCGCCTGTCAACTGAAATGCTGACAGGCTGACTCTTATAAAAATGAACAAAGGCTGGATTGGGCCAGACTTCTCAACACCACCGAATGATAGCAGCGTAACATAAACTCAAATCCAGTGTCTTTTCTTGGGAGGTGTATTCCCATGCACCTTTTCACACCTACACATGGGTATACGCTTCCTGATTTTGTCTATTTGCTCTTGTCCTTCTCCTTCAACACCATGTCATCCACCACCATATCTGAGTCAGTCCACAGGGGTAGGGGTACTCGGATACCGGGATGGATGGGTTACTTCTGTGGGGATCACGGTTGGTCGTTTCCCGTTTCCGTGCCCTGGAACGTCAGTAAAGGGATGGGGGTGAGAATGATGGAAGTATTGTGTCCTGATGCCTCCTGTGGTAACTGGTAAAATCGGTTACCAGTGCTGTTTATGGTTGCTGAGGTGATCGGCATACGGCTTGTACGAACGCTGTAGGCAGTAATGTCAAAGTAGGCACACACACACATTAAGTCTTTGTTTCAGTACCTTTCTTTTACTGATGTCCGGTAACAGGTACAGTTCAGGAGGGTAACCAGGTTTTCGGTGCAGGTAGAGATATTCACTCTGGAGATTTGTGAGGCCTCCTCTAACAATGTGTGCGCTGTTTGGCATCAGTCCTGCCTTAAGCTGAACCTGCCACCTTTTACTTTCTCTGGGGTCCTTCTCCACAACTGACAATGAGGACCTTTCCTTGGGGCTACCAATTCTCTTTCTGGGCCCCTGGTCCTATACTTGGTCAAGTTTGGCAACTCTTTCTCCTTCTACTTCAGGGGGAGTAGATCCTCCTGATCTGTCCGGGTTTGCTATGCTATTCCTGAATTAATAGCAATTTCGGTCTCCGGTGTCCGGGTGAGCTAAAGGGATAATAGTTTTATCTCTTTCTTTCTCCTTCTAGCCTCCATCCCTCTCTCTAGGGCGCTTCACAACACAGACCTGTTTCCTAGTTCAGGGCTTCACTGGTCCCCAGCCAACAGCTCTCTGTCTCTCCCCTCCTTCATCCCTCACAAGATTAACTGCTGCTTTTGCTGTCTCCCTGGAAACTGACTCCTCCCCTCAGACCTGGGGTGGAAGGTGTTGTGTGTGCCCAAGTGTGCATCTCTCCCGGCACCTATGGATCCTGTGGTAATCCCCCGCAGGGGTGCCACATTCCCCCCTAGTTAACGTCAGTCCTCCGGGACTGAAACATTTTTTTTTTTAACAAAGATAGCATAACATTAACATTTTTATTTGTAATTTGAACATAGTCTCAAAAATAAAATGTACAATAACCAGAGAAAATGGGAAAAACTGATAACCAGTCCATACAACGCTAGTCGATCTGCTGCAAGCTGTTAAAGGGAAAGTGTTTTTGCCACCACCAGTCCTGTGGCTTCGGTCCATTCTTAAAAAATTTTCAAAAAGTTTCAGACGTCCAAACAAGTAAAGTCTCTTTAGGCTTAAAGATTCAAATAGACTTAATAATTCACAATACACAACAAAACATTTACTACGTGTGCCTCGGCGCAAGGGTCCTAGGTACTGCAGAGGCCTCTCCCGGTCATAAGCACTGTAGGGCCCTTTGGCCCTGGGGTCACCTATTGGCCAAGATTTTGCTCTCCCTAGACAGCATCTTATGCCAGCTCTACTCGCCCCTTTTTTTATGCTGTGTACCTGGTGTAACCTGTTTTGGTCTACTCGTCACCCTTCTATATACTGACTTTAACTACATATTTACATTTTTGAACCTATTTACATTTCCCTTTTGTTATGGTTTACTCCCTGTATCTGAGTGGTTGGTGTCCAAAATTAATACGTGATGACATCCGTAAAACTGGTATCCCTCTGGTGCGTAAGCCTGGTGTGGAGCGAACACTATTTACTGATTCATGTGTTGGTCTACGTAGCACAGGTATGCCGGAGTGTCTTCCCACTCCCATAGTGGGAATGGCAGGTACTCCGATTGCAGGATTCCCTAGCTTGGCTGCGGCAGGTGATTCTTCTGCTCTTGATCCTTCTACTGGTTGTGGGAATATCAACATGGGAATTAAGTGTACTCCTTCTATTTGAGGCCAATCTGCGGGTAACTCTCCTAAGATTGTCTTAATTGTCCTTGGCGTCTCTTCTTCTGGTATGGGACAAGGGATATATTCTTTTTGTTGTAAGGATTGAGGACACTTCTTTAATTGGTCTCGGGACACTGTTGCTGTTGTTTTTCCGTTATCCTTACTGATTAGACAGGTTTTCTGGTTGTCAAAATTGGATGGTAATACAGTGTATGGTTCTTCTTCCCATTGATTATCTAGCTTATTGTTATGCACATGCCCGGGCTGACTGGCGTGTGCGTGATTTAGTGATTCCACTGTGCCATGAACCGGAGAGTGCCTGGAGGGGCGTAACTAAGTATCAACCCAATCCGACCAAGGTCGCACGACGGCTAACGACGCCATGCACCAGGGAGGAACCGAGCAGAGGGACCAGGTGCTACTGCAGGCCAGACCCCGGACACGGCTGTTGACCCACACCGGGGAATACAGGAACAGGCAGGTTAGGCTGGCACACAGACAGGTGGGTATTGGCAGGCACAGCTGGCATGCAGACAGGAGGGTACTGACAAGTACGGCTGGCGTGCAGACGGGGAGGTACTAGCAGGTTGGAGCACAGGCTGGATAGGGTCCAGTACAAACTGGGATTCAGGAACAGAACCGCAGATGCGGCAGACAAGCAGAGCAGAGAGGAACCGCCGGAGCGGTGGGCAAGGCGGAGGAGAGAGGAACCGCCGGAGCGGTGAGCAAGGCAGAGCAGGCAGGAACCGCCGGAGCGGTGAGCAAGGCAGAGCAGGCAGGAACCGCCGCAGCGGTGAGCAAGGCAGAGCAGGCAGGAACCGCCGGAGCGGTGAGCAAGGCAGAGTAGGCAGGAACCGTCGGAGCGGTGAGCAAGGCAGAGCAGGCAGGAACCGCCGGAGCAGTGAGCAAGGCAGAGCAGGCAGGAACCGCCGGAGCGGTGAGCAAGGCAGAGCAGGCTGGAACCGCCGGAGCGGTGAGCAAGGCAGAGCAGGCAGGAACCGCCGGAGCGGTGAGCAAGGCAGAGCAGGCAGGAACCGCCGGAGCGGTGAGCAAGGCAGAGCAGAGAGAAACCGCCGGAGCGGTGAGCAAAGCAGAGCAGGCAGAAACTGCCGGAGCGGTGAACAAGGCAGAGCGGGCAGGAACCGCCGGAGCGGTGAGTAAGGCAGAGCAGAGATAAACCACCGGAGCGGTGAGCAAATTCAGGGCACAGGGGACAGGGCTCTGTTCACACGGAACAGACTGGAAGGGAAAGGCAGAACCAGATACACACAGGATACTTGCAAAGAAGTAGCGAGTGGACTCTAAACTCACAAACGGAAGTACAGCGACAATGAGTAGGAGTTAGGTGTAGGTTCAGACTCTGCAGAAAAAGGGAAGGTACGGACATAGAGAAAAACAGGTAACAGGCTAGGAGAGTGTTCAGACAGGAACTGAGTGTTCAGACAGGAACTGACACTGCAGCGAGATACAGGAGCGAGTCTGGGTATGCGGCCCCCAGAAGGCGGGACGAACAGGCTAGGAGCATGTTCAGACTGGCCTGGAAATACAGTCTCCAGGAAGGCGGACAGACAACAGGCTAGGAGATAGTTCAGACAGGCCTGGGAATACAGCCCCCAGGTTGGCGGACAGGCAAGAACAGAACAGGACCTGGCACATTCAGAGTCAAGGAGCACACTGAATGATAGAGTTGCTCAGGCACCAGTTTTCATGTGGAGCTGGTTTAAATATCCAGTGACAGACAGCAATAGGCTGAGGACGCATTAGGGGTGTGCCCACAGCAGCTACAAGAAACAGGAAGTAACCGCCAGAGCGGTGAGCAAGGCAGAGCAGGCAGGAACCGCCGGAGCGGTGAGCAAGGCAGAGCAGGCAGGAACCGCCGGAGCAGTGAGCAAGGCAGAGCAGGCAGGAACCGCCGGAGCGGTGAGCAAGGCAGAGCAGGCAGGAACCGCCAGAGCGGTGAGCAAGGCAGAGCAGGCTGGAACCGCCGTAGCGGTGAGCAAGGCAGAGCAGGCAGGAACCGCCAGAGCGGTGAGCAAGGCAGAACAGAGAGAATCCGCCGGAGCGATGAGCAAGGCAGAGCGGGCAGAACCGTCGGAGCGGTGAACAAGGCAGAGCGGGCAGGAACCGCCGGAGCGGTGAGTAAGGCAGAGCAGAGATAAACCGCCGGAGAAGTGAGCAAAGGCAGGACAGAGGGGACAGGGCTCTGTTCACACGGAACAGACTGGAAGGGAAAGGCAGAACCAGATACACACAGGATACTTGCGAAGAAGTTGCGAGTGGACTCTAAACTCACAAACGGAAGTACAGCGACAATGAGTAGGAGTTAGGTGCAGGTTCAGACTCTGCAGAAAAAGGGAAGGTACGGACATAGAAAAAAACAGGTAACAGGCTAGGAGAGTGTTCAGACAGGGACTGAGTGTTCAGACAGGAACTGACACTGCAGCGAGATACAGGAGCGAGTCTGGGTATGCGGCCCCCAGAAGGCGGGACGAACAGGCTAGAAGTGTGTTCAGACTGGCCTGGAAATACAGCCTCCAGGAAGGCGGACAAACAGGCTAGGAGATAGTTCAGACAGGCCTGGGAATACAGCCCCCAGGTTGGCGGACAGGCAAGAACAGAACCTGGCACATTCAGAGTCAAGGAGCACACTGAATGATAGAGTTGCTCAGGCACCAGCTTTCATGTGGAGCTGGTTTAAATATCCAGTGACAGACAGCAATAGGCTGAGGATGCATTAGGGGTGTGCCCACAGCAGCTACAAGAAACAGGAAGTAACCGGGCCGCCGCCCTAAGCAGTCAAAACAGAGACAAACAGACAGCATGAATAGAAGCCAGGCTAGCAGACTGGACTGAAGATCAAGTTTGCGATCTTGCATAGTGAGAGATGGTGCACCATGCATGCCCGCCACCAGGTATGTTACACTTATGAAGTCTCTTTTTCCTTTTCAAAACCAATTCTCCGGGGGTTAACGGGATTCCTTGTGCGTTTTTATTGAAATTGGTTTCTTGTCTTTCTCTGGATTTTGCTAGACTTTTCTCAACACACTCCTGTATTTTCTTGTATTGTTCTTTTCTTCTAGTATCCCAATCTGCACTTGAGTGGTCTTCCTCAGGGACTACAATGCCCATTTCAAAGTCCACTGGCAATTTTCCTGGTCTCGCTCTCATCAAGTATGCCGGGGTACAATTAGTTGAGCTTACTGGGATGTTGTTATAGATGTCAATAAGATCTGGTAATTTCTCTGGCCATCTGTTTCTGTCTTCCAAGGGTAGAGTCTTCAGCAATTCTATTACCATTTTGCACATTCCGTTAGTTTGGGGATGGTAAGGCGTGGTACGAATTTTCTTGCATCCATACAAGCTACAGAACTCTTGAAATATTTCCGCTTCAAAGGCAAGACCCTGATCTGTCAATACCTGTTCTGGATATCCATGTGGCCTGCAGAAATAAGCTTGAAAGGCTCTTGCTGCTGTCTGAGCTGTCAAGTCCTTCACAGGAGCTACCGCTAGGAACCTGGAATAGTGGTCCACCATGGTAAGAGCATAAGTATAGCCTGATCTACTGGGTGTGAGTTTGACATGATCCAAGGCTACTATTTCCAGGGGCTGTTTGGTTATGATAGGCTGGTTATGATAGTGCTTTTCCAGTTGTTACGATCTCCTCTTCTTAATGAGCATGGGCCACAATTTTTACACCATTTTTCTATGGAAGACCTCATGCCAATCCAATAAAACCTCTCACGTAACAGTATTTCCAGTTTTCTCCATCCAAAGTGTCCTGCTCCATTATGGTACGCTTCTAATACCATTTGGATGTCTCTCCTTGGAACCACAACTTGCCATACCATTTCATGTGTCCTTGGATTGATATACCGACTGCACAATTGGTTTTCATAGATAAATAACCTGCTTCTTTCTTTCCACAGGTATTGGGCCTCTGGGGGAGCATTCTTCTCAATTTTGGAATCCGGTTGGGTTACCAGCCTCTTCACTAGGCTCATTGCCGGATCGCTGTCTTGAGTTTCTTTGCATCCATAATGAGGCAACGGGTTTAGTGCCACATCCTGACGGTTCTGGTAGATATGGGTTTCTGTCATTTTCCATTTTCTACTTTTATGGAAAGCTGGAAGTTCTATTTCCTCCAAGTCATCTGTTTCTTCTTCAAGCCCTTGCAAATGTACTTGAGGGTTTCTGGAGAGGGCATCATCATTTGCATTTCCACGGCCTGTTTGGTACTTGATGGTAAAGTCGTAGTTCGATAGGCGGGCCATCCAGCGCTGCTCCAATGCACCAAGCTTTGCAGTATCCAAGCGTGTTAGCGGATTATTGTCCGTAAAGATGGTAAATTTTGAAGCTGCTAAGTAATGCTTGAACCTCTCTGTGACTGCCCAGACCAAGGCCAGGAACTCCAACTTAAAGGAACTGTAATTTTCCGGTTCCTCTCGGTAGGTCGAAGTCTTCTACTGGCATAGGCAATTACTCTTTCCTTGTCTTTTTGTATTTGGGACAGTACTGCTCCCAGGCCTACATTACTTGCATCCGTATAGAGGACAAATGGTAGGTTATAATCTGGGTACGCCAAGATTTCCTCACCAGCCAGGGCCTGTTTCATTTGTTGTAAGGAGTCTCTTGTTTCTTTCCCCATTCCAAAGGCGGCTCTGAAGACCTTCTCTTCTTAGCTTGGCCTACCAGAAGATCTTGTAGATGCGCTGCCATCTTCGTGTAGCCCTTAATAAATCTTCTGTAATACCCAACCAAACCTAAGAACTGACCTACCTCTCTGACGGTGGTCGGCCTCTGCCAGTCCTGGATAGCTGTCACTTTTTCCGGATCTGGTGCTACGCCATCCACCCTGACCACATGTGCTAGGTATTGGACTTTTGGCTTCAGCAGGTAACATTTAGATGGTTTGAGCTTCATTCCATACTTTGTTAGAGCTGTAAATACCTCCACCAGGTGTTCCAGATGTTCTTCATTGGTTTTGGAATACACTATGACGTCATCCATGTATAAAAGTACCGTCTCAAAATTCCGGTGTCCCAGACAGCACTCCATGAGTCTCTGAAACGTCCCTGGTGCATTGCATAACCCAAATGGCATGCTATTGAATTCGCATAGGCCCATTGGTGTTGTGAATGCTGTTTTCTCCCGGTCTTCTTCTGCAACGGAGACCTGCCAATACCCACTAGTGAGATCTAATGTGGAGAAATACTTAGCAGTCTTTAATGCAGCAAAAGACTCCTCTATCCGGGGTAACGGGTAAGCATCTTTGTGAGTGATCTTATTGACCTCCCTGTAATCCACACACATCCTCATAGTGCCATCTTTTTTTCTGACTAAGATTAAGGGGGCCGCCCAGGGACTACAGCTATCTCTTATAACCCCGGCCTCCTTCATGTCCTGCAGCATCTCTTTAGCACACTGGTAGTGGTTTGGTGGGATGGGTCTATGTCTCACTTTAATCGGGGGATGATCTCCTGTGGGTATGTGATGGTGTACCCCTTTTATCCTCCCAAAATCTAATGGATGCTTACTGAATACTTGGCTAAACTCTTGTACTACCCGGCAAACTCCTTGCTTCTGGTGGTCGGGAGTGGCATCCGTCCCTATGTGCAACTGCTGACACCACTCCTCCAGCTGTCCCTTGGGGTTGTTGTCCTCCGCCTGACCTGACGGGGGCAGGGCTCTAGTGTCTGTATGTTGTTATTACTGACAGTGTACAGCTTTGCTACAGTAGCATACCGGGGTAATTTCACTTCTTCCTCACCACAATTCAACACACGGATTGGTACTCTTCCCCTGCGTACATCCACCACCCCTCTAGCTGTCAGCAGTGTAGGTCTATGCTCTGAATATACCGAGTCTACAATTGCTTGGTATTCCTTTCTTCTGATACCCATAGCTGCTCGACACCATATCATCATTTCACTGTTTGGTGGTAATACAATGGGAAACGGGTCCGTTACCCGTGCACTGCCAATCTCCCCTCCAGACAGATTTACCTGTTGCTTGTGAATTAAGGCACAGATTTCTCTTTGAAGGACTCTCCACCGCCCAATGCCAGCAGTCTCCGTAATCTGTTGGAGTAAAAACATCACTTCTTCAAGGCCGTTTTCAATCACATTAGTACCAAGCACCATGTAAGGACATTTGTTATTGGGGTCATCTTCTACCACACATAACCCTTGGCCTCTCAACTCCACCTTCCCCAGCTTTATTGTCACCTCTCTAAACCCCACCTGATTCAGTGGTTGACCATTAGCTGCTAAAATGACAAGACTAGAGTCTGGGGGGCTAAGATCAGCATCAGACCAAAATTGCTTGTAAAGGATATGTGGGATGGTGGTGACTTGTGACCCAGTGTCCAATAGGGCCGATGTGGGGATTCTTTCTAGCGTAATGTTGAGGTACGGGCGACCTCCCACATACCGACTACGCCAGTCATATGGGCCTGCCGTTTTATTCCTGGGGGTTGGCCCTGGGACCCAGGAATCTCGGGTTTAAACAACATCTTCTTGCAAAGTGGCCTGGTTTGTTGCAACGAAGGCAAACGGTTTGTCCTGAAGAATCCGTGTGGTCGGTGGCTCTGCGTCGGAATGGTGCGTTGGTCCCCTGAATGGGCGACTTGTTGATCCCCTCCACGGGCGACATGGCTCTGCGTTGGAATGGTGCATTGGTCCCCTGCACAGGCGACATGAGCTTTCTCCTCATCCACTTAACATCCTCAGGGGATTCAGCTAACTGGCTTTTGCTTGGTGGTTGTGCCTCCGGTCTCGCTTGCAAGAGTTTTAGCACATAGTCCATGTTTTTGGTTAGTTGTAACACTTGATTACGTAGGTCATCAGCAGATTCGGGTACGACAGCTTGTCCTACCGCTTTTGCAGAGTCTTTAGGGGTAGGCTCTAAGTTCATGTGAGAGGTATTAACCTGCCAGGATGACATTGCAGGTTTTGCAGGTAATGGGTCTCGTAGTACAGTTATAGCACGGTCCTTTAAGGTATTAAAATCCACATCTGGATGATCTAGGGCCCACATGTGCACCTGCTGATGGTGAAAGTCTCATCTCAACCCATTCATAAACTGTTCTGCAAGCAATTTATCTTGGTCTTGCACACTTGCTGGATCTACCTGGTTTATGGACTGGAGTGCCGCTTGTAAACGTAGGGCAAAGTCTCTGATGGTATCTTGCGGTCTCTGCTTGCATTAGTAGAATAGCATCCTTAGTTCAGACTGTGTGCGTTTTTCAAAAGCAGCTTTGAGCTTATCAAACACATTTTCTATAGAGTCTCCATGAGCATCGCTCCAAGTCTCAGCTTCTAGCTCCGCTGCACCTATTGTCCCTGCACAACGGAGGCTTGCTGCTTTCCTGTCATTGCATACATGTCCAGCACCGCACACATTTTACGTTTGAAAGCTGCTAAGGTACCGGGTTTACCTTCATGCGTCGGTAAGGCAATTGGCATTATTGGGGCCATCGCTCCAGATGCTGCGGCTCCTTCACCAGCTGAGGAACCTGCTGCTGCTGCGTCTTGGGCATCCCCTCCCTCAAGGTCTCGGACATCATCTGTTTCACTCATGACGGTGCCCCCCTAGTTAACCGTTGCCAGCCGCTACGATCAACTCCTTCAGTAACCGGTGACTCTAAAAAAGAAACGGCGGGGCTATCCTCGCGCTCCTTTAGCCGCACCCCCGCAACTCTCTACGCTCTGTGACGCAGTTTAATTTCTCTATGACGCAGTAATGACGGCCCGTTTTACAGTACACAAAATTCCAATAAAGTCCAATTTAAGCACACAGTACCCGGTTCTACCGGGCCCGGTATCCTGTTCGTGACGCCAAACTGGGATGGAAGGTGTTGTGTGTGCCCGAGTGTACATCTCTCCCTGCACCTATGGATCCTGTGGTAATCCCCCGCAGGGGTGCCACATATCTACCATATTACCTCCTCTACGTGTCTTGCAAGAGGCATTGGAGTTCCTCCAAATTTTTGGCAGCCCTTGCAGTCACTGCATACGCAATAACAGTATAGGAAACCCACTAGTTAATAATGGGAACAACAAAGCATAGCTGGCTGATGGCTCTCTAACAATAGTGAGGGTCGCCTGATGGCCCTATAAAAATAGGCTTTGTGACTTTCAGAGTCCCTCCATCATAAATGAAACAGGGTGTGTCGGATGATGTGTCACACACCACATTGCCAGATAAGGTTGTAAAATGTTAAAATTACATTTACCAGTGAATGCATTTGTCTTGGTTGAAAACAATGCAAAAGTGCAAAAACGCATCAAAAACACTACGTGTGAACATAGCCCAAGGTGTGGAGGAACATTCTTGTTTTTGTATATTTATTTTGCCTTATATACACAAGTCATTACCCTGGAAAGGATGTTCCTTGACATATTTGCCAGGAAAATCCATTTTGGTTTCGTTTTTGTATGTTTTAATGTGAGTCCGTAAAAGTGGCGTAATACTCTGACGTTATTGACAGCAGTGACCTGGGAGTCAGAAATGCTTCCAGGGGTCTTCCCCATGCTGTTCCCATGTCATTTGAGCACTGTTCCCATTGATTTGGGCAATTTTTAGGCCCTCTGCAGACCGCCGGGGAAGAGCCGCCTGAAAAATGCTCGAGTTTCCCATAGACTTACATTGGTCTCGTTGCTTGGGTCGAGCACCCGAGTATTCCAATATGCTCGACCCGAGCATCGAGTATTTTAGTGCTCGCTCATCACTATTGAAGATCAATTATACCATTTATGTTGGAATTTATGGATGTATTCTTTTCTAGTATTACTCATTGTCACCTTTTGCCTTTTTTTATTCACCTATTAATATATTATTATTTATTTTTAAAGGCACCATGGATTCCATGGTGCTATACATGAGAAGGGGTTACATATAGGATAAGATACAAATATAACTTACAGAGAACAAACTATCAATGACAAACTGGTATAGAGGGGAGAGGGTCCTGCCCTTGCAGGCTTACAGTATATGTGCTTTTTAATTTTGTATTCATGAATTAATTGGCCTCTTATCAATATTACCATTAACTAGTGCATTATTTCATTTATTTGGACTCCCATTACATTGCCTCATGCTGTAACTAGACACACAGGATTACTTAGTCATTATAATTAATTTTATCTTTTTTGGTCTGTGTCCCTACAGCTCCCATGATTTTAATTTGTCTTGTCGGTGTGATTTTAAATTGTCCTGACCCAGCTTTTTTGTTGTTATCAATAAATTTACATTTTTGATTATTTGGTCCTTTCTGGATTTTGTAGGTGTGATGGTTTATTACCATGTACATCTTCTCTTTCTCTACATACATAGCGCTGAACTAGTTAGTACTGTGTATATAGATTATGAAGCGCTTACCCTGCTTCCTCCTTGGACCCACTGAACATGTAGGAACTGGTTGTAGGGGGGAGCAGGAGCTCTTGGATCCTAGTGTGGCGCCCCTGAGGGTTCAGTCACCACAGAGGTACTGCACCTCACCCAGAGGTGTGGTGTCTCCTTCTCTCAGGTAAGGAGGGAATGCTGCCCGGAACCCCAACTCTCACATTCAACACTACACTGCTCCAGGCCGGCTGGAAGGGCAACCTGTAATGTGTTTTCCTGCTGAGCCCTGTCCCTGGCTGGAGTGGGGGGAACCCAGAGGTGGGGGGAACCAGTAGTGGGTGTGGGTGGAGGAAGTAGCTTAGGGGAGCCCTTTGACAGGAGGTATAAATAGGGAAGCCATTTTAGGGTGGCAGGACTGAAGAGATTAGTCAGTGGGTGAAGTCAGTTATGGAGCAGAATCTCTTTAGGAGCTCTGCTCCATAAGTAGGGCCCAGTCCTAGAGGCCCAGGAGGGGAGCAGAGGAGTAGGCCCCGATCTACAGAAGGGATCCCAGGGGGTACGGTGAGTGCGGGAGGGATCGTAGGCCGCAAGAAGGCGACCGGCCCCTGGACCAGTCATGTAACTTCAAGTCTCGGCTGGAAAAACCGGAGGTTTCTGGCTTTCATAGTCCAGTTGCTGAAGCCTTACTCTAATCTCCGTGAGGGTCAAGCAGGTCTGGGAACTCCAGTAAGACAGGAGGGACTTCAGAGAACCCGAGCAGGATTGAGAGTGGGGAAGAGCAGGGCAGGATGGAGAAGACCCAGCGTGAAGACGGTCTAGCTAGGGACGCAAGAAAGTGGGGTTCCGTCAGGTGCTCCCAATCTGCCTGAGGAAGAGCTGAGCCCCTGCCTGGTGAACACAGCGCGATGTGGGAGGTTGGTGTAGCACCCCGAGGATTCGGCTGCTACAGGGGTATTGCACCTCAACCCAGAGGTGTGATATTCCACTCCCGGGTAAGGATGGAGTGTGGAACTGAGCCCAGAAAGCTGCATGCACTACACACATCCCATTTCCGAGGAACAGACCAACGGTACTCCCACTTAGAAATGTGCAGGTACGACCGAGTCTGTTCCTGGCTGGAGTGGGAGGGGGGTGGTACATCCCAGTAGTGTAGGGGCAGATAGGGGGAGCAGCCTGGGTAAAGATAGGAGCTCATTGGGTGCTGGTCACCTGAGCTCACACATAGAGGGAGTATTTAAGGTGGGCACCATCAAAGAACAGGGTCAGTCTGTCAGCCTTTTGTCAGAGCAGAGTAGAGGAAGAGGAGCAGAGCAGCCCCAGAGAGAGAGAGAGGAGAAAGGAAGAAAGACCCAGAGGGGGTGAAAGAAAAGGACTCTGAGAACCCAAAGTCCATCATCGGGTGAAGAGTTGGCAATAGGGTACCGGATCCCAGACTGGTGGGGGCTAAAGCACACCCTAGCCAGAGACCGGAGGCCGTGGGCAGGATCTGCCACGGCCACCCACCACATCCACCCTGAAGGCAAACCACATGTAGGGTCAGGGAACCCAAGGCCAAGGGTTTCCCAACAGAAGGCCCGAGGGAGCTGGACCTAGGTGGATCCCTGGTGGGGACGGCCAGAAGACAGGACAGGAAGGAGGGCTCAGGGTCACGCTCCGGACTTGCTTGGGGGTTGGCTGAATCCAGGACCTGGTGGACGCAGCACGGCTCGGGTGGTCACTTGAAGCTGGAGTGACCGGAACATCAGCAGTAAGTAAATACACTAAACTGCACAACCCGACTCTGTCTTTAATTACCATCTATGCTGCACCACCACAACCCCCATCCTCTGCACCTGACCCCCTGAGGCTATACCCCACCCGTTGGGGGTTATACTATCAAAAGCTGCACCAACACCATCAGCCTCAGCGGACCCTGCTGCAGCGGCGGCCGTAGTGACCGCAATACAACGGGTGGCGTAGTCGACATAAAGAACTTTATAACATCTGTAGGACTGCCACATACTCTGAGCTTGACACCCTGGGCACGGACCGGGTCACAGCCACTCGGAGACTACAACCCCCATCTGATCCGGCTCCGGGTATTCCCCTAAAAGAATATGGCCCAGGGGGCGCGTCAACTTTGGCGTAGTCGGCAGGATTACGTGCCCACAACAACCGGGTACTGCGTGCCTGAAGAAAAGAACGAGTTTACCTCAAAAAGAAGTCTCCTGCCGGTTCCGGAGGGTCCCCGCCATCGGACTCCATCACAGGTCGATTCCCGCCGGTTGTCCGCCATTAACAGCTTTTTCCCGCCATCTGCAGAGTTTCCCGCCACTGGGAGACGATTCCCGCCATTTCCAAAGGTTTCCCGCCTTGGAAGAGCGGACGCCATTATGGGCGTGCCAGAGGGTGGCAAGAGGCCACCTCCCATCGTGGGCCAGGACCGAAAATGGCGCCAAAAGTGGAAACCGCCCCCACCAACAGAGACTGTGATGCTAGAGGTGTCTGTCAGCGTGAAAGAACTGCCCCTGGAGCTGACAATCACCAAGTGGCCCCGGGACCGCCCTCGAAGTGGGAGGACTGAGAAGAAGAGAGCAAAGATGGGTGTCGCCTGGAGCAGTCTGGAGAGAGCGCACCCGGAGACAAGAAGCCTAGAGCTGAGTCCAGAAGAAGCTTACCCGGAGATGGGAGAAGAGCAGAGCAGCACCGGCCCGCTGGCCAGGAGCCTGCTGGAAACAGCAGAAGGAGAGCAGAGCAGCACCGACCCGTTGGTCAGGAGCCTGCTAGAAGCAACGACCCCACTAGGCCTAGTGGAGGTCCTAGCACAGCTCCCCCGAGACCGGGAGTGTGCGCAGACCGCTCTGGAGGGCCTCGCAAGGAGGATGGCCCGGGTGCAGCGAGAGACGTTGGCGCAGTGGAGCCGAGAGATGGCCCAGCAGACCGAGACCCGTCAGCGGAGCACGCCACCCAAGACGAGGAGACAGACCGCCTCTGAGGATGGCGCAGGAGGACTGAAGGCCGGAGACGGCACCGAGAAGGGAGCCGAACGAAAGGAGGCAGGTAAAGGGGACGTCTCTACCCCAAGCCGGGAAACCGCGTACCTGCCCCAGCTCCCCGTCGCAGAGCCCGAAGTACCCCCTGCCGTGCCCGTAACCGCAACGTCACCGCCACAGACTAGGCCTCAACCGGAAGCCGCAGCCGCGACCCCTGTGACGTCACACGCCTCGACCCCGAGCGTGACCAAGCAGGAAGTACCACCAGCCTGGTCGCAAGGCCTAGTACCCCCGGGCGCCGCAATACCAACAGCACCCCCTACCTCCGCGGAGCCACCGGCCTGGTCGCAGGGCCAAGTAGCCCAGGGCGCCGCCGTCCTTACGGTGCCCTTCACTTTCCAGGTGCCCCAGGCCTGGCCGCAGGGCCTGGGCAACCCGGGCGCCACCACCACCGCGCCCATAAAACCAAGAGTGCCGCATCTGGGAAAAGATCTGTTTGCCCTACATACGTGCCCGGATGGGCAGCCCTTTATTTGGCCACCGGAGTTTCACCATCCCCGACTCCGGAAAGAGAGACTCCTAGATGAACCCCTGATCCCGGCTCCAAAGCCCGTAAAAAGGATCTCGCCCCCGCTAGCAGAAGCGCAGTTTGAGTGGGACCCCACCGGAGAAGATCTCATGGGGTTCACCCAGGAGACTCGGGCAGCCGCAGCGGAGCGTGCAGAGTGCTGCCGCCAGCAGCTCGAGGTCTTTGAGAGGGAGCGGAGAGAGAGGCGGGTCCGGAAACAACAAGCCCAGATAAGGAGCGCGGAGCAGAAGAGCCGGGCCAGGAGAGACCCCCGTGCAGCGCATAGTCCCCGCACCACCGGGACTGTGATCAAGTTTAACATGCAGCATGGGTGGGGCTTCATCCGAGACCACCGCACCCCAGGCGACGTCTTCGTGACCAGGAGAGACGTTGAGTCCCACCTACCGGAGGGACACAGAGGTCGTGACCTTTACATCGGGGACGAGGTCACCTTTACCCGGCACAAGTGTGCCAAAGGACCCTACGCCCTCCATGTGCATCGCCTGACGGAGGAAGAGCTGCGGTGTGAGGAGGAAGAACAAGAGGACCCGGACGGGTCTGAAGCTAAAGGTAACCACAAAGAAAGAGCAGGAGGACGCCGTCGTTAAGTACAGCAGAGTACAAGCTGTATATAGTTACCCGTCGGGGCACAGTGAACTGTTGCTAATATAGTCCCCGTTGGGACCAGCAAGTGTGAACTGTTTACCCGTTTATCCCTTAAAGCCCACTGACCGAGGACTGAGAGCGGTCATTCCTCCCTAATACCTGGCCGAGGACTGAGAGCGGCCATATCCCTTGTAAATAGTTGCGCGTCCTAAAGCGCCCCTACTGGTTTTATAGGAAAGCCACGAGTTCCAAAGACTGTCGCACTTTACCCGGTCACACGTTGCACAGTGACCGGAGGAGGAGCTAGAAGCGAGGAAAAGTCTACAAGAATGTTATTAATATGAAAAGTTTTATTGATATATATATATATAATGTTTTATATGATGTTTTATATGTTTATGAAAAAAAAAAATGTATGTTTTGGTGTATCATATCTTGCAGCCCGAGGACGTGCTGTGATTTACCAGGGGGGAATGTAGCACCCCGAGGATTCGGCTGCTACAGGGGTATTGCACCTCAACCCAGAGGTGTGATATTCCACTCCCGGGTAAGGATGGAGTGTGGAACTGAGCCCAGAAAGCTGCATGCACTACACACATCCCATTTCCGAGGAACAGACCAACGGTACTCCCACTTAGAAATGTGCAGGTACGACCGAGTCTGTTCCTGGCTGGAGTGGGAGGGGGGTGGTACATCCCAGTAGTGTAGGGGCAGATAGGGGGAGCAGCCTGGGTAAAGATAGGAGCTCATTGGGTGCTGGTCACCTGAGCTCACACATAGAGGGAGTATTTAAGGTGGGCACCATCAAAGAACAGGGTCAGTCTGTCAGCCTTTTGTCAGAGCAGAGTAGAGGAAGAGGAGCAGAGCAGCCCCAGAGAGAGAGAGAGGAGAAAGGAAGAAAGACCCAGAGGGGGTGAAAGAAAAGGACTCTGAGAACCCAAAGTCCATCATCGGGTGAAGAGTTGGCAATAGGGTACCGGATCCCAGACTGGTGGGGGCTAAAGCACACCCTAGCCAGAGACCGGAGGCCGTGGGCAGGATCTGCCACGGCCACCCACCACATCCACCCTGAAGGCAAACCACATGTAGGGTCAGGGAACCCAAGGCCAAGGGTTTCCCAACAGAAGGCCCGAGGGAGCTGGACCTAGGTGGATCCCTGGTGGGGACGGCCAGAAGACAGGACAGGAAGGAGGGCTCAGGGTCACGCTCCGGACTTGCTTGGGGGTTGGCTGAATCCAGGACCTGGTGGACGCAGCACGGCTCGGGTGGTCACTTGAAGCTGGAGTGACCGGAACATCAGCAGTAAGTAAATACACTAAACTGCACAACCCGACTCTGTCTTTAATTACCATCTATGCTGCACCACCACAACCCCCATCCTCTGCACCTGACCCCCTGAGGCTATACCCCACCCGTTGGGGGTTATACTATCAAAAGCTGCACCAACACCATCAGCCTCAGCGGACCCTGCTGCAGCGGCGGCCGTAGTGACCGCAATACAACGGGTGGCGTAGTCAACATAAAGAACTTTATAACATCTGTAGGACTGCCACATACTGTGAGCTTGACACCCTGGGCACGGACCGGGTCACAGCCACTCGGAGACTACAACCCCCATCTGATCCGGCTCCGGGTATTCCCCTAAAAGAATATGGCCCAGGGGGCACGTCATTGGCACCCATAAAGTGCACCAGTGGAACTTTCATAAGAACTGAGAGTAAAGACTCGGATGACTGCACCGCACTGCCTCCGTCCATTATTTAAGCTGCGCCACCTTTCCCTCCCTGTACCACAACGCCCAGCGCAACCAACAATCCCTACACTGCCCTGGAGTTAGCTCTACCTGTGGAGAGCCACACCATCCCTACTGCAGTAACATCAGCTCCAGAGGAGTGCTCCTCAGCGGTGGCTCCCTTTAGCCGCATTCCACAGGTGGCGTCACGAACACTTTACAAATCCCCCTATAAATAATTCCCCTTTTTGGTGACCACCCTGGGCCACGGACCGGGCCAGCCACCGTGATATCCCCAACTGGCATCCATAGGCCTGGCTGCTGAGTACCCCACGGGTCTGGGGGCGAGTCACTAGGAAACCCAGACATCTTTGGTATGCAGAATGGAGGCTGAAATTCACCTGTAGCTGGCTCCAGTTACTGTACAAGGAAGAAAAAAAAGAATGTATTGATATGTTATAATCCCCCTTCCGCCCAAAAGTCTTTTAAGATCTTATTGGGGTCATAGTGACTAGCCCAGGGAATGGGGGATGACTCGGTACCCGGGCCTTTGCCTGGCCTTGGGGATGTCGCGGTGGTCGGCTCCCGGACCCTTACCCTGGGGTCAGCTTTTAAAAGGGGATTGTTTGTTAAGTTTATGAAAGTTCGTGACGCCACCTGTGGCTTCTGGTGAGAATCACCAGCGCTGCGCAGTCCACTGAGGCCGGTGATAAGGCAGCTCGATGGTATAGCTCCCCACAGGTATAGCTAGGTCTCAGGGCAGCGTACAGTCATGGCCAAAAGTTTTGAGAATGACACCAAAATTATATTTTCACATGATCTGCTGGCCTCTGGTTTTTATTAGTGTTTGTCTGATGTTTATATCACATACAGAAATATAATTGCAATCATATTATGAGTACCAATAGGTTATATTGACAGTTAGAATGAGTTAATGCGGCAAGTCAATATTTGCAGTGTTGCCCCTTCTTCTTCAAGACCTCTGTAATTCTCCCTGGCATGCTCTCAATCAACTTTTGGACCAAATCCTGACTGATAGCAGTCCATTCTTGCATAATCAATGCTTGCATTTTGCCAGAATTTGTTGTTTTTTGTTTGTCCACCCGTCTCTTGATGATTGACCACAAGTTCTCAATGGGATTAAGATCTGGGGAGTTTCCAGGCCATGGACCCAAAATCTCTACGTTTTGTTCCATGAGCCATTTTGTTATCACCTTAGCTTTATGGCAAGGTGCTCCATCATGCTGGAAAAGGCATTTTTGGGCGCCAAACTGCTCTTGGACGGTTGGGAGAAGTTGCTCTTGGAGGACATTCTGGTACCATTCTTTATTCATGGCTGTGTTTTAAGGCAAGACTGTGAGTGAGCCGATTCCCTTGGCTGAGAAGCAACCCCACACATGAATGGTTTCAGGACGCTTTACAGTTGGCATGAGACAAGACTGGTGGTAGCGCTCACCTCTTCTTCTCCGAATAAGCTGTTTTCCAGATGTCCCAAACAATCGAAAAGGGGATTCATCAGAGAAAATGACTTTGCCCCAGTCCTCAGCAGTCCACTCCCTGTACCTTTTGCAGAATATCAGTCGGTCCCTGATGTTTTTTCTGGAGAGAAGTGGCTTCTTTGCTGCCCTCCTTGAAACCAGCCCTTGCTCAAAGAGTCTCCGCCTCACAGTGCGTGCAGAAGCACTCACACCAGCCTGCTGCCATTCCTGAGCAAGCTTGGCACTGCTGGTAGTCCGATCCCGCAGCTGAAACAGTTTTAAGATACGGTCCTGGCACTTGCTGGTCTTTCTTGGGCGCCCTGGAGCCTTTTTGACAACAATGGAAGCTCTCTCCTTGAAGTTCTTGATGATGCGATAGATTGTTGACTGAGTTGCAATCTTTGTAGCTGCGATACTCTTCCCTGTTAGGCCATTTTTGTGCAGTGCAATGATGGCTGCACGTGTTTCTTTAGAGATAACCATGGTTAACTGAAGAGAACCAATGATACCAAGAACCAGCCTCCTTTTAAAGTGTCCAGTGATGTCATTCTTACTTAATCATGACTGATTGATCGCCAGCCCTGTCCTCATCAACACCCACACCTGTGTTAATGGATCAATCACTAAAACGATGTTAACTGCTCTTTTTAAGGCAGGACTGCAATGATGTTGAAATGTGTTTTGGGGGTTAAAGTTCATTTTCTGGGCAAATATTGACTTTGCAAGTACAGTAATTGCTGTTAAGCTGATCACTCTTTGACATTCAGGAGTATATGCAAATTGCCATTACAAAAAATGAAGCAGTAAACTTTGGAAAAATTACTATTTGTCTCATTCTCAATACTTTTGGCCATGACTGTACAGAGAGGGGGATGCAGGACAGGCGACACCCAGCCAGGTCA
Organism: Phyllobates terribilis; assembly: GCF_046119375.1. Classification (NCBI taxonomy): domain Eukaryota; kingdom Metazoa; phylum Chordata; class Amphibia; order Anura; family Dendrobatidae; genus Phyllobates; species Phyllobates terribilis. Next base: position 571,995,367 of record NW_027362763.1, read on the forward strand.
GAGCAAGAACGGGGACGGACACGGTAGTCACTTCAGTACCTTTTACTGGTGGAAAATCAGGCACATCCCGGAGCACTGTAGGGTGAAGGGTGCATATCAGGATCCTCCCCAATGAGCGGGTGTAGGGCCTCCTGTTTCTTGCCTCTGCGTAGTAAGTTTCTGACCTGCCTGGAGCTAGGCCTAACTTTATCTCTGTCCTGCACCGGCTGACGTTGTGGTAGGGCCTTCTCTTGGAGTGCACGCTCCCAGCTTATGGGGCCTAAGTGTCTCCTGGCTCTGTTATGTATCAGCTCTCTGGTGAACCTGGGACCTGTAGTTCTCCAGGGATTCCGGTTATGCCTTACTGGGTCGTAGAGATCCCGGTAAGCTCGGACACGGTGTCCGGTATATCTTTCGGGGTGAGCTGGGTAAGCTCCTCTGCCCCCACTGCTACTCACTTTCCACTCGCCTTCGGCCACGCTCGGGCCCTCACTAGGCTACTCACACTAACGGCAGCTTGCCGCGCTTCATCGATCTTATGGCGCCGCCACACCTTAAGCTCACTATTCTGAGCTACAACTGAGTCTAGACTGGGCTTACCTCTGCAGACAGACTTCTGCAAGAACCGAACTGAGAACTCTGTCCCTCTCTGGCTGTGAGCAGGAACTCTGTTCTGGCTAGACTGAACTGCTTAGCTCCACCTTCCCTATTTATATCCCTAACGGGCTCCCTCTGCTGGTCTGAGGTGGAAGGTGGAGATGTGTGAATGTTTATGAGGGCCTCTTGTGGAGGAATCCCTCAATGCACTCTTCTAGGATCTGTGATACCAAGCGCAGCTGGGCGTCACATTCCCCCCTAGCAAAGCTCAGCACTCCTGGGCTTAAGGTTCATTTTATAGAACAATAGGAAACATTAACAATCTTCCCTTTATGGGAGGCACATTTCTTAAACGTTGCATAACAATATAAACAAATACAAAGCTTCCTCATCGTTCAAGTCTCTTGTGGTGAGGTTCCCAGACAGGATGTCCATCTCACAGGGTAGAGTACTTGATGGTTTTGAGGGACCTGTCCCAAACCCTCAACGTAGGCCCTGGGGTGGCTGCAGGGCATGAAGATCCTGAGTTGGACCTCCAGGAGAGCCACTCCAGACAGGTTTTCCTTCTGAGGTCACCTAAAGGGGCACTCCAGGGAGTGCAATTATATACAAAAAGCAGTTTTTGGGCTGCACATAGTCCTCAGCCAGGAAGTTCTTAGACAAATAAGGAAGTAAATAGGCAAAGTGTCCACATCATTTAAACTGTTCAGCAATAAAGCAAAGCACAAAATAATATACATATGCATGAAAATACACAATAATACACTGTGTTCCAAATTATTATGCAAATAATATTTTCTCAGATTTTCCCAAATTACCTATATGAATTGCAGTCATTCTAATTTTCCAGTCAAATAACTATTACAGTACAGTTCAAAGGTTTTTGTACAAACTGCCTATGATAACAGTATATTTTAAAAAAATAAAACACTCAAACTGCACTCAAAATGCATGTTCCAAATTATTATGCACAGCAGAGTTTTCAACCTTTTCATTTTAATAAAGAACAAAAAAATGGTCATTTTTGAAATTATAAGCATTAGCAGGTTATTACAAACTGAAATCAAACAGTTTTCAACTCAAAACTTTATTCTAGGTGATGTTACATTTGCACATAGGACCCCTTGTTCGAAAGGAGCTTCTGAACACTCTTGTCCATTGAATTTGTCAGGTTTTGGATGGTTTCTGCTTCAATTGTTTTGCATGAGGACAAAATACTCTCCCAGAGCTGTTGCTTAGATGTGAACTGCCTCCCGCCATCATAGACACGCCTTTTGATGATGCTCCAGAGATTCTCAATGGGGTTGAGGTCAGGGGAGCATGGAGGCTGTGACATCTCTACTCAGAAAGCCCGTGTTTTACCCTGGGTGTTGGGGGACTCGGTGTCGGGCCCTGTGTTAAAGAGATGGGATGCAGCCGTGGCCCGGGCCCGACCCGTGCTCAGGGCCGTCACATTAGAAAGAGATGGTGTGGGCTTGTCCGGGTTGAGTGGCTTATATTAACGACTACGCCACCTGTGGCGTCTGGTGAAGGGCCACCAGCGCCGCTAGCAGTCCGCCGAGGCCCGGTGTCGTGGCGGCTAAAGTTCTTACTGCTCCCCACAGGCGGAGCAAGGCCTCAGGGCAGACAAACAGGATGAAAGGGGGGTAGCAGTAGCGTGGGGAGTACAGGGACCGCGTCGCGTGGTATGGTGCGTAATGAACAGTCCGGAGGCCATAGGGGTGAACTTCCAAGGCTTTACTCACTCAGAGATATTAGCGGGAAAGCGACTCCCTGCTCCTCGCGGAGTCCTGCGGCCACCAGGGACGGGGGTCCGACTACCTCCAAGAAAGTCCAGCGTTCGGTAGCGACCCAACACCAGAGTGTTCCTGCACTACAGACTTCACCCTTTCCCGTCTGTGCGTTTGTGGATAGGCCCGGGTCTCCCTCTGAGCTCCTCTCAGGTGTAGGGGTCGGGTGGCAATTCCTCTCCATCCGACGCCCGGCGGGATCCTCAGGGCCTAACCGGGCTTTCCCGTCCTGGACGTAGAGTACAAGGTCGGGTGTCAGGGGCCGGTACCCCTCTTGCAGCCGGAATCCATCTGAATAGATCAGGTAGGCAAGGACAGGTGGTGTACTCCGCTCCGTCTGCATCCTCCTCGGGACCAATTTGCTAGGGAGCCACACTCTAAAGCTCCCGGGCCTTCTTGATCCTGGTCCTCGGCCGGGTTGAGACATTCCTCGTCTGCAACCTACCTCTCGTCCCAAAGATCGGGGTACGAGGGCTGTGTCCCATGCCGGTGCAGGCCCACACAGGATCTGCGCTCCCGGAGGGAAGTCACACTACACACAGTATTTTGACAGCACAGTGACAGCCGACAGGCTAGCAAAGGCTAGACTGATGGACCAGCAGAAAAGACCAAAAAGAACCAGCAGACGACCAAGATCAAAGATGGCATTCTATTAAATATGAAATCCAAAGTGTCACTATCTAGTTGTTACTCCACCCACACCCACTAACTGGTTCCTACCACTTTGTGTTCCCCAGTCTCCCTGTAACCAGGGGAGCAGCACCTAGTGCATAATAGCTCCCTCTGGTGGAAATGTGACCACCAGGAAACGTGAGTAGTGATCCACCATGGTCAGAGCATAAGAGTACCCTGACCTGCTGGGGGCCAGCTTGACATGGTCCAGGGCCACGATCTCCAGGGGTCGAGTCGTCTTGATGGGTTGCAGGGGTGCCTTCTGACTGCTGTAGTCTTTTCTTCTAAGGCCACAGGGTCCACAGTCCCGGCACCACCGCTCAATGGAGCTGTGCATTCCTAGAATCGACACTTCAGCAGGGTCTCTAGCTTTTTCCAGCCAAAGTGCCCCACCTGATCGTGGTAGGCCTCCAACACCATTTGGATGTCTGTCTTGGGGACCACTATCTGCCATACCATCTCATGGGTTTTTGGATTGACGTACCTCCGGCACAGCTTCTCACGGTAGATAAACAGCCGGCTTCTCTCGTTCCACAGCTGCTTTGCTTGCGGAGACGCTTCTTTTTCCAGGGAGGCACCTTCTTGGGTTATTAGCTCCTTGATGCGGCTGACAACCGGGTCACTGTCCTAGGTCTCTTTCCAGCTGTGGTGAGGCAGGGGGTTTAACGTCTTTCCACGCTGCCTCCTGGAGGCTCGTTGCTCGTGGATCATCCCATTCCGGTGAAAGTTGGTAGCTCAATCTCTTCCAGGTCATCCACTTCTTCTTCTGTGTCTGACTAGTGAGGCATCCTGGACAGGGCATCAGCATTGGCGTTCTTGTGGCCCGCCCGGTATTTAATTGTGAATTGATAATTTGACAGCCGAGCCATCCATCGTTGTTCCAGTGCTCCTAGCTTGGCTGTTTCAAGATGGGTCAAGGGGTTGTTATCAGTGAAGGCAGTGAACTTACTGGAGGCTAGATAGTGCTTGAACCTTTCAGTGATGGCCCAGACCAAGGCCAGGAACTCCAACTTAAAGCTGCTATAGTTCTCTGGGTTCCTCTCAGTCGGGCGGAGCTTCCTGCTTGCATATGCGATCACTTTCTCTTGGCCATTCTGCTTCTGACTTAAGACAGCTCCCAGTCCTTCGTTGCTGGCATCAGTATACAGCAGGAACGGAGGGTGTCTGCCTTTGGGGGACTGCCCTACCAGGAGGTCTTGCAGAGGAGCTGCTTTCTTGGTGTAGTCTTTTACAAACCTCCGGTAGTATCCTACTAGTCCCAAGAACTGACGCACCTCCTTGAGGTTCTTCGGCTCCGGCCACTTCTGGATGGCAGTGACCTTCTCCGGGTCTGGTGCTACCCCTTCTGACAATGTGCCCCAGGTACTGTACCTTTCTCTTGAGCAGGTGGCAATTTGAGGGCTTCAACTTCATCCCGTACCGGGACAGTGACTCAAATACCTCTGCCAGGTGCTTCAAGTGGTCCTCATACGTCTTGGAGTACACTTTTATATCGTCCAGGTATAGTAACACAGTCTCGAAGTTGGGGTGTACCAGGCAGCACTCCATCAATCTCTGGAACGTTCCAGGGGCATTGCAGAGTCCAAACGGCATACTGTTGAACTCACAGAGTCCCATCGGGGTAGTGAAGGCCGTCTTTTCCCGATCCTCCTCAGCCACAGCTACTTGCCAGTACCCACTAGTGAGGTCAAGGGTGGAAAAGTAATTTGCAGACTTTAAGGCAGCTACGGACTCCTCTATGCGTGGTAAAGGGTATGCATCTTTATGTGTAATGCGATTTACTTGTGGGTAATCTGCACACATTCTCTTGCTCCCGTCCTTTTTCCTAACTAGCACTAGGGGAGCTGACCAGGGACTACAACTATCCCTTACCACCCCCGCCTTTCTCATGTCGTAGAGCATTTCCTTAGCCTTCTGGTAGTGAGCTGGTGGTATAGGCCTGTAACGTTCTTTGATGGGTGGATGGTCACCTGTGGGGATATAGTGTTGAACCCCCTTAATCCTCCCGAAGTCAAGTGGATGTTTACTGAACACCTGCGCGTATTCTTGAACCACCCGGTCTACACCCTGTTTCTGATGGGCTGGAGTGGTGTCTGTCCCAACATGGAGCTGTTGACACCAATCCTCCACCTGGGTTGCAGGGTCATCATCCTCCACTTCGTCTGGTGAGGTTAATGACTCCGCCTTGTGAATGCAGTTGTTATTTACAGCATGTAATTTGGCAACAGTGGCATAACGTGGCAATCTGACCTCATCTTCCCCACAGTTGAGAAGACGGACGGGCACCCTCCCATTGCATACATCTACCACTCCTCTGGTGGTTAAGAGCGTGGGTCTGTGCTCGGAGCAAAGGGGTTCTACTACCGCCTGGTAGCTCTGTCCTCTAAGACCTATGGCAGCTCTGCACCAGATAAGCATTTCACTCATTGGGGGGATCACAATGGGTATGGGGTCTGTCACCCGCACATTACCGATTTCACCATCTGTTAACCTTACTTGCTGTTGGTACATCAGGACTCGGATCTCCTTCTGCAGCGCCCTCCTCTGTCCTGGTCTGGCAGTGTCAGCTATCTGTTGGAGTAAGAACACAACTTCTCCCAAACAGTTACCAACAATGTTAGTGTCTAGTACCATATACGGATTGGTATAATCAGGATTAGTCTCTACTACAATTAGTCCCTGGTCCTTCAGCTCCACTCTCCCCACTTTTACTGTCACATTCTTAACACCGATTAGGTTAAGGGGGAGTCCATTTGAGGCATAAACAGAAAGATTTGGAGCTGGCGGACGTAGGTCATCCACGGACCAGAACCTCTTGTAGAGGACGTCAGGCATTATGGTTACCTGAGATCCTGTGTCCAGCAGAGCGTGCGTCGGGATGCAGTCCAGCACAATGGACAGGAAAGGTCTTCCTCCGACGAACCTGTTGTACCAGTCTGTTGGGCCTGGGGAATTTAGTCCTGGGTGTCGGCCCTCGGCCCCAGGGTTTTCTCGTTTAAAGGACAATTCTGGGCGGTTTGTCCGGTCTTGCGGCAGCGGTAGCAGGTAGGGTCCTACTGTGGACGGCGCTGGTCACTGATCCTTGTAGAGGGTGGTGTTGTCCTCCTCCTCCTTCGCATCCAGGGGACATCCTCAGGGCTATCGGCTAACAGGATTTTCCCTCCTTCCTCGGGCTCCGTCTGCAGCTGCAGAGCACTCATCACAGTGGTCAGGGTTTTGCTCAATTGGCGCACTTCAGAGCGCAGACTGTCCAGCTCTCTAGGGGACGTTGCTGGAACCTTGGCTTCAGCAGCCACTGGGGAAAAGGTGGGTGTAGCAGGCACTGGGGTAGCCCCACCCTGGTAACATTGGATGACATTTGTTTCCAGGGGCTGCAGTCCTTTTATAGCCATGTCCTTAAGATTGTCAAAGGTGGCATCTGGATGATCCAAGGACCACCAACATACAGTCCTGCTCTCCTCTGGAGACCTCAGTCCCCGGACAAACTGTTCCTTCAGCATTTTGTTTTAATTTTCGATGCTGGTCGGACTAACCTGTTTCAGAGCCCGCAGGGCCCCTTGTAGACGCCAGGCATAGTCCCGAACATTGTCCTCCGGCTGTTGGGAACAGTTGTAGAACCTCATCCGGAGGTCCGCCTCAGTATGATCCTCAAAAACAGTCTGTAGCTTTTTAAAGATTGCGGACACTGACTCCTGGTCTGCGGCCGACCATGTTTCCACTTCTCTTTCCACAGCACCAGACAGTTGTCCTAATACAACAGCGGCCCTCTGCTTGCCTGTCATAGAGTACATGTCCAAGATACCGCATATCTTCCGTTTGAATCCAGACAGGGTATCTGGTTTGCCGTTGTACTGGGGGAGCCACTTTGCTCCAGGAATGTACGGTAAAGTTATGGGAATGACAGGAGTTACAGGCGCTGCTGGTGGGGCGGCCGCTTCGGCCTGCTCGGCATCGGGCGCGGGTTGAACATCAGGGCCGTTAACCGGTATTCTGGCGTTGTGCTGTTCCTCGGACATTCTGGTGCCCCACTAGCGAACCGTGGCCTACCTTCTTTTCTTTTCTTCCGGTAGGCCGCAGATCCGCAGGTGACGGTCGTCTTCAGGACCTTGCGTCGCTTGCGTCCTACGTCAGAGCGTTCGGCGACGCTCCTTCCAGGACCTGGCGCTTCCTAGTTTTGATGTCGAGGCGTGGGGCGTGTCCGGGGCTTCGCGCGCTTTTGCAGGTACGCCCCTCGGTTTCCCGCTGTTATGCCCTTCTTCTCGCTCGACGGCCCAACAATGGCGGCAATCTTCAACACAGTCAAAACACGCAGTTTTTTTTTAATTAAAGGCGCACAGTACCCGGTGGCAACGGGCATAACACTCCGTCATTGCAGCGGGCACGCGATCCTGTTCGTGACCCCAGGAAAGATGACTAGCCCAGGGGAATGGGGGATGACTCGGTACCCGGGCCTTTGTCTGGCCTTGGGGATGTTGCGGTGGTCGGCTCCCGGGCCCGTACCCTGGGGTCAGCTTTTAAAAGGGGATTGTTTGTTAAGTTTAATAGTGTTGAGCATTCCGATACTGAAATATCGGGTATTGACCCATATTCGCGGTATCGGAGTTCCGATACTGAGTTCCGATACTTTTAGAATATCGAATACCGGAATCGGAAGTTCCCATAATGCCTGCGCTCTGCAGTGTCTCTGAAGGATGACAAGCTGGATGGCAGCGCTCAGCTTACTGTACTTGTTATTTAGTGTTAAAGGATTTAGTTAAAAAAATAATAGTGTTTTCATGCACCGTCTCTTTAAAAAAGCCGGCTGGCACTTCAGCATCGGTACCCAACAATTTAAACAGAAAGAATAGAGCATCACACATAGATTAGATACATAGAAACATGTCAGTCACATATATATGAAGTACAGTGATAGTGTTGATTACTGTACTTGTCATTTAGTGTTAAAATAAAGGACTTATTAAAAAAAAATTGGCGTGGGGTTCCCCGTAATTTTAGTCTCTAGCGGAGGTTAAGCAGACGGCTGGGGCAGATGTTTGAAGCCTGGGAAGGGGGTAATACCCACGGAGCTTCCCAGGCTACTAATATCAGCCCCCAGCTGAATACCTAGCCTTTACTAGCTATTAAAATGGGGGACCTCCAAAAAAATGACGTGGGGTCCCCCCTATTTTAATAGCTAGCAAAGGCTAGGCAGACAGCTGGGGGCTGATATTAATAGCCCAGGAAGGGTGCCATGAATATTGGCCCCCTCCCAGGCTAGAAACACCAGCCGTCAGCTGCCCCAGAAATGGCGCATCCACAGGATGCGCCAATTCTGGCACTTAGCCTCGCTCTTCCCACTGCCCTGTAGTGGTGGCAGTGGGGTAATAGGGCTGGGGTTGATGTCAGCTTATAATGCCAGCTGATATCAAGCCCAGGTTAGTAATGGAGAGGCATCTATAACACACCCCCATTACTAACCCCATAGTCAAAGTTAAAAAAAAAACACAAACACCCAGAATAAAGTCCTTTAATTGAAATAAACACACAATTCTTTAATGCTCTAAATTAAACCAAACTTACAATCACGCCCATTCCAGCTGAAACCAACGATCTCCTGCAATAAAAGTAAAATAATAAAGCATCTTCATCCTTACCTTTCCATGGTTCCCACGATGGCTCCAGCTCTGCTACATTGACATGACAGGCTGGATCGCAGCCGAAAGCTACCATCCAGCTTGCCATGCCGCAGACACTGAGAAACGCAGGCATGCTTGTGCTCCTCAGTGTCTCACTGTGACGGCATAAAGATGAGCCGAGGTCATGTCCAATGAACTCAGCTCACCTCATGCACGTCACTGACAGCGTGGGAAAATTCTCTTGCACTTGCAGTGAGCGTGAGAAAATTCTCCTGCTGAAGCGCTGAGCGCGGGAGAATTTTCCCACGCTGTCAGTGACGTGCATGAGGTGAGCTCATGTCCAATGAACTCAGCTCACCTCATGCACGTCACTTAGAGCGTGGGAGAATTCTCCTGCACTCAGCGCTTGAGCAGGAGAATTCTCCCAACCTGGGATGGCATTGAGATGAGAAGCAGGATCACAGCTGAGCGCTGCCATTCAGCTTGTCATCCTTCATAGACACTGCAGAAAACAAGCATGCCTGCGCTCTGCAGTGTCTATGAAGGATGGCATGCTGGATGGCAGCGCTCAGCTGCCATCCAGCTTGTCATCTCAATGCCATCCCAGCGTGGGAGAATTCTCCTGCTGAAGCGCTGAGCGCAGGAGAATTTTCCCACGCTGTCAGTGACGTGCATGAGGTGAGCCGAGTTCATTGGACATGACCTCGGCTCACCTGGATGCCGTCACAGCCAGACACTGAGGAGCGCAAGCATGCCTGCGCTTCTCAGTGTCTGCAGCATGGCAAGCTGGATGGCAGCTTTCGGCTGCGATCCAGCCTGTCATGTGAATGTAGCAGTGCTGAAGCTGTCGTGGGAACCATGGAAAGGTAAGGATGAGGTTGCTTTATTATTTTTCTTTTATTGCAGAAGACATTGGCTTCAGCTGGAATGGGCGTGATGGTAAGTATGGTTTAAGTTAGAACATTAAAAAATTGAGTGTTTATTTCAATTAAAGGACTTTATTCTGGATGCTTTGTTTTTTTAAATACTTTACTAGAAATTCATGGCGGTCATGTCTAATATTGGCGTGACCCCATGAATTTCGGGCTTAGGGCCAGCTGATAATGCCAAATGGCCTTAACCCCTTTATTACCCAGTGAGCCACCGCACCAGGGCCCTGGATGAGTTGGGTACAGCGCCAGAAGAAGGCGCTTCTATGAACGCGCCATTTTCTGGGGTGGCTGCAGACTGCAATTTGCAGCGGGAGGTGGGGGGGGCCAGAAAGCTTGGGCCTCCCTGCGCTACGGATTCCAGCCCCCAGCTGCCTAGTTGTACCTGGCTGGACACAAAAATAGGGCGAAGCCCCACGTATTTTTTTTTTTAATTATTTCATGAAATTCATGAAATAATTAAAAAAAAGGGCTTCCCTATATTGTTGTGTCTGGCCAGGTATTAATATGCAGCTGGTGGTTGGGGGCAGCCCGTTCCTGCCTGCTGTACCTGGCTGGACACAAAAATAGGGCGAAGCCCCACGTATTTTTTTTTTAATTATTTCATGAAATTCATGAAATAATAATAAAAAAAAAGGGTAACCTATATTGTTGTGTCCGGCCAGGTACAAATAGGCATCTGGTGGTTGGGGGCAGCCCATTCCTGGATGCTGTACCTGGCTGGCATACAAAAATATGGCGAACCCTACGTCAAAATTTTTGCAAAAAATTAATTAAAAAATAATTTAAAAAAAATAATAATTTAGGGACTGCATCTTTATTAACCCCTTACGTGGAAGGGTTAACAAAGATGCAGTCCCTAAATGTGTTTTTTTTTACATTTTTTATTGAATTTTTCACCAAAAATTTGCCGTGGCCTTTTTGTGTCCAGCCAGGTACAGCAGGCAGGAATGGGCTGCCCCCAACCCCCAGATGCCTTTTTTGTACCTGGCTGGAAACAAAAATACAGGAAAGTCCTTTTTTTAATTATTTCATGAATTTCATGAAATAATTTTAAAAAAATTGCCGTGGGGCTTCGCCCTATTTTTGTGTCCAGCCAGGTACAGCAGGCAGGAACGGGCTGCCCCCAACCACCAGCTGCCTATTTGTACCTGGCCGGACACAACAATATAGGGAAGCCCTTTTTTTTTAAATTATTTCATGAATTTCATGAAATAATTAAAAAAAAAATACGTGGGGCTTCGCCCTATTTTTGTGTCCAGCCAGGTACATCTAGGCAGCTGGGGGCTGGAATCTGCAGCGCAGGGAGGCCCAAGCTTTCTGGGCCCCCCCGCAGCAAATTTCAGTCCGCAGCCACCCCAGAAAATGGCGCGTTCATAGAAGCGCCATCTTCTGGCGCTGTACCCAACTCATCCAGGGCCCTGGTGCGGTGGCTCACTGGGTAATAAAGGGGTTAGGGCCAGCTTGGCATTATCAGCTGGCCCTAAGCCTGAAATTCATGGGGTCACGCCAATATTAGACATGACCGCCATGAATTTCTAGTAAAGTATTTAAAAAAACACAACACCCAGAATAAAGTCCTTTAATTGAAATAAACACACAATTTTTTAATGTTCTAAATTAAACCATACTTACCATCACGCCCGTTTCAGCTGAAGCCAACGATCTCCTGCAATAAAAGTAAAATAATAAAGCAACCTCATCCTTACCTTTCCATGGTTCCCACGACAGCTTCAGCTCTGCTACATTGACATGACAGGCTGGATCGCAGCCGAACGCTGCCATCCAGCTTGCCACGCCACAGACACTGAGAAGCGCAGGCATGCTTGTGCTCCTCAGTGTCTCACTGTGACGGCATCCAGATGAGCCGAGGTCATGTCCAATGAACTCGGCTCACCTCATGCACGTCACTGACAGCGTGGGAGAATTCTCCTGCGCTCAGCGCTTCAGCAGGAGAATTCTCCCACGCTGGGATGGCGCTGAGATGACAGGCTGGATGGCAGCTGAGCGCTGCCATCCAGCATGCCATCCTTCATAGACACTGCAGAGCGCAGGCATGCTTGCGCTCTGCAATGTCTCTGAAGGATGACAAGCTGGATGGCAGCGCTCAGCTGTGATCCAGCCTGTCATCTCAATGCCATTCCAGCGTGGGAGAATTCTCCTGCTCAAGCGCTGAGCGCAGGAGAATTTTCCCACGCTGTCAGTGATGTGCATGAGGTGAGCTGAGCTCATTGGACATGATCTCGGCTCATCTTTATGCCGTCACAGCGAGACACTGAGGAGCACAAGCATGCCTGTGCTTCTCAGTGTCTGCGGCATGGCAAGCTGGATGGCAGCTTTCGGCTGCGATCCAGCCTGTCATGTGAATGTAGCAGAGCTGAAGCTGTCGTGGGAACCATGGAAACGTAAGGATGATGTTGCTTTATTATTTTACTTTTATTGCAGAAGACATTGGCTTCAGCTGGAATGGGCGTGATGGTAAGTATGGTTTAATTTAGAACAATAAAGAATTGTGTGTTTATTTCAATTAAAGGACTTTATTCTGGGTGTTTGTGTTTTTTTTTTTAACTTTGACTATGGGGTTAGTAATGGGGGTATCTTATAGACGCCTCTCCATTACTAACCTGGGCTTGATGTCAGCTGGCATTATAAGCTGACATCAACCCCAGCCCTATTACCCCACTGCCACCGCTACAGGGCAGTGGGAAGATCGAGGCTAAGTGCCAGAATTGGCGCATCCTGTGGATGCGCCACTTCTGGGGCGGCTGACGGCTGGTGTTTCTAGCCTGGGAGGGGGCCAATATTCATGCCACCCTTCCTGGGCTATTAATATCAGCCCCCAGCTGTCTGCCTAGCCTTTGCTAGCTATTAAAATAGGGGGGACCCCACGTCATTTTTTGGGGGGTCCCCCATTTTAATAGCTAGTAAAGGCTAGGTATTCAGCTGGGGGCTGATATTAATAGCCTCGGAAGCTCCGTGGGTATTACCCCCTTCCCAGGCTTCAAACATCTGCCCCAGCTGTCTGCTTAACCTCCGCTAGAGACTAAAATTATGGGGAACCCCACGCCAATATTTTTTTAATAAATCCTTTATTTTAACACTAAATGACAAGTACAGTAATCAACACTGTCCCTGTACTTCTTATATATGTGACTGACATGTTTCTATGTATCTAATCTATGTGTGATGCTCTATTCTTTCTGTTATAAATTGTCGGGTATCGATGCTGAATTGCCGGCCAGCTTTTTTAAAGAGACGGTGCATGAAATCACTATTATTTTTTTTAATAAAACCTTTAGCGCTAAATGACAAGTACAGTAAGCAACACTGTCACTGTACTTCTTATATACAGTATGTGACTGACCTGTTTCTATCTATCTAATCTATGTGTGATGCTTTATTCTCTCTGTTCTAAATTGTCGGGTACCAGTGTATGCCGTTGCTGAATTGCCGGCTTTTCATGTAATACATTCTACATTATTCTTAGCTGTTTTCCTTCATGTAGAATTAACCTACAAGGAAAGAAAGGGTTTATTTTCATTCCGATATTTGTGTCCCATTGACTTGCATTGGTTTCTGGTATCGGAATCGGCGATATCCGATATTATTTGGGTATCGGTCCGATCCAATCCGATCCGATATTTCCCGATATCGGAAGGTATCACTCAACACTATTTATGAAAGTTCGTGATGCCACCTGTGGCTTCTGGTGAGAATCACCAGCACTGTGCAGTCCACTGAGGCCAGTGATAAGGCAGCTCCTAGGCCTCAGGGCAGCATACGGAGAGGGGGATGCAGGACAGGCGAGACACAGCCGGGTCAGAGCAAGAACGGGGACGGACACGGTAGTCACTTCAGTACCTTTTACTGGTGGAATATCAGGCACATCCCGGAGCACTGTAGGGTGAAGGGTGCATATCAGGATCCTCCCCAATGAGCGGGTGTAGGGCGTCTTGTTTCTTGCCTCTGTGTAGTAAGTTTCTGACCTGCCTGGAGCTAGGCCTAACTTTATCTCTGTCCTGCACCGGCTGACGTTGTGGTAGGGCCTTCTCTTGGAGTGCACGCTCCCAGCTTACGGGGCCTAACTGTCTCCTGGCTCTGTTACGTATCAGCTCTCTGGTGAACCAGGGACCTGTAGTTCTCCAGGGATTCCGGTTATGCCTTACTGGGTCGTAGAGATCCCGGTAAGCTCGGACCCGGTGTCCGGTATATCTTTCGGGGTGAGCTGGGTAAGCTCCTCTGCCCCCACTGCTACTCACTTTCCACTCGCCTTCGGCCACGCTCGGGCCCTCACTAGGCTACTCACACTAACGGCAGCTTGCTGCGCTTCACCGATCTTATGGCGCCGGCACACCTTAAGCTCACTATTCTGAGCTACAACTGAGTCTAGACTGGGCTTACCTCTGCAGACAGACTTCTGCAAGAACCGAACTGAGAACTCTGTCCCTCTCTGGCTGTGAGCAGGAACTCTGTTCTGGCTAGACTGAACTGCTTAGCTCCACCTTCCCTATTTATATCCCTAACGGGCTCCCTCTGCTGGTCTGAGGTGGAAGGTGGAGATGTGTGAATGTTTATGGGGGACTCTTGTGGAGGAATCCATCAATGCACTCTTCTAGGATCTGTGATACCAAGCGCAGCTGGGAGTCACAATAGTGCATCGAATAATTGAATAAATAAATTAATAGCGATAGCATGAATAAAATAGAAAAAAAAAAAGCATAAAAAAACCCCTAAACTAAAAATAGAGACACTGCCCATTTAAATCGCTGTTTAAAAACCGCACCCCCATAAAAAAAAAAGTCCAAAATATAAAACTAATTTCTAAAAGGGAACACAGTTTAAAATGTTTTTAGAGGCTCTTTGTGGTCATAAATGAAAAATCCAAAAGTAATAAAGTGAAAAATATACATAAATTTCTTATTTCTCCTTACATTTTCCACCAATATCAGTAAGAAAAAAAAAAAAAACGTATAAAAATGGCATAAAAATTCAAGCCCATGTGTTGCAAAAAAAAAGAGGCAAAAATTATTTGAACATCCCAATGAGAAAAAATTATAGATCCATTAAAAGCATTTTGTAGAACTTGAAAATGTCTCTGGTCCGAAAGTGGGGTAAATGGCCTGGTCATGAACTGGTAAATGATTAGGCCATCAATGTCAAATCCACAAAAATGTTGGTGATGTAAAATGCAGACGATTTTCTTTCTGGAAATCTGGATGGAAAAATCTGCAGTCTTAGCCTCCAATAGGAATGTGCCATCAAGATTATACCCGTTATAAGTAAGGTCTCATTCAGACGTCCTTGTATCACGGTCCAAATACAAACTGCAGTGGACTGGTTGTAGGTCTCCTGACCTGATCTCGCCAGCCTCACAAGGATATATGAGGCTCAGTACACCTGCGGCCAATCTTTTGTGGTCCTACTTAGACTGTGACGCACGAACATCTAAACGAGGGCTTAGTTGCTTGTATTTGGCCTCTGTCACAGTGTAGTTAAAGATATTGAGGGAGATTTATTAATACTGACGTAAATTACATAGGTCTTAATAAAGCGCATTGCTAGTGGAAAATGTGCTTGATTTAGTAAGGGGCACGTGTCTCTTAGGTTATGTGCGCATGATCAGGAATTGCTTGCAGAAAATTCCGAGTGTCTTTGATGCGTTTTGTTTTTCCTTTTTGTGAGTTTTTGCCTGCGGATTTGCTATGCCTTTTTTCCAATGCTTTGTATAGGAAAAACGCAGGCAAAAACGCACAAAGAATGGACATGCTGCTTCTTTTAACGCACATGAAATTCTGTAAGGAAAAATCCTGATCATGTGCACAGATCTTGCAAAATCTCATAGAAAATGCTGGGATAATGTTTGCAATGCATTTTTGGGGCCAACTCCGTGTCGATTTGCACATCAAAAATGCATAAAAAACGCACCGTGTGCAATAAGTCAGGTGCATTGCTTAGTGTCCGTGCACCAGAAAATCCAATGCTCACTATCTATGGCTAGATTTCTGCCACTTTCTGGTGTAAATTATATTATATTTGTCAGTTGCAAGTGGCAATGCCCATTGTTCTTAGCCCCACCCACTTTAACCCCTTTACAACCCAAGGTGCACGTTAATGACCAGGCCAATTTTTACAATTTTGACCACTGTCACTTTATGAAGTAATTACTCTGGAACGCTTCAACGGATCCCACTGATTCTAAGACTGTTTTTTTGTGACATATTTTTCTTCATGATTGTGGTAAAATTTATTCGATATCACTTGGGTTTATTTGTGAAAAAAAATGAAATTTGGCAAAAATGTTGAAAATTTTGCAATTTTCAAAATTTTAATTTTTCTGCCCTTAAATCAGAGAGATATGTCACACAAAAGAGTTAATAAATAACATTTCCCACATGTCTACTTTACATCAGCACAATTTTTTTTATTAGGGAGCTATAAGGTTCAAAAGTTGACAAGCGATTTCTCATTTTTCCAACAAAATTTACAAAACCATTTTTTTAGGGACCACATCACATTTGAAGTCACTTTGAGGGGTCTTTATGACAGAAAATACCCAAAAGTGACACCAATCTAAAATCTGCACCCTCAAGGTGCTCAAAACCACATTCAACAACTTTATTAACTCTTCAGGTGCTTCACAGGAATTTTTGGAATTTGGAAGAAAAAATTAACATTTAACTTTTACTCAATACATACCCAAGCACCCGATGCAAACTTAAGTAGTGAGCAGTTGCGCTCAACACTAGTCATCATATCGTCATCTTTTTTTTTTTCACTTTTGAAAAAAATCCCAACCCTAACTCCAACCCTAACCCAACCCTAACCCCAACCCTAACCCAACCCTAACCCCAACCCTAACCCAACCCTAACCCTAACCCAAACCCCCAACCCCAACCCTAGCCCAACCCTAACCTAACCCTAACCCCAACCCTAGCCGAGCCCTAACCCCAACCCTATCACAACCCTAACCCTAGCACAACCCTAACCCAACCCTAACCATAGCCCAACCCTAACTCTAACCCCAACCCTAATCCTAGCCCAACCCTAACTCCAACCCCAACCCTCACCCTAGCCCACTGTCAGAACCCTCCTGTTTGTTTTTTCCATCTTGTGTTTTGTGGTCACGTGACCATCTGCCTTTATATTCCAGCTCCACCCTTTTGGCTGTGCTGGACTTCAGTGTTTAACTGTTTCTCTAGCCAGGTGCTTCTGTGCCTTTCTCTGTCAGTTCGCTTGGTCCTTCTGGGACCTCTAGTACCTTTTAGTCAGTTTGTTTTCTTGTGTTCTTCAACAACTTCTCTGTTTAGGAAGTGTCCTATTTTATAGGAGGACTAAGGCGGGTCTGTTCGCTAGGAACAGGCAGCCCGCTACATCGTAGGGATTCAGCTTAGTCTTACTGTAGGGATAGCTTTCCCCTATCTTTCCTTAGTTCATGTTGCAGATCATAACACCCAACCCTAACCCTAACCACAACCCTAACCCTAGAGTTTATTTTTTACGCCGTTCCTCGTGCGGTTGATTAGACAACTTTATTCTTGGGTCGGTGCAATTACAGCGATACCAGAATCATATCGGGTTTTTATGATTGACAGCTGTCAAACACTAAAAGACGCATTTTTTTGTAAAATCTAGTTTTTGCATCGCCATATTTTGAGAGCTATAATTTTTCCATATTTCGGCCGACAGAGTCATGTTACGGCTTGTTTTTTGCAGGATGAGTTGAAGTTTTTATTGGTATCATTTTCAGGCACGTGACATTTTTTGATTGCTTTCTATTCTGATTTTTGGGAGGGAGACTAAACAAAAAACAACAATTCCGGAATTGTTTTTATGTTTTTTTTTTTATGCTGTTCCGCGTGTGGTAAAATTGATAAGCTTTATTTTTTGGGTCAATACGTTTACAGAGGTACCACATTTTATCATTTTTTTATGTTTTGGCGCTTTTACACAATAAAAGCTATTTTATAGAAAAAAATATTTTTTTGCATCGCTTTATTCTGAGAGCTATAACTTTTTTATTTTTCGGCTGAAGGAGCTGTTTGGTGGCTTGTTTTTTGCGGGACAAAATGACGTTTTCAGCGATACCATTTTTATTTATTTTTGTCTTTTTGATTGCGTGTTATTCCATTTTATGTTTATGATGATAAAGCATTGTTTTTTGCTTCGTGTTTTATTTATTTTTTTACCGTGTTCACTAAAGGGGTTAACTAGTGGAACAGTTTTATAGGTCAGGTCGTTCCAGACGCGGCGATACCAAATATGTGTACTTTTATTGATTTTTTTTTCTTATAATAATATTTATTGATGGGTACATTATATTTTTATTTTTGGTGGATTTTTTTATTTTTTTTTTATTTTTACAAATCGTTTTTTATTTTTTTTCCATTTTTTAACACTTTTTGGACTTTTATACCTTGTTCCAATATGGGACTTTCACTTTTTACATTCTGATCGCCTGTATAGCATAGGGATGGAGCACCATCCCTGTGCTATACAGGCTGTCAGCGCTACAGATGCAGAAGATACTTTGGTCATGCAGGGATTGTCTGCCACACACTGTAAAGCTGCAGCCATGTTGGTTATGGCATTACAGTGATTGGCTGGCTGCACAGCTTCAATAGGGCTATATCAGACCTGGCGCCGCCATGCTCGTCACAGTCTACTCCGGAATCAGGCAGTGTAGGGAGAGGTGCTGCTGAGCTAGGGAGAGATTCGCTTGTTTCTTAGTTAGTGTAGGCATACCACAACATATTCTACACATATCCATCTCAACTAACAGTCCTTCTGAGGACTAATCTAGCTGCATAGATATGAGTGCTACACAGGCAGGCAGTCTATGTCGCAGACTGCAGTGCATATAGCAAGAGGGTCCATTCCAGTTCTGTCTGCTGGTGCTTTTACAGATATTTCTAGAAATAGCCCCAGGTATCAGGGGCCAGGAATAATTTTTTTGGGGATCTTAATCCTTATTATTTGCTTAATAAGCAATCCAGAGAACACCGTTTTTCTGTTCCATTTGCTTGTCAGCACTGCAGAATGCAGCCAGATCCTTTCCATATTACAGCGCTAAAACTCCATCTATTTAAAACTGTAGTTTGACTATCACACGGATCACATATAATTGCGCTGAAAATTTGTAATTTCTGGCCTCCATTGAAATTTTGTTGCAGTGCATTAGCAAAGTTATTGACACCAGTTCGCTGTTAAAAATAGTTACCTACAGGCCACCTATTTAAAACTGTGGTTTGTCCGTCACACGGAACACATATAATTGCGCTGAAAATTCTGCCATTTCTCGCCTACATTGAGATTTTGTTGCAGTGTGTTAGCAAAGTTATTGACACCAGTTCGCTAAAAATCCATCTATTTAAAACTGTAGTTTGACTGTCACACGGATCACATATAATTGCGCTGAAAATTCTGTAATTTCTGGCCTCCATTGAAATTTTGTTGCAGTGTGTTAGCAAAGTTATTGACACCAGTTCGCTGTTAAAAATAGTTACCTACAGGCCAGCTATTTAAAACTGTGGTTTATCTGTCACACGAATCACATATCACTGCGGTTCAAATCCGTCCATTTGTACTGAACGTGGAAAATATTGTACTCCATTTAAAATGGGCAAGGCGCGTAGCAAGGGACGGGGAAGAGGACGTGAAGGTGATGACTCTGCATGCTGAGGACAAGGACGAGGACGTGGGCTAGCTGAAATTGTGCCACAGCAAACACCCACATCTTATCGCTCGACCTTCCTGTCCCAATTAGTAGGGGACTGCAGAACCCCACTATTGAACACAGAGCAGTGTGAAAAGGTTATTGTTTGGATAGCAGATAATGCTCCCAGTCACTTAGCCAACTCCACCACCACCCTGTCTTCCACACGGTCAAGTCTCAGTAGCCGTGAGTCTGAACCGCATATTCCTCACCCTGATCCTCCTTCCTCTCACCATGCCGAGTGCCCGAAGACAACTGATCCCACACTTGGACACTCCAAAGAGCTGTTCACTTTTCCATTTATAGATTCGGGCCTCTCACCCGATCCACTTGAGGCATGGCAAGAGGAGATTGCGTGTAGCGATGCCCAAATATTTGAACCGCCACGGTCACACGAAGGTGACAGTGGGAAACTGTCACAAGAGGTGGACAATGATGAAGCACAATTGCCAGAAAGTCAGGATGAGAACCAGGGTACGGAAGTGGAAAACGAGGTGGTGGATGATATAGCCGCCACTATTTCTTGCCGGTCCCGCATTACACGAGCACGTGTCTCACAATATTAGCTGTGCCCTCAACAATGCAGTTACTGGGAAAGTCCACCTAAGCATGGGCACATGGATAAGTTCTTGTGGGCAGGGACGGTACATCTCGCTGACGGCACACTGGGTTTAAATAGTGAAAGCCGGGACCCAGTCGGACCTTTGGACGGAACACGTCCTCCCAACGCTGAGGATTGCGGACCCTGGGTCAATCTGGGTTGCCCCCACATTATACAGCTCCTGCAACTCCTCCTCCTCCTCCTCTTCAGCATCCGTCTCCGAAATGACCACATCAGTCGCAAGCTGGAAGCACTGCAGCACTGCCTCGACCAAGAAGCAAAAGGCTGTGCTGAAGCTAATATGCTCAGGTGACAAACCACACAATGCTGAAGAGTTGTGGACAGCTCTGAAAGAACAGGCAGATCTGTGGCTGACACCGCTGAATCTACAGCCAGACATGGTCGTGTGTGACAATGTCCGGAACCTGATGGCAGCTCTGAGGCGAAGCAAGCTCACACATGTACCATGCCTGGCCCATGTGCTTAACCTTGTGGTTCAGCAGTTTCTCAAAACCTACCCGGGGCTGCCGGATCTGCTTGTCAAAGTACGCAGCCTGTGTGCCCATTTTAGAAAGTCACCAACAGCTTCCGCCGCCCTTGCCATGTTTCAGCAGCGTTTACAGCTTCCGGCTCACCGACTGGTGTGTGATGTCCCCACGCGTTGGAACTCTACATTGCAGATGTTGGGAAGTATTTGTAAGCAGAAGAGGGCAGTTGTTGACTACCAGCATCTACAAGGCCGTTGGTATTCAGTTCATACTCCACATATAAAACCTCAGGAGTGGACATGGATGTCAGACATATGTACCATCCTCCAAAACTTTGTGGACTCCACCAAGATGGTGAGCGGCGATGACACCATAATTAGCGTCACCATCCCGCTTCTCTGTCTTCTGAAACTCTCTCTGCTCACAATTAAAGAGGATTCATTGCAGGCGGAGTGTAACGGGTCTGGGAGGCGGAACCTCTGAGCAACTATACAAGGGGGCGGTCCTTGTAAGGAAGCGGGTGACTCCCAGGGAAGACGGGCAGGTAGTCACGGCAAGTGACAGGAACAGTCTCTGGGTAGAAGGGCAGGTACTCACAGCAAGTGACAGGGACAGTCCCTGGGTAGAAGGGCAGATAGTCACGGCAAGTGACAGGGACAGTCTCTGAGTAGAAGGACGGGTACTCACGGCAAGTGACAGGGACAGTCTCTGGGTAGAAGGACAGCAGGCAGGTGGCTGGTGAGCGCTCCCAGGTGAGCGGGCAAGAGTCTCTGGACAGGCAGGTGGTCACGGCAAGTGACGGCAGAGCCTCCGGGTAGGCTAGCAGACAGGTAGCAGGTGAGCACTCCCAGGTGAGCAGGCAAGAGTCTCTGGACAGGCAGGTGGTCACAGCAAGTGACGGCGGAGCCTCCAGGTAGGCTAGCAGGCAGGTAGCAGATGAGCGCTCCCAGGTGAGCGGGCAGGGTGGTCCATAGACAGACTGACAGGTGTCGGAAGGCAGACCGTCGGACCGCAGGCTTGCAAGCAGGTAAACGGATATCAGGCAGGTATCAAGCAGGAATCTGGCAGGTGACTGGCAGGAAACAGACAGGAATCTGGCAGGTGACTGGCAGGTAACTGGTAACGGGACCTGAGGGCTGAAGCAGAGTGAAGGCTTTGCAACAACATTGCTCGGGCACCTCCATTTTGGAGGAGATGCCTTAAATATGGGCGGTCCTCCGGCAATTGGCCGGAGACTCCTTAGGACGCCGCGCGCGGTCCCTTTAAGAGAGGGGGAGTGCGCGCGTGCGCGCCCTAAGCACACTGCCGGGGAAGGAGCGCGTGCCGGAAGCAGCGGGGAGAGAAGCGCTGAAGGATGCCACGCCAGGAGCGGGGAGGTGAGAGGGACGGCGTCTCTGCCTAGTACGGGGCAGAGACGCCGATGCTACACGGAGCACGATGAGATGGAGCATGGAACCATACAGGGTGATTACATACAGCCCAGCCTCATCTCATCCCAACGTGGCTTGGGTGACAATGAGGAAGAGGAGGAGGAGAAGGAGCTAGTGCCATGCGCTATGGACATTACTGACGCGCCCCCAGGGCAGTGGGGTACTCGGTGTCTGGGCCTATGAATGCTGGGGGGGAATATGTCACAGTGGCTGGCCCGGTCCGTGGCCCAGGGCGGTCAACAAAAAGGGGATAGTTTATATGGGATTAGTAATAACTGACGGAGGCAGTGGAGTGCAGTCATCCGAGTTTTACTCACAGTTCTTACAATAACAATAACAATAGCAAGTATAATAATAATAACAATAATGTTACAGTAAGTCCCGTAACCAGGTGTCCATTTCACCGAAGAAAGTGTAACAAGGGTAACATGAGGGACCCGCCTGAAAACACTCAACGTAGGCCCTGGGCGTGGCTACAGGGCATAAGTGATCCAGGTGCTGGACCACGTCTTCGGCAACGCCAAACGGGTTTTTGTTCTGTGGTCAAATAAGGGGGGCACTTTTGATGAGTGCAACTATTTACAAGTAAAGTTTTTGGCTGCTCACAGTCCTCAGCCTACAAGTCTTTATACCCTTACGGGTAACTAAATGCACATATTAATTTCAGCTTATACAATAAATAATAGACAATGCCCAACTGTGGACCTTCGTAGCACTGGGGTGTTACTAGTGTCTGTGCATGCACTTTCTGTTAATCTAGCAGGTGTACGTGCTGGTAGATTATAAAACTGCCTTAATCTCTCTATGGGACTGGCAAGTGCACTGTCCACTGGGCCTTCAGGCTCTGCCTCAACGGGTGATCCTCCTCTGACTGGGGACTCTTCCTGTTCCTGAGCAGGTTCCTCTAGGGCGCTCACAGGTTCTTCTTGTGGTTGATAGAAGTGTATTACGGGTATAATAACTGCTCCATCAAGTTGAGGCCAGTCCGCAGGGAAATCTCCTAGAACTGTGTGAAGCACTTCTTCCTTGGGCTCTTCCGGTGCTATAGGAGGTACTTCTTCCTCCGTTGTCTTCAGTAGACCTGGGCACACTTTCAAATGGTCTCTTGAGACTGTTGCAGTCATTTTACCTCCATCTTTACTGATCAGGCAGGTTTTACTGTTGTCAAATCTGGAGTTTAACACAGTGTAGGGCTCTCTTTCCCACTGGTCATCGAGCTTGTGACCTCTTCTTTTCCGCTTTAGTTCTTTTTGTTTTTCCCTTACTCTGTTTAGACTGTCTTCGACACAGGCCTGTACTCTCCTGTACTGCTCTTGCCGATTTGTATCCCAGTCTTCAGTGGACATATCTGCTTCAGGTTCTACCACTCCGAGTTCCAGGTCCATGGGCAACTTTCCGGGTCTTGCTCTCATGAGGTACGCTGGGGTACAATTAGTAGAACTCACAGGTATGTGATTGTACAGATCTACCAGGTCAGGTAGTTTGTCTGGCCACTGGTTCCTTTCTTCCAAGAGTAAGGTGTTCAGCAGGTCTATGACGATGTTGTTCATTTTTTCACACAAACCATTGGTCTGAGGGTGATACAGCGTAGTCCGGATCTTCTTGCACCCATACAGATGACAGAATTCTTTAAACAGCTCGTCTTCAAAGGCAGGGCCTTGATCCGTCAGTACTTTGTCGGGGTATCCATGGGGCCTGCAGAAGTATGCTTGGAACGTTCTTGCCGCAGTTTCTGCTGTCAGATCCTTGACAGGGGCTACCACCAGGAACCGAGAATAATGATCCACCATGGTCAGTGCATAGGAATAGCCTGACCTGCTGGGTGACAGCTTGACGTGATCTAGAGTGACAATTTCCAGGGCCTGGGTTGTTTTGATGGACTGCAAGGGTGCTTTCTGGCTGCCGTAGTCTTTCCTTCTGAGACTACAGGGCCCACAATTCCGGCACCACCTCTCTATGGAGCTCCGCATTCCAACCCAATAGAACCGGTCCTTCAGCAGGGTTTCCAGCTTCTTCCAGCCAAAGTGACCTGCTTGGTCGTGGTAGGCCTCCAACACCATCTGGATATCAGTCCTGGGTACAACAATCTGCCACACCATTTCATGAGTCTTGGGGTTGACATACCTTCTGCACAGCTTCTCTCTGTAGATGAACAGCCAGCTTCTTTCATTCCACAGGTGTTTAGCTTGTGGAGGAGAATCCTTCTCCAGGTGAGAACCTTCCTGGGTTATCAGTCTTTTGATGAGGCTGACAACCGCGTCACTGTCTTGAGTCTCCTTCCAACTGTGATGAGGTAGAGGATTCAGCGTCCTACCATGACGTCTTCTGGAGGCGTGTTGCTCGTGGACCACTCCGCTTCTGTGGAATTCAGGTAATTCAACTTCCTCTAAATCATCCACTTCATCCTCGGTGTCTGACTGGTGGGGCATCCTTGACAGGGCATCGGCATTGGTGTTCTTGTGACCTGCCCGATACTTGATGGTGAACTGATAATTCGACAGTCTGGCCACCCAACGCTGTTCCATGGCTCCCAACCTGGCTGTCTCCAGTAGAGATGAGCGGTGTTCGACTCGAACTGTTCGCCAATCTCAAATTCGAGCTGTTCTGGGCGGTGTTCGAGCCGTTCGGCGAACACGAACAATTTGAAAAAAATTTGGCTGTTCGAGGTTATGTTCGATAACTGCTCGTGCACCAAAATCATAACTGGATTTTTTCTTAGTAATGCTGAAAATTAATGTTAATACACAGTTTGAGTGTACAGCGGGGTGGGGGGAGGGTCAGGGGATGGATCTCTGCATAAATAATGAAGATCTCCATTTTTTTTTCTCTTTCCCGCATTTACAGTGGGGAGGTGCAGTCTGTCAGCCTATCAGCAGCGCACACACGGAGCAAAGTGCTTTTTTTCACACAAGCAAGGGCATGTGTCATTGGCAGTGAATGTCACATGTCCTTGCCCTATAAGACCCAGCTATTTTCCCCGTCGCCACGATTTTCTCACTGCTGCAGCTGCGTGTTAGACGGCACCGCTGTTGCTGTGTGCGCTATACTTTCAGTGTTAATTTCAAGCCAATTTTCGCACAAATCTACAGATAGCTTGGGAGTAGGGAATAGTTGTGATTGCAGTCCTTTTGAGGACTAGGTTACATCATTTCCTACGACTTTTATCAGGCAGGTCTGAGCTCTTAAATAGATAGGTTGGGAGTAAAGACTAATTGTAATTGCAGTCCTTTTGAGGGCTAGGTTACATCAGTTCCTATCACTTTTATCAGGCAGGTCTGTGCTCTTAAATAGATAGGTTGGGAGTAAAGACTAATTGTAATTGCAGTCCTTTTGAGGGCTAGGTTACATCAGTTCCTATCACTTTTTGCCAGGCAGGTTTGTGCCAGTGCTGTGCAAGTTTTTTTCACAGCATTTGGCTAAATCTAGCAAAGCAAATTTTTGGCCTCTTGCAGTGTGTGTTAGTCAGTGGAGTAGCCTATCTGAGTTGCAAGCTACACCACCTGTATATAGAATAAAATTTTTTTTACTGCACCTAGTGAAGTAAAACCTTTTGGGCGTAGCATCATTCTATTAGTCCATCTATACTAACCTCCACCAGGTTGCAAATTCAAAATAATTTTTATCTGCATCTAGCTCTGAAAAAATATTTGGGCTTCGGCTTGTAGCAGTGTGTGGGACTTGTTCTATTAGTCCATCTATACTAACCCCCACCAGGTTGCAAATTAATAATAATTTTTAGCTGCATCTTGCCTGTAAACTAATTTTGGGCATATTAGCAGTGTGTGGTACTCATTCTATTAGGCCATCTATACTAAGATCCACCAGCTTTCAAATTACTAATAATTTTTAGCTGCATCTTGCCTGGAAAATAATTTTGGGCATAGTAGCAGTGTGTGGTACTCATTGTATTAGGCCATCTATACCAAGCTCTACCAGCTTTGGAATTAATAATAATTTTTAGCTGCATCTAGCCCGGAAAAAATTTTTTCTTCCCAGTAGTGGTAGCAATAGAAATATGGGGCGTGCTCCTGGCTAACAAAAATATACGCTTCATAACAAAAAACACCAGCCTAGCGCACTTCATTAATAAGATGGCATCATTGTCTCTCCCGTCTACGCCAGCTAGCATTCCTGTGCCTAAAACACAATGCATGGGTCCGCGATAGCCACGATGCTGAGGGGTCTAAAGCTGCTGCTAACGCTTTATCACAATTCAATTGGCAGATTTTCACAGAGCTCCTCCCCAACGCCCACCCATCGGGCAACAGTTGCCCACCCTCCCTATGGGATCTAGTGGCGAACAGTTGATGCCATTAATCAGAGCGTCAGTTGCCCTGTCGACGTGGCAAGCATACGGTAAGGCATGGGAAGAGTGGACACGACTAGTAGCAGGCAGATGGGTAGACCAATGTGAACAAGCCAGATTACAAGTCACCATAGAATTTCTCCACCAGCTAATGATGAGGGGCATATCAGGGGCGTCAGCGCAGCGGTGTCTGACCAGAGTAGCATTTCACTTCCAACTACTGAATTGGGGAGATGTGACAAAGAGATTCATCATCAGACAATCCATAAAAGGATGGAAAAGGGGTCAGCCAAGTCAGGAGTGTAGACGTCCCGTCCCGTGTCACTAAAACTGATTTCTCACATCATATCCCTAACACCATTAACATGACACTCACAATTTGAAGCAACACTACTGTCTACTGCATTTGCGAACGCCTTCTTCGGGGCGCTATGCAAAAGCGAATTAGTCACTCAGTCCAAAATTACCACCAGTGGAGGCTTATTACACCAGGACCTAGTCATAGCCAATAATGCAATACGTCTACGCATACGCCAATCGAAAACGGTTCCAGCGGGCAGGAGCACTTGGGTACTTCTACAACCCACAAACGGTACACTGAGTCGGGTAACAATAGTAAAAACATATATAACCATCAGATCACAAAGTAATTTCTTCCTATCACACATTGATGGAACGTCATTATCAAGATACCAGTTCCAAGCTATATTTAATAAATGCATAACATCGGCAGGGAACCACCCCAAAGATTACGGGACACACTTGTAGCGCCCCGAGGGTTCGGCCGCTACAGGGGTATTGCACCTCTGCCAGAGGTGTGGTATTCCACTCCCAGGTAAGGATGGAGTATGGACCAGGGCTCAGTTAGCTGCATACAGCACACACACCCCATTTCCGAGGGACAGCTCAACGGTGCTCCCACTAGACAGAAGTGCAGGCACGACCGACTATGTCCCTGCCTGGAGTGGGGAGGGGGGTGGAACACCCAGTGCTGTAGGGGCAGATAGGGGTTGGTTCCTGAGCGTAGATAGGAGCTCATTGGTTGCTGGTCACCTGGGCTCATGGTCAGAGGGAGGTATAAAAGGTGGGCACCATCTTAGAACAGTGTTCAGTCTGTGAGGAGAGGAGAGCTGACAGGGAGCAGCAGCTCAGGCTGAGTGCTGCTCCAGAGGCAGGCCTAGAGAAGAGGCCGGAGCCTGAGAGGAGAAGTAGAAGTGGGCCTGGAGAAGAGGCCAAGGGAAGGAGGAGAAGACAGAACAGGAAAGAAGGAGAAGAGAGAGAGAAACAGAAGGGCTCAGGAACAAGAAGGTGGAAGGGACTCTAAGAACCCACGAGAATCCAGGGTGAAGGGTCAGGCAGATTAAGGGTACCAGATCCCAAGTTGGTGGAGGAGAAACTACCCTCAGCCAAAGACCGGTTGTCGTGATCATTTATTGGTGCGACACCTCATCAAACCTGCTAGGAAGGCACCATATAGGACAGCGGAGGACGGGGCCCACGTTTACCCACACAAGTCCGCGGCAGCTGGACAAAAGTGGGTCACTGGTGAGGCAGGCCAGAGAAAGGATTAAAGGGGGTCCTGTGCCATGCTCCTGAACTGCCTGGGAGTTGACCGAGCCCCTCACCTGGTGGACGCAGCACGGCTCGGGCAGTCATTCCCTGCAGAAGTGACTTGGATATTAACCGTGAGTAAAGACCCTGGACTGCAGTACGTTGTCTGTGTGCTTTTTCGCTCCTCCGGCACTACCGGTACTGGGACTCTCACCACCATCACTCCCACCATCCACTACACTGCCTTGGGGCCGCACTCTTCCCGTGGGGAGTCACACCATCCCAGCTGCATACATCATCGGCCCCAGCGGACTGCCTTGCAGCGGCGGTTCCTAACAACCGCAATCCACGGGTGGCGTAGTCGGACATAATCAATAGCACATAACGGACTACCACTGGCCTGACCACCCTGAGCCACGGAACCGGGTTGCCACTACTACTCCCATTGTTCCCTATTGCCCGGATCCGAGTGCCCCACGGGACAGGGGGCGAGTCAGCTTTGGCGTAGTCGGCAGGATCGTTACCCACCCGCCACAAGCGGGTATTGCACGCCTGAAAAAAAAACTGTTTTATTGTACGAAAGATGGCGCCCGCCCCAGAAGAACGAGCGCCATAATGTGCACGCCAAAAGACAACAGGGAGCCACCTCCCATCGTGGGCCAGGTCCCAGAATGGCGCCAAAGAAAGAGCACGCCCCCAACAGCCCTGAGCACGGCTGTGGAGATGTCCATCAAGGTGGGGGCGCTGCCCCTGAAAGTGATTGTCACCAATTTGCCCCGGGACCACCCCCAATGGGGGTGGGAAGAGAAGAAAACTGTGGGGCAGGGCGCGGTCTGGATCAGTCTGGCCAGGCCACACCCAAAGATAGAGACAGGAACCAGCTCCAGCGCCCTGGCGCGTGGCTTGCTGCAGGCCGAATCCCCATGCAGCTTCACGGAGCTGCTAGCACACCTCCCCAAGGAAGACCCCGAGTATGTGCGGGCTGCGCTGGAGGAGCTGGACCGGAGGATGGTCCGGGCGCAGCGGGACGTGATTGCCGGGTGGAAAGAAGAAATGGCCCGGCGGGCCGTGATCCTGCAGCAGGAGGCGCCGTCGACATCCAGCGGCATACCAGCCACCGAGGGCAGTGAAAGCAGAGCGGAGGCCGAGGACGACGCCGCGGAGGAGGCCGCGACAGCAGAGGCAGGTAACGGAGACGCCCCTACCCCGAACCCTGGGGCCACCGACCTGCCCCTGCACCCTGTTGCGGAGCCCAACGTACCTGAACCTGCCATCGACACCGTGCCTCCACTGCTACCAACCGGTTCCCAGGCCATCGACACCACCAGTGAGCCCCGCCCCACGCCGTGCCCTCTGACCCCGGTCGTGATCAGCAGACCACAATCGCAGGCCCGGTCGCAAGGCCTAGCGCCCCCGTACGCCGCCCGTCGACGGGAGTACTGCCGCCAACAGCTGGAGGTGTTCGAGAGGGAGCAGCGGGAGCGGCGCATGAAACAGGAGAAGCTGCAGGCCCAAAGTGCGGAGCAGAAGATGAAGGCCCGACGAGATCCCCGAGCTGCCCTCGGTCCCCGAGTCACCGGGACTGTCGTGAAATTTCACATGGAACATGGCTGCGGTTTCATCCGAGACCCTGAGACCATCAGCGATGTGTTCGTGACGAGGAGAGATGTGGAGAGCCACCTGCCGGAGGGTCATCGAGGGCGAGATCTGTTTCCAGGGGATGTGGTGTCTTACACCCGACACCAAGGCGTGAAGGGATGGTACGCCCTCCACGTCCACAGAGTAGTAGAGGAGGAGGAGCAGCACTACTCGGACTCTGAGTACCAGGAGGGCCCGGACGGGCCTGAAGATCATGAGGAAGAAGGAGCATCAGGAGGACACCGTTACCAGTGAACAGTAAAGTGGAATTGTACATAGTTACCCGTCAGGGTACAGAGAACTGTGTGGGACTGTTTCAAATTGAGTGTGATCCCCGTTGGGACTGATATAGGACTGTGTGACTGTTGCCCTATCCCCTAAGTAACCTGGCTGAGGACTGAGAGCAGCCACCCCTCTTCCCTTTAACAGGCTGAGGACTGTGAGCAGCCATTCCCCCTTTTCAACCGGCCGAGGACTGGGAACGGCCAATCCCTTGTATATAGTTGCGCTTCCTAAAGCGCCCCCTACTGGTTTTATATAAAAACCGCAACGTCTACCTCAAGACAAGTTTACTGGACTGTTGCACCTTTAAGAAGAAAGAACATCTGGTCGCAAGTTGCCCCGCGGCCAGGATACAAGAATATGCCGTATTTGAAAATGTTTTACATGAGAAAGTTTTATATGCTGCAAGGTGATAATGCAAATGTTTTATATAATGTTTTATATGATAAAAGAGTTCCGGTAGTATTAACAATGACAAAGAAAAGTGTTTCCCATAAAGGGAATTGAACAATGTCGTCCGTTTCTGATGTAAAAAGTTATTGAAAAAGTTTGCATGTCCTGTAATTAACTGTTTTTGCTCTTTTCCAGCCCGAGGACGTGCTGTGCTTTACCAGGGGGGAATGTAGCGCCCCGAGGGTTCGGCCGCTACAGGGGTATTGCACCTCTGCCAGAGGTGTGGTATTCCACTCCCAGGTAAGGATGGAGTATGGACCAGGGCTCAGTTAGCTGCATACAGCACACACACCCCATTTCCGAGGGACAGCTCAACGGTGCTCCCACTAGACAGAAGTGCAGGCACGACCGACTATGTCCCTGCCTGGAGTGGGGAGGGGGGTGGAACACCCAGTGCTGTAGGGGCAGATAGGGGTTGGTTCCTGAGCGTAGATAGGCGCTCATTGGTTGCTGGTCACCTGGGCTCATGGTCAGAGGGAGGTATAAAAGGTGGGCACCATCTTAAAACAGTGTTCAGTCTGTGAGGAGAGGAGAGCTGACAGGGAGCAGCAGCTCAGGCTGAGTGCTGCTCCAGAGGCAGGCCTAGAGAAGAGGCCGGAGCCTGAGAGGAGAAGTAGAAGTGGGCCTGGAGAAGAGGCCAAGGGAAGGAGGAGAAGACAGAACAGGAAAGAAGGAGAAGAGAGAGAGAAACAGAAGGGCTCAGGAACAAGAAGGTGGAAGGGACCCTAAGAACCCACGAGAATCCAGGGTGAAGGGTCAGGCAGATTAAGGGTACCGGATCCCAAGTTGGTGGAGGAGAAACTACCCTCAGCCAAAGACCGGTCGTCGTGATCATTTATTGGTGCGACACCTCATCAAACCTGCTAGGAAGGCACCATATAGGACAGCGGAGGACGGGGCCCACGTTTACCCGCACAAGTCCGCGGCAGCTGGACAAAAGTGGGTCACTGGTGAGGCCAGAGAAAGGATTAAAGGGGGTCCTGTGCCATGCTCCTGAACTGCCTGGGAGTTGACCGAGCCCCTTACCTGGTGGACGCAGCACGGCTCGGGCAGTCATTCCCTGCAGAAGTGACTTGGATATTAACCGTGAGTAAAGACCCTGGACTGCAGTACGTTGTCTGTGTGCTTTTTCGCTCCTCCGGCACTACCGGTACTGGGACTCTCACCACCATCACTCCCACCATCCACTACACTGCCTTGGGGCCGCACTCTTCCCGTGGGGAGTCACACCATCCCAGCTGCATACATCATCGGCCCCAGCGGACTGCCTTGCAGCGGCGGTTCCTAACAACCGCAATCCACGGGTGGCGTAGTCGGACATAATCAATAGCACATAACGGACTACCACTGGCCTGACCACCCTGAGCCACGGAACCGGGTTGCCACTTCTACTCCCATCGTTCCCTATTGCCCGGATCCGAGTGCACCACGGCCCAGGGGGCGAGTCACACTCATTCCGCATAGGCGCGGCCACGGAAGCAGCAAGAGCAGGACTGTCAGAAACGGAAGTTCAGAGGATAGGGAGATGGCGATCCACGTGTTTGGCGAGATACATAAGACCGGACTTGTTATCCTAACGTGGTTTGTTTCTTTTACAGGTGACGCTAAGCCAACAGTGTGGGTGATAGGCCACTCGTATATATATTGGGCAGAAAAAAGGGCGAAAGTCCACCCAGGTGGGAGGAAATTAGAGTTTCATAACAGATATTTCAACTGGAGAGGTATTAGAGGCCTGCTATGGTACTAGTGGAGGTAATCAACGTAGGGAGAGAGGCAAGAGGTCCGGTCATCTTAGTTATACAGGCCCGGGGAAATGACCTAGGTCATCACAAGAGCGCATAACTAATGGCAATAATGAAACTAGACACTGAGCGCTTCAGAGAATTTTTCACAAAACTAACTATAGTATGGTCAGAGATTGTGCCGATAGCGGTATGGCAAGGTGCGCGAGACATCACGGCCATCAAACGGACAAGGCGGGTAATAAATATTCGGAAGGCAAAATTTAGAAGAGACAGAGGCGGTGTAGTGATACAACACCGTCAACTGGAAGGAGATAAAGCAGGCCTCATACGGCCCAACGGTGTTCACTCAATGGATATTGGACTGGACATATTCCTGTCAGGACTCCAGGACGGAGTGGAACAAGCGTTAAGAGTGATGCATGGGGGTCAGAGTCCTGCATACGAGTACGCAGGATCCTCCGTGGCCTGGAGATAGAAAGGACATGTTGGATATTTACACTTGTTGGCCAACTTGCCGGTGTGGAGACCCAGGGCATGCTGCAACAAGCTGAATTATTTTAGAAATAAAATGCCTTTCTAATGGAATGAGTATAAAGAGTTAATAAAGCTGTGACCGATCCTCACCCATCCAGTTGTAAGAGTTACATTACTGTATTGTCAAGGAAAGGGGGGCGGTAGGGGGGCTGAGCGTCTGGGTTTGGTTGGGGGTCCCCACAGTCTGCCTAGGCTAGATGCATTTAAAAATTCTTATTAGATACACAGGCGGTGCAGCTTGCTTCGCAGCTGGGCTACTACGCCCAAAGTATTGCCTAGGCTAGATGCAGTTAAAAATTCTACGCTGACTAGCAGACACTGAAGCTTTGGAGCAGACCTCTGAGTAAATAGCTCTTCAGACTCAACCATCTGTGTTACCCCAAGCCATAGTGTATGTAGTTTCTTACAGTTAAAAGGGGGGGGGCGACCCAACCGGGGGGGACGACCCAATCCACCTGGAATTGATGATGCCAACGTCACGTAAAACACAGCAAGGAGACTCCAAAAAGAGTCTCCATTTTTTCCAAAAATTGTGGCACAGACACCACTTAAGTGGCATTAATTGCCCCAGAGTTGCTTAAAACGGTTGGTGAGGTGATTTTACCAAATCCTCAAGCTTTTAGTAGGATGACACAGGGGTAGAAAAGTCCTTTCGAATCCATGATTTGTTCATCTTTATGTGAGTCTGTCTACATTCTCAGTGGACAGCCGCGTGCGCTTATCTGTCAGCACACCACCAGCAGCGCTGAACACACGTTCAGAGAGAACGCTGGCTGCAGGGCATGACAAGATCTCCAAGGCGTGAGTGGCGAGCTCCGGCCATTTTTCCAGATTGGAAGCCCAAAATGAGCAAGGGTCCAGTGACACAGTCATAGCTTCGATGTTCACTTGGAGATACTCCTGTACCATCCTCTCTAGGCGTTGACTATGTGTCAGACTTCTTGTCTCCTGTGGCTTTGCAAAGGATGGTCTAAAAAAGTGGTGAAATGATTCCCAAAATTGCTGTTACCAGCAGATGCTGTGTTACTGTTACGGTTTGAGTGATGAAGACTCGACAGTCCCACGGTTGGCAAGTTAGAACTGTGAGATTCACTACGTGCACCACTGGTGTTTTGTGGAAAAGCACATGTAAGATTCTGCAACAGCCTCTGCTGATACTCCTGCATGCGTGAATCCCTTTCTATGGCAGGAATTATTTCGGCAAATTTACTTTTGTACAGCAAGGTAGTGCAAGGTAGTGCAGCAAGAAGGCACTCATGTGTCTTGCGCATCCAGGAGGACCAAGTCCTTGTTGTGTTGGTAGCGAGGTAAGAATCATGCTTCCTTCCTCTGCCCTCTCCCCCCAACCTCGCACAACAGAAATGTGATCAAGGTCTCCCTCATCTGATGAGTCTTACATGCCCATCACCAGTTCGTCCTCCACTTCTTCCTCGGCTCCTGCACCTTCCTCAACAGTTTGGCTACTACCATGCACCCTGGTTAATCCCTCTCCCCCACCCTCCACCCTCCCATGCCTGCCGCTTTGGTGCTGCCGACCGTCTGGACCTTGGAGATGTTATCCCTTCTGCATACGACTCCTCCTCTACTTCCTCCACCTCCTCTTGTCCCACCACCTGACTCTGAATTCTGTTTAACGTGTGCTCCAGCATGTAAATCACAAGAATAGTCATGCTGATAATGGCATCGTCGTCAGCACTAAACATCTTCGTCGCCATTTCAAAACTGTGCAGAAGGGTGTGTGGCGCCCATGAGGGTTCAGTCGCCACCGAGGTACTGCATCTCACCCAGAGGTGTGGTATCTCACCCTCAGGTAAGGAAGGAGTATGGCTCGGGACCCTAACACCTGCATCCAACACATACCCGCAGTGGGGGTAGGGCGAGATTAAGGGAGAGCACAGTCCCAGGTCCCTAGCTGGTGGGAGGGTCCTATGTAGTGGGTGTGGGTGGAGAAAGCAGCTTAGGGGAGCACATGACAGGGAGAGTATAAATAGGAAGCCATCTTAGAAAGAGCAAGCCAGTCAGAGGAGGAGAAGTGACAGGAGCAGAGGCTCTGCATGAGCTCTGCTCCGGAGGCGGGCCTAGCCTGGGAGGCGCAGGACTGAAGGAGAGAAGAGAGGAGTGGGAGCAGGAAGGCTCCAGGAACCGAAGGGACCCTAGGGGTACGGGCCATGCAGAAGGCCACCCGTACGCCTGCTGCTACCAGGAGGTAGAGGGTTCAGGCCAGATAAGGGGAACCGGTCCCTCAACTAGCGGAGAAACAGCAAGGCTCAACTAGAAATCAGAGGCTGCAGCATTTCATGTACTGCAGGCCAAAGTCCACACCAGTCTCACTAAGAAGGTAGCCACATAGGACCCAGGGGACGGAACACACGTCGCCCGCCAAGGCCCGAGGATACCGGATAGAAGTGTCACTGGGTGTGAGGTGCCGGGAGAAGGCCAGAGAAAGGACACACAGAAGAGGGTCCTGCTAAGTACTCCGGAGCTATCTGGGGGTGGACTGAGCCCCTCACTGAGTACGCACAGCACGACGGGGGAGATTGCTCTGGTACCTGTAATCTGGACTGCAACAACTGTGAGTAAAGATCTTGGGACTGCATCACACGGACTCTGTGTTCATTACTGACTCCCTGCACTACAACCACCATCATTCACCCACACTGCCCTGAAGCTACACTCTTCCTGTGGGGAGTAATAATACCATTGCTGCAAAACCACCAGCTTCAGAGGACTGTTCCGCAGCGGCGGCCCCTTTGGCCGCACTCCACAGATGGCGTAGTTGGACATTATAAAACCCATATATACAAATTACCCTTGGATTGACCGCCCTGGGTTACGGACCGGGTCGCCGCCACAGTGACTACAACGCCCAGCGTCTACCGGCCCGGCTCCAGGTACCCCACGACCCAGGGGGCGCGTCAACTTCATAGGTCCCTGATCTGAGACCACTCCTGCAGCGTGATTTTCCCCACCTCTGGATCACGTTGGCCCAGGCTATACGTCAGAACGTATTGCACCAGGGCTTGTCGGTGCTGCCACAGTCGCTGCAACATGTGCAGAGTTGAATTCCAACGTGTCGGCACATCGCATTTCAGCCGGTGAACTGGCAGGCCCAACGACTTCTGTAGAGATGTAAGTCGTTGAGCTGCAGGATGCGAACGGCGGAAGTGAGCACACAGCGACCGTGCCCTCTGCAGAAGGCCATCTAGTCCAAGATAGTGGGCTAAAAATTGCTGGACAACCAGGTTCAACACGTGAGCCATACAAGGCACATGTGTGATATTGCCCCGGTGAAGGGCCGCACCCAGGTTTGCAGCATTGTCGCACACGGCCTTCCCTGGTTGCAGGTCCAGTGGAGACAACCATTCATGAAAGTGGGTCTCCAGAGCTGACCACAACTTCTCAGCTGTGTGACTCACATTTCCCAGACATTTCAAAGTAAACACCGCCTGATGCCATTGAGCCCTGCTGCCAGCATAGTAAGGAGGTGTGCAGGATTCCTTCTGCGCAGTTAGAAAGCGGGTGGCATTACCAGACAGGCTTTGGGTGCAGGTGGAGGACCGAGAAGTGGTTGAGGAGTCAGAAGCAGTGGAGGAACTTCTAGATAAAGAGAATTGACGTACAACTCGTGGGGACGGCAAGACTTGGACAGCAGCCCCTTGTCCTGCTGTCACCATAGTTACCCAGTGCCCAGTCAGCGACATGTAACGCCCCTGTCCATGCCTACTCGCCCAAGTGTCTGTGGTGAAATGCACCCTGTCACACACAGAGTTTCCCAAAGAAGCGGTGATGTTGCGTGCGACATGCTGGTGGAGCGCAGGCACACCTTTCTTTGAGAAGTAGTGCTGACTGGGCATCTGGTACTGGGGCACTGCGACGGACATAAGGTCTCGAAAATCCTCTGTGTCCACCTGGCGGAAAGGCAGCATTTCAGTAGCCAACAGCTTGCAGATGGTGAAATTCAACCTCTTAGCTTTGTCATGGCTAGGAGGAAATGGTCTTTTACTTGTCCACATCTGAGGGACCGAGGGTTGGCTGTTGTGCTTAGACGGGGTTGAGTAGGGTGTCCCCAGCAAACTTGCCGTTCTGTGAGGAAGACGCAGACGGAAAAGTTAGGTTGCCTTGATCTAAAGGTGGGGCTCTCGATGTCGGAGAGCGCTCAACACCAGCTGGTGTTTCCACTTCCAAATGAAATGATGACCTGCCAATCACACTGGCTGTTGCGGGTAAAGAGGTGGCAGGTCTGCGTCCAAAAACATGTATGACTGCTGTCCCCCCAGTCACAGAGGATGAAGAGGCCGCGGATGCACAAGATGGGGCAGACGGTGGTTGGCACGGCCCGCTAGGCCGCATTGTAGCACAGTGAGCTTCCCACTGCAACTTATGCTTCACATCCATGTGACGGTTCATGCATGAAGTACTCAAACTATGGATTTTTTGGCCTCTACTTAGCTTTTGGTGACAAATATTACAGATAACACGAGTTGGGTCATCCTTATCGATCTGAAAAAATACCCAGGCTATGCAAGGCTTAGAGCCCATGCGACCTGAAGAGCCACTACGACTTGTGGTCAGAGGCAGAGTTGTGGTTGAGGATGCAGTTGTTGACGTGCTTCCAGTACTCCATCTCTGTCCAGGAAGGCACAACCTAACTTCGTCGTCACTAGCATCTGTGACTCCCAGCTGCGCTTGGTATCACAGATCCTAGAAGAGTGCATTGATGGAATCCTCCACAAGAGGCCCCCATAAACATTCACACATCTCCACCTTAACCTCAGACCACAGAGGGAGCCCATTAGGGATATAAATAGGGAAGATGGAGCTAGGCAGTTCAGTTCCTCTGAAGAGTTCCTGCAGTAGAGAAGCCTAAGAGAGGTCAGTCTGCAGTGGAGCACAGTCTAGTCTAGAGAACTGAGTTAATAGTTCAGCAGTGGAGCACGAGGCTCCTGTTAGCTAGATTCAGGGAGCCCAGTTAGAGCTTAAGGTGTGCCGGCGCCATAAGATCGGTGAAGCATGGCAAGTTGCCGTTAGTGTGTATAGCCTAGTGAGGGCCCGAGTAGGCCGAAGGCGAATGGAGAGTTAGTACATAGGGGGCAGAGGAGCTTAACCAGCTCACGCCGAAGCATTTACTGGACACCGGATCCGAGCTTACAGGGATCTCTATGACCCAGTAAGGCATAACCTCAATCCCTGGGGAACTACAAGTCCCAGGATCGCTAACGTGCTGATACGTAACAGAGCCAGGAGACGCTTAGGCCCCGCATACTGGGAGCGTGAACTCCAAGACAAGGCCCTACCACAAGGTCAGCCAGCGCAGGACAGAGACAAAGTAAGGCCTAGCTCCAGGCAGGTCAGAAACTTACTACGCAGAGGCAAGAAACAGGAGGCCCTACACCCGCTCATTGGGGAGGATCCTGATATGCACCCTTCACCCTACAGTGCTCCAGGATGTGCCTGAATTTCCACCAGTAAAAGGTACTGAAGTGACTACCGTGTCCGTTCCCGTTCTTGCTCTGACCCAGCTGGGTCTCGCCTGTCCTGCATTCCCCCTGCATACGCTTTTCTGAGGCCTAGCTCCACCTGTGGGGAGCTATACCATCGAGCTGCCTTATCACCGGCCTCAGAGGACTACTGCAGCGCTGGTGCTTCTCACCAGATACCACAGGTGGCGTCACGAACTCTTATAAAATTAACAATTATCCACCCTTTTAAAGACTGACCCCAGGGTACGGGCCCGGGAGCCGACCACCGCGACATCCCAAAGGCCAGGCAAAGGCCCGGGTACCGAGTCATCCCCATCCCCTGGGCTAGTCACATCCTCCTCCACCTCCTCTGCTGACCTCATCGACTGGCTGACTGTGGGTTGACAGTAAGTGGGATCTCCAACCTCGTCATCATCACCCTGTGTGTTCTCACACCCGTCATCCTCAGAGCCAACCTCTTCCTGCCTTGACAGAAAAGTCAAGTTGTCGCTCCAATCAGGTATTTGAGTCTCATCATCGTCTTCATCATTGTCTCCACCAACAGGAGTTACAGTTTGGGAACGAGGGTCTACATTATGCTCAGAACCTTCTTCATCTGGTCCTGGATCCGACTCCTAAAGATTCTGGGCATCAGTGCAGATCATTTCCTCGTCTGGATTAACAGAAGCTCTGGAGCAGACCTCTGTTTCCCAGGCTATAGTATGAGTAAACAGCTGTGCAGACTCAACCATCTGTGTTACCCCATACTCAGACAGGCAGCTGGAGACTTGGGAGCTGTGAGGAAGCAAGTGCGATTGGGGTGACACCTCTGAGGACTGGAGTATTTGTGATGTTGAAGTTGAGGTGGAGGAGAGCCCACTTGAAGGAGCACTTGATATATGTTGAAGCACCTGCTGTTTTTGTGCCTCATCTGGAATTTGTAGCGATGGGCGTAAGAAAGGGATCATATCACATTGTCCACGAAAAGAAGTAGACATCTTAGTTTGGCTGGAAGATGGTCTTTCTTCTGCAGATGTTACTCCCCCCCACCGCGGGGGGGCTCGACCCACCAGCGGACAGGCACCAGTATTGAGAGAGGGGGGCCGGTCGTCAGGGTCCACCGCAGCTCTGGCACAAACCCGGCGACACGGAGGTCGCACGGGCAGGAACGGACTGGAAGGGGTTGGCTTCGCACTTTTTTGGTTTTAGAAGGGCATGACATGCTTATATCTGTGTCTCTCCCTCCTTTTACTCCTCCACCTCTTTTCTTTTCGCATGACTATATGTACTTGTCACTTTTCCATGTGTTAGTTGTATCTTCTGAGCAGTTTGTCAGTTTTTGGACACCTTTGAAGTGTTTTCTATGCGTTTCTATGTGTTTTTGTTTGCCTGTCATTGGTTTTAACGGTGTTCGAAGGTGTTCGATGAACAGTTCGACGAACAGTTCGGCGAACATATGGGTGTTCGACGAACCGAACCGAACTCGAACACTACGGGGGTAGCTCAACACTAGTCTCCAGGTTTGTCAAGGGATTATTGTCAGTAAAGGCTGTGAATTTCGTTGAGGCTAGGTAATGCTTGAACCTTTCAGTGATTGCCCAGCCCAAGGCCAGGAACTCCAGCTTAAAGGAACTGTAATTCTCCGGGTTCCTCTCAGTAGGGCGAAGCTTCCTACTGGCATACGCAATTACCTTTTCTCTGCCATTTTGCTTCTGGGACAACACAGCTCCCAGTCCCTCGTTGCTGGCATCTGTGTACAGCAGAAAAGGCAGGCTGTAGTCAGGGTAAGCCAGGATCTCTTCACCGGTTAGGACTTCCTTCATTGATGCAAAGGACTCAGTCTGCTCTTTGCCCCACTGGAATGGGGGACTCTTTCCTCTTTTGGACTGTCCTACCAGGAGGTCTTGTAGAGGTGCTACCTTTTTGGTATAGTCCTTTATGAACCTCCTGTAGTACCCGACCAGTCCCAGGAATTGCCGTACCTCTTTGATGCTTTTCAGTTCAGGCCACTTCTGGATGGCAGTGACCTTCTCTGGGTCTGGCGCTACTCCCTCTGAGCTGACTACGTGTCCCAGGTACTGAACCTTCTGCTTGAGCAATTGGCATTTAGAAGGTTTTAGTTTCATCCCATACCGGGACAATGCTTCAAATACCTCTGCCAGGTGGTACAGATGGTCTTCATACGTCCTCGAGTATACGATAACGTCATCCAGGTACAGCAGCACTGTCTCAAAGTTCCGGTGTCCAAAGCAACACTCCATCAGCCTATGGAACGTTCCGAGTGCGTTGCAGAGTCCAAACAGCATGCTGTTGAATTCGCACAGTCCCATTGGGGTGGTGAAGGCTGTCTTCTCCCGGTCTTCCTCAGCAACAGAGACTTGCCAGTACCCGCTAGTGAGATCCAATGTAGATAAGTAATTGGCAGATTTTAATGCAGCCAGGGATTCCTCTATACGGGTCAAAGGGTATGCATCTTTATGTGTTATTCGATTAATTTGTCTATAATCTACACACATCCTCATGCTACCGTCCTTCTTTCTGACCAGGACCAGGGGAGCTGCCCAAGGGCTACAGCTATCCCTTATTACCCCTGCCTTTTTCATGTCATGCAACATTTCCTTGGCTTTTTGGTAATGTGCTGGTGGTATGGATCTGTAACGCTCTTTAATGGGTGGATCGTTACCGGTGGGTATGTGGTGTTGCACCCCTTTAACCCTTCCAAAATCAAGTGGGTGTTTACTAAACACTTGTTCATATTCCTGAACCACTCTGTAGACACCATGTTTTTGATGGACAGGAGTGGCGTCAGTCCCAACATGGAGCTGTTGACACCAATCCTCCAGCTGAGCTTCGGAGTCATTGTCCTCCATTGTATCTGGTGGGGTCAAGGATTCCACTGTGTGTATGGCATCATTATTCACAGTATACAATTTGGCAACAGTGGCGTATCTTGTCAATTTAACTTCCTCCTCCCCACAATTTAGGAGACGTATGGGTACCCTCCCATTGCGTACATCAACCACCCCTCTGGCAGTTAAGAGTGTAGGTCTGTGCTCTGAGCTAATGGGCTCCACTACCACCTGGTAGTTCTGTCCCTTGAGCCCTGTTGCTGCCCTACACCAAATCAGCATCTCACTCATTGGGGGAATCACAATGGGTATCGGGTCTGTCACCCGTACATTACCAATCTCACCACCTGTTAGCTTTACCTGTTGCTGGTACAGGAGGGCTCGAATCTCTCTCTGGAGCACCTTCCTCTGCCCTGGTTTGGCAGTGTCAGCAATCTGTTGGAGTAAAAAAAGCATTTCTCCCAAACAGTTACCAACAATATTTGTACCAAGTATCATATACGGATTGGTATCACTAGGGTTAGATTCTATATCAATTAGTCCTTGGTCCTTTAGTTCCACTCTCCCCACCTTCACTGTCATGTCCTTAACCCCTACTAGGTTAAGAGGAAGGCCATTAGAGGCATACACAGAGAGGTTCGGGGCCGGCGGGTGGAGTTCATCTATGGACCAGTACCTTTTGTAGAGGACATCAGGTATGATGGTTACCTGTGAGCCGGTGTCCAGTAACGCAGGTGTTGCTATGCCATCCAGCACGATGGACAGGAAAGGCCTTCCTCTTACGAACCGGTCGTACCAGCTTGATGGGCCTGGTTGAGTTACTCCTGGGTGTCAGCCCTTGGCCCCAGGGTTTGCCCGTTTAAAGGACAGTTCCACGCGGTGTGGCCTGCCTTGTGGCAACGGTAGCAGATGAAATCTCCTGGAGGGCGATGTTGGTCGTTGGTCCTCCCACGGGGTGGCGTTGTCCTCCTACGGGGTGGCGTTGTCCTCCTTCTTCTCCTCATCCAGGGGACATCCTCAGGACTGTCAGCGAGTAGGATCCTTCCTTCCGGCTCGGGCTCCGTCTGTAGCTGCAGGGTGCTCAGGACAGTGGCCAGGGTTTTACTTAGCTGACGCACTTCAGAGCGCAGGCTGTCCAGCTAGCTAGGGGGCACTGTTTGCATCTTTGTTTCAGCCGTTAATGAAGGAGCATTGGGGGCTGCGGGCACTGGGGTGGCCCCACCCTGGTAACGCTGGATAGCAGTCCCTGATGTTTCCAGGGGCTGAAGGCCCTTAATAG
The DNA here is from genome assembly GCF_046119375.1 of Phyllobates terribilis. NCBI lineage: Eukaryota > Metazoa > Chordata > Amphibia > Anura > Dendrobatidae > Phyllobates > Phyllobates terribilis. The sequence continues at coordinate 572,037,276 of NW_027362763.1, forward strand.
ACATGTCCTTCAGGGTGTCAAAGGTTGCATTTGGATGATCTAAGGCCCACCACCGTATGGTTCTGCTCTCCTCCTGGGACCTTAACCCCCGGATGAATTGTTCTGTCAGCATTTTATTCTCATCTTGTATGCTGGCTGGACTAACCTGTTTCAAGGCCCGCAGGGCCTCTTGTAGATGCCAGGCATAGTCCCGGATACTGTCCTCAGGTTTCTGGGTACAGTGGTAGAACCTCATCCGAAGATCTGTCTCAGTGCGGTTTTCCAAGACAGTTTGCAGTCTCTTAAAGATAATGGATACTGATTCCTGGTCTGCGGCTGGCCAGGTTTCAACTTCCCGCTCTGCTTACCAGTCAATTGCCCCAGCACAACAGCGGCTCTCTGCTTACCAGTCATTGAATACATATCCAATACACCGCATATTTTTCTCTTGAATCCAGACAATGTGTCTGGTTTGCAATCATACTGGGGAAGCCATTTTGCTCCAGGGATATACGGCAGGACCATGGGTATTAACGGAATCACGACCCCTGCTGGTTGGGCGGCCGCTCCGGCCTGAGCAGCGCCGGGCGCAAGTTGAACATCAGGAGCGTTAACCGGTGCTCCGGGATTTTGCTGGTCGTCGGCCATGGTTGTGCCCCCCTAGTGAACCATAGCCTACCTCCTTTACTTTTGATCGGGTAGGCCGCAGCTCCGCAGGCGACGGTCTCTTCCAGGACCTGACGCTTCCTGTTGCTGCGTCAGAGCGCGAGGCGGGGCTTGAGCTTCGTGCGCTTCCAACAGTCACGCCTCTCTGATTCCCGCGGTTACGCCCCTCTTCTTGCCGCGTGCCGGCGCGGTGATGACGGCGATGTTCACCGCAGTACAAACACAGTTCAATTACGGCACACAGTACTCGGTGGCAACGGGCACGAAATCCTGTTTTGTGACGCCAGAGATGACGCGCTCCCAGGGCAGTGAGGTACTCGGTGTCCAGGCCTATGGATGCTGGGGGGAATATGTCACAGTGGCTGGCCTGGTCCGTGGCCCAGGGTGGTCAACAAAAAAAGGGATAGTTTATATGGGATTTGTAGTTTGATCGTGACGCCACCTGTGGTTTCTGATAATTTGTACCAGCGCTGCTGCAGACCTCTGAGGCAGTTGTTAGGCAGCTAGGATGGAACAGCTCCCCACAGGTGGAGCGGGCCTCAGGGCAGTGTAGGGTTTGGTGGGTGGTAATGCTGGGACTTGTGGTGCAGGAGGGATGGCGCAGCTTGAAATAACTGACAGAGGCAGTGGAGTGCAGTCATCCGAGTTTTACTCACAGTTCTTATTCAAGGTTCTCAGGTACACTGTATGGGTGTCCACCTCCGCGTCGCACTGCGTCTACCAGACCAGGGGTTCAGCCCTTCCTCAGATGTGTCAGGAGCGTTTGACGGAACCCCGCTTTCTTTATGTACCTAACTAGACTGACTTCCCGCACTGGGTCTTCTCCCTCCTGCCCTGCGCTTTCCACACTCAGTCCCGATTGGGTGCTCTGAAGTACCTCTGGGCAACCTGGAGTTCCCGAACCTACTTGATGCTCTTCACGGTGACTAGGATGAGACTGTGGCGACTGCACCATGGAAGTGCAGAAGCCTCCGGTTTTTCCAGCCGAGACCTGGAGTAACACGGCTGGTCCAGGAGCCGGTCCCCTTCTTGCGGCCTGATCCCTCTGACACCTGGCAGATTCGGGGCGTACGGGTGCGGTCCTGCACTCACCGTACCCCCTGGGATCCCTTCTGTAGAACGGAGCCTTTCTCCTCTGCTCCCCTCCTGGGCATCTATCACTAGGCCCCACTTGTGGAGCAGCGCTCCTGAAGAGACTCTGCTCCTCAGACTGACTGTCCTCACTCACTGCTCTGAACTGAACTGCCTGGCTCCACCCTCCATATATATATCTCCCTAACGGGCTCCCTCTGGTGGTCTGACGTGGAAGGGTGGAGGTGTTTGTATGTAATGAGGGCCTCTTGTGGAGAAGTCCATCCATGCACCCTTTTGGGTCCTGTGGTACCTGTGAACAGCAGGGTGCCACATTACTATCTGCACAACTGTCATGCCGTCTGTTCAACGTGGATGGCTTGAGGACAGGGAGGAGGAGGTGGAGAGCATGGTCAGTCATCCTCTTGGTGAGCACATGGAAGTCTTGCCTGTTAGCAGTCTGGCATGCATGATTGAGTTTCTGCGACGCTGCCTTTCCCGTGACCCTCGCGTTCTCCAAATTTTGGGTAACAGTCATTACTGGTTGGTGAAACTTCTAGACCCACGCTACAAGGAGAACTTTCTATCTCTTATTCCAGAGGCAGACAGGTCTACAAAAATGGGGCAGTACCAGAAGGCCCTTGTCGCGGAATTAAAAAAATTCCCATCTGAAAACGCTGGCGGCAGAGGTCACAGTTCTTTGGATAATCAAGGAGTACAGGTGAGAGAGACACAACTTCAATCCAGCAGAGGCAGGGGAACACTGTCAAAGTTCTGGGACAGTTTTCGCAGACCCTTCAGTCTTCCAGGCCCGGGGTACTCTCACAAGGAGTGCAAAGTTTGGGAAGATGCTGAGGTAGTACCTTGCCGACCGTACCAACATTCTCCGTGATTCCTCTGTGCCTTATGATTACTGGGTATCCAAGCTGGACACGTGGAATGAACTGGCTCTCTACATCTTGGAGGTCCTGGCCTGGCCTGCCGCTAGTGTTTTATCAGAGCGGGTTTTTAGTGCCGCCCGTGGAATCATAACTGCAAAATGAAAATGCTGGCAGGCTGACTCTTACAAAAATGAACAAGGGCTGGATTGGGCCAGACTTCTCAACATCACCGAATGATATCAGCATAACATAAACTCAAATCCAGTATCTTTCTATGGGAGGTGTATTCCCATGCACCTCTTCACACCTACACATGAGTATACACTTCTTGATTTTGTCTATTTGCTCTTGTCCTCCTCCTTCTCCTCATCCTCCATCACCATATCATTCACCACCATATCTACCATATCACCTCCTCTACGTGTCTTGCAAGAGGCATTGGAGTTCCTCCAAATTTTTGGCAGCTTTTGCATTCACTGCATAGGCAAACACTATGGGAGACCCACTTCCTAATAATGGGAACATTGTTTTTAGGAGGCTCTCTGACCTCTACGTCTCTTGCAAGAGGCATTGGAGTTCCTCCAAATTTTTGGCAGCCGTTACTTCACTGCATAGGCAAACACTATGGGAGACCTACTTCCTAATAATGGGAACATTGTTTTTAGGAGGCTCTCTGACCTCTACATCTCTTGCAAGGGGCATTGGAGTGCCTCCAAATTTTTGGCAACCCTTGCAGTCACTGCATACGCAATAACAGTATAGGACAGGGGTCCTCAAACTACGGCCCGCGGGCCACATGCGGCCCGCGGAGGACTTTTATCTGGCCCGCTGGGCTATGGGCGGAGGAGAGGAGAGCGGTGCCATTGCCCGCCCTTCCCCCCCGCTTGCTCAGGGCCCCGGCAGGCGGATACTTACCTCTCCCCGTGCCTCTGCAGATCCTCTGTCTTCCTGCTCTGCGCTTCCTGTGACGTCTCAGGTCAGAGGGCGCGGTGACGTCTTTACACTGCTCCCTCCCGAGTGCCGTCACAGGCAGCGCAGTGCGGAGTCCGGACCAGAGTAGAGCAGCGGCAGCGGCAACAAGTGAGAAGTGAGGTGAGTATTGGATTTTTATTTATATTTTAATGTATGGAGGCATAGGTCATTATATGGGGGGGGGGGTGACATCCTGCAAGGGGTATAATATGGGGGGGTGACATCCTGCATGGGGCATTATATGGGGGGGGTGACATGCTGCATGGGGCATTATATGGGGGGTGACATGCTGCATGGGGCATTATATGGGGGGTGACATGCTGCATGGGGCATTACATGGGGGGGTGACATGCTGCATGGGGCATTATATAGGGGGTGACATGCTGCATGGGGCATTATATGGGGGATGGTGACATGCTGCATGGGGCATTATATGGGGGGGTGACATGCTGCATGGGGCATTATAAAGACAGGGGAGTGATATCCTGCATGGGGCATTATATGGGGGGGTGACATCCTGCATGGGGCATGATATGGGGGGTGACATCCTGCATGGGGCATGATATGGGGGGTGACATCCTGCATGGGGCATGATATGGGGGGTGACATCCTGCATGGGGCATTATATGGGGGGGAAAGTGACATCCTGCATGGGGCATTATAAAGACAGGGGAGTGATATCTTGCATGGGGCATTATATGGTGTGAGAAAGGGACATCCTGCATGGGGCATTATATGGGGGGTGGCATCCAGCATGGGGCATTATAAGGGGGGAACAGCCTGCATGGGGCATTATAAGGGGGGGACAGCCTGCATATGGCATTATAAGGGGGAAACAGCCTGCCTATTGGGAGCATTTACCTGCCCATTGAGGACCTATGCTGCCTATTGGGGACTTATGCTGCCTATTGGGGACCTATGCTGCCTATTGGCGACTTATGCTGCCTATTGGGGATATTTACCTGCCTATTGGGGATATTTACCTGCCTATTGGGGACCTATGCTGCCTATTGGGTACATTTACCTGCCTATTGGGGACCTATGCTGCCTATTGGGTACATTTACCTGCCTATTGGGGACCTATGCTGCCTATTGGGTACAGTTACCTACCTATTGAAATACCGGTTGATTTAATTTCACTTATTCTTCATTTTAAATATTGTATTTGTTCCTGTATTGTTTTTTTACTTCAAAATAAGATATGTGCAGTGTGCATAGGAATTTGTTCATAGTTTTTTTTAAAAACTATATTCCGACCCTCCAATTGTCTGAGGGACCGTGAACTGGCCCCCTGTTTAAAAAGTTTGAGGACCCCTGGTATAGGAGATCCACTTGTTAATAATGGGAACAACCAAGCATAGCTGGCTCATGGCTCTCTAACAATAGCGAGGGCCGACTGCTGGCCCTTTAAGAACAGAAAGGGCCGCCTGAAGGCCCTATAAAAATAGGCTTAGTGACTTTCAGAGTCCCTGTAATGAAACAGCATGTATCGGATGATGTGTCACACACCACATGGCCAGATAAGATTGTAAAATGTTAAAATGACATTTACCAGTGAATGCATTTGTCTTGGTTGAAAGCAATGCAAAAGTACAAAAACGCATCAAAAACTCTATGTGTGAACATAAAGGTGTGGAGGAGCATTTTTGTTTTTGCATATTTATTTTGCCTTATATACAAGTCATTACCCTGGAAAGGATGTTCCTTAACATATTTCCCAGGAAAATCCATTTTGGTTTCGTTTTTGTATGTTTTATTGTGAGTCCGTAAATGTGGCGTAATACCTCTGACAACGTTGTTGACAGCAGTGACCTGGGAGTCAGAAATGCTTGCAGGGGTCTTCCCCATGCTGTTCCCATGTACTTTGAGCACCGTTTCCCTCGATTTGGGCAATTTTTAGGCCCTCTGCAGACCACCGGGGGGAGCCGCTTGAAAAATGCTTGAGTTTTCCATAGACTTACATTGGGCTCATTGCTCGGGTCGAGCACCCGAGCATTCCAATTTGTTCGACCCGAACATCGAGCACCCGAGCATTTTAGTGCTCGCCCATCATTAGTGTACATGTATGTTTATGCCCCAACATTTTGCTGCTCTGAGATTAAGTAGCCAAAACCTGTTGACAGATTCTCTTTAATATAACCTCTGTCTATACACGTTTTTACTGGGTTTAATTTGACAGCTCTGCCTTTTCATGGTGCTATGCAGTTTGTGCTGCAACCAACAAAGAAATTTCTGTGGCGCCCTGCTGTGCATTGGTACCACAGAACCCAGAAGAGTGCATGGATGGACTTCTCCACAAGAGGCCCTCACTACATTCACACACATCCACCCTACCACCTCAGACCACCAGAGGGAGCCCTGATAGGGATATATATAGGGAGGGTGGAGCCAGGCAGCTCAGTTAGAGTTCAGACAGTGTTCAGAGACAGAGAGGAACACAGCTCAGAGTGAGCAGAGAGCGTGCTGATGCTCAGAGAGCAGTGAAGAGGCAGCGAGCTGGCTGCTGTGCTTAGGCGAGCCAAGGCCTACAGCACGTGTGAAAGCCTAGTGAGGGCCTTGAGTGGGCCGAAGGCGAGAGGAGAAGGTAGAAGTAGCAAGGGGGCAGAGGAGCATACCAGGCTCACCCCGATATATATACCGGACATGCCTACAGGGATTCTTTATACCCAGTAGGAACCACCAGAACCCCTGGAGGACTACAGGTCCCAGGTCCCAGGTGTTAAGAGAGACAGTAACCAAGCTAGGCCTAGCTCCAGGCAGGTCAGAAGCTTAGAGAAGAATGCAACGGATCAGGAGGCCCTATACCCGCTCACTGGGGAGAGTCCAAAAGTGCGCCCTTCACCTGGAGTACCCTGGACCGTGCCTGCAGCATCACCAGTAAAGGTACTGAAGCTTACCCCCATGTGAGTGTCTGTCTTTCCTCCAGGACCGTCCTGCCATCTCTCCCCTGCACCACCATCCATTACACCACACGCTGCCCTGGAGCTAGCTCTACCTGTGGAGAGCCACACCATCCCTGCTGCCATAACACCAGCTCCAGAGGAGTGCTCCGCAGCGGCGGCACTCCCTAGCCGCAATCCACAGGTGGCATCACGAACTTTCCTAATCCCTTATAACTATTCCCCTTTTCACTGACCGCCCTGGGTCACGGACCGGACCAGCCACCGTGATATCCCCCGGGAACCAGAGGCCCCGCTGCGGAGTACCCCACGGCCCAGGGAGCGCGTCATTTCCATTATGCACCATTTTTCTTACAGCTGGGACATGCGGACAAGAATAGGAATGTATTTCAATAATCACCTTAGCTGTCATAACTATTAGCATTGTTCCTTCTAACCTGTGAGCCCGCAAAAATAAAATAAAGAATATCATACTATGCAGAAATTTATATCTGTAGTTGGGCTCATTGACTTAACAGTAGAGATGAGCGGTGTTCGACTAGAACTGTTCGCCAATCTCAAATTCGAGCTGTTTTGGGCGGTGTTCGAGTTGTTCGACGAACCCGAACGATTTGCAAAAAATTCGGCTGTTCGAGGTTATGTTCGATAACTGTTCGTGCACCAAAAGCGTGTCCTGCATGTCTGGCGCTATTTAGAGCACCAATCATGCAGGGATTGTCTGCCACTCACTGTAATGCCACAGCCATGGTGGTTGTGGCATTACAGTGATTGCCCAAATCGATGGGAACAGTGCCAACAGTGAAACATGAAAAGCCGGCAATTCAGCAGCGGCATACACCTGTACCCGACAATTTAGAACCGAAAGAATAGAGCTTCACACATAGATTAGATAGATAGAAACATGTCAGCCACATATATATGAAGTACAGTGAAAGTGCTGCTTACTGTACTTGTCATTTAGCGTAAAGGATTTATAAAAAAAAAAAAGAGTGTTTTCATGCACCGTCTCTTTAAAAAAGCCGGCCGGCAATTCAGCAGCGGTACCCGACAATTTATAACAGACAGAATAGAGCTTCACACATAGATTAGATAGATAGAAACATGTCAGCCACATATATACGAAGTACAGTAACAGTGTTGCTTACTGTACTTGTCATTTAGCGTAAAGGATTTATCAAAAAAAATAATAGTGTTTTCATGCACCGTCTCTTTAAAAAAGCCGGCCGGCAATTCAGCAGCGGTACCCGACAATTTATAACAGACAGAATAGAGCTTCACACATAGATTAGATAGATAGAAACATGTCAGTCACATATATATGAAGTACAGTGATAGTGTTGGTTACTGTACTTGTCATTTAGTATTAAAATAAAGGATTTATTATTAAAAAAAATTGGCGTGGGGTTCCCCTTAATTTTAGGCTCTAGCGGAGGTTAAGCAGACGGCTGGGGCAGATGTTTGAAGCCTGGGAAGGGGGTAATACCCACGGAGCTTCCCAGGCTACTAATATCAGCCCCCAGCTGAATACATAGCCTTTACTAGCTATTAAAATGGGGGACCCCCCCAAAAAAAATGACGTGGGGTCCCCCCTAATTTAATAGCTAGCAAAGGCTAGGCAGACAGCTGGGGGCTGATATTAATAGCCCAGGAAGGGAGCCATGAATATTGGCCCCCTCCCAGGCTAGAAACACCAGCCGTCAGCCGCCCCAGAAATGGCGCATTCATAGGATGCGCCAATTCTGGCACTTAGCCTCGCTCTTCCACGCTGCCCTGGTGCGGTGGCAGGGGGTAATAGGGTTGGGGTTGATGTCAGCTTATAATGCCAGCTGACATCAAGCCCAGGTTAGTAATGGAGAGGCGTCTATAAGACACCCCCATTACTAACCCCATAGTCAAAGTTAAAAAAAACACAAACACCCAGAATAAAGTCCTTTAATTGAAATAAAGACACAATCCTTTATTGTTCTAAATTAAACCATACTTACCGTCACACCCATTCCAGCTGAAGCCAACGATCTCCTGCAATAAAAGAAAAATAATAAAGCAACCTCATCCTTACCTTTCCATGGTTCCCACGACAGCTTCAGCTCTGCTACATCGAGATGACAGGCTGGACCGCAGCAGAACGCTGCCATCCAGCCTCTCATCCCGCAGACACTGAGAAGCGCAGGCTTGCTTGCGCTGCTCAGCGTCTCTCTGTGACGACATCCAGATGAGCCGAGTTCATGTCCAATGAACTCGGCTCACCTCATGCACGTCACTGACAGCGTGGGAAAATTCTCACGCTGAAGCGGTGAGTGCAGGAGAATTCTCCCACGCTGTCAGTGACGTGCATAAGGTGAGCTCATGTCCAATGAACTCAGCTCACCTCCTGCACGTCACTGACAGCGTGGGAGAATTCTCCTGCACTCAGCGCTTCAGCGTGAGAATTCTCCCACGCTGAAGCGCTGAGTGCAGGAGAATTTTCCCACGCTGTCAGTGACGTGCATGAGGTGAGCCGAGTTCATTGGACATTAACTCGGCTCATCTGGATGCCCTCACAGAGAGACACTGTGGAGCGCAAGCAAGCCTGCGCTTCTCAGTGTCTGCGGGATGACAGGCTGGATGGCAGCGTTCTGCTGCGGTCCAGCCTGTCATCTCGATGTAGCAGAGCTGAAGCTGTCATGGGAACCATGGAAAGGTAAGGATGATGTTGCTTTATTATTTTTCTTTTATTTCAGGAGATCGTTGGCTTCAGCTGGAATGGGCGTGATGGTAAGTATGGTTTAATTTAGAACAATAAAGAATTGTGTGTTTATTTCAATTAAAGGACTTTTTTCTGGGTGTTGTGTTTTTTTTAAATACTTTACTAGAAATTCATGGTGGTCATGTCTAATATTGGCGTGACCCCATGAATTTCGGGCTTAGGGCCAGCTGATAATGCCAAGCTGGCCCTAACCCCTTTATTACCCAGTGAGCCACCGCATCAGGGCCCTGGATGAGTTGGGTACAGCGCCAGAAGATGGCGCTTCTATGAACGCGCCATTTTCCGGGGTGGCTGCGGACTGCAATTTGCAGCGGGGGTGGCCCAGAAAGCTTGGGCCTCCCTGTGCTGCGGATTCCAGCCCCCAGCTGCCTAGTTGTACCTGGCTGGACACAAAAACAGGGCGAAGCCCCACGTCAATTTTCTTTAAATTATTTCATGAAATAATTAAGAAAAAAAGGGCTTCCCTATATTGTTGGGTCCGGCCAGGTACAAATAGGCAGCTGGTGGTTGGGGGCAGCCCGTTCCTGCCTGCTGTACCTGGCTGGACACAAATATAGTGCGAAGCCCCACGTCAATTTTTTTTTAATTATTTCATGAATTTCCTGAAATAATTTAAAAAAATTGAAGTGGGGCTTCGCACTATATTTGTGTCCAGCCAGGTACAGCAGGCAGGAACGGGCTGCCCCCATCCACCAGCTGCCTATTTGTACCTGGCCGGACACAACAATATAGGGAAGCCCTTTTTTTCTTAATTATTTCATGAATTTCATGAAATAATTAAAAAAAATTGAAGTGGGGCTTCGCACTATATTTGTGTCCAGCCAGGTACAGCAGGCAGGAACGGGCTGCCCCCAACCACCAGCTGCCTATTTGTACCTGGCCGGACACAACAATATAGGGAAGGCCTTTTTTTCTTAATTATTTCATGAATTTCATGAAATAATTAAAAAAAAAGTACGTGGGGCTTCGCCCTATTTTTGTGTCCAGCCAGGTACAACTAGGCAGCTGGGAGCTGGAATCTGCAGCGCAGGGAGGCCCAAGCTTTCTGGGCCCCCCCCCGCTACAAATTGCAGTCCGCAGCCACCCCGGAAAATGGCGCGTTCATAGAAGCGCCATCTTCTGGCGCTGTACCCAACTCATCCAGGGCCCTGGTGCGGTGGCTCACTGGGTAATAAAGGGGTTAGGGCCAGCTTGGTATTATCAGCTGGCCCCAAGCCCAAAATTCATGGGGTCACGCCAGTATTAGACATGACCACCATGAATTTCTAGTAAAGTATTTAAAAAAAACACAACACCCAGAATAAAGTCCTTTAATTGAAATAAAGACACAATTCTTTATTGTTCTAAATTAAACCATACTTACCATCACACCCATTCCAGCTGAAGCCAACGATCTCCTGCAATAAAAGAAAAATAATAAACCAACCTCATCCTTACCTTTCCATGGTTCCCACGACAGCTTCAGCTCTGCTACATCGAGATGACTGGCTGGACCGCAGCAGAACGCTGCCATCCAGTCTGTCATCCCGCAGACACTGAGAAGCGCAGGCATGCTTGCGCTCCTCACTGTCTCGCTGTGACGGCATCCAGATGAGCCGAGGTCATGTCCAATGAACTCGGCTCACCTCATGCACGTCACTGACAGCGTGGGAAAATTCTCACGCTGAAGTGCTGAGTGCAGGAGAATTCTCCCACGCTGTCAGTGATGTGCATGAGGTGAGCTCATGTCCAATGAACTCAGCTCACCTCCTGCACGTCACTGACAGCGTGGGAAAATTCTCCTGCAATCAGCGCTTCAGCGTGAGAATTTTCCCACGCTGTCAGTGACGTGCATGAGGTGAGCCGAGTTCATTGGACATGAACTCGGCTCATCTGGATGTCGTCACAGAGAGACGCTGAGCAGCGCAAGCAAGCCTGCGCTTCTCAGTGTCTGCGGGATGACAGGCTGGATGGCAGCGTTCTGCTGCGGTCCAGCCTGTCATCTCGATGTAGCAGAGCTGAAGCTGTCGTGGGAACCATGGAAAGGTAAGGATGAGGTTGCTTTATTATTTTTCTTTTATTGCAGGAGATCGTTGGCTTCAGCTGGAATGGGCGTGATGGTAAGTATGGTTTAATTTAGAACAATAAAGGATTGTGTCTTTATTTCAATTAAAGGACTTTATTCTGGGTGTTTGTGGTTTTTTTAACTTTGACTATGGGGTTAGTAATGGGGGTGTCTTATAGACGCCTCTCCATTACTAACCTGGGCTTGATGTCAGCTGGCATTATAAGCTGACATCAACCCCAACCCTATTACCCCCTGCCACCGCACCAGGGCAGCGTGGAAGAGCGAGGCTAAGTGCCAGAATTGGCGCATCCTATGAATGCGCCATTTCTGGGGCGGCTGACGGCTGGTGTTTCTAGCCTGGGAGGGGGCCAATATTCATGGCTCCCTTCCTGGGCTATTAATATCAGCCCCCAGCTGTCTGCCTAGCCTTTGCTAGCTATTAAATTAGGGGGGACCCCACGTCATTTTTTTGGGGGGTCCCCCATTTTAATAGCTAGTAAAGGCTATGTATTCAGCTGGGGTCTGATATTAGTAGCCTGGGAAGCTCCGTGGGTATTACCCCCTTCCCAGGCTTCAAACATCTGCCCCAGCCGTCTGCTTAACCTCCGCTAGAGCCTAAAATTAAGGGGAACCCCACGCCAATTTTTTTAATAATAAATCCTTTATTTTAATACTAAATGACAAGTACAGTAACCAACACTATCACTGTACTTCATATATATGTGACTGACATGTTTCTATCTATCTAATCTATGTGTGATGCTCTATCTTTCTGTTCTAAATTGTCGGGTACCGCTGCTGTATTGCCGGCCGGCTTTTTTAAAGAGACAGTGCATGAAAACACTATTATTTTTTTAAATAAATCCTTTACACTAAATGACAAGTACAGTAAGCAACACTATCACTGTACTTATTATATATGTGACTGACATGTTTCTATCTATCTAATCTATGTGTGAAGCTCTATTCTTTCTGTCCTAAATTGTCGGGTACAGATGCTGAATTGCCGGCCGGCTTTTTTAAAGAGACGGTGCATGAAAACACTAATATTTTTTTTAATAAATCCTTTACACTAAATGACAAGTGCAGTAACCAACACTGTCACTGTGCTTCTTATATGTGTGACTGACATGTTTCTATCTATCTAATCTATGTGTGATGCTCTATTCCTTCTTGTCTAAATTGTCGGGTACCGGTGTATGCCGCTGCTGAATTTGCCGGCCGGCTTTTTTAAAGAGAGTGTCTTCTGAGCAGTTTGTCAGCTTTTGGACACCTTTGCAGGTGTTTTCTATGTGTTTCTATGTGTTTTTGTTTGCCTGCCATTGGTTTTAACGGTGTTCGACGGTGTTCTAAGTAGAGATGAGCGTTGTTCTACTCGAACTGTTCGCCAATCTCAAATTCGAGCTGTTTTGGGCGGTGTTCGAGCCGGACGGCGAACACGAACAATTTGAGAAAAATTCGGCTGTTCGAGGTTATGTTCGATAACTGTTCGTGCACCAAAATCATAACTGGATTTTTTCTCAGTAATGATGAAAATTAATGTTAATACGCAGTTTGAGTGTACAGCGGGGTGGGGGGAGGGGTAGGGGATGGATCTCTGCAGGAACAATGAAGATCTCCATTTTTTTTTCTCTTTCCCGCATTTGCAGTGGGGAGGTGCAATCTGTCAGCCTATCAGCAGCGCACACACGGAGCGAAGTGCTTTTTTTCACACAAGCAAGGGCATGTGTCATTGGCAGTGTATGTCACATGTCCTTGCCCTATAAGACCAAGCCATTTTCCCCGTCGCCACCATTTTCTCACTGCTGCAGCTGCGTGTTAGACGGCACCGCTGTTGCTGTGTGCGCTATACCTTGTTAATTTCAAGCCAATTTTCGCACAAATATACAGATAGCTTGGGAGTAGGGAATAGTTGTGATTGCAGTCCTTTTAAGGACTAGGTTACAGCATTTCCTACGACTTTTATCAGGGAGGTCTGTGCTCTTAAATAGATAGGTTGTGGGAGTAAAGACTAATTGTAATTGGAGTCCTTTTCAGGACTAGGTTACATGAGTTCCTATCAGTTTTTGCCAGGCAGGTCTGTGCCAGTGCTGTGCAAGTTTTTTTCACAGCATTTGGCTGAATCTAGAAAAGCTAATCCTTTTTGGCCTATTGCAGAGTGTGTTAGTCAGTGGAGTAGCCTATCTGTGTTGCAAGATATAACACCTGTGTATAGAATACCAATTTTTTTACTGCACCTAGTGAAGTAAAATCTTTTGGGCATAGCATCATTCTATTAGTCCATCTATACTGACCTCCATCAGGTTGCAAACTGAATATAAATTTTTTCTGCATCTAGCTCTGAAAAAATATTTGGGCTTCTAGCAGTGTGTGGGACTTGGTCTATTAGTCCATCTATACTGACCTCCATCAGGTTGCAAATTAAAAATAATTTTTTTCTTCATTTAGCTCTGAAAAAATATTTGGGCTTCTAGCAGTGTGTGGGACTTGTTCTATTAGTCCTTCTATACTGACCTCCAGCAGGTTGCAAATTGAATATAATTTTTTTCTGCATCTAGCTCTGAAAAAATAGTTGGGCTTCTAGCAGTGTGTGGGACTTGGTCTATTAGTCCATCTATACTGACCTCCATCAGGTTGCAAATTAAAAATAATTTTTTTCTGCATCTAGCTCTGAAAAAATATTTGGGCTTCTAGCAGTGTGTGGGACTTGGTCTATTAGTCCATCTATACTGACCTCCATCAGGTTGCAAATTAAAAATAATTTTTTTCTGCATCTAGCTCTGAAAAAATATTTGGGCTTCTAGCGGTGTGTGGGACTTGGTCTATTAGTCCATCTATACTGACCTCCATCAGGTTGCAAATTAAAAATAATTTTTTTCTGCATCTAGCTCTGAAAAAATATTTGGGCTTCTAGCAGTGTGTGGGACTTGGTCTATTAGTCCATCTATACTGACCTCCATCAGGTTGCAAATTAAAAATAATTTTTTTCTGCATCTAGCTCTGAAAAAATATTTGGGCTTCTAGCAGTGTGTGGGACTTGGTCTATTAGTCCATCTATACTGACCTCCATCAGGTTGCAAATTAAAAATAATTTTTTTCTGCATCTAGCTCTGAAAAAATATTTGGGCTTCTAGCAGTGTGTGGGACTTGGTCTATTAGTCCATCTATACTGACCTCCATCAGGTTGCAAATTGAATATAATTTTTTTCTGCATCTAGCTCTGAAAAAATAGTTGGGCTTCTAGCGGTGTGTGGGACTTGGTCTATTAGTCCATCTATACTGACCTCCATCAGGTTGCAAATTAAAAATAATTTTTTTCTGCATCTAGCTCTGAAAAAATATTTGGGCTTCTAGCAGTGTGTGGGACTTGGTCTATTAGTCCATCTATACTGACCTCCATCAGGTTGCAAATTAAAAATAATTTTTATCTGCATCTACAGTACCTCTGAAAAAATATTTGGGCTTCTAACAGTGTGTGGGACTATTTGTATTAGTCCATCTATACTGACCTCCATCAGGTTGCAAATTCAAAATAATTTTTTTCTGCATCTAACCCAGCCAATAGTTTTGGCCTAATACCACAGTTTGGCCACTCAGCTCTGCTCGGTTACCATCCATTGTTTTTTTGTGCAAACAACTCCAGAGTTGTGAATTAGTTAACCACCAAAATGAGTGGAAAAAGGCCTGCTGCTGGTGGAAAGGGGAATAGGCGTGTTGGGAAGGGGAAAAAAGGTTGTGTCCGTGGGGTAGGTGTTAAAGCAACAGTAACATCTGCAGAAGAAAGACCATCTTCCAGCCAAACTAAAATGTCTACTTCTTTTAGCGGACAATGTGATAAGATCCCTTTCTTACGGCCACGCCAATCGCTACAAATTCCAGATGAGGCACAAAAACAGCAGGTGCTTCAACGGATATCAAGTGCTCCTTTAAGTGGGCTCTCCTCCACATCAACTTCAACATCACAAATACTCCAGTCCTCAAAGGTGTCACCCAAATCGCACTTGCTTCCTCACAGCTCCCAAATCTCCAGCTGCCCGTCTGAGTATGAGGTAGAACAGATGGTTGAGTCTGCAGAGCTGTTTACTCATACTATAGCCTGGGAATCAGAGGTCGACTCCAGCGCTTCTGTGAATCCAGACGAGGAAATGATCTGCACTGATGCCCAGAATCTTTATGAGTCGGATCCAGGACCAGACGCAGAAGGTTCTGACCATAATGTAGACCCTCATTCCCAAACTGTAACTCTTGTTGGTGGAGACAATGAGGAAGACGATGATAAGACTCAAATACCTGATTGGAGCGACAACTTTAGTTTTTTGTCAGGGCAGGAACAGGTTGGCTCTGAGGACGACGGGTGTGATAACGCACAGGGTGATGATGATGAGGTCGGAGATCCCACTTACTGTCAACCCACAGTCAGCCAAGAGATGAGGTCAGCAGAGGAGGTGGAGGAAGATGCTAGTGACGACGAGGTCAGGTTGCGCCTTCCTGGACAGAGACGTAGTACTGGAAGCACGTCAACAACTGCATCCTCAAACACAACTCTGCCTCTCACCACAAGTCGTGGTGGCTCTTCAGGTCGCATGGGTGCTAAGCCTTGCATAGCCTGGGCATTTTTTCAGATCGATAAAGATGACCCAACTCGTGTTATCTGTAACATTTGTCAGTAAAAGCTAAGTAGAGGCCAAAAAATACATAGTTTGAGTACTTCATGCATGAACCGGCACATGGACATGAAGCATAAGTTGCAGTGGGAAGCTCAGTGTGCTACAATGCGGTCTAGCCGGCCGGGCCAACCATCGTCTGCCATATCTTGTGCATCCGCGGCCTCTTCATCCTCTGTGACTGGGGGGACAGCAGTCACACCTGTTTTGGGGCGCAGACCTGCCACCTCTTTACCCGCAACAGCCAGCGTGATTGGCAGGTCATCATTTTCTTTGGAGGTGGTAACACCAGCTGGTCTTGAGCGCTGTCCGACATCGATAGCACCACCTTTGGATCAAGGCAACCTAACATGTCCGCCTGCATCTTCCTCACAGACCGGCAGTTTGCCGGGGACACCCTTATCAACCCCGTCTAAGCACAATAGCCAGCCCTCGGTCCCTCAGATGTGGACAAGTAAAAGACCATTTCCTCCTAGCCATGAGAAAGCTAAGAGGTTGAATTTCACCATCTGCAAGCTCTTGGCTACAGAAATGCTGCCTTTCCGCCTGGTGGACACAGAGGATTTTCGAGACCTTATGTCCGTCGCAGTGCCCCAGTACCAGATGCCCAGTCGGCACTACTTCTCAAAGAAAGGTGTGCCTGCGCTCCACCAGCATGTCGCACACAACATCACCGCTTCTTTGAGAAACTCTGTGTGTGACAGGGTGCATTTCACCACAGACACTTGGACGAGTAGGCATGGACAGGGGCGTTACATGTCGCTGACTGGGCACTGGGTAACTATGGTGACAGCAGGACAAGGGGCTGCTGTCCAAGTCTTGCCGTCCCCACGAGTTGTGCGTCAATCCTCTTTATGTCATTTTTCCTCCACTGCTTCTGCCTCCTCAACCTCCTCTCGGTCTTCCACCTGCACCCAAAGCCTGTCTGGTCATGCCACAAGCTTTCTAACTGCGCAGAAGGGATCCTGCACACCTCCTTACTATGCTGGCAGTAGGGCTCAACGTCATCAGGCGGTTTTTACATTGAAATGTCTGGGAAATGTGAGTCACACAGCTGAGGAGTTGTGGTCAGCTCTGGAGAACCAATTTCATGAATGGTTGTCTCCACTGGACCTGAAACCAGGGAAGGCCGTGTGCGACAATGCTGCAAACCTGGGTGCGGCCCTTCGCCGGGGCAATGTCACACACGTGCCTTGTATGGCTCACGTGTTGAACCTGGTTGTCCAGCAATTTTTAGCCCACTATCCCAGACTAGATGGCCTTCTGCAGAGGGCACGGTCGCTGTGTGCTCACTTCCGCCGTTCGCATCCCGCAGCTCAGCGACTTACATCTCTACAGAAGTCGTTGGGCCTGCCACTTCACCGGCTAAAATGCGATGTGCCTACCCGGTGGAATTCAACTCTGCACATGTTGCAGCGACTGTGGCAGCACCGACAAGCCCTGGTGCAATACGTTCTGACGTATAGCCTGGGCCAACGAGATTCAGAGGTGGGGCAAATCACGCTGGAGGAGTGGTCTCAGATCAGGGACCTATGCACCCTTCTGCACAGTTTTGAAATGGCGACGAAGATGTTTAGTGCTGACGATGCCATTATCAGCATGACTATTCCGGTGATTTACATGCTGGAGCACATGTTAAACAGAATTCGGAGTCAGGTGGTGGCACAAGAGGAGGTGGAGGAAGTAGAGGAGGAGGAGTTGTATGCGGAAGGGCTAACATCTGCAAGGTCCAGACGGTCGGCAGCACCAAGGCGGCAGGCATGTGAGGGTGGGGGAGATGATTTTACCAGGGCGCATGGTAGCAGCCAAACTAGTGAGGAAAGTGCAGGAGCCCAGGAAGAAGTGGAGGACGAACTGATGGAAGACTCATCAGATGAGGGAGACCTTGATCACATTTCTGTTGTGCGAGGTTGGGGGGAGAGGACAGAGGAAGGAAGCATGATTGCTACCTCGCCACCAACACAACAGGGACTTGGTGCTCCTGGATGCGCAACACACATGAGTGCCTTCTTGCTGCACTACCTGCAACATGAGACTCGAATTGTGAGAATTAGAAATAATCCTGACTACTGGGTTGCCACACTGTTAGATCCCCGGTACAAAAGTAAATTTGCAGAAATTATTCCTGCCATAGAAAGGGATGCACGCATGCAGGAGTATCAGCAGAGACTGTTGCAGAATCTTACATGTGCTTTTCCACAAAATACCAGTGGTGC
Source organism: Phyllobates terribilis (assembly GCF_046119375.1). Lineage (NCBI taxonomy): Eukaryota > Metazoa > Chordata > Amphibia > Anura > Dendrobatidae > Phyllobates > Phyllobates terribilis. The sequence goes on from NW_027362763.1 coordinate 572,055,418, forward strand.
ACGTAGTGAATCTCACAGTTCCAACTTGCCAACCGTGGGACCGTCAAGTGTTCAGCACTCAAACCGTAACAGAACCACAGTATCTGCTGGTAACATCAATTTTGCGGAATCATTTCACCACTTTTTTAGCCCATCCTTTGCAAGGCCACAGGAGACAAGAAGTCTGACACATAGTCAACGCCTAGAGACGATGGTACAGGAGTATCTCCAAGTAAACATTGAAGCCACGACTGTGTCACTGGACCCTTGCTCTTTTTGGGCTTCCAATCTGGATAAATGGCCGGAGCTAGCCACTTACGCCTTGGAGATCTTGTCATGCCCCGCAGCCAGCGTTCTGTCTGAACGTGTGTTCAGCGCTGCTGGTGGTGTGCTGACAGATAAGCGCACGCGGCTCTCCACTGATAATGTAGACAGACTCACGTTCATAAAGATGAACAAATCATGGATCCGAAACGACTTTTCTACCCCTGTGTCATCCTGGGGAGAGTAAAAGCTTGATGATTGGTTAAAATCACCCTACCAACCGTTTTAAGCTTTCAAATTACTAATCATGTTTATCTGTATCTTGACTGGAAAATAATTTGGGCTTTGTAGCAGTGTGCAGCACTGATCCTATTAGGCCATCTATAATAAGCTTCACCAGATTTAAAATTAAAAATAATTTTTAGCTGCATCTAGCCCGGAAAATAATTTTGGGGCTCCGAGATGCGCAAGACACATAAGTGCCTTCTTGCTGCACTACCTGCAGCATGACCCTCATATTGTCAGAATTCGAAGTAATCATGACTACTGGGTTGCCACACTCTTAGATCCCCCAAACTTTTCGATCAACCTTTTCATTTTAATAAAGACCAAAAAAATGGTCATTTTTGAAATTATAAGCATTAGCAGGTTGTTAGAAACTGAAATCAAACAGTTTTCAACTCAAAACTTTATTCTAGGTGATGTTACATTTTCACATAGGACCCCTTGTTCGAAAGGAGCTTCTGAACTCTCTCGTCCATTGAATTTGTCAGGTTTTGGATGGTTTCTGCTTCAATTGTTTTGCATGAGGACAGAATACCCTCCCAGAGCTGTTGCTTAGATGTGAACTGCCTCCCGCCATCATAGACACTCCTTTTAATGATGCTCCAAAGGTTCTGAATGGGGTAGAGGTCAGGGGAGCATGGGGGTCACACCATAAGTTTGTCCCCTTTTATGCCCATATCAGCCAGAGATGCAGATGTTTTATGTGCAGCATGAGATGGTGCATTATCATGCAGAAAAATGATCTTGCTGTGAAATACACGGTTCTTCTTCTTGAACCATGGCAGGAAGTGCTGTTTGAGAAAATCCACATACATTATGGAGTTCATCTTTAGCGCCTTCAGGGATCCTAAGGGGGCCGACAATCTCTCTCCCCATGATTCCAGCCCAAAACATTACTCCACCTCCTCCTTGTTGGCGCTGTAGCCGTGTTTGCGTGGGGTGTCCATCAACCAGCCATCCTCCACTCCATTCATCTGGACCATCGAGCGCTGCACGGCACTCATCCGTGAACAAAACAGTTTTGAAATCAGTCTTCATGTAATGTTTGGCCCACTGGAGCCGTTTCTGCTTGTGTGAAGTGGATAGAGGAGGTCGACAGGATGGCATATGCACAGCTGCAAACCTCTGAAGGACCCTGCATCTTGTTGTTCGGGGGACGTTGGAGGCACAAGCAGCTTCAAAAACTTGTCTGCTGCTATGACAAGGCTTTTTTGCCGCTGCTGTTTCAACCTGACGTAATTGCCTGTAGGAAAGAGTCCTCAATTTTCCCTTATCAGCACGCACACGTGTGTACTGTGAATCAGCTACATACTTCTTGATTGCCAAGACACTTCATCCTGATCATCGCACAATGTTGATTGTAGTCATGCCTTGACCTAAACACTCCACAATTTGTTGCTTCTCAGCAGCCGACACATCCTTTTTCTTTCCCATTTTGGCAGAAAATGTAGGCTGCTTAATAATGTGAGAGAGCCTTCTTAAGTAGTCTTGCCTTTCATTGGACACACCTGCCAAACTAATTAGCACAGGTGTCTGCAATTGCTTACAGTGATATAAAGAGCCCTGACACACATCACCATCAATGAGTTTAACTGACAAACAAACAAATTCTTCCCTTATCACTCCTAAACACTTTTTGCATAATAATTTGGAACGCGGTGTACATGTGCTTTTCCACAAAACACCAGTGGTTCACGTAGTGAATCTTACAGTTCTAACTTGCCAACCGTGGTCTGTATGGAATTGTTCAATAAAGGGCCCAAAATTAAGATAACATAGATGGGAGAGGTCTCTATGAATAGGAATTCCTAAGTATTTGATACCCTGTGAGGGCCAGGCAAAGGGAAAGTTGGACTGGATGGAATCCTATATGGATTTAGGGAGGGAGACATCGAGGGCCTCAGACTTCGCTGCATTGATTTTAAAATTTTACCATGTAACAAAGTGATCTATTTCAGCCATAACAGCAGGGATGGATATATGTGATTGAGTGATATATACTAGGACATCATCAGCAAATAGAGAGCACTTGTACTCGGTGCCTCCCACCTCAATCCACCTAATATTGGGGTTATGGCGAATTGATGAGAGCAGGTGCTCCGTCACTAGGATGTATAAGAGAGGGGACAGAGGACATCCCTGCCTTGTCCCATTGGTGATTGTGAAAGGTGATGAAAATGTTCTGACGCACCCCCTGGGCCTTGGGACACCCGGAGCCGGACCCTTTTTGGTGGATGCTGGTGGTTGTAGTCTTCGTGGCGGCGATCCGGTTCCGTGGCTCAGGGCGGTCAAACCAGTGGCGGAACTATTTATGTGGTTTTGATGTTTAAATGTCCGACTACGCCACCCGTGGATTGCGGTCAGAGTGAACCGCCGCTACAGGGCAGACCGCTAAGGCTGGTGTTGTGGGTGCAGCAGAGCGTAGCATAACTCCCCACGGGAGGAGTATAGCCTCAGGGCAGTGTATGCGGAGGATGGGGGTGATGGTGCAGGGCAGCAGCAGTAACGACATGGAGTCAGTGATGCAGTTCAGGGCCTTTACTCACAGTTCTTATTATCCAGACCACGTCTGCAGGTAACGGCTGCCCACGTCGTACTGTGCTCACCAGGTGAGGGGCTCAGACAACTCCCAGATAACTTTGGAGCGCTTCACAGGACCCCCTTTGTGTGTCCTTTGTCTGGCCTTTCTTACCAACACTTCTGTCCGGCTGCCTCGGGCCTCCTCTTGGTAAACTTGGCGCCAGTTTCCCTGACCCTATGTGGTGCCTTCCTAGCGGGTGGAGCAAGGGGCTGCGCCACATAAAATGTCAGAGCCTCCGGTTTCTAGCTGAGGGTCGTTTCCTGCCTCCACTAGTTCGGGGACCGGTCTCCCCCTTTGGCCTGACCCCTCCACGCAGGTGGATTCGGGCGTGCGGTGGCGACTCGCCCGTCCGCACCCCTGGGATCCCTTCATTCCTCGTTCCTGGAGCCTTCTCCGCTCCTCTTCCTTCCTTCTCCCTCTTGCAGGCCTGGGCCTCTGTTACTAGGCCCGCCTCCGGAGCAGAGCTCATGCAGAGCCCCTGCTCCCTGCCACTTCTGCTCAGACTTCTCTGCACTGAACTAAGATGGTGCCCACCTTTTATACTCCCTTCTCAATGCACCCAGGAACTGCTTCCTCCCTGCTCCTGCACTGCAGGGTTCCCCTTCCTCAGTGTTCCCTCCCCCCACTCCAGCCAGGGACAGGGACTGTCGTGCCCATCTCAGGGGCATATTGGTCGCCCTGCCCCACGGCAATGTGGTGTAATGCATGCAGGTGTCGGGTCCTGATCCACACTCCATCCTTATCTGAGAGTGAGATATCACACCTCTGGGTGAGGTGCAATACGTCTGTAGCAACCGAGCCCTCGGTGCTACAGTTCCATTTATCTTCAGCCTAGGTGACGTATTGTGATACAGGGCCGTGATTTTGGCTATAAAAGGGTCCCCTAGACCCCTACCCCAAGCTTTTTAAGAGAATCATATATGGCGTGCCAGGAGACTCTATGGAATGCTTTCTCAGCATCCAACGAGAGTATCTACTTACAAATTTTTAACTGCATCTAGCCCAGGAAATACTTTGTGCCTAGTAGCAGTGTCTGCTAGTCAGCGGATTATCCCGGCTGTTAAGCAAGCTACACCACCTGTAGTTTGGACACTTAATTTTTTCAAAGGAAATGCTTCGGGACCACGGGATACTTAGTGAAGAGCATCAGGAGGCACCCCAAGGCATAGGGGCTGGGACTGGCACTAGGATGCCTTGCGGTGGACAGCCGAGCTCGATCCTTATAAAAGCTTTTTAACTGCAGCAGCTTTAGTGGACGCTACTGGAGCTGGAATTACGCGGCTGCTGGCATGAGACTTGCCCTCCAATAGATCCTTGTAAATGGATTTAAAGTGTATTCATTCAAATTAGAGGGACAATTTAAATTAAAAAGCTTAGAGCTGCCTCCACCACAGGGGGGCTCTCTCGACCCACCAGCGGACAGGCACCAGTATTGGGAGAGGGGGGCTGGCCGTCAGGGTTCACCGCGGCTCTGGCACAAACCCGGCGACACGGAGGTGGCACGGGCAGGAGCGGACTGGCCGTCTCGGCTTCTCACTTTTTGGATTTTAGAAGGGCATGACATGCCTATATCTGTGTCTCCCCCTCCTTTTACTCCTCCACCTCTTTTCTTTTCGCATGACTATATGTACTTGTCACTTTTCCATGTGTTAGTTGTGTCTTCTGAGCAGTTTGTCAGCTTTTGGACACCTTTGAAGGTGTTTTCTATGTGTTTCTATGTGTTTTTGTTTGCCTGCCATTGGTTTTAACGGTGTTCGAAGGTGTTCGACGAACAGTTCGACGAACAGTTCGGCGAACACACGGGTGTTCGACGAACCGAACCGAACTCGAACACTACGGGGGTGGCTCAACACTAGTTCTAAGGTGTTCGACGAACAGTTCGACGAACAGTTCCTCGAACATCCCGGTGTTCGACGAACCGAACCGAACCCGAACACTACGGGGGTGGCTCAACACTACTTAACAGGTAATTAAACGACAGACAATCTGCTTGATATAGCAGCTCAGTGGTCAATTAAAACCTGCATTAAGCTAACGTATTTAGCCACTCTTAGATCTAGGTACCTCACAGGTCCTGCTGCCATTACGACATTTCCCATCCACAGCTCATCTCTGCAGATCTCCATCTTCTCCAGTCTTCTGTAGCACATCCTGACACGGTGCTCTTAAAAATAGCAGTGTCATTATAATGCTCCTGAACAAAAAGAACCACCCATGCTGTGCCCCAAATAAATTACTGCTCCTCTCTGTGATACCTGCGCAAAAAATGACCCCACACTGTCCCTCTGATGGTACATGGCATCCACACGGTCCTTTACTGAATATCATTTTCGCTGCGCACACAATGCGGCTGCAGGTGCGTTCTTATTTCTGGTTGAGGAGGATGAGGGGTGTTTAAGTGAACAGACAGCATGTACACGTCACATGGTGCTGTCCTCCCTGAAGTGACTTGCTACACTTACAGGTACATCAATCGGCGACCACAGACATGTAGGATCCACGCATCAGAGCACGTCTGTAACCACATTATAACTTGGAGCACTCACTGTTTTCCGCTGTCAATCAATACAAGGGACTAGAATTTTGTATGTGCTATCTTCCCTATTATAAATGTTTATGCAGTATAATTGGCATTTTGTGGATGACAGACTCCCTTTAAGTAAGCTTAAGAATTTCACCCTGCGACCAATTGTTTTGCTTCTGCATCGGGTGATTGACAGTCTGTTTAGGTAGACCGATAATCGGCTGCAGTGTAAATAGACATTGCCGCAGCCTCTGCCCCATCCCTGAAACGAAGCGCCATCAGTGATGCTCAATTCAAGGGCTGGGCTAGTCCCTGCGCACTGTGCGATGTGCACAATGACAGCGCGCCTTTGTTGCCGGCTCAAATCAGTGGTAATGAGCTGGCAACAGAGCGATGTCACAATATCTGCCATGCAGAGACCAGTGACGTCACTTGTGGAGGCGGTGCTGGTCTCTGCACATTGGGTATTCTGTCACCGCTCTGTTGCTGATTCATTACCACTGATCTGAGCCGGCATTGTGCACATTGCACAACATGCAGGGACTAGCCCATCTCCTTAATTGAGCGTCACTGATGACACTTCATTTCAGGGAGGGGGAGAGGCTGCGGTAGTGACTGCAGCCTCTTCCCCCTGTTGACTCTTTGTTTGAGAATCCCAGTGCATGCTGGGATGCTCAAACGAAGCAGCATTTAAAAAGGAAGTATAAAAAAAGAAAGAAAAGCAGTTAGTGTAGTTAAGGAAGGGTATGGAATTTTTAATACAAGTATATTTGAATATAGTTTAGATTATGACACTATATATATACGGATTAAGAATGAAAATTACTTTGCCTTCGGACCACCCTTTGAAGTTACTCTTTAAATGTTTACTAGTGCTTCGGCCTGCATCTAATCAGTACTGTGGTTCCTGTATGATGATGGTTGTAACATTGCCATTGTTACAGATTTACTGAGAGTTACAGTTTCATGTGAAACAAGTGTATAACTGGGGGCTAACCTGACATCGCAAGTGATCTCTGTATTAATCTTGGTAATGTATTTATCTACTGAGGGTGGTTCTGGTGCTGTACTTCTGTACTGATGATTGTTCTGGTGATGTAGTTGTTAGAACCTTGCTCTTAGTTTTTTTTTTCCTTTGCTGGTCACATGACCTTGTTGGCCTATTTAATCCTGCTCCGCCCTTCTGGCTTTGCTGGACTTCATTGTATATCTACTTTCTAGCTAGCCTGTGCTCTGTGTCTTGCTCTGTTAGTTTGCTTGGTCTACTGACCTCTTTGTTCTATTTATTTTGTTTGTTCGTCTGTCTGCTACTATTTCTGTTAGGAGGTGTCCCATATTCCTCCCAGTCCTTAGTACTTGTAGGGATTCCTTCCCCACATCTATAGGTCTCCGTACAGACTAGCTTAGGACTTTAGCAGGTCTGATCGCAGGATCAGGTCCCCTGTTACATCGTAGGGATTAAGCTGAGTTCTATCGTAGGGACAGATCTCCTCTCTTTCCTTAGCTCTGGTAGCAGAACATAACAGTAAGTCCAGCCAGCAAATTCTCTAAGGAAAGATTTTTCTGTTCCATCATGGTGTCGGTTCAGGATTTGGTTCATCGCCTGCAGGGACTCTCTCTGGAGGTGGCCGAGCTCCATCAGCACGTGAGTAACTGTCCTGGAGCACATTTCTTGGAGCCTAAGGTATGTTTGCCGGATTTATTTTTTGGTGAACACCGAGAATTTTTTTTCATTTAAAAATGCTTGCTTATTGTATTTTTGTTTGAGACCTAAGTCCTCTGGGGATGAATCCCAGCGCGTAGGGTTCATAATGTCACTTTTGCGCAAAGAGCCTCAGGAGTGGGCCTTTTCTTTGCAACCTAGTGATACATGCTTCAGATCAGTGGATAGTTTTTTTTCTGCTTTGGGACTATTATATGATGATCCTGACCGTGTCGCATCAGCTGAGACTGAGTTGAGACGTTTAAAACAGGGATCAGGTAATGTGGAAAAATATTGTACTCATTTCTGTCGTTGGTCTACTCAAACAGGGTGGAACGATTCTGCTCTGAAAAGTCTATTTCTTGCTGGGCTCAGTGAAAGGGTTAAAGACCTGCTAATTGCTTATCCTACACCTGAAGATTTGCAACAGGCTATGCAATTAGCTATACGGGTGGATAGAAGACTGCGTGCAAGGGTTAATGAGAGCAAATCCTCTGCTATGTCAGTTTCTGGTTATGAGAATGTGTGTACTAACAGTGGTGAACCGATGGAGATTGGATCGGTGGCACCTCGCTCTCAAGAAAAAGACCGTCGATTTTCTGAAGGCTTGTGTTTCTATTGCGGAAAATCTGGTCATTTGATTAAAGGCTGTGAGCTTCGTATGAAGAAAGAAAAAAAAATGGTCAGTCACGCCCGTATTGCCTGTTTAAATTCCAAGGGTATATTTTTAGCTGCTTCCACGATTGCTCAGAAAGAATTAATGGAATTTCGGGTGTTTGTTGATTGCGGGTCTACTTTGAATGTAATTGATGGGGGATTCGTGGAAAGACTCAATTTAAAACCTGAACCTTTATCATCCCCCATTGCTGTGGTTTCTGTGGATGGTTCCCCTTTGAAGAATATTACTCTCAAGGTCTGTGAATTTCCTCTCACTAGTAATGGTGTTCACCATGAGAAATTGGATTTGGTAGTGTTGAATAACTTGCCTTCTCCAGTAATATTGGGATTGCCCTGGTTAAAATTTCACAATCCTGTACTGGATTGGTCTACCAGTGAAATTAAATCCTGGAGCCATAAATGTTATGACAAGTGTTGTAACGGGCGTATTGCAGCTTTGGATAGGGGAGAATTGCCTGTTCCTATTCAGGATTTTTGGAGAGTTTTTTCTGAGAAGGATTCGCAGGTTTTGCCTCCCCATAGAGACTATGATTGTTCTATTGAATTTGTCCCTGGAGCAACTCTTCCTAAAAGTCGTTTATTTAACCTTACTATTCCTGAGAGGAAGGCTTTGGAGGAATACATACAGACAAGTTTGGCCGCCGGTCACATTAGGCCCTCTAAGTCTCCTGTGGCGGTTGGATTTTTTTTTGTAAAAAAAAAGGACGGCGGTTTACGTCCTTGTCTGGATTTTCGTGAGATTAACAAAATTACTGTACGCAATCCTTACCCACTGCCATTGATTCCTGATCTGTTTAACCAGTTAATGGGGGCCAAGTGGTTCTCTAAAATTGACCTTAAGTGGGCATACAATCTGTTGCGCATGAAGGAGGGTGACGAATGGAAGACTGCTTTTAACACTCCTGTGGGTCATTTTGAGAATCTGGTTATGCCTTTTGGTCTTACTAATGCTCCTGCATTTTTTCAGAATCTGATTAATGACATCCTTAGACCTTTGATCGGCAAAAATGTGGTTGTGTATTTGGATGACATTTTGATTTATTCGCCGGATCTGGAGTCTCATTGGCGGAGCGTGCGTGAGGTATTACAGTTATTAATGGACAATTCGCTTTTTGCTAAGCTGGAGAAATGTGAGTTCGCTGTACAGAGAATTAGTTTTTTGGGCTACATTATCTCCAGCAAAGGTTTTGAGATGGATCCGGTTAAGGTTCAGGCTGTGCAGGAATGGCCTAGGCTTATTGGTTTGAAATCGATACAGAGGTTTTTGGGTTTCGCCAATTACTACAGAAAATTCATAAAAAAATTTTCTAGTATTGTCAAACCTCTGACTGATCTCACCAGGAAAGGTGCTGATGCGGTTCAGTGGTCTTCTGAGGCCATTGAAGCTTTTGTGTATCTCAAGGAGAGGTTCACCTCTGCTCCCATCCTTATGCAGCCTGATGTTACTAGGCCGTTTTTGGTTGAGGTTGATGCTTCCTCTGTGGGGGTTGGCGCAGTATTGTCTCAGGATAACGGGGATGGATTACATCCCTGTGCCTTTTTTTAAAAAAATTTTTCGGAGACTGAACTGAATTACGATATTGGTAATTGGGAATTATTGGCTATTAATCTCGCATTTGAACACTGGCGCCACTTCTTGGAAGGTGCGGAATTTCCCGTTCAGGTTCTTACGGATCATAAAAATCTGATATATTTTGATGCTGCCAAGCGCCTGAATGCTCGTCAGGCTAGGTGGGCACTGTTTTTCTCGCGGTTTAATTTCTCCGTTACTTACATCCCTGGTACTAAGAATGTTAAGGCGGATGCCTTGTCTCGCAGTTTTTCTCCCATAGTCGGTGCTGAGAAAGAGGAGAACATTTTACAAGAAGGTGTTGTGATAGCTGCTTTGGACTCCGTTTTGGAAAATGAGATTCTTAAAGCACAGGAGAATGCCCCTTCTAACACTCCTCATGGGAGGTTGTTTGTGCCTGGGACCTTTAGGAGAGATTTGTTTGTTGAGTGTCACGAATCTCGGTTGGCAGGTCATCCCGGAATCTCTGAGACCAAGAGACTGGTGGGTCGCAGTTTTTGGTGGCCTGGATGGCAGAAGGAAGTCATTAAGTGGGTGCGTCAATGTACTATATGTGCTAGATCTAAGTCCTCACATACTCCTGCTGCGGGGTTGCTTTGTCCTTTGGAGGTTCCCAGTGCTCCTTGGACACATTTGGCTATGGACTTTATAACTGACCTTCCCCCCTCTGAGGGTTTTACTGTCATCTGGGTGGTCGTGGACCGTTTTAGCAAGATGTGTCACTTGGTTCCTTTCGTCAAACTGCCCTGCGCTAAAACTCTCGCTAAGGCCTTTGTCAAGGAAATTGTCAGACTTCATGGCGTTCCTACTGACATTGTTTCTGATAGGGGTCCTCAGTTCGTGGCTCGTTTTTGGCGTGCCTTTTGTGATAGGTTGGGAGTTCATTTGTCGTTCTCGTCCGGATATCATCCTGAATCTAATGGCCAGACAGAAAGGAAAAACCAGGATGTTGAGCAGTTCTTGCGTTGTTTTGTGGCAGACAATCAAGAGGGGTGGTCTGAGTTTCTGCCACTTGCTGAATTTGCTCTGAACAATCATACATCTTCTTCTGCTGGTTGTTCGCTTTTTTTTTGTTGTTCTGGGAGACATCCGTTGTTTGGGTCGTTCTCCAAGTTGGGATCTGCCATGCCTGAGGAGGAGAATTTTTCCGGTGATTTGGAGAGAGTTTGGACGGATGTGCGTGGTAATCTTCAGGAGGCCAACAGAAAATCTAAAGACTACTTTGATAGGAAACGACAGGAGGTTTTGTTCGCTGTTGGTGACATGGTTTGGTTGTCCTCTAGGAATCTGCGGTTGAGGATTCCTTCAAAGAAATTGGGTCCCAAGTTTGTAGGGCCCTTTAAGGTGCTTCAGGTTGTCAACCAATCTGCTGTTAGGTTGGAGGTTCCTACCTCCTGGAGAATTAATCCGGTATTTCATGTCTCTCTGTTGAAAAAAGCTGTTGTATCGGATTGTGACGCCTCTGCCTCTGTTCCTCCGGTGGTGGAGGACGGGGAATATGAAATTTCTCGCATCCTTAACTCTAGACGGTATAGAGGTAGTTTGCAGTATCTTGTGGCCTGGAAAGGTTTCGGTCCCGAGGATAACTCTTGGGTGAGGTCGGATGATGTTTCCGCGTCCAGACTTATCAGAGCGTTTCACAGGAGATTTCCTGATAAGCCTGGTCCTAGGGGATCCGGAGGATCCTCTTAGAAGGGAGGGTACTGTTAGAACCTTGCTCTTAGGTTTTTTTTCCTTTGCTGGTCACATGACCTTGTTGGCCTATTTAATCCTGCTCCGCCCTTCTGGCTTTGCTGGACTTCATTGTATATCTACTTTCTAGCTAGCCTGTGCTCTGTGTCTTGCTCTGTTAGTTTGCTTGGTCTACTGACCTCTTTGTTCTATTTATTTTGTTTGTTCGTCTGTCTGCTACTATTTCTGTTAGGAGGTGTCCCATATTCCTCCCAGTCCTTAGTACTTGTAGGGATTCCTTCCCCACATCTATAGGTCTCCGTACAGACTAGCTTAGGACTTTAGCAGGTCTGATCGCAGGATCAGGTCCCCTGTTACATCGTAGGGATTAAGCTGAGTTCTATCGTAGGGACAGATCTCCTCTCTTTCCTTAGCTCTGGTAGCAGAACATAACAGTAGTCATGTACTGACAGTGGTTGTGGTGATGTATTAGCCCTCTGTGCCTGTACTTGTAGTGATACTGACTGGTGACCGGTTCATGCAGCATTATTTGAATCCAGCTATGTATTTTATAGAAGGCCGCACCGTACAATACAAGCATTTTTTACCATTCACCTTTCCTGTCTCCCCTATTTCCTCATAGATTGTAGCTTGCAATCAGGGATCTCACTCCTTTTGGTGTCTGATTTATGTGTTACTCTGTAATGTCTATATTGTCTGTACAAGTCCCCTCTAAAATGTAAAGAGCTACGGAATATGTTGGCACTATAGAAATAAAAATTATGTATTCATGTGCTGACTAGAGATGAGTGAACCTTTAAATGTTCGGTTCGTCCCAGCTCGGCGAACTTCCCCATGTTTGTCGAATAGTTTGTTGAACATTCCTAATCCCATATACAACACCTTCAAAGGGGCCCAAAAGCTGCCAAAACAGCTCAAATTAAGGGCACACACCAGGAAAAGTGGCATCAATTGACCCACAGTACAAATTTTATAATGGCACAGCAGCAGTCATCCATGGGCAATGCATGAAGTATCATCAGGGTGTGGGCCAGCATTTACAATTTTGAATTGAACTTCAAATTAAGACGAGTTGGGTGAGGGATCAGTGTAGGCCTGCGGTGCTGGGAGCCCTGATACCACATGCACAGTGTCCATTTTAGGACATGATCAGATATCAAAATCAAACATCAGAATGATGTCAATTTGAAGCTAAATACACTGTCTGAGAACTGATTTTGAAGTGATTTTGACAAGTGACTTTGACAAGTAACTTTGACTAGTGACTTTGACTAGTGACTCTGACAAGTGACTTTGACTAGTGACTCTGACAAGTGACTTTGACTAGTGACTTTGACAATTGACCTTGACTAGTGACTTTGACAAATGACTTTGATAAGTGACTTTTACAACTGTAATAATAATAAAAAAAAGTCACTGATGGGACTTCAACCAAAAACTCTACATCTAGATGCCAGTGTGCTAAGAAATGTAGGTGTTCTATTTGGTTATGGGATTTTCAGTGCAAACCTGTCTGAAACTGATTGGGACTTTCAGAAATATCTCCTCCAAGCCAAATTCAAATGATGTTTGATTTTGATGTGTGAGTCTGATGTGTGACTTTCTTGAAACATCAGAATCACAATGACTTTTAGGCACCCTGAGTATTTTCATGGTTGATCTCATAAGACAAGAAACGCTACCAGTCACTGTAAGGCATTATCTTTTACTGTGATGTTTTTTGAAATTATGTCCAATGTTCACCATTTTTAATGTTTAGTGTTAGGACTCGCAAGTATGGGGACCCTTGACCTTGGGTTGTGAGCTTGCGTATTTTGGCCAAAATATCGACCAATACCTCATGTGGTGTATTTATCTTATACACTATTTTTCATCTTTTTGCACATTTTTATGCAGGATGCGGCCAGGCTTCTTTCGTGTTGGCTGGGTGAATTTGGAAATCTGTCCTGTGGGGGTGTACATTTATAGTGCTGGGCAGCCCACCTGATCTAATAGTATGGGCGCTATCAATAGGCTGCAAGCCAGACACTGTGCATCACACATATCTGTGTGACTGGTGCCCTATGAAAAATCCATCGGTGTGCATGTATAATACTACACAGCCACCCCCTCCAATGAATTGGTAGCTTAGTGAGTGGCTGTCTGCATCAGTATTTTGCACATGTGCTGGCCCCGCCTTTATCATGGAGATTTGCTGCATCCTGCAGTGCATTTGTAATCTGACCTGGTGTTGGTAAGGCATTATGTTTTACTGTGATGTTTTTTGAAATTATGTTCAATGTTCACTATTTCTGAAAGTCCCGATCAGTTTCAGACAGGTTTTCATTGAAAATCCCATAACTAAATAGAACGCATAGCTTTCTTCAATTGAGTTTATAGCTCAATGGCTAGTGTACTGGCTTCTAGACATAGAGTTTTGTGTTCAAGTCCCATCAGTGAACAGTGACTTTTTTTTATTGTTATTACAGTTGTAAAAGTCACTTATCAAAGTCACTTATCAAACTCAGATGTCAAAGTCACTAGTCAAAGTCACTTGTCAAAATCAGTTCTCAGACAGGGTATTTAGCCTCAAACTGACATCATTCTGATCTTTGATTTTGAGATCTGATCATGTCCTAAAATGGACATTGTACACATGCAACAGCTCAAGCTGCTTTTATGCTAAGCCACACTCAGATGGCAGAAAAATCAGTTTCATAGATTAGTAGTGGTACAAAAAACTTAAGGATAGTAGCACGGGTAGTTGACAAAGAAAGTGGAGGCCAACCAGTCTGGGAGGCCTAATGCTACAGGCAACACACATGAATGAAATCCAACCAGGAGTCTCCCCATTTCCAAAAATTATTTTTAACATCTGCAGCAGCAACAGCAGGCACAAAAGCCACAACAAAGATATCACAGACTTCAATTTCGCAGCACACTAAAAACTACAATATTGCCTAGTCTGCACAGTCTGCAATTGGGGTGCAAAAGTCTTTGGAGATCCATGACTTGTTCATCTTGATGAAAGTTAGGCGGCCTGCACTTTCAGGGGACAGCTGGCTGCGCTTATCCATCAGGACACCACCAGCAACACTGAAGACACGTTCTGAGAGAACGCTGGCTGCCGGGCATGATAAAACCTCCAAGGCGTGACAGGCGAGCTCAGACCACTCTTCCATTTTTGAAGAACAAAATGTAAAAGAGTCCAAACCGTCCATGATGGTATTGATATTGAGCTTAATATATTCCTGCACCATCCTCTCCAGTCGTTCACCATGTAACATAGTTTTTAAGGTTGAAGGAAGACTAAGTCCATCTAGTTCAACCCATAGCCTAACTTGTTGATCCAGAGGAAGGCAAAAAAAAACCATGTGGCAAACACTAAGCTCCACATTGAGGAAAAAAATTCCTTCCCGACTCCATACGACAATCAGACTAGTTCCCTGGATCAACGCCCTATCAAGGAATCTAGTATTTATAACCTGTAATATTATACTTCTCAAGAAAGGCATCCATGCCCTTCTTAAATTTTAACAGTGAATCACTCATTACAACATCATGCGGCAGAGAGTTCCATAGTCTCACTGCTCTTTCAGTAAAGAATACCCGTCTGTGATTATGATTAAACCTTCTTTCCTCCAGACGTAGAAGATGCCCCCTTGTCCCCGTCTCAGGCCTCAGAGTAAAAAGATCAGTAGAAAGGTCTTTGTACTGTCCCCTCATATACTTGTACATAGTAATAAGATCACCCCTAAGCCTTCTTTTTTCCACAGTAAATAACCCCAAGTGTAATAACCTGTCTTGGTATTGCAGACCCCCCAGTCCTCTAATAACCTTGGTTGCACCCGCTCTAGTTCAGCTATGTCTTTCTTATACACCGGAGACCAGAAATGTACACAGTATTCTAAGTGTGGTCGCACTAATGACTTGTATAGAGGTAAAATTATGTTCTCCTCATGAGCATCTATGCCTCTTTTAATGCATCCCTTTATTTTATTTGCCTTTGCAGCAGCTGCCTGACACTGGCCACTAAACGTGAGCTTGTCGTCCACCAATACACTCAGGTCTTTTTCAGTTACAATTTTGCCCAGTGTTTTACAATTAAGCATATAATTATACATTTTATTTCCTCTGCCCAAGTGCATTACCTTACATTTATCCCCATTAAAGCTCATTTGCCATTTATCAGCCCAAGCTTCTAGTTTACATAGATCCTCCTGTAATATAAAATTGTCCTCCTCCTTATTGATTACCCTGCAGAGTTTAGTGTCATCTGCAAATATTGAAATATTACTCTGTATGCCCCCTACAAGGTCATTAATAAATATGTTAAAAAGAAGGGGGCCCAATACTGACCCCTGTGGTACCCCACTGTTAACTGAGACCCAGTCTGAGTGTTTTCCATTAATAACCACCCTTTGTTTCCTATCACTGAGCCAATTCTTAACCCACATACATATATTTTTCCCTATCCCCAATGTTCTCATTTTATGTATCAACCTTTTGTGTGGAACCATAACTTTTGAAAAGTCCATATACACAACATCCACTGCATTTCCTTGGTCCAGTCCAGAACTTGCCTCCTCATAAAAACTGATCAGATTAGATTGACAGGAACGGTCCCTCGTAAACCCATGTTGATATTGGGTCATGAGGTTATTCTTCTTCAGATACTCTATCATAGCATCTCTTAGGAAACCCTCCAGCATTTTACCCACAGTAGAGGTTAAGCTTACCGGCCTATAATTTCCAAGTTCAGTTTTTGTCCCCTTTTTGAATATTGGCACCACATTTGCTATACGCCAGTCCTGTGGTACAGACCCTGTTATTATTGAATCTTTAAAGATTAAAAATAATGGTCTATCTATGACATCACTTAATTCCTGCAGTACTCGCGGGTGTATCCCATCCGGGCCCGGAGATTTGTCAACTTTAATGATTTTTAGACGCCGCCGTACTTCCTGCTGGGTTAAGCAAGTGACATTTAATGGAGAATTTTTGTTATCACTAATCATCTTTTCTGTCATGCGATTTTCTTGTGTAAATACGGTTGAAAAAAAATCATTTAGCATATTGGCTTTTTCCTCATCCTCATCCACCATTTCACCCAGCCCAGTGTGTCAGACTTGTATGTGTGAAAGGAAATTGCTTCTGCCACTTACACTGCTGCTGCTGCTAAAGGTTTTGCATTTGACGTTCCTGAGGTTGGAAGTCTATAGCGGCGATGCACACTGTCGGCCTCACTGTTGTCTTAGGGAAAACCTCTCTTAAGGTTGTGTAAAAGCGTGTTTTGATACTCCAGCATTCACCTGTCCCGTTCCAGGGTGGTAAGCATCTGGCAAAATTTACTCTTACAACTCTTCAGCTGTATGACTGGGGTCTCCAAGGCATATTAATTTTAACACTGCCTGATTGCGGTGAGCCCTGGCTTGGCAGTATGGAGGTGGTGGGGATTTACTCTGCACTGTTGGAACGCGGGTCTCATTAAGGCAGAGGTTGAGGGCGTAGATGGAGGCTGTGGAGGAGGCAGAAACAGTGGAGGAAGTGTGAAATACAGAGGTTTGTCCCACAAGTCTTGGGGATTCCAAGACTTGTGGAGCAACCCCTTACCAGCCTGCCACCAGAGTCACCCAATGCCCAGTCAGCGAGATGTAATTTCCCTGGCCATGCTTACTCATCCAGGTGTCTGTGGTGAAATGCACCCTGGCAGACATAGATTTAGTCAAGGAATGGGTGATGTTGTGAACGACATGCTGGTGTAGTGTAGGCACAGCTTTCTGAGAGAAGTAATGGCGACCGGGCAACTGGTACTTAGGGACTGTGATGGCCATCAGCTTTCAGAAACGGTCTGTATCCACCAGGTGGAAAGGCAGCTTTTCCGTGGCCAACAGATTGGAGATGGTAGAGTTCAACCTCTTATCTTTGTCATGTGTAGGAGGAAGCAATCTTTTGCGTGACCACAACTGCGGGACCAAGGGCTGGCTGCAGTGCTGAGAGAGGGTGGAGTAGAGTGAACACGACAAACTGCTGGACCGTGAGTGAGGTGATGGCGGAGATGTTAGGGTGGATTGAGAAAGATGTGGTGTGCTTGTTAAACCAAAAACAGCAGGCATGTCCTCTTCCATTACAGCTGACGGGCTCTCACACAGCCTGACTGGAGCGGGTTAACAAGTGGAGGTTCTGTGGTCGGAGACCTGGGTGACAACACTTGGCACGGTGACAGAGGAGGAGGAAGAAGCAGCAGATGCAGTTAATGGGGCGGCCAAAGATTGATGAGGCCCGCTGGTCCACATTTTATCGTAGAGAGATTGCTAAAGTAATGCATGTTGATCACGCATGTGACGGTTCAAGCATGTAGTAGTCAAATTATTGCAATTTTTTCTTTCTACTGAGTCATTTTTTGCAAAGTTGGCAGATAACATGAGTTGGCTCATCCTTTATGGTGTCAAAAAAGGCCCAGGCTAGGGAACGCTTGCTGCCTCTGCGAACTGCAGACCCGCGACCGCTGCTGGCCATAGTTGTTGCTAAGGATGTAGTGCCTACATGTCTGTGTCTGTTCCGTAGGCCGCAACGTAACCTTCTCGTCTTCCTCCTTCTCCACCTCCTCAGCTGACCTATTCAGCTGCGTGCCTCTGGGTTCACACCAAGTGGGATCTACAACCTCATTATCCTCTCTGTTTTCCTATTCCTTGCCCTGAAAGTCACACTTCTCCTCTTCCTGCCCTGACAGCACAGTGCATTCTGCATTAACCTCAGGTATCTGAGTCTCATCAGGATGACCTTCCCCCTCCCCCGTGGGTTAACATCTGGTGACGAGAATCAGGATTCTGCTTGGACCCTACTTTTCCTTGCCCCAGATCCAACCTAAAAAAATTTTGGGCATCGGTGCAGATGCTTTCCTTCTCCTTACTCTGTGAATCTTTGGAGCAGACTTCTGATACCCCGGAATAGAATGTGTGAACAGCTCTGTAGACTCACCCATCTGTGGTTCCCTACAGTCAGTTGGGTGGTTAGTGTTACGGATCCGGGTGGTGGAACCTCTGTGTTGCCGTGCAAGGAGGGACCAGAGGGGCGTAACTAGGTATCAACTCGGAACGACCAAGGTCGTACGGCGGCTCAATCGACTCCGTGACCGAGAAGGACTGAGCAGAGGGACCAGGTGCTACTCTGGGACCGACCTTGTATGAGAGCAGGTGACTCCCATGGGTCAGGCCACAGGGACTGACCGGTACAGCAGATGAGCACGGCAGGCAGGCTGATGGGTGATCTGGGTAGACGGACTGGTAGACACAGCAGGTAACAAGCAGGAGCCTCCAGGTAGGCTGGCTGGTAGGCACGGCAGGTAACAGGTAGGTGCTTCCAGGTAAGCGGGTTGACAGGCATGGTAGGTAACAGGCAGGTGCTTCCAGGTAAGCAGACTGACTGGCACGCAGGTAACAGGCAAGTGCTTCCAGGTAAGCAGGCGGGCAAGGCTCATAGACAGACTGGCAGACTGGACTGTAGACAGACTGTCGGGCTGGAGGGTAGACAAGCTGGCGGACAGGACTGGTAGTCAGGCTGGCGGACTGGACTTGTAGTCAGACTGGTGGGCTGGACTAGTAGTCAGGCTGGCGGGCTGGACTGGTAGTCAGCCTGGCAGCGGGACCTGGGGCTCAAGCAGAGTTTAACACACAAAGCTACAACCTTGCACGAGCACCTCCATTTTGGAGGAGGAGCCTTTTATATGAGAGGTCCTCCGGCCATTGGCTGGGGACTCCTTAGGATGGCGCGCGCGGGCCCTTTTAGAGGGAGGGAGCGCGAGCGCCCTAAGCACAGTGCCTGGGAAGCTGCGCGCACCGGCAGCAGCAGAAGCAGGAGCGCCGGAGGACGCCGGGCGGGGAGCGCGGCGGTAAGAAGGACGGCGTCTCTGCCTGTCGGGGCAGAGACGCCGATACTACAGTACCCCCCCTTTACGCCCCCTCTTTTTTAGGCCTGAAAGAAATTTTTTAAGGGGAAGAGGGGCGTGGATGTTCTCCCTGGGTTCCCAAGTTCTCTCCTCTGGGCCAAACCCCTTCCAATCCACCAGAAAAAAGGTCTTTTCTCTTACCCTCTTGGCGGCCAGAATGTTCTCTACCTCATAGACGTCCTCAGCGGAGACAGGAGCTGGGGAGGTACCCAGATTGTCAGAAAAAGAATTAAGCACAACTGGTTTGAGGAGAGATACGTGGAAGGAGTTGGAAATCCGTAAGGTGGCCGGGAGTTTTAACTTGTAGGCTACTGTATTGATTTGCTTGTGGACTTCAAATGGACCGATGAACCGTGGACCAAACTTATAGGAGGGTATTTTGAGACAAACATGTTTGGAGGAGAGCCAAACCTTGTCTCCTGGATGGAACTGAGGCCGATCCAGACGTCTCTTATCCGCATGTCTCTTCATCCGCTCGGAAGATTGAAGAAGTGCGGATCTAGTGTCCACCCAAATAGTGGAAAATTCGCTGACCAGAGACTCCGCGGCAGGGTTGTCCACTGAAGCGGAAACGGGAAACGGAATCCGGGGATGTTGACCGTAGACCACAAAGAACGGGGACTTGGAAGAAGATCCGCTCTCATGGTTGTTATAGGAGAACTCGGCACATGGTAGGAGCTCCACCGAATTGGTATGGTGAGCGTTGACAAAGTGCCGGAGGAAGCTGGTAAGGATCTGGTTGATACGTTCCACTTGGCCATTGGACTGCGGATGGTAAGCAGAGGAGAAATCCAGGGTGACTTCCAGCAGCTTACACATAGCTCTCCAGAAGCGTGAAGTGAACTGGACCCCCCGATCAGACACAATGTGAAGGGGTAGGCCGCGGAGACGAAAGATGTCATAGATGAAGTCCTTAGCCAGTACAGATGCAGACGGGAGACCAGGCAGAGGGATGAAGTGGGCCATTTTAGAAAAGCGGTCAGCGACCACCCAAATGACTGTACAACCGGCAGAAACAGGAAGATCAGTAATAAAGTCCATAGCAATGTGTTGCCACGGGGCAGCAGGTATGGGAAGCGGCAGGAAACGGCCGGCTGGAAGATGTCTGGGAACCTTGTTGCGGCCACAGGACGAACAAGCCGTGACGAAGTCTACCACATACAGGTGCAGGGTAGACCACCAGTAATGCCGGGTTATGAGCAGGAAGGTCTTCTTCTGGCCAGCATGGCTGGCTAGTTTGGATGAATGGCCCCAGTGAAGAACCTTCTTACGATCCAGAACCGCTACAAATGTCTTACCGGGTGGGAGACGAGAGAGGTCTAAGGGAGCCACATTCATCACTTTGGAGGGATCGATGATATGCATAGGCTCCTCCTCTTGATCGGAAGACAGGAAGGATCGGGACAAGGCGTCGCCCTTAACGTTCTTGTCTGCCGGGCGGTAATGTAGGGTAAAGTTGAAGCGGGCGAAGAACAAAGACCACCAGGCCTGAAGAGGATTGAATCTTTGGGCATTCTGTAGCTATGCCAGGTTTTTGTGGTCAGTATAGATGACCACCGGGTGCAGAGTGCCCTCGAGCAGGTAACGGCACTCCTCCAGCGCCAATTTGATGGCTAGCAGTTCTCGGTCTCCTATGGAGTAGTTGCGCTCAGACGGGGAGAAGAGCTTGGAGAAGAAGCCGCAGGTTACCATTCTCCCGGACGGAGATTTCTGGGTGAGCACCGCTCCGGCTCCGGAAGAGGAAGCATCAACCTCCAGAAAGAACTGTTTGTTGCTATCCGGACGGTGCAGCACAGGGGCAGAAGAGAAGGCTTGTTTTAAAGGAGAGGAAGGCCTCCTCCGCTTCGGACGGCCATTCCGTAGGATTTGCTCCCTTTCGGGTGAGCGCAGAGATGGGAGCAGTCCGGGAAGAGAAATGTGGGATGAAAAGATGGTAATAGTTGGAGAAGCCCAGAAATCGCTGAATCGCCTTCAACCCCTCTGGACGGGGACACTTTAAGACGGCAGAGACCTTCTTGGGGTCCATCCGTAGACCAGTCTTACAGATAATATAGCCCAGGAACGGAAGAGAGGTCTGCTCAAAGAGGCATTTCTCAAATTTTGCATATAGGTGATTCTACCTGAGCCTAAGCAGGACCTGACGAACATCCCTCCGGTGTGTAGGAAGATCCGGAGAGAAGACCAAGATGTCGTCCAGGTACACCACTACGCAAGAATATAAGAGGTCATGGAAGATGTCGTTAACTAATTCTTGGAATACAGCGGGAGCATTACAGAGACCGAAGGGCATCACGCGGTATTCATAGTGACAATCCCGGGTATTGAATGCCATCTTCCACTCGTCTCCTTGGCGGATCCGGACCAGGTTATACGCCCCACAAAGATCGAGCTTGGTGAAGATCTTCGCGCCTTTAAGGCGGTCGAACAGCTCAGAGATGAGCAGCAAGGGGTATTTGTTTTTGATAGTAATTTGGTTAAGTCCTCTATAATTAATACAGGGGCGTAGTGAACCGTCTTTTTTTTTATGAAGAAGAATCTGGCTCCAGCCGGGGAGGAAGATTTCTGGATGAATCCCCTAGCCAGATTTTCTTCGATGTACTCCAACATGGCCCGGGTTTCGGCCAACGACAACGGGTAAATACGCCCACGGGGTGGAGTGGCACCGGGTACCAGGTCGATATTGCAATCATATGGCCTATGAGGTGGCATTGTCTCTGCCTCCTTCTTGTCGAAGACATCAGCATAGGACCAGTAAGGTGCCGGTAACCCAGGTAAATTAGCCGGAGTAGATGGAGGTCGAGCCGGGCGAACCGGAACCAGGCAGGTCTCATGGCAATCCTGCCCCCCAACGGAGCACCTCACCAGATTGCCAATTCAGAATGGGTTCATGTCTCTGTAGCCAGGGTAGACCTAGAAAAAGGGGGTGAGAGAGTCCGGAAAGCACATGGAAGGAGGTCCTCTCAGAGTGCAGCATTCCCACCTGTAGGGTTACGGGCTCTGTGACGAGAAAGATGGTCACCGGAAGGAGTCTTCCATCCACAGAAGCGACTGCCAATGGTTCAGCCAGAGGTTTGGTAGGAATCTGATACTTCTCTACAAGGGACTGGGAAATGAGATTCCCAGTGGCTCCGGAGTCCAGATGTGCGGTTTCAAAGAAGCGGTTCTCTCCACAGGAGATAGAGATGGACAAAGTCAAGAACGGAGAGGATTTACTCTTGCCCAGGACGACCTCTCTGAGCGGTCCTAGACACTGGAGTTTCCCGGCTTCACCGGACAGGAGCGAATCAGGTGCTCCTTACTACCACAGTAGAAACAGCTCCCCTCGGCTCGGCGTGTTTCTTGGTGAGACTTGAACATCTTGGTCTGGTCCATCTGCATGGGTTCGGGTGAGAGTGCCCGGGGAGTTGCTGTTTGGGAAGCAGGTTTCTGGAAAACAGGAGCAAGATGGGGAAATCTTCTCTCTTGGGTAGTCTCCTTAGCACGTTTTAGGAACCGGATGTTAATCCGGGTAGCTAGTGACACCAGGTCATCCAGGGTGGTAGGAATGTCCCGGCTTGCTAACTCGTCCTTAATCTGACCGGAAAGACCCTCCCAGAAGGTGGACACCAGGACCTCGTTGTCCCAGGCAAGCTCAGAAGCAAGGGTACGGAACCGTATGACATGCTGGCCCACGGTGAGACTCCCTTGGCGGAGACGGAGCAATGAGGAGGCAGTAGAAATCCTTTGTCCGGGTTCATCGAAGACCCTGTGAGGAAAGCCGGAAGATTGGACACCAGGGGATCCCCTCTCTCCCATAGAGGGTTTAGCCATGCCAATGCTTCCCCGGTGAGGTGAGACATGATGAATGCCACCTTGGCCCGGTCGGAGGGAAACTGATGTGGCAGGAGTTCAAAGTGCAGTGTGCACTGGCTCAGAAAGCCCCGACATAGGACGGGTCACCTCCAAAACGAGGAGGCGCAGAAAGCCGGGGTCCTAGGCTGGATGTCGTGGTATTGGTAGGCAGCGGCGCTGCTGGAGCGGATGTCGCTCGACTTGAGGCGGCCACACGTGGAACAGACAGTGTGTCCAGGCGAGAGTTGACAGACCGCAGGTAGGTCAGGATGGTTTCCTATTGGGATCTCTGACGAGAAACCTCCTGGTACAGGTCAGCAAGCAAAGGGGCCTGGGGGCCACCGGGTTCCATGGCCTGTGCAAACTGTTACGGATCCGGGTGGTGGAACCTCTGTGCTGCGGTGCAAGGAGGGACCAGAGGGGCGTAACTAGGTATCAACTCGGACCGACCAAGGTCGTACGGCGGCTCAATCGACTCTGCTACTCAATGCTACTCTGGGACCGACCTTCTATGAGAGCAGGTGACTCCCACGAGTCAGAAGGCAGGGACTGACTGGTACAGCAGATGAGCAGGGCAGGCAGGCTGACGGGTGATCCAGGTAGACGGACTGGCAGACACGGCAGGTAGCAAGCAGGAGCCTCCAGGTAGGCTGGCTGGTAGGCACGGCAGGTAACAGGCAGGTGCTTCCAGGTAAGCGGGCTGGCAGGCACGGTAGGTAACAGGCAGGTGCTTCCAGGTAAGCAGGTTGGCTGGCACGGCAGGTAACAGGCAGGTGCTTCCAGGTAAGCACGTGGGCAAGGCCCATAGACAGACTGGCAGACTGGACTGTAGACAGACTGTTGGGCTGGAGGGTAGACAAGCTGGCGGACAGGACTGGTAGTCAGGCTGGCGGACTGGACTTGTAGTCAGACTGGCGGGCTGGACTAGTAGTCAGGCTGGCGGGCTGGACTGGTAGTCAGGCTGGCAGCGGGACCTGAGGGCTGAAGCAGAGTTTAACACACAAATCTACAACCTTGCACGGGCACCTCCATTTTGGAGGAGGAGCCTTTTATATGAGAGGTCCTCCGGCCATTGGCTGGGGAATCCTTAGGACGGCACGCGCGGCCCCTTTAAGAGTGAGGGAGTGCGCGCGCCCTAAGCAGGAGTGCAGGAGGACGCCGGGCTGGGAGCGCGGCGGTAAGAGGGACGGCGTCTCTGCCTGTCTGGGCACAGACACTGATACTACAGTTAGAGAGTTGACGCGGGGGGGAAACAAAGGTAATTGGGGTGCCAACTCTGAGGACTATACTGTGTGTGATGTTGAGGTGGAGGAAGAGGAGGAGAGGCCTCTTTATGCAGCGCTTGCCATCCACTGAAGCACATGCTCTTTCTGGCCCTCACCTACAAGACATACCGCTGTGCGGCTGCCAAAGAAAGGAAGTGGAGTAGCCTGTCCAGTAACAGAGCTTGTCAATTGTGTTTAGATAGTATGTGACGGTGTCGGTTTACTATTGCTTTCACTAACATTACCACCTACCCCAAGTATACCTTGAACGACAAGCCAATTCCCCCTTCCACCACGACCTCGCTTTTTCCCACTCATGTTGCTCTGATAGTGTGGTTGGAGCACGCTATTAGCAACAAAAAAATTTGATTTTTAACTGTGGATGAGGCCTGTATACAATAGAATATATGCTCCAAACAATTTTCAAACTGAGATCTTCCCTGCTGTACCACATTACTAACAGAATAAATTAGATTTTTTTTACTGTGAACGAGCTCTGCATACAGCTGAGTTTCTCTGCCACAAAATTAGAAGGTGAGATGTGGCGTGCTGCATCACGTTTTTAACAGTAAAAAATAGATTTTCAAAGGTGTACTCGTGCATGGAGAACAATAGAAGCAGTGCACAACTGAGTTCTAGGCTGAAATGTGCCTTGCTGCCTGTCTGGACCTTACTAATAGCTAGAGATGAGCGTTGTTCTACTCGAACTGTTCGCCAATCTCAAATTCGAGCTGTTTTGGGCGGTGTTCGAGCCGGTCGGCGAACACGAACAATTTGAGAAAAATTCGGCTGTTCGAGGTTATGTTCGATAACTGTTCGTGCACAAAATCATAACTGGATTTTTTCTCAGTAATGATGAAAATTAATGTTAATACGCAGTTTGAGTGTACAGCGGGGCGGGGGGAGGGGCAGGGGATGGATCTCTGCAGGAACAATGAAGATCTCCATTTTTTTTTCTCTTTCCCGCATTTGCAGTGGGGAGGTGCAATCTGTCAGCCTATCAGCAGCGCACACACGGAGCGAAGTGCTTTTTTTCACACAAGCAAGGGCATGTGTGATTGGCAGTGTATGTCACATGTCCTTGCCCTATAAGACCAAGCCATTTTCCCCGTCGCCACCATTTTCTCACTGCTGCAGCTGCGTGTTAGACGGCACCGCTGTTGCTGTGTGTGCTATACCTTGTTAATTTCAAGCCAATTTTCGCACAAATATACAGATAGCTTGGGAGTAGGGAATAGTTGTGATTGCAGTCCTTTTAAGGACTAGGTTATAGCATTTCCTACGACTTTTATCAGGGAGGTCTGTGCTCTTAAATAGATAGGTTGTGGGAGTAAAGACTAATTGTAATTGGAGTCCTTTTCAGGACTAGGTTACATGAGTTCCTATCAGTTTTTGCCAGGCAGGTCTGTGCCAGTGCTGTGCAAGTTTATTTCACAGCATTTGGGTGAATCTAGCAAAGCTAATCCTTTTTGGCCTATTGCAGAGTGTGTTAGTCAGTGGAGTAGCCTATCTGTGTTGCAAGATATAACACCTGTGTATAGAATACCAATTTTTTTACTGCACCTAGTGAAGTAAAATCTTTTGGGCATAGCATCATTCTATTAGTCCATCTATACTGACCTCCATCAGGTTGCAAACTGAATATAATTTTTTTCTGCATCTAGCTCTGAAAAAATATTTGGGCTTCTAGCGGTGTGTGGGACTTGGTCTATTAGTCCATCTATACTGACCTCCATCAGGTTGCAAATTAAAAATAATTTTTTTCTGCATCTACCTCTGAAAAAATATTTGGGCTTCTAGCAGTGTGTGGGACTTGGTCTATTAGTCCATCTATACTGACCTACATCAGGTTGCAAATTAAAAATAATTTTTTTCTGCATCTAGCTCTGAAAAAATATTTGGGCTTCTAGCGGTGTGTGGGACTTGGTCTATTAGTCCATCTATACTGACCTCCATCAGGTTGCAAATTAAAAATAATTTTTTTCTGCATCTAGCTCTGAAAAAATATTTGGGCTTCTAGCAGTGTGTGGGACTTGGTCTATTAGTCCATCTATACTGACCTCCATCAGGTTGCAAATTGAATAAAAAAAATTTCTGCATCTAGCTCTGAAAAAATATTTGGGCTTCTAGCGGTGTGTGGGACTTGGTCTATTAGTCCATCTATACTGACCTCCATCAGGTTGCAAATTAAAAATAATTTTTTTCTGCATCTAACCCAGCCAATAGTTTTGGCCTAATACCACAGTTTGGCCACTCAGCTCTGCTCGGATACCATCCATTGTTTTTTTGAGCAAACAACTCCAGAGTTGTGAATTAGTTAACCACCAAAATGAGTGGAAAAAGGCCTGCTGCTGGTGGAAAGGGGAATAGGCGTGTTGGGAAGGGGAAAAAAGGTTGTGTCCGTGGGGTAGGTGCAGAAGAAAGACCATCTTCCAGCCAAACTAAAATGTCTACTTCTTTTAGCGGACAATGTGATAAGATCCCTTTCTTACGGCCACGCCAATCGCTACAAATTCCAGATGAGGCACAAAAACAGCAGGTGCTTCAACGGATATCAAGTGCTCCTTTAAGTGGGCTCTCCTCCACATCAACTTCAACATCACAAATACTCCAGTCCTCAAAGGTGTCACCCAAATCGCACTTGCTTCCTCACAGCTCCCAAATCTCCAGCTGCCCGTCTGAGTGTGAGGTAGAACAGATGGTTGAGTCTGCAGAGCTGTTTACTCATACTATAGCCTGGGAATCAGAGGTCGACTCCAGCGCTTCTGTGAATCCAGACGAGGAAATGATCTGCACTGATGCCCAGAATCTTTATGAGTCGGATCCAGGACCAGACGCAGAAGGTTCTGACCATAATGTAGACCCTCATTCCCAAACTGTAACTCCTGTTGGTGGAGACAATGAGGAAGACGATGATAAGACTCAAATACCTGATTGGAGCGACAACTTTAGTTTTTTGTCAGGGCAGGAACAGGTTGGCTCTGAGGACGACGGGTGTGATAACGCACAGGGTGATGATGATGAGGTCGGAGATCCCACTTACTGTCAACCCACAGTCAGCCAAGAGATGAGGTCAGCAGAGGAGGTGGAGGAAGATGCTAGTGACGACGAGGTCAGGTTGCGCCTTTCTGGACAGAGACGTAGTACTGGAAGCACGTCAACAACTGCATCCTCAAACACAACTCTGCCTCTCACCACAAGTCGTGGTGGCTCTTCAGGTCGCATGGGTGCTAAGCCTTGCATAGCCTGGGCATTTTTTCAGATCGATAAAGATGACCCAACTCGTGTTATCTGTAACATTTGTCAGCAAAAGCTAAGTAGAGGCCAAAAAATACATAGTTTGAGTACTTCATGCATGAACCGGCACATGGACATGAAGCATAAGTTGCAGTGGGAAGCTCAGTGTGCTACAATGCGGCCTAGCCGGCCGGGCCAATCACCGTCTGCCATATCTTGTGCATCCGCGGCCTCTTCATCCTCTGTGACTGGGGGGACAGCAGTCACACCTGTTTTGGGGCGCAGACCTGCCACCTCTTTACCCGCAACAGCCAGCGTGATTGGCAGGTCATCATTTTCTTTGGAGGTGGTAACACCAGCTGGTGTTGAGCGCTGTCCGACATCGATAGCACCACCTTTGGATCAAGGCAACCTAACATGTCCGCCTGCATCTTCCTCACAGACCGGCAGTTTGCCGGGGACACCCTTATCAACCCCGTCTAAGCACAATAGCCAGCCCTCGGTCCCTCAGATGTGGACAAGTAAAAGACCATTTCATCCTAGCCATGAGAAAGCTAAGAGGTTGAATTTCACCATCTGCAAGCTCTTGGCTACAGAAATGCTGCCTTTCCGCCTGGTGGACACAGAGGATTTTCGAGACCTTATGTCCGTCGCAGTGCCCCAGTACCAGATGCCCAGTCGGCACTACTTCTCAAAGAAAGGTGTGCCTGCGCTCCACCAGCATGTCGCACACAACATCACCGCTTCTTTGAGAAACTCTGTGTGTGACAGGGTGCATTTCACCACAGACACTTGGACGAGTAGGCATGGACAGGGGCGTTACATGTCGCTGACTGGGCACTGGGTAACTATGGTGACAGCAGGACAAGGGGCTGCTGTCCAAGTCTTGCCGTCCCCACGAGTTGTGCGTCAATCCTCTTTATGTCAAAGTTCGTCCACTGCTTCTGCCTCCTCAACCTCCTCTCGGTCTTCCACCTGCACCCAAAGCCTGTCTGGTCATGCCACAAGCTTTCTAACTGCGCAGAAGGGATCCTGCACACCTCCTTACTATGCTGGCAGTAGGGCTCAACGTCATCAGGCGGTTTTTACATTGAAATGTCTGGGAAATGTGAGTCACACAGCTGAGGAGTTGTGGTCAGCTCTGGAGAACCAATTTCATGAATGGTTGTCTCCACTGGACCTGAAACCAGGGAAGGCCGTGTGCGACAATGCTGCAAACCTGGGTGCGGCCCTTCGCCGGGGCAATGTCACACACGTGCCTTGTATGGCTCACGTGTTGAACCTGGTTGTCCAGCAATTTTTAGCCCACTATCCCAGACTAGATGGCCTTCTGCAGAGGGCACGGTCGCTGTGTGCTCACTTCCGCCTTTCGCATCCCGCAGCTCAGCGACTTACATCTCTACAGAAGTCGTTGGGCCTGCCACTTCACCGGCTAAAATGCGATGTGCCTACCCGGTGGAATTCAACTCTGCACATGTTGCAGCGACTGTGGCAGCACCGACAAGCCCTGGTGCAATACGTTCTGACGTATAGCCTGGGCCAATGAGATTCAGAGGTGGGGCAAATCACGCTGGAGGAGTGGTCTCAGATCAGGGACCTATGCACCCTTCTGCACAGTTTTGAAATGGCGACGAAGATGTTTAGTGCTGACGATGCCATTATCAGCATGACTATTCCGGTGATTTACATGCTGGAGCACATGTTAAACAGAATTCGGAGTCAGGTGGTGGCACAAGAGGAGGTGGAGGAAGTAGAGGAGGAGGAGTTGTATGCGGAAGGGCTAACATCTGCAAGGTCCAGACGGTCGGCAGCACCAAGGCGGCAGGCATGTGAGGGTGGGGGAGATGGTTTTACCAGGGCGCATGGTAGCAGCCAAACTAGTGAGGAAGGTGCAGGAGCCCAGGAAGAAGTGGAGGACGAACTGATGGAAGACTCATCAGATGAGGGAGACCTTGATCACATTTCTGTTGTGCGAGGTTGGGGGGAGAGGACAGAGGAAGGAAGCATGATTGTTACCTCGCCACCAACACAACAGGGACTTGGTGCTCCTGGATGCGCAACACACATGAGTGCCTACTTGCTGCACTACCTGCAACATGACCCTCGAATTGTGAGAATTAGAAATAATCCTGACTACTGGGTTGCCACACTGTTAGATCCCCGGTACAAAAGTAAATTTGCAGAAATTATTCCTGCCATAGAAAGGGATGCACGCATGCAGGAGTATCAGCAGAGACTGTTGCAGAATCTTACATGTGCTTTTCCACAAAATACCAGTGGTGCACGTAGTGAATCTCACAGTTCCAACTTGCCAACCGTGGGACCGTCAAGTGTTCAGCACTCAAACCATAACAGAACCACAGTATCTGCTGGTAACATCAATTTTGCGGAATCATTTCACCACTTTTTTAGCCCATCCTTTGCAAGGCCACAGGAGACAAGAAGTCTGACACATAGTCAACGCCTAGAGACGATGGTACAGGAGTATCTCCAAGTAAACATTGAAGCCACGACTGTGTCACTGGACCCTTGCTCTTTTTGGGCTTCCAATCTGGATAAATGGCCGGAGCTAGCCACTTACGCCTTGGAGATCTTGTCATGCCCCGCAGCCAGCGTTCTGTCTGAACGTGTGTTCAGCGCTGCTGGTGGTGTGCTGACAGATAAGCGCACGCGGCTCTCCACTGATAATGTAGACAGACTCACGTTCATAAAGATGAACAAATCATGGATCCGAAATGACTTTTCTACCCCTGTGTCATCCTGGGGAGAGTAAAAGCTTGATGATTGGTTAAAATCACCCTACCAACCGTTTTAAGCTTTCAAATTACTAATCATGTTTATCTGTATCTTGACTGGAAAATAATTTGGGCTTTGTAGCAGTGTGCAGCACTGATCCTATTAGGCCATCTATACTAAAGCTTCACCAGATTTAAAATTAAAAATAATTTTTAGCTGCATCTAGCCCGGAAAATAATTTTGGGGCTCCGAGATGCGCAAGGCACATAAGTGCCTTCTTGCTGCACTACCTGCAGCATGACCCTCATATTGTCAGAATTCGAAGTAATCATGACTACTGGGTTGCCACACTCTTAGATCCCCCAAACTTTTCGATCAACCTTTTCATTTTAATAAAGACCAAAAAAATGGTCATTTTTGAAATTATAAGCATTAGCAGGTTGTTAGAAACTGAAATCAAACAGTTTTCAACTCAAAACTTTATTCTAGGTGATGTTACATTTTCACATAGGACCCCTTGTTCGAAAGGAGCTTCTGAACTCTCTCGTCCATTGAATTTGTCAGGTTTTGGATGGTTTCTGCTTCAATTGTTTTGCATGAGGACAGAATACCCTCCCAGAGCTGTTGCTTAGATGTGAACTGCCTCCCGCCATCATAGACACTCCTTTTAATGATGCTCCAAAGGTTCTGAATGGGGTAGAGGTCAGGGGAGCATGGGGGTCACACCATAAGTTTGTCCCCTTTTATGCCCATATCAGCCACAGATGCAGATGTTTTATGTGCAGCATGAGATGGTGCATTATCATGCAGAAAAATGATCTTGCTGTGAAATACACGGTTCTTCTTCTTGAACCATGGCAGGAAGTGCTGTTTGAGAAAATCCACATACATTATGGAGTTCATCTTTAGCGCCTTCAGGGATCCTAAAGGGGCCGACAATCTCTCTCCCCATGATTCCAGCCCAAAACATTACTCCACCTCCTCCTTGTTGGCGCTGTAGCCGTGTTTGCGTGGGGTGTCCATCAACCAGCCATCCTCCACTCCATCCATCTGGACCATCGAGCGCTGCACGGCACTCATCCGTGAACAAAACAGTTTTGAAATCAGTCTTCATGTAATGTTTGGCCCACTGGAGCCGTTTCTGCTTGTGTGAAGTGGAGAGAGGAGGTCGACAGGATGGCGCATGCACAGCTGCAAACCTCTGAATGACCCTGCATCTTGTTGTTCGGGGGACGTTGGAGGCACAAGCAGCTTCAAAAACTTGTCTGCTGCTATGACAAGGCTTTTTTGCCGCTGCTCTTTCAACCTGACGTAATTGCCTGTAGGAAAGAGTCCTCAATTTGCCCTTATCAGCACGCACACGTGTGTACTGTGAATCAGCTACATACTTCTTGATTGCCAGGACACTTCATCCTGATCATCGCACAATGTTGATTGTAGTCATGCCTTGACCTAAACACTCCACAATTTGTTGCTTCTCAGCAGCCGACACATCCTTTTTCTTTCCCATTTTGGCAGAAAATGTAGGCTGCTTAATAATGTGAGAGAGCCTTCTTAAGTAGTCTTGCCTTTCATTGGACACACCTGCCAAACTAATTAGCACAGGTGTCTGCAATTGCTTACAGTGATATAAAGAGCCCTGACACACATCACCATCAATGAGTTTAACTGACAAACAAACAAATTCTTCCCTTATCACTCCTAAACACTTTTTGTATAATAATTTGGAACGCAGTGTACATGTGCTTTTCCACAAAACACCAGTGGTTCACGTAGTGAATCTTACAGTTCTAACTTGCCAACCGTGGTCTGTATGGAGTTGTTCAATAAAGGGCCCAAAATTAAGATAACATAGATGGGAGAGGTCTCTATGAATAGGAATTCCTAAGTATTTGATACCCTGTGAGGGCCAGGCAAAGGGAAAGTTGGACTGGATGGAATCCTATATGGATTTGG
The DNA here is from genome assembly GCF_046119375.1 of Phyllobates terribilis. NCBI lineage: Eukaryota > Metazoa > Chordata > Amphibia > Anura > Dendrobatidae > Phyllobates > Phyllobates terribilis. The sequence continues at coordinate 572,087,645 of NW_027362763.1, forward strand.
GGAGGGAGACATCGAGGGCCTCAGACTTCGCTGCATTGATTTTAAAATTTTACCATGTAACAAAGTGATCTATTTCAGCCATAACAGCATGGATGGATATATGTGATTGAGTGATATATACTAGGACATCATCAGCAAATAGAGAGCACTTGTACTCGGTGCCTCCCACCTCAATCCACCTAATATTGGGGTTATGGCGAATTGATGAGAGCAGGTGCTCCATCACTAGGATGTATAAGAGAGGGGACAGAGGACATCACTGCCTTGTCCCATTGGTGATTGTGAAAGGTGATGAAAATGTTCTGACGCACCCCCTGGGCCTTGGGACACCCGGAGCCGGACCCTTTTTGGTGGATGCTGGTGGTTGTAGTCTTCGTGGCGGCGACCCAGTTCTGTGGCTCAGGGTGGTCAAACCAGTGGCGGAACTATTTATGTGGTTTTCATGTTTAAATGTCCGACTACGCCACCCGTGGATTGCGGTCAGAGTGAACCGCCGCTACAGGGCAGACCACTGAGGCTGGTGTTGTGGGTGCAGCAGAGCGTAGCATAACTCCCCACGGGAGGAGTATAGCCTCAGGGCAGTGTATGCGGAGGATGGGGGTGATGGTGCAGGGCAGCAGCAGTAACGACACGGAGTCAGTGATGCAGTTCAGGGCCTTTACTCACAGTTCTTATTATCCAGACCACGTCTGCAGGTAACGGCTGCCCACGTCGTACTGTGCTCACCAGGTGAGGGGCTCAGACAACTCCCAGATAACTTTGGAGCACTTCACAGGACCCCCTTTGTGTGTCCTTTGTCTGGCCTTTCTTACCAACACTTCTGTCCGGCTGCCTCGGGCCTCCTCTTGGTAAACTTGGCGCCAGTTTCCCTGACCCTATGTGGTGCCTTCCTAGCGGGTGTAGCGAGGGGCTGCGCCACATAAAATGTCAGAGCCTCCGGTTTCTAGCTGAGGGTCGTTTCCTGCCTCCACTAGTTCGGGGACCGGTCTCCCCCTTTGGCCTGACCCCTCCACGCAGGTGGATTCGGGCGTGCGGTGGCGACTCGCCCGTCCGCACCCCTGGGATCCCTTCATTCCTCGTTCCTGGAGCCTTCTCTGCTCCTCTTCCTTCCTTCTCCCTCTTCCAGGCCTGGGCCTCTGTTACTAGGCCCGCCTCCGGAGCAGAGCTCATGCAGAGCCCCTGCTCCCTGCCACTTCTGCTCAGACTTCTCTGCACTGAACTAAGATGGTGCCCACCTTTTATACTCCCTTCTCAATGCACCCAGGAACTGCTTCCTCCCTGCTCCTGCACTACAGGGTTCCCCTTCCTCAGTGTTCCCTCCCCCCACTCCAGCCAGGGACAGGGACTGTCGTGCCCATCTCAGGGGCATATTGGTCGCCCTGCCCCACGGCAATGTGGTGTAATGCATGCAGGTGTCGGGTCCTGATCCACACTCCATCCTTACCTGAGAGTGAGATATCACACCTCTGGGTGAGGTGCAATACGTCTTTAGCAACCGAGCCCTCAGGGTGCTACAGTTCCATTTATCTTCAGCCTAGGTGACGTATTGCGATACAGGGCCGTGATTTTGGCTATAAAAGGGTCCCCTAGACCCCTACCCCAAGCTTTTTAAGAGAATCATATATGGCGTGCCAGGAGACTCTATGGAATGCTTTCTCAGCATCCAACGAGAGTATCTAATTACAAATTTTTAACTGCATCTAGCCCAGGAAATACTTTGTGCCTAGTAGCAGTGTCTGCTAGTAAGCGGATTATCCCGGCTGTTAAGCAAGCTGCACCACCTGTAGTTTAGACACTTAATTTTTTCAAAGGAAATGCTTCGGGACCATGGGATACTTAGTGAAGAGCATCAGGAGGCACCCCAAGGCATAGGGGCTGGGACTGGCAGTAGGATGCCTTGCGGTGGACAGCCGAGCTCGATCCTTATAAAAGCTTTTTAACTGCAGCAGCTTTAGTGGACGCTACTGGAGCTGGAATTACCGCGGCTGCTGGCATGAGACTTGCCCTCCAATAGATCCTTGTAAATGGATTTAAAGTGTATTCATTCAAATTAGAGAGACAATTTAAATTAAAAAGCTTAGAGCTGCCTCCACCACAGGGGGGCTCGCTCGACCCACCAGCGGACAGGCACCAGTATTGGGAGAGGGGGGCTGGCCGTCAGGGTTCACCGCGGCTCTGGCACAAACCCGGCGACACGGAGGTGGCACGGGCAGGAGCGGACTGGCCGTGTCGGCTTCTCACTTTTTGGATTTTAGAAGGGCATGACATGCCTATATCTGTGTCTCCCCCTCCTTTTACTCCTCCAGCTCTTTTATTTTCGCATGACTATATGTACTTGTCACTTTTCCATGTGTTAGTTATGTCTTCTGAGCAGTTTGTCAGCTTTTTGACACCTTTGAAGGTGTTTTCTATGTGTTTCTATGTGTTTTTGTTTGCCTGCCATTGGTTTTAACGGTGTTCGAAGGTGTTCGACGAACAGTTCGACGAACAGTTCGGCGAACACACGGGTGTTCGACGAACCGAACCGAACTCGAACACTACGGGGGTGGCTCAACACTACTAATAGCACAAAAAAAAATCTGCTGGAAGGTCGATTTCACAGCCACACAGGACACTATCTATCTAAACTACATGACTTAGAAGCAACCACCTAGCTATACACGTGGTCAAAATTGTTGGTACACCTCGTTTAATGAAAGAAAAACCCACAATGGTCACAGAAATAACTTGAATCTGACAAAAGTAATAATAGATTCAAAAATCTATGAAAATGAACAAATGAAAGTCAGTCATTGCTTTTCAACCCTGCTTCCACTGAATTTTTAAAAAAAAATAAACTCATGAAATAGACCTGGACAGAAATGATGGTACTCTTAACTTAATATTTTGTTGAACAACCTTTTGAGGCAATCACTGCAATCAAACGATTTCTGTAACTGTGAATGAGACTTCTGCAACTTTCGACAGGTATTTTGGCCCACTCCTCATGAGCCTTTTCCAGATGGCACGTTTCAGCTCTTTCCAAAGGTGCTCAATAGGATTTAAGTCAGGGCTCATAGAAGGCCACTTCAAAATAGTCCATTGTTTTCCTCTTAGCCATTCTTGGGTGTTTTTAGCTGTGTGTTTTGGGTCATTATCCTGTTGCAAGACCCATGACCTGCGACTGAGCCCAAGCTTTCTGACACTGGGCAGCACATTTCTCTGTAAAATGCCTTGATAGTCTCGAGATTTCATTGTACCCTGCACATATTCAAGACACTCTTTGCCAGATGCAGCAAAGCAGCCCCAGGACATAGCAGAGCCTCCTCCATGTTTCACAGTAGGGTCAGTATTCTTTTCTTGATATGCTTCATTTTTCCATCTGTGAACATAAAGCTGATAACCTTTAATCTCTTTAGAAGTTATCCTGGGCTCTTTTGTTACCATTCGTATTATCAGTCTCTTTGATTTGTCATCAATCTTCCTCCTGCGGCCACGTACAGAGGGGTTGGCTACAGACCATGGATCTTAAATTTCTGCATAATATGTGCAACTGTAGTCACAGGAACATCAAGCTTCTTGGAGATGATCTTATAACCTTTACCTTTAACATGCTTGTCTATAATTTTCTTTCTAATCTCCTGAGACAACTCTTTCCTTTGCTTCATCTGGTCCATGTTGAGTGTGGTACACACCATGTCACCAAACAGCACAGTGGAGTATCTGTAGCCCCATATACAGGCCCACTGACTGATTACAAGATTGTAGATACCTGTGATGTTAATTAGTGGACACAACTTGATTTAACATGTCCCTTTTGTCACAATAATTTCAGGGGTACCATCATTTCTGTCCAGGCCTATTTCATGAGTTTAATTTTTTTTTAAATTCTGTGGAAGCAGGGTTGAAAAGCAAAGTCTGACTTTCATTTGTTCATTGTCATAGATTTTAATTTATTATTACTTTTGTCAGATTCAAGTTATTTCTGTGACCATTGTGGGTTTTTCTTTCATTAAACGAGGGGTACCAACAATTTTGACCCCATGTGTAACTAGCTAAAGTCTCTCAGTATCCAGGACCAGCGTCAGGAGCATCCTCTCTAAGCTGTTATACTGACAAACTGGCTTTAAAACATTTGAAGGACATGTTGTTTCAGCAGCCAATGGCATGAGCCCTTGTGTCTGCACATTGTGTATGGTTCCTGCACCCTGATTGGCTAGCCGCAATTTGCACACACTAAGTTAGGAAAAAAATTTGATTAACAGCATGGCCCTCCTCTGACCTCTCCCCACACCCCTCCCTCATGAAACACGTACCCCCTGCTCATCATATAGCACCACTATCCTAGCCAAAGTGCTGAAAATACAGTAGTGGAAACACAATCATTTGCCGGACTTTTACCGAATTTTGCCGATTGTAAGTAAAAGTCCTTGTGCAAGGTTCGTGCCGAATTTAAAATTGGCGAACGTTTTTCGAACATGTTCGCTCATCTCTAGTGCTGTCGGTGGTATATAACTTGTGGTTTATTACCAGCCATTCTATTTCTGGATATTTGAACTATATTACCCGGCAGCCCGTGTTTATACATGGATGCTTAGAAACCTGTAGAGACCTAGACAAATTTAACAACCGGACCTTGACCTGAAGAGTCAGGGAGGAGATAGCACAATGTATATACAGGTGCATCTCACTAAATTAGAATATCGTCAAAAAGTTTATTTATTTCCGTTCTTCAATACAAAAGTGAAACTCATATTATATAGAGTCATTACACACAGAGTGATCTATTTCAAGTGTTTATTTCTGTTAATGTTGATGATTATGGCTTAGATCCAATGAAAACACAAAAGTCATTATCTCAGTAAATTAGTAAATTAGTAAACAGCTTGAAAAATGTTTTTAAAATCCGAAATGTTGGACTACTGAAATGTATGTTCAGTAAATGCACTCAATACTTGGTCGGGGCTCCTTTTACATCAATTACTGCATCAATGCGGCGTGGCATGGAGGCGATCAGCCTGTGGCACTGCTGAGGTGTTATTGAAGCCTGGTTGATAGCAGCGCTCAGCTCGTCTGCATTGTTGGGTCTGGTGTCTCATCTTCCTCTTGACAATTAAGGTCAGACGAGTTTGCTGGCCAATGAAGCACAGTGATACTGTTGTTTTTAAAACAGGTATTGGTACTTTTGGCAGTGTGAACAGGTGCCAAGTCCTGCTGGAGAATATAATTTCCATCTCCAAAAAGCTAGTCAGCAGAGGAAAGCATGAAGTGCTCTATAATTTCCTGGTAGACAGCTGCACTGACTTTGGTCTTGGTAGAACACAGTGGACCTACACCAGCAGATGACATGGCTCCCCAAACCATCGCCGATTGTAGAAACTTCACACTAGACCTCAAGCAGCTTGGATTGTGTGCCTCTCCACTCTTCCTCCAGACTCTGGGACCTTGATTTCCAAATGAAAATTGGAACTCTGGGACCTTGTGGAGTGTGTCAATGACTGCCTTCTGGACATCTGTCAAGTCAGCAGTCTTCCCCATGATTGTGGAGCCTACTGAAACAGACTAAGGAACCTTTATAAATGCTTAGGAAGCCTTTGACAGTGTTTTTTGTTAATTATTTTAATTTACTGAGATAATGACTTTTGTGTTTTCATTGGCTGTAAACCATATTCATCAACATTAACAGAAATAAACACTTGAAATAAATCACTCTGTTTGTAATGACTTTATATAATATATGAGTTTAACTTTTTGTTTTGAAGAACTGAAATAAATTAACTTTTTGATGACATTCTAATTTAATGAGATGCACCTGTATGTATATAGATATATCTATACATGCGCACTAATAACACTTCTCTTCACGGTACCTCTTTCAGATATGATGGTCAGTGGTTCACACATATAATATAGCCAGGGGTGTGTCCTTCTGTCCGAAGCCTCTATAGACTGCGCCTGCGCGGTGTGGCCGGAGACAGAAGAATACATCCAGACCGGGAGGAGGACGAAGCTGGAGGAGGAGTGTGGTGCCGGAGATAGTGGTATGTGTAGGCGCTGACCGCATACCACAATCTCTGGCACCATGAGGAAATACCGGAGAGTATGGAGTAGGAGTGTGGCGCCAGTGTCGACTCCTGCGCATAGCATGATCTCCAGCGCCATTTTGTTGAAGACAAATTCACACAATGTCATCAACAAAATGTGAGGTATGCGCACATGCTGACTTCAGCGCCATTTTATGCAAATATTTAACTCAGACCATCACTCAGGCCGCACCATGCTGTCCCACGTTGCTGTCTCCATCCGCCCGCTGTCTCCATACACGCTGACTGTATTGGTTAGAGGAAGGGGCCCCTTCCTCCACCAATCAGCATGTGAAACAGCTGAAACGATGACATCATTTCATCGCGCCAGCGGTGTACTGTGGAGAGTCAGTGCACCGGAGACAGGAGCAGAGGCAGAGCTCTGGGGAATGGGTCCAAGGCGAGTATGTTGTGTTCTTTTTTTTCATGTGTATGTCATGTTTCGCTGGACATGGGGAGGCTGTGGGGGTCTCATGCTAGACATGGGGATGCTATGGGGTTCTCATGCTAGACATGGTGAGGCTGTGGGAGTCTCATGCTGGACATGGTGAAGCTGTGGGGGTCCCATGCTGGACATGGGGAGGCTATGGGGGTCTCATGCTAGACATGGAGAGGCTGTGGGGGTCTCATGCTAGACATGGTGAGGCTGTCGGGATCTCATGCTGGACATGGTGAGGCTGTGGGGGTCTCATGCTGGACATGGGGAGGCTGTGGGGCTCTCATGCAGAACAAGGAAGGGCTGTGAGGCACTCATGCAGAACATGGAGGGGCTATGGGGTTCTCATTCTGAACATGGAGGGGCTGTGGGGCTCTCATGCTGAACATGGAGTTGCTCTTACAGTATATAGGGGGTTTTGGGGGGTCTTACTATATATAAGGGGCTGTTGGAGGGGGCCCTTATGTTATAAAGGGCATACTTAATTCTGCTCAATATTAAGTGATACAATTAATATATATCTATAATATAACCGGGGATGCGTTTCTCTGTCTGAAGCAGAGACTGTGCATGCGTGACGCGCAATCTGGCTTCAGACAGAAGCAGGCATCCAGTCGTTACAGGTAAGAGGAAGTGTATGGTGCCGGAGATCGCGGTATGCGTAGACACTGAATGCATACCGTGATCTCCGGCGCCATACTTACATACTTACCTGACCGGGAGAAGCGTTGCTGCGGCGCCTCTCTTCGCCAGAGACCGGGGCAGGAGTGAGGCGTCAGATTGGCACATGCGCATAGCGCTATCCGGCACCATTTTACTGAAGACACATCTACATCGGACAGCTTGGTGCTCTGGCAACGCACTCCTCCCCCGGCCTCCAGCAGAACAGGAGGCAGCAGCGCTGGAGTACAGAGAAAAGAAAGGTGAGTATAACTGCTTTTTTTTGTATGTATGTACAGTGTGAAAGGGATGAGGGGGCCACACATGCCAGGATTGTGGGTTGAGGGGACCATGCATATACCAGGATTGTGGGGTGAGGGAATCATGCATATACCAGGATTGGGGATTGAGAGGTACCACACATACCAGGATTGGGGGGGGGGTGAGGGTACCACACATACCAGGATTGGGGGGTGAGGGGTATCACACATGCCAGGATTGGGGGATGAGGGGTACCACACATACCAGGATTGGGGGTGAGGGGTACCACACATACCAGGATTGGGGGTGAGGGGACCACGCATACCAGGATTGGGGGGTGAGGGGTATCACACATGGCATGGCTACCTCTTGAAGCTCATCAAGAGAATGCCAAGAGTGTGCAAGGCTGTCATCAAAGCAAAAGGTGGCTACTTTGAAGAGCCTAGAATATAAGACATATTTTCAGTTGTTTCACACTTTTTTGTTAAGTATATAATTCCACATGTGTTAATTCATAGTTTTGATGCCTTCAGTGTGAATGTACAATTTTCAAAGTCATGAAAATACAGAAAAATCTTTAAATGATAAGGTGTGTCCAAACTTTTGGTCTGTACTGTATATATATATATATATATATATATATATATATATATATATATATATATATTGATATGAATATTGAGCAGAATTAATTTCAGCCTATTGGTTTGGCCCTCCACAACAGTAATGGTCTCTCATGCGGCCCCTCAGGAAAATTATTTGCCCACCCCTGACTCACATGATGCACTGCAGGAGAGTGTGGGAAAGGTGAGTGGGAGTGTTTGTGGATGGATGGATGAACAGCTACTTTATTTGTTAGTTATATATGGAGATGGCTGCTCTTAGAAAGCACCTGTACACACCAGTGATGGTCAGTCTTTTGATGTTTGTATACATAGGTTTTCTGACTGAGCACTCCACCCTAAGCCTCAGGCGGTTTTAATTACAGCAGGATCTTACCATCCCACACACATGCAGACTTTAGTCTCCAAAAGAGTGTTTACATTGGTTGGTTCCTGGTAGCCGAAACGCCTTACCGTGGCTGCCAGGTACAAATGAATTGGCCAGTTTATGTGCTAAGATTTTTCAATTACTTCTATTTTCTACAGCAGTAATGCTATTCAAATTTCATATATATTTCATGTTTACATACGTAGCGTTACAGAGTGCACTTGTACACCAGTTTTCTGTTTTTGATGTGACGGTTGGTCTTTTTTGATATTTAAAACTGAATGCTGGCGTGGAGAATAAAGTTAACCCCCCCCCGTTGCATTCGGTTGTGTGAGGGCATCGGGCAGCATTATAACGCTATTAAGCAGCAGATTAACCGCATATCTGTAGTTTATTAGCATTATTTCTGGTGTCAAGTTGCCTTTAATTTTGTAGTACAATACTTCAATACATTGAGTCTGGACTCAGCACATGCACATACCACGCTACCAGGCGCCTTTTTTTTTGAAGACTCTGTGTCTGAGAATTCGCATATACAGGGTCTTCAATAAAATGCCGTGGGATAGCAAGGTATGTGCATGTGCTGATTCCGGCGCCATTTTATTGAAGTAATGTACTACAATGCCAACGTAGCAATACACATGCATCGCCCATCTCCATTATCCCTATGGCCAGAGCATGCACACTGCTATGTTGACGTTGTAGTACATCATTAAAATACCACTGGAGTCAGTGCATGCGCATACCGCTATCTCTGGGGCCATTTTATTGAAGACACTGTATAAGCAAATTTGCAGTGTCTTAAAAAAAATGGCGCCGAAAATCTACCAATGAAAATGCTCGCCACCCAGGTTCAATAGCTAGCAGTATATATATATATATAATGATTTTTTTCTTTCAAATACATTTGCACTTGTCTTTTTAAAGAATAAAGTTATTTCTCTACAGATTGTCACATATCTAAAATGCTACTGTATGTTTTTGTGTGGGAATATTTTTTGTCCTTAAAATTTGTAGTCCTCTTCTAGGTCGCATCTTTTGCAAAAGCTAAATTTCAAGCTTTTGCCTTTACTTTCTTATCTTCACAGGTTTTCCTATAGTAATTTGAATATCAAATGATATATCAGATGATCTATTTTTACTTACTTACATTTAAGACACCTTCAACTGGTAACACCTATGGTAGTGGACACGAGCACATCTTTAATTTATCAAGAATTTTCCATGAATCTACGCTTTGATGTTAATGGTTTGCATTAATTATTAATTATAGAGGTTTCATCTCTAAATATAAATTCACAACACCAAAGAACTATATACAGTTTGCAGTATTAAAATAGCCATTTATAGTACAAATGTGGCAAGTGTGAGCTTCAGAACTTATGCCTACTGACATCTCTTTAGCAATGCCCAGGGAACAGCAATGTGCTTCACACATTGGTTTTTTAATTTCAGGTAACAGATGGTGCCATTTTGACCCAAAGCTTTGCCTTTTTATGATCAACTATGAGCATCTCATAGAAGATAAATACAGATGTATAGTGTATAAAGTTGTCATTTAACACTTTGGATAATGTCACTCTTCCATCCTTCCTGCATCGTAATTTGAAATATTGATTGTGTTTCCGGTCAGAAGGTTAAGGGAAAATTAAAATGTTTTAGTTTATGATTTATTAGCTAACTCACAAAGTTAGGATACTTTTTAACCTCCTGTCAATTGCAAACACAGACAAGCACATGCGCCATGTAATTACAACTCATTGGCTTGGATACTTTGCCAAGCGATTAGGAACGGGAAAATTGTCAGAGTTCAGATCTGATGACTGAGATCAGTGAAATCTCTGCAATCTAATTGATTTGATTGTAGCATGCAAGGGAAAAAAAGCATGGGGGCTTTGACTACGTAATATTTGCTGCACCACAGATTTAAAAGAAACTGCTGACCTCGGGTACCAGGGACCAGCCTGTAGGCTAAGCTGAAATGTGACCAATCAGAGCATGGTGGATGGATAGCGCCAAACAAACAAGGTCTTTGTGATGCTGTCAGAGAGTAAGGCAATGGTGATGGATGAGATAGCTGCAAAAGTCTGCAATAAGCAGCAACAAAGCGAAGTACTTTACAGTAAGATAAAGGTGCTGGTCTTTGAAAATATGTTGCTGTAGAGATAGTCGATTGCCAAGCTGGGCAGAAGGTTCCTGATTCAAACCAGAATGGGTGCAGGTTTTTATTTGTGAAACTTTTGGACATGGCACAAGTTGCCAAAGTGGTAAAAAGTCATTATCACCATAAAAGACTCAGAATATAGGCAGACTTGGACTTACCAACATCCAACTTATGAACATCAACTAGTCACAAATGTAATATGTTTTAAAAAAGACAAAACTAATACTCAACTAATCACTCACCTCTCTGACTGCCCTGCTGCTTGCTGCCCACCATCTGCTCTACCTCCTTCCGCTGTCGTGCGTCACATCTCTGGTCTCTTCACAATAGGCCAGCACTTCAAGTCATGTCCAGGCTTCAGAAGTTAATGTGTATTGTAAGGTTGTGATACCAAGCCATGCACCATACCCTTATGACGCACAATGACCTCCGTGACCCAGATCCAGCCAGAATTCCTGGCCTGTAGTGAAGAGGCTGGAGATGCAGCGCAATGTCGGAAAGAAGAGGGCCAGACAGTGGGCCACAATGCTTGTTACGTAGTGCAGAAAAGGACCAGAATGGCTCTGAGTCAGGGCTGTAGGCATAGTTACAACTGCCGCTCCTTATACACAGAGCGGTGGCTCTTTATACACAGTGCAGTAACTGAACCTGCACCACCCCTGAGACTGAACGCAAAATGCTACCAGGAGGATTAAAGTTAAATTCTTCCCAGCAGCTGGGTGTAATGCCGGCGTGGAGCAGATTCTGAATTCTATTAACCTGCAGATTAACACCATATCGTTTTTTCACGTGAAAGGTTCCCTTTAACTACAGGGAGTTGTGGTTCCGCACAGCCTGGAAGCCTGGGGGTTAATTACTGGTTAGTTAGCATTGCTAGGCTCCCTAATTAAACTTCTGAGAGTCAATTTCCTGTGCAAGTTGTAGTGAACACTATCCTGGTTGTCTGCAGCTGGTTTTAACCTTATTCAGCCTGTGTAATTCCTGTTCTGATCTCCACCCATTTTCTATTCTTTTTTCAATTTTCTAACTTGTACACCTCCCTGAGGACTTACTCTTTTGCTTCCGAGGGCTCCTGTGTAAGTCCACATCCCTGTACAGGGGTTAAAGGGTGAAGGTTTGAGCTCCACTGGCACGTGATAATTGGAGTAGCCAGTGCAAAGTTTGTCCATGAATTTGCTTATACAAGAGTATTTTTTACTAACATTTATTATTTCAGTTAGTGTCGGTTGCGGGCATTCAGTAATTGTTTTAATGACGTCTGCATTGTACATTACAATTGGTACAGTTTCAGAAATTTAGTGGAAATTACTGTAGTAATTGTCACACTAGACTTTTTTCTAATAATCCAAAAAATTACGGAAAGCGTCAGTTAGTAGCAGGCATTCAATATGTTTTCTAATCTATGGGTTTATGGTTAGGGCAGGTTAGGGGCTTACATTCAAATTTTTATATTCTCATTTTTTTTGTATAAATGGTTCTTTTTTATCTAGTTTATTTTATCCTTTATTTTTCCCCTTTTCTTTTCCTCTTTTAATCCAATAAATTTATTTTAATCCAATAAAGTTTACACAGAACACATCTGAATAAAATTTGTTTACACAATACATGAGAAAACATTACAAACTTACAGTACCCCGATTAAAAAAATAAATAAAATGTCCCACTTGTCCCAAAGAGTGTATTCAGTTGAGGAGGCATATGCCTTCCTTGCTTCTGACATTGATAGTGAGGGAGAGGATGCAATATTCCTCTATATTTCCTCCTCCCCTGTCAGGGAAATATTAATGTCAGGAAAATGTTCTTCCATATCTGCCTGACAGAGATGTTCACCCCCCTCCCTTTTTCTCCTTCTGCTCAGCATAAAAGCCCCAATTAACACATGCCTGAAAAATAGCTTACACAAACAAAGGCCAGCCAAGGTGTGTAATAACTTCATTTAGAAGCAAGCATCTTGTCCCTCGCACACGAGGGGGGTAATTACTGGCAAGGTTACACTAATTTGCGTGTAACTGGGAAAGTTGCTTTCCCAAGCTTCAAAGAGAGTTTAACAGAAATTTCTAGCCGCGCCGACTCTGAAATGAAATATGAAATATTGTGAGTTCCATACATCTGACAGTAACGGGACCCATATGTTTAGTGATCAAATCTGCCCAGGAATATACATGTACTGTAGTTTTCCAGGGATGTAAGCAAAATCATGGAGCTGTAGCGCATAAACACCAGAATAGCAGACTGCAGCTATGCGGTATGTGGTCTCTAACTCAAGATAAAATCATAAGGGAAAAATGGCATCGTTTGCAAGCTTCTGCGATCAACAAGTGATGAGTTATTGCAGAAGTTAGCGTTTTTAATAAAAATGTACAGGCTGGAGACCAGCCCAAATGATGTCACCACAGGGGGCATGTGGCCAGATCTCCCCTTAGGTATAAGATAACTCATGGACAGTACAGAAGCACTCATTGCCAGGGGGGAATAAGAATTCTAAGCAACGGGTCCTGTTCGATAACAGCATAATCCAACTGGAGAGCCCCTCCTCCACCTATATTGAATCATCTCCATGATCATATAGTGTAAGCTATCTTCTTTTATCCTGTTTATTTTATGTAACTGCTTATGTATTTTAATATCTCCTTTGTAACATCCTTGTATATATTTTCCCTAAACACTACCTCCCTTTTGGATTACATATAAAATTTAATAGTCCTGTTTCTCTTGTTCTGTAATCGTTCCCTTCCCCGAAGCCATACCCGCTATCAAAACCAGGCATCCGGCCAGGCCTGTATTATAATTCAAACTCGGCTGGTGGTGGCAGAGAATATTAATAATTGGGCTATCGTGAAGCTGACAGTGACTGTACGGAGGACGATAAACACGGATTCCAGGCTTTGGAACCCTGGAGTGTTACACCATATGCTCACTGGTCGCTTGCCGATACCTACGGAGAGAGTAGTCTGGATTGCGTGCTCGCGATTCCGGACAAAATACTGACAGAGTGACGGCACTGTGAGATATCGCGTGATCTCCCTGGTGTCATCCCTCTGTCTGTGTTGGATTCCCTGACATCCTCTATCTCTTCTAGTGACATTGAACCCAAAAGTAGTCGCTTCTACTGTATTGGCATATCAGTGGCTGTGTAAACGCCACATGATGTCCACTATCTCAGCCAGTTTTGCGCCCCAAAAGTCTGATGGTGCTTCTTCCTTTCTGAGCCCTGGGTTGTTCCAAAATAGTAGTTTTACACCACGTATGGAGCACCTGCATGCTCAGGAGAAATGTCACAATTCCACCGTACAGATTTCAGGGGCCTGCTGGGCTGTCAGTTTTGTGAATGGGATAAAATGGCCTCCTAATCAAGGGCGGGGGCATGCCGTACTATCTCCATGCAAATTAAGGATTGTCATTGATGTAGCTCATCATTGCTGTGACTAGCTGGTCACGTGAGCCCTGGTCCGACATGCCCCCTCCTGTGAGAGGCAGCCCAATGTCTACTGGACTTTGTACATTTGTACATGAAGAGCCTGGTGTGGGCGGGGGTTAGCTTTCTCAACTCTGATTCATTGCAAATTTAAAGCTCTTTTTGAGTCAGAATGGCTGTACCCAGTAATCTAAGTGACCACAGATATTGTTGTGCAATTTCTCCTGAGTACACTGATACCCCATAAGAGGTGGAAAACTACTGTTTGAGCGCATGGCATGGTTCAGAAGGTAAAAAGCACCATTTGGCTTCTGGTGTGCAAAATTGGCTTGAATAGATAGCGGATGTCATGACGCATTTGCAGAGACCTTGATGTGCCTAAACAGTGGAAACCCCCACAAATGACCCTATTTTGGAAACTACCCTCAAGTAACTTATCTAGAGGTGTTGTGAGCACCTTGAACCCACAGGTGCTTCACACAATATTTTTGAACAGGGAAATGAAAAAAAAAATTTCCTGCAAAAATGTTGGTCTTGTCCCAAATTTTGCATTTTCACAAGGGTAACAGGAGAAAATGGCCCATAAAATGGTCTATACAATTTGTTGTGCAATTTCTTCTGACTATATAGGTATCCCATATGTGAGGGATGGGATGAGGAGAGCCAACTGAACTCTGGAGCTCAATTTTGGCTTTAATAGATTGCAAATTGCAATGTCACATTTGAAGAGCCCCTGACATGCCAAAACAGAGATGGAGCAAGGAACCATAAAGGGTGATTACACACAGCCAAGCCTCATCTCATCCCAACGTGGATTGGGTGACAATGAGGAAGAGGAGGAGGAGGAGGAAGGACAGGAGCTAGTTTCATGCACTACAGACGGTACTACCTGCACAGCTGGTCCATCAGTGTGGATGGTCAGAGGACAAAGAGGAGGAGGAGGAGAGCATGGTCAGTCATCCTCTTGGTGTGGACATGGAAGTCTTGCCTGTTAGTAGTCTGGCACGCATGGCTGAGTTTATGTTACGCTGCCTTTCCCATGACCCTCGCGTTCTCAAAATTCTGGGTGACAGTCATTACTGGTTGGTGACACTTCTAGACCCACGCTACAAGGAGAACTTTATATCTTTTATTCCTGAGGCGGACAGGTCTATAAAAATGGGGCAGTACCAGAAGGCCCTTGTTGCGGAACTATTAAAAAAATTCCTATCTGAAAACGCTGGCGGCAGAGGGCACACTTTGTTGGACAACCAAGGAGTACAGGTGAGAGAGACAAAATTCAATCCAGCAGAGGCAGGGGAACACTGTCAAAGTCCTGGGAGAGTTTTTTCAGACCCTCCCATGCACAGGCCCTGAGGCGCGAGGTACTCTCATAAGGAGTGCAAAGTTTGGGAAGATGTTGAGGGAGTACCTTGCCGACCGTACCAACGTCTTCCGTGATTCCTCTGTGCCTTATAATTATTGGTTATCCATGCTGGATGCGTGGAATGAACTGGCTCTCTATGCCTTGGAGGTCCTGGCCTGCCCTGCCGCCTGCATTTTATCAGAACGGGTTTTTAGTGAAGCTGGTGGAATTATAACTGATAAGCGCATCTGCTTATCAGTTATAATTCTGACTTATAAAAATGAACAAGGGCTGGATTGGGACAGACTTCTCAACACCACCGAATGATAGCAGCATAACATAAACTCAAATCCAGTGTCTTTTCTTGGGAGGTGTATTCCCATGCACCTTTTCACACCCACACATGGGTATATGCTTCCTGATTTTGTTTATTTGCTCTTGTCCTCCTCCTTCTCCTCATCCTCCACCACCATATCACCAGGGTGACCGTAGTCCGTGATGCAACACCCACATAATTTTTTTAAAGGGTGTTTATGATGCCCATAAATATTTTTTTTTAAACAGTATGTTCATGTATACCCCCCAGGGGTAAATGTTTGTCAGCCCATACATTTTGTGCATGGGCATTACAAGTATAGGAGGCCCTCTCCTTTCTAATGGGAACATTTTTTTAGGAGGCCTTCCTCCACGTCTCTTCCAAGGGGCATTGAAGTGCCTCAAAATGTTTGGCAGCCCTTGCATTCACTGCATAGGCCAACACTATGGGAGACTTTCTGCTTTCTAATGGGAATTTGTCATTACTGTGGCCCTGCTCTGTGTGTCTTTAAATTCTAAGTGGGGTTTTTCCTAAAATTGGTCAGTCGTTGGACTCACTGCATACCCTATAACTGCATAGCAGACCCTCTCCTTTCTAATGGGAACATGTCATACCTTGTTGCTGTGGCCCTGCTCCATGTGTCTTTAAATTCTTAGTGGGGTTTTTCCTAAAATTGGTCAGTCGTTGGACTCACTGCATACCCTATAACTGTATAGCAGACCCTCTCCTTTCTAATGGGAACATGTCGTACCTTGTTACTGTGGCCCTCCTGTATGTGTCTTTAAATTCTTAGTTAGTTTTTTCCCAAATTTTGGCAGCCTTTGCAGTCACAGCATGGGCATTACCACTATAGGAGACCCGCTTCTTTATAATGGGAACATTTTTTTTACTGAGACCCTCCTCTATGTCTCTTCAAAGGGGTATTGGGTTGCGTCACAATTTTTGGCAGCCCTTGCAGTCACTAGATACGCAATAACAGTATAGGAAACCCACTTGCTAATAATGGGAACAACAAAGCATAGCCGGCTGATGGCTGTCTAACAATAGCTAGGGCCGACTGCTGGCCTTTTAAGAATAGTAAGGGCCGTCTGATGTCCCTGTAAAATAGGCTTTATGACTTTCAGAGTCCCTCCATCATAAATAAAAAAGGATGTGTCTGATGATGTGTCACACACCACATTGCCAGATAAGGTTGTAAAAAGTTAAAATGACGTAAAAAAACAAAACAATAGGATCTTTCTTTAGTATAAAATACAGCGTCACCAATTTAACCTCAATGTAATCACATTTTTCAGCTCATGCATCTCCTACTCCATCTCTGAAATGACCACATCAGTCACAAGCTGACAGCACTGCAGCACTGCCTTGGCCAAGCGGCAACAGGCTGTGCTGAAGATAACATGCTTAATGCTTAATTGACAAACCGCCCAGTGCTGCAGAGTTGTTGAAAGCTGTAACACAGCAGCCTGATCTGTGGCTCTCACCGCTGAACATACAGCCAGGCATGGTCGTGTGTGACAATGGGCCGAACCTGGTGACGGAAAAATGACAGCCGGGGTAGATACGGTTTCCCTCTATGCCAGTCCTTTCACCAAGCTAAAGAATATGGCTGTGGTGAAATACAACTCCCACTGAGAAGCTGTTTCAGACTGAAAAACATTGTGCCCACCAGAGGATTTGATTCTGAGCGCTAACGTTTCTCACCCGCTCAAGAGCCCCATAGCAGCTGCAAAGTTAGTGCTATCATGAACTCTCCTGAGGTAGAAGCCAAGGCACACCAGAGGATTCTCTGGTGGGACCGTCCAACCCTGCCGAGAAGCAGTCCTGGCTAAGAAAAGTGTGTGGGAAGGTTCCTGGACACTCTATGGCTGCTTTTTTACTGAGAAGGAAATACAGGCAAACATGGGGAGAACATGCAAAGTCCTTGCAGATGTTGTCCTTGTTGGGATTTGAACCCAGGATCCCAGCACTGCAAGGCTTCAGTGCTAACCACTGATCCAATGTGCTGCCGTTCACCCTCTAATATCTAACAGACTGGAGAAACTTGCATCTACTGCCACTCTATCTTCTGCTCCTTTGTGAGAAAATGTATTTGGGCAGCCACTCATTCTACCAAATAAAATTCCTGAGAAGGAAATTGGGGATGGCTTCACTACTGGTACTGGGGGCAGTGCTAATACCATGGCGTCGTACCATAGTTTGCTGTAAATATTCCAGGCTGGTAGGAGGCAAGCAAATTACCACAGAAAAGTACCAGCAGTAATTTTCAGGCCACATTTCAAGTGCAAGCAGCTTTAGAGGACTTCCTGGGAGAAATGACACGCAGGGTACATACAGTTTTCCTCTATGCCAGTCCTTTCACCGAGCTAAATACAACTCTCAGCAAAAAAAGTTGTGGACTGGCTCCGTACCGTCCCTGGCCACATTCACCTGTCTATGTGTTTGTGGTTAGGCGGTCCTTCCCAGTAAGTGCACTGGAGAGGTCACGGGTAATGTTGTGGGACCTGTGCTTGTGGAAGGCGGAGGCGATACCGGGAAATATAGTGATGGCTGGGGACCGAGTATGGACACCTAGCCGCCGCCGGCATGAGGTTGTGAAAAGCTTCCGCCTCCACGTGCTTAAAAGGCCATATTTCAAGGGCAAAGAGCTGCCCAGAAATCTGGCAGTTTAGTGTTGTGGCCTGTGGGTGGGTGGGTGGCTGACTGCATACTTGCACTTGCATTCCAAGTAACAGAAAACTAAGCAGATGGTGGCCTCTATCATCACCATGGCCACACCTTGGCACTATGAACTCTCCCGAAGGAGAAGCCAGGGCCCGCCGGAGGAGTCTCCGGTTCTCTGGTGTGCCCGTCCAACCCTGCCGAAAAGCAGCCCTGGCTAAGAAAAGTGTGGGGGAAGGTTCCCGAACACTCTATGGCTGCTTTTTTAATGTGGATTGGCCATGCTTATGCATGTTATTTCTCAAAACGCATTACAGATCAGGCCATTGTCCAACTCTGTATTCAAGAAATTAAATGCGCAAAGAAAGATGTGTGTGTGTCAAAGCACCACCGACAAGTGCGAGTTGATGGGCTGCCATTGCTTCTGGAACAAGCTCAATCACAGGACTTCCTGGGAGAAATGGCATGTAGGGTAGATACAGTTTCCCTCTATACCAGTCCTTTCACCGAGCTAAATACAACTGTTAGCAAAAAAAGTTGTGGACTGGCTCTGTACCGTCCCTGGCCACATTCACCTGTCCACGTGTTTGTGGTTAGGCGGTCCTTCCCAGTAAGTGCACTGAGGAGGGCACGGGTAATGTTGTGGGACCCGTGCTTGTGGAAGGCGGAGGCGATACCGTGAAATATAGTGGAGGCTGGGGACCGACTATGGACACCCGGTCGCCGCCAGCATGAGGTTGTGAAAGGCTTCCGCCTCCACGAGCCTAAATGGCCAAATTTCAAGTGCAAGCAGCTGTCAAAAAATTTGCAGTATAGTATTGCAGCCTGTGGGTGGGTGGCTGACTGCATACTTATGCTTGCATTCCAAGGAATGCGGTAGGGACAATTGAACGCTGCAGTTGGACAAGGACTTGGACGGTGATTGTTGCAAATCTGCAATGACAGGTGCATGGCGGGAGGCATCGTCGCATGCGCCAAGGATCACTTATGATGGGCACACTTTTAGGCAGTGACCTGGGAGTCAGAGATGCTTCCAGAGGTCTTCCCCATGCTATTCCCAAGTCTTTTCAGCACTGTATGCATGAGTCTGATAATGTGTCACACACCACATGGCCAGATAAAGCTGTAAAATGTTAAAATGACATTTCCTAGTGAATGCATTTGTCTTGGTTGAAAGCAATTCAAAAGTGCAAAAACGCATCAAAAATGCTACATGTGAACATAACCCAAGTTGTGGAGGAGTATTTTTGTTTTTGGTTATTTATTTCGCCTTATATACAAGTCATTACCCTGGAAAGGAAGTTCCTTAACATATTTCCCAGGAAAATCCATTTTGGTTTCGTTTTTGTATGTTTTATTGTGAGTCCGTAAAAGTGGTGTAATACTCTGACCACGTTGCTGACAGCAGTGATCTGGGAGTCAGAGATGCTTCCAGGGGTCTTCCCCATGCTGTTCCCATGTCATTTGAGCACTGTTCCCATCGATTTGGGCAATTTTTAGGCCCTCTGCAGACCGCCGGGGGGAGCCGCCTGAAAAATGCTCGAGTTTCCCATAGACTTACATTGGGCTCGTTGCTCGGGTCGAGCACCCGAGTATTCCAATTTGCTCAACCTGAGCAACGAGTACCCAAGCATTTTAGTGCTCGCTCATCACTAATTGGGAATAGTATTAAGATTGTGAACCAGGAGAAAAGACACATATTACAGCTTCCCCTTAGGAACTAGCCCTGTTTAAGCCAGGACACATTTAGGGGAGAGGGGTGACATTTTTGGCCCAAGGGAAGACATCCCCTTACTGGGACCAGGGATATGTGGCTGTTCTGGTAAGAAAAATAAAACACAATTATTTTGTACGATTAAAAATTTTATGGTTTATTTTATTCACTTTTCTACAAGCAGGGGCGAGTTTTGTTACAATAAATCTTGCTATTGTTTTACTACCGTTTTTCTTTTGAAGCTCATCTGTCCTGTCAGTGGCATTGTGGCGCCCCGAGGGTTCGGTTGCCACAGGGGTATTGCACCTCAACCAGAGGTGTGATATTCCACTCCCAGGTAAGGATGGAGTGTGGACCAGGGCTCAGTTAGCTGCATACACACACTCACCCCATTTCCAGGGGACAGCTCGACGGTGCTCCCATTTATGCAGGCACAACTGACCATGTCCCTGGCTGGAGTGGGGAGGGGGGAGAGAACCCAGTGATGTAGGAGCAGTAGGGGACGGTTTCTGGAGCATAGGAAGGAGCTCATTGGGTGCAGGTCACCTGAGCTCAGACACAGAGAAGTAGATAAAAGGTGGGAGCCATCTTTAGTGAGAGAGTCAGTTCACAGAAGTAGCTCAGCCAGAGAGGGCTGACAGGGAGCTGCTGCTCAGCCTGAGCTCAGCTCCACGAGGCAGGCCTAGAGAGAAGGCCGGGGCCAGAGAGAAGAAGGGAGAAGGAGAAAGAAGGAAGGAGAAGAGACAGAGGAGTAGAAAGGCTCCAGAAACAAGAAGGCAGAAGGGACCTTAAGAGAGCAGAATGGACAGCAACCATTGCAAACCCGCGTTATATCGGGTGAAGGGTCAGGCCGTGGAAGGGTACCGGATTGGTGGAGGTAAATCATCCCTCATCCAAGAACCGGAGGTCGTGATCATTTATTGGTGCGACCCCTTGCTACACCCGCTAGGAAGGCACCACATAGGGTCAGGGAAACTGGCACCAAGTTTTACCAGAGAAGGCCCGAGGCAGCTGGACAGAAGCGTGGTCACTGGTGGGGCACGAGAGGCCAGAGAAAGGATAGAAGGGGGTCCTGTGCCATACTCCTGGTGGACGCAGCACGGCTCAGGCAGTCCTTGCCGACGGAAGTGACTTGGATAACAACTGTAAGTTAAAGGCCTGAACTGCACCATTGGACTCTGTGTGATTTATGCTGCGCCTGCACCATCACCCCCAGCATCCACCTACATTGCCCTGAGGCTGCACTCTTCCCGTGGGGAGTTATCCTATCCCTGTGCTGCACACCAACATCAGCCTCAGCGGTCTGCCTTGCTGCGGCGGTCACCCCTGACCGCAATCCACTGGTGGAGTAGTCGGACATTCATAACTCTACAAATAGACTGCCACAGCATTTGGTCTGACCACCCTGAGCCACGGGATCGGGTTGCCACTACTACCCCCATCATTGCACTGAAGCCCGGTTCCGGGTACCCCACGGTACCCCACGGCTCAGGGGGCGAGTCAGCATCACTGTACCAAAGCGGAATCTTACCCCCTCCTTTAGTAGTCGGGGCCTTTTACAAATGAACAAAACAGTAGCAGGTCAAGAAATGGTTTTATTTATTTTTTAACTCATTCCTCGTGCAGTATCAGTGATATTTGTATTTTTTTTATATTTGGCTGCTGTCACACACTAAAAGATGCTTTTTTTTGCAAAATAAAGTTTTTGCATCACCATATTTTGAGAGCTATAATTTTTCCATATTTGTGCAGACAGAGGCATGTGAGGGCTTGTTTTTTATGGGACAAGATGATGTTTTTATTGGTACTAGGTTTGGGCACATAACATTTTTGATTCCTTTCTATTCTGATTTTTGGGAACAAAAAACAGCAATTCAGGAAATGAGGTTTTTTTGCCATTCACCATGTGGTAAAAATGATAAGGCAGCTTAATCAGGTCAGTATGATTATAGCAGTACAACATTTATATAATTTTTTTATATTTTGCCTCTTTTGCACAATAACAACTATTTTATAGCAAAATAATTGTTTTTGCATCACTATATCCTGAGAGCTGTAACTTTTTTATTTCTCCGCTGACTGAGCTGTATGGGAACTTTTTTTTTCTGCAGGATAAGATGATGTTTTCAGTGATGCCATTTTTATTTATATTCGTCTTTTTGATTGTGTTTTATTCCACTTTCTTTGGCGGTATGATGAAAAAACAGTTGTTTTGTCACATTTTTTATTGTTTGTTTTATGACGTTTTAACATATTTATTAATGACCTTGTAGGGGGCATACAGAGTAATATTTCAATATTTGCAGATGATACTAAACTCTGCAGGGTAATCAATACAGAGGAGGACAATTTTATATTACAGGAGGATCTACGTAAACTAGAAGCTTGGGCTGATAAATGGCAAATGAGCTTTAATGGGGATAAATGTAAGAAAATGCACTTGGGGAGAGGAAATAAAATGTATAATTATATGCTTAATTGTAAAATACTGGGCAAAACTGTCACTGAAAAAGACCTGGGTGTATTGGTGGACGACAAGCTCACGTTTAGTGGCCAGTGTCAGGCAGCTGCTGCAAAGGCAAATTAAATAATGGGATGCATTAAAAGAGGCATAGATGCTCATGAGGAGAACATAATTTTACCTCTATACAAGTCACTAGTGCGACCACACTTAGAATACTGTGTACAGTTCTGATCTCCGGTGTATAAGAAAGACATAGCTGAACTAGAGTGGGTACAGAGAAGAGCAACCAAGGTTATTAGAGGACTGAGGGGTCTGCAATACTAAGACAGGTTATTACACTTGGGGTTATTTAGTGTGGAAAAAAGAAGGCTTAGGGGTGATCTTATTACTATGTACAAGTATATGAGAGGACAGTACAAAGACCTTTCTACTGATCTTTTTACTCTGAGGCCAGAAACGGGGACAAGGGGGCATCTTCTACGTCTGGAGGAAAGAAGGTTTAATCATAATCACAGAGGGGGATTCTTTACTGTAAGAGCAGTGAGACTATGGAACTCTCTGCCGCATGATGTTGCAATGAGTGATTCACTATTAAAATTTAAGAAGGGCATGGATGCCTTACTTGAAAAGTATAATATTACAGGTTATATATACTAGATTCCTTGATAGGGCGTTGATCCAGGGAACTAGTCTGATTGTCGTATGGAGTCAGGAAGGATTTTTTTTCCCCAATGTGGAGCTTAGTGTTTGCCACATGGTTTTTTTTGCCTTCCTCTGGATCAACATGTTAGGCTATGGGTTGAACTAGATGGACTTAGTCTTCCTTCAACCTTAAAAACTATGTTACTGAAGTGGTTAAATAGTGTGACAGTTTCATAGGTCAAGTCATTCCGGATGTGGGGATACCAGGTATGTGTATTTTTTACATAAATACATCTATTTATTGGTTTAATATTTTTTTTATTTTATTTATTTTTTGATTTTTAAAAATATATATTTTTATTTTTTCCATAGTCCCGCTTTGGGACTTTAAATTCTATCACTCTGATCTCTGGTATTATGCACAATCATGACGACCTTGGGATGGCATTGCAATGATCGTGACTTTGCGAAGTTGTTGCGAGGGTGCCGATCTGAAGGGAAAGGGAGCCCTTTCCCTCTCACAGCCTTCTAAATGCTGTGATCGGCATGGGGTAAATGAGCTGGGGCGGTGCATGCAAATAAATGTCGGTGCTTGCTGGGCTTTGTGCAGCACTGACTTTTTTCTACGGTTGGTTTTGCAGTGCTAGAGACCTCCAGAGTCCTGCAAGCACTGGGATTCCGGTGCAGAGTGATAGCTTTGACTAGTGACATCATCGGAATCTGATTAGATCAGGTCCTGGTGATGCTACCTTCTGGATGCCGTGATCAATAGCGATCAAGGCATTTTGAAGTTTTTGAGAGGGTATGGGCTTCTTCTCTCATCCCTCTGGCACCCCCACGACAAGATCACGCAGGAGTTGAGGGTTGTCATGGCAGCCAGAGGTGAAATAATGACTTCTGAGTCTGTCATCTACAGTGGCCTGTTAGACTCAGCCATAACAAGGGTCTAACAGGTGTTCTGTCTGTGTAAGGGTTCTCTCACATCTGCACATAAAAATGGCTCTGAGGTTCATCCCAAAACGTTGGACGAGTATCATGTGTATGTCATTCCGTCTGTCATGTGAGTGTTATGCGTTTTTTTTTCTCACATAGCATCCGTATGATATGTATATGCAATCTGTAATCAATGTGTTTTTAACATCATCTTTTACATACTCTAATACTCTATGTAAATTAAAGCTAATTGCCATAAATAATAAAGCAATCATATATAAAGATATAGGTAAATAGATGATAGAAAGATATTTGATATATGATAGATAGATGCAGTCCTGCTCATCGTTATCGGCGCCCATGAAGTTTAAGTACATAATGTGGGATATCTCCTGAAAAAAATTAATCAAGTGAAACAGTTTTTTTGTATAGAGCACTCGTGTTAAATACAAAAGACCAAATGATAAACAATTTAAAACCAAAAACAACGGGAGGGAAAAATAGTAAAACCTAAAGCTTGCTGTGCATTGGTATTGGCAGCCTTTACATTAATTTCGTATGAAAACACATTTTGACTCGCCTGTGGTAAATCACTAAAGAGATTCACCTCTGATTAATTGTTGGTGCCTATGTGACATGAATTAGCCAATGAATGATGACTTCAGTGTTTTAACAAAACACATGGTAGGCCCTGTTCCTTTGTCACAATGGTGAAGACAAAAGAGCTGTCTAAGGACATCAGAACTGCTATTATTAGCAAACACAAGACTTTCAAAGGGTCTAAGACCATCTCCAAAGACCTTGGTATCCCAGTTTCAACAGTGCGTAATATTATTAAGAAGTTTACCAATCATGGAACCGTCAAGAACTTACCTGGATGTGGGGGAAAGAGGAAAATTGACAAGAGATGTCTTTGAAGGTTGGTGCGAATGGTGAAAAAAACATTACATCAAACATCCAAAGACCTGAAGGTCAACCTGGAACAGTCTGGGGTCATGATTTCAACAAGTACCATATGCCGCACACTAACCCAAGCAGAGCTTTATGGGCTAAGGCCAAGGAAGAAACTATTGCTGAAGAAAATAAATAAAAAGGAATGACTGATCTTTGCCAAAGAGTACCTTGACAAACCACAATCCTTCTGGCAAAATGTTCTGTGGACAGATGAAACAAAAATAGAGCTTTTTGGCAACGCAAAGCAATAGTTTATTTACAGACTGCGCAGTAAAGATTATAAGGAAAGAACACCTTACCAACAGTTAAGCATGGTGGAGGATCCATATTGCTGTGGGGTTGCTTTGCTGCTTCTGGTACTGGAGGCCTTGACCGTATCACAGGAATCATGAAATCAGAGAATTATCAAGAGATTTTAGAGCGCAATGTTCTACCCAGTGTAAGAAAACTTGGTTTGAGTCGAAGATCATGGGTCCTCCAGCAAGACAATGACCCCCTGCAAACATTCAAGAGTTTGAACAAACTACAAAGAGTGGGAGAAAATTCCAGCTGAGAAGTTCAAAAAGCTTATAGATGGCTACAAGAAACATTTGGAGGCTGTAATCAATGCCAAAGGGAGTGCAACCAAGTATTAATTAGGGGTACCTTTATTGCTGCACATGCTGTTTATTCTGTTTTTATTTTGAAATTGCAACATGGAAGTTGAAAAACAATGTTTTACTGTTGTATTACTTTGGACCACTACTTAAAAAATCCTGAGGATATAACTTTGGTACATTTCCATTTACAGTCATATGAAAAAGTTTGGGCACCCCTATTAATCTTAAGCTTAATGTTTTATAAAAATTGGTGTTTTTGCAACATCTATTTCAGTTTGATATATGTAATAACTGTTGGACACAGTAATGTTTCTGCCTTGAAATGAGGTTTATTGTGCTAACAGAAAATGTGCAATCTGCATTCAAACAAAATTTGACCGGTGCATAAGTATGGGCACCCTTATCATTTTCTTGTTTTAAATACTCCTGCCTACTTTTTACTGACTTACTAAAGCACTTTTTTTGGTTTTGTAACCTCATTGAGCTTTGAACTTTATAGCCAGGTGTATGCAATCATGAGAAAAGCTACTTAAAGTGGCCACTTGCAAGTTGTTCTCCTGTTTGAATCTCCTCTGAAGAGTGGCATCATGGGCTCCTCAAAACAACTGTCAAATGATCTGAAAACAAAGATTATTCAACATAGTTGTTCAGGGGAAGGATACAAAAAGCTGTCTCAGAGATTTAACCTGTCAGTTTCCACTGTGAGGAACATAGTAAGGAAATGTAAGAACATAGGGACAGTTCTTGTTAAGGCCAGAAGTGTCAGGACAAGAAAAACATCAGAAAGGCAGAGAAGAAGAATGGTGAGATCAGTCAAGGACAATCCTCAGACCACTTCCAGAGAGCTGCAGCATCAACTTGCTGCAGATGGTGTCACTGTGCATCGGTCAACTATACAACGCACTTTGCACAAGGAGAAGCTGTATGGGAGAGTGATGCGAAAGAAGCCGTTTCTGCAAGTACGCACAAACAGAGTCGGCTGAGGTATGCAAAAGCACATTTGAAGAAGCCTATTTCTTTTTGGAAGAAGGTCCTGTGGACTGATGAAACCAAGATTGAGTTGTTTGGTCATACAAAAAGGCGTTATGCATGGTGGCAAAAAAACACAGCATTCCAAGAAAAACACTTGCTACCCACAGTAAAATTTGGTGGAGGTTCCATCATGCTTTGGGGCTGTGTGGTCAATGCCGGCACTGGGAATCTTGTTAAAGTTGAGGGACGCATGGATTCCACTCAGTATCAGCAGATTCTTGGCAATAGTGTTCAAGAATCAGTGATAAAGTTGAAGTTACGCAGTGGATGGATCTTTCAGCAAGACAATGATCCAAAACACCGCTCCAAATCTACTCAGGCATTCATGCAGAGGAACAATTACAATGTTCTGGAATGGCCATCCCAGTCCCCAGACCTGAATATCATTGAACATCTGTGGGATCATTTGAAGAGGCTGTCCATGCTCGGCGACCATCAAACTTAACTGAACTGGAATTGTTTTGTAAAGAGGAATGGTCAAAAATACCTTCATCCAGGATCCAGGAACTCATTAAAAGCTACAGGAAGCGACTAGAGGCTGTTATTTTTGCAAAAGGAGGATCTACTAAATATTAATGTCACTTTTCTGGTGAGGTGCCCATACTTATGCACCTGTCAAATTTTGTTTGAATGCAGATTGCACATTTTCTGTTAGTACAATAAACCTCATTTCAAGGCAGAAACATTACTGTATCCAACAGTTATTACATATATCAAACTGAAATAGCTGTTGCAAAAACACCAATTTTTATAAAACATTAAGCTTAAGATTAATAGGGGTGCCCAAACTTTTTCATATGACTGTATTTCTGAAGATAATGCATAGTCTATGAAAAAAATGAAGGGGTGCAAATAATGGTGCGCAGCACTGTAGATAGATAGAATCATAGAATCATAGAATGGTAGAGTTGGAAGGAACCTCCTGGGTTATCTGGTCCAACCCCCTGCTCAACGCAGGATTCACTAAATCATCTCAGACAGATGTCTGTCCAGCCAGATAGATAAATAAAGTGGCATCTAAATGTTTGGGCACCCCTGGACAAAATTACTGTTATTGTGTACAGTTGAGCATATTGAAGATGACATGACCTCTAAAAGGGCTAAAGTTAAAAATGACACATTTCCTTTGTATTTTAGGCAAAAAAAAATATTTTCATCTTTTACATTTTAAAAATTACAAAAAGGAAAATGGGGCAAAGCAAAACTTTGACACCCTGCATGGCTAGTAACTAGTAGCACCCGGTTTTGCAAGTATCAAAGCTTGTAAACGCTTTCTGTAGCCAGACAAGAGTCTTTTCTTATTTGAGGGATTTTCATCCATTCTTCTTTGGCAAATTCTTCCAGTTCTGTAAGATTCCTGGGTCATCTAGCATGCATTGCTATTTTGAGGTCTAGCCACAGATTTTCAATGATGTTCAGATCAGTGGACTGTGAGGGCCATTGTAAAACTTTCAGCTTGCGCCTTTTGAGGTAGTCTATTGTGGGTGTTGTGACAGGGTCACTGGTATGATTTACGAGGGGAGGTATGTGTCGCACAGGTTGCTTGCCTGTGTGAACAGAAACCAATAACTTTCTGCCAGCATGTTATATGCGTGTGGGTTAACTCACTTAAAGGGTGTGGTTTTAGGGGAATGACAGTGATGGGAGGGACGACATTCCCCATAACTCCACCTTACGGTGTGGCTGAGCATCGTTTAAATGTTCAGCCCTGTTTTTTTTTCTTTGAGTTGTGTTTGGAGAGGCAAGGTCTCCAGACTGGACAGCCATAGCTCAGGAGGGAGCTGAAGGCTGGACATAACCTGTGTGTGTGACCCGCACACACATATATATATGGACTGTGCTATAGTTTATCTTTTGTTTGTTGTTTAGCCAAGTAAGGCTGTGTTTATTTTGCTGAAGTGCAGAGTTTTATGCTGTTAATAAAGTCTGCAAAGAAAACCTGGGTTCCTGAGTCTACTTCCGAAAGTAGTCTAGCGAGTCGCCCCACCACAGTTGGTGCGAGAGTGCGTGCAAGATTCCAGAAACACGTGTACCTGCCACAGAGACCAGTGGATGTCCTGGGTAAAGGCCGCCAGCCAGGCAGAGAAGTCTGGCATCATGTAGTAGCTTGTTAAGCACCTGGCCCAAAGCCAGCAGAGCATGCAGCAACTGCACTTGCAGAACCAGGAGAGCATGCAGCAGCAGCAGCAGCACAGAGAGCAGCTTCAGCAGCAACGGGAGCAGCAGCAGGAGACAAATAAACTCCTGATACAGCAAATCCAGAAGCAGCAACGACTGATGGAGCTCCTAGCAGGGGAGATCCGTGGCAGGACATCCGCTCCATCCCCAGATCCAGGTGAGGACGCACACGTCAGGAAAACGGTAAGGAGAACCTTACAGAAGATGACCCCGGGGGATGATGTTGAGGCGTTCCTGACTGTTTTTGAAAGGGTGGCGGAACGGGAGAGATTACCTCAGGAGCAGTGGACGGAGGTTCTGGCGCCATATTTGACCGGGGATCCGCAGAAGGCCTATTATGATCTGACTTTACAAGATGCAAAGGAGTACGCAAAATTAAAAACTGAGATATTGGCACACTCAGGAGTGACAGTCGGAACAGACTGTGGAGCCCAATCCCGCGAGGTCCGGGTGGTCAGGGACCTGATACATCCCGTCATTTTGGGGTGCGATTTTCCCTTGTTCTGGGACTTGTGGGGGAAGGGATCCAGACCGAGTCCCGTGAAAAAAAGCCAGGACCCTAGAGAAATACCCCGGTCGACATCGGAAGTGGATGAGTTCCCATTATGTGTCCTTGTCGGCAACGAGGACGAAACTGTGTCTGAGGTCGTCGACCTCCCTGAATTAGAGGTGCCTGGAGAGAACTTTGGGTCAGCTCAGGTTCGGGACTTGACCTTGAAAGGGGCGTGGAATAATGTTACTGTTTGTAATAGTGTTGCTCAAGAGCCGGGGGTGGACACCAGGTACCCACACTTTGCAGTTCAGGGGGAGCTATTATACCGGGTGACCAAACTAAAAAGTGAAGAGGTAGTGGAACAGCTGTTAGTTCAAGGTTCTTACTGTCAGAGGATATTAAACAAGGCACACTCACATATTCTGGGGGGACACCTAGGGGTTTAGAAAAACCAGGAGAGAATAATAAGGAGGTTTTATTGGCCAGGATGTTATCGGGAAATCTTAAACTATTGTAGGTCCTGCCCCACCTGCCAGATAACCGTGTCCAACGCCCACTTCCATAGTCCCTTAGTTCCACTACCTGTCATAGAGGTTCCCTTTGAGAGGATTGCCATGGACCTCGTGGGTCCCTTAGTTAAATCGGCCCGAGGCCACCAATACATCCTGGTAGTCATGGACTATGCGACCTGGTACCCCGAAGCGGTACCCCTAAGGAACTTGTTCAGTAAAAGTATAGCCTGAGAGCCAGTTCATATTTTTGCTCGAACAGGTCTGCCAAAAGAGATTTTGACAGACCAAGGAACCCCCTTCATGAGCAAGGTGATGAAGGAGCTATGCAGAGTCCTTCAGATTGCCCAGATTCGGACCTCAGTTATCATCCGCAGACGGACGGCTTAGTGGAACGCGTCAATGAAACCTTAAAGGCGATGCTCAGGAAGGTCGTTGAAAAGGATGGGCGAGACTGGGACTACCTGCTCCCATTTCTGCTTTTCTCTGTCAGAGAAGTTCCTCAAGCCTCCACTGGCTTCTCTCCATTTGAGCTCCTGTATGGACGGCATCCAAGAGGTCTCCTAGACATCGCCAAGGAAACCTGGGAGGCCGAGGTCTCACCCCACCGGAGCATCAGTGAACATGTCACCCAGTTACAGGAGAGAATGGCGAAGGTGATGCCCATCATGAAGGAACATCTCCTCCAGGTGCAGGAAGCCCAGGCGAGGGTGTATAACCGGTCGGCAAGGCTGAGACAGTTCCAACCTGGGGATTGCATCCTGGTTCTTATTCCCACAGTTGAAAGTAAGTTTCTGGCCAAGTGGCAAGGTCCATATGAGGTGGTGGAGAAGCAAGGTGAAGTGAACTACAGAGTCCACCAGCCTGGCTGAAGAAAGCCACACCAGGTGTACCATGTAAACCTGCTCAAGCCGTGGCGAGATCGGGAGCCCGTGTGAAACTCCTTGTCTTGGAGCCACTCCCAAAGGCCAGGTGGAAGATGTCACGATAGTGGAGACCCTTTCGCCAGCCCAGAAGTAACAGTGTCGAGAGCTACTCCAGCAGAATCGGGACCTGTTCTCAGAGTTGCCGGGGCATACCCAGGTGGTAGAACATGATGTGGTAACAGAGCCGCATATAAGGGTGAACCTGAAGCCATACAGGATTCCTGAAGCATTCCGGGAGGTGATCTCGACCGAGGTAAAGAGGATGTTAGACCTTGGTGTGATAGAGGAGTCAAAGAGTGGATGGTCGAGCCCCATCGTCCTCGTATCAAAACCCAATGGAGAGTGGAGGTTTTGTAATGATTACCGCCGGCTGAATGAGGTGTCCAAGTGTGACGCGTACCCGATGCCCCGCTTCGATGAACTCATCGAGAGGCTTGGACCGGCAAGGTATATCACCACTCTTGACCTGACGAAGGGCCACTGACAGATCCCCATGTCCCAGACGGCCAAGGAGAAGACGGCTTTCTCAACACCTGATGGGTGCTTCCAATACACTTGGATGCCGTTCGGACTACAGGGGGGCCCAGCCACCTTCCAGAGGGCTATGGATCGGATACTAGCCCCACATAAGAAGTATGCCACAGCCTACCTTGACGACATTGTAGTCTTTAGCCCAGACTGGGAAAGTCATCTACCTAAACTACAGGCCGTTCTGGATGCTCTAAGGAAGGCGGAATTTACAATAAATACAAAAAAATGCACCGTTGGAAAGGAGGAGGCCAAGTACTTGGGCTATGTCGTCGGGAGAGGCTAAATAAAGCCGCAAGTTAATAAAGTGGAGGCAATCCAGACCTGGCCAAAACTGCTCTCCAAGAAGCAAGTGAGAGCATTCCTGGGAATGGTGGGATATTACCGGCGGTTTATCCCAAATTTTGCCATGATGGCTGCACCACTGACGGATCTCCTAAAAGGCACCAGATCAACCATGGTGAAGTGGACGGAGGAAACAGAGACTGCGTTTCAACTGTTGAAGTCAGCACTGTGTAAACAGCCGGTCCTGGTCGCACCAGACTTCAAGAAAGAGTTTGTGGTCCAGACAGATGCTTCAGAGGTTGGTCTAGGAGCCGTATTCTCTCAAGAGATAAATGAAGAAGAACATCCCATTCTCTATCTGAGCCGGAAGCTTTCGTCCTGCGAGAAAAACTACGCAAAAGTAGAAAAAGAGTGTCTAGCCATAAAATGGGCCATAGATACACTAAGATACTACCTATTAGGCCGGAAGTTTAAGTTGGTATCAGATCATGCCCCGTTGAGATGGTTGAGTTGTGTTTGGAGAGGCAAAGTCTCCAGACTGGACAGCAATAGCTCAGGAGGGAGCTGAAGGCTGGACATAACCTGTGTGAGCGACCTGCACATACATATATGGACTGTGCTATAGTTTATC
Source organism: Phyllobates terribilis (assembly GCF_046119375.1). NCBI lineage: Eukaryota > Metazoa > Chordata > Amphibia > Anura > Dendrobatidae > Phyllobates > Phyllobates terribilis. The sequence continues at coordinate 572,119,843 of NW_027362763.1, forward strand.
TTTTGTTTTGTTGTTTAGCCAAGTAAGGCTGTGCTTATTTTGCTGGAGTGCAGAGCTTTATGCTGTTAATAAAGCCTGCAAAGAAAACCTGGGTTCCTGAGTCTACTTCTGGAAGTGGTCGAGCGAATCGCCCCACCACAGTGTCGACATGTGTTTAGAATCATTATCCATTTGTACAAGCCATCCCCTTTTCAACTTCAGCTTTTTTACAGATGGTATTATGTTTGCATCAAGAATTTGTGTCAGGATTCCTGCTGTCCTTCTACAGTTTGACCATTAGTGGCTGCTATTGGTTACCTTAATAATTGTGCTGCAATCCCACTCGTTACCACAGGAGGCTGCTGTTGTGTTCTGCAATTGCCCTTTACTAAAATGGCATATTCTGAACCTATGGAATCCATCTTGTTTCCTGTTTTGGCCTACTTAAAGCCACAAGGATCTCTCACTCATTGTTTGAGTATTATATCTAGCTGTTGGTCTAGTTCCAGTCTCCATCTCCTGAACTTTCTTGCCCAGACTTTTCTCATTCATCTCCGGATTGTTTCCTACAACCCTTCCACTCCCACCTTTCAGGTTTGGTGGAGATCGTGACAAATTTCGTGGATTCATCAACCAGTGCAGATTGTACTTTAGTGCACAGCCTGCTCACTTCCATACTGACAGATCAAAAGTATTGTATATAGTGATAAGCGAGCATGCTCGCCACTGCTCGGTACTCACCCGAGCATCTCAGTACTCGAGATGCTCGGAGCTCGCCGAGTACTTGCGTGATGCTCGGGTGGGAGCTTGGGTCCCCGTCCTGCATGTTTGGCGCTATTTAGAGCACCAATCATGCAGGGATTGTCTGCCACTCACTATAATGTCACAGCCATGGAGGTTGTGGCATTACAGTGATTGCCCAAATCGATGGGAACAGTGCTCACAGTGAACCATGAAAAGCCGGCAATTCAGCAGCGGCATACACCGGTACCCGACAATTTAGAACAGAAAGAATAGAGCATCACACATAGATTAGATAGATAGAAACATGTCAGTCACATATATAATAACATACAGTGACAGTGTTGGTTACTGTAGTTGTTATTTAGTGTTAAAATAAAGGATTTATAAAAAAAAAAAAAAATAATAGTGTTTTCATGCACCCGTCTCTTTAAAAAAGCAGGCCGGCAATTCAGGATTTATTAAAAAAAAAATTGGCGTGGGGTTCCCCGTAATTTTAGTCTCTAGCGGAGGTTAAGCAGACGGCTGGGGCAGATGTTTGAAGCCTGGGAAGGGGGTAATACCCACGGAGCTTCCCAGGCTACTAATATCAGCCCCCAGCTGAATACCTAGCCTTTACTAGCTATTAAAATTGGGGATCCCCCCAAAAAATGACATGGGGTCCCCCCTATTTTAATAGCTAGCAAAGGCTAGGCAGACAGCTGGCACCCTCCCAGACTAGAAACACCAGCCATCAGCCGCCCCAGAAATGGCGCATCCATAGGAAGCTCCTCAGTGTCTGGCTGTGACGGCATCCAGCGGAGAGCAGGCAATGTCTCTGAAGGATGACAAGCTGGATGGCAGCGTTCTGCTACCATCCAACCTGCCATCTCAATGCCATCCCAGCGTGGGAGAATTCTCCTGCTCAAGCGGTGACTTCATTTGCCGGCACCGCATTCGCAGGAGAATTCTCCCATGCTGTCAGTGACCTGCATGAGGTGAGCTGAGTTCATTGGACTTGAACTCGGCTCATCTGGATGCCGTCACAGCCAGACACTGAAGAGCTTCTCAGTGTCTGCGGCATGGCAAGCTGGATGGCAGCTTTCTGCTGCGATCCAGCCTGTCATGTCAATGTAGCAGAGCTGAAGTCGTCCTGGGAACCATGGAAAGGTAAGGATGAGGTTGGTTTATTATTTTACTTTTATTGCAGAAGACATTGGCTTCAGCTGGAATGGGCGTGATCGTAAGTATGGTTTAATTTAGAACATTAAAAAATTGTGTGTTTATTTCAATTAAAGGACTTTATTCATGGTGTTGTGTTTTTTTAAATACTTTACTAGAAATTCATGGCGGTCATGTCTAATATTGGCGTGACCCCATGAATTTCGGGCTTAGGGCCAGCTGATAATGCCAAGCTGGCCCTAACCCCTTTATTACCCAGTGAGCCACCGCACCAGGGCCCTGGATGAGTTGGGTACAGTGCCAGAAGATGGCACTTCTATGAAAGCGCCGTTTTCTGGGGTGGCTGCGGACTGCAATTCACAGCGAGGGGGGGGGCAGAAAGCTGGGGCCTCCCTGCACTGCGGATTCCAGCCCCCAGCTGCCTAGTTGTACCTGGCTGGACAAAAAAATGGGACGAAGCCCCACGTATTTTTTTTTTAATTATTTCATGAAATTCATGAAATAATAATAAAAAAGGGCTTCCCTATATTGTTGTGTCCGGCCAGGTACAAATAGGCAGCTGGGGGTTGGGGGCAGCCCGTTCCTGGATGCTGTACTTGGCTGGCATACAAAAATATGGCGAAGCCCATGTAAAAATTTTTGGGAAAAATTAATTAAAAAATAATAATAATAATAATAATTTAGGGACTGCATCTTTATTAACCCCTCAAGAACTAGTGTGTTCCAAGTGCCCTGCTATGTTTTTCATGCACCCTCCTATATACCCTGCCTGCCTGTCTGCCTATATATTGTGCCTGCCTGCCTGACGTTTAATTGAGCACTGTTCCCATCGATTTGGGCAATTTTTGACCTTCTGCAGACCGCCGGGGGGGACAGCCAGAAAAATGCTCGAGTTTCCCATAGACTTACATTGGGCTCGTTGCTCGGGTCGAGCGTCCGAGTATTCTAATGTGCTCGACCCGAGCTTCTAGCACCCGAGCATTTTAGTTCTCGCTCATCACTAATTGTATATCATTATGCTACTGATACATAAAGCTTTAGCTTGGGACAGCCCCCTTATTGAAACTCATGATGATTGACTTAATGATCAGAAATCCTTTCTAGCAGCCATGACCCAGGTATTTGATGACCCTACTCGTTGTGCAACAGCTTCATATCTGGAACTGAATCCATGCAGGTTGACAGCCTGTTAAAACATGAAAGTGCTGTGAGAAAATAACAGAAACTTTGGGAAAAATCAGTGTTTTTATTGTGTCAAGTCTGACCACTTTCACATCAATTGTCCTTCTATACTATGTAAAATAGTGGCAGAGGTAGCAGATCCCAACTTTTCCTATGAAGAATCGGTCTTGACTGAACCAGCGCCTCCAATGAATGCCATCTTCCATTTAATTTCCTGTATTGCACCCAACATTAAAAAATAAAAGAAGGACTCTCATTGCTTAATTTCTGTGAAGTTTCACGTTGATTCTCAATAGATTTCCACATCTGCCAGGGTTGCTTCAGGAGCAAATGGAAATTTTATGGACATCTCTTTTGCAAAGGAAAATGGGGTAAAAATTCAAAACAGACTTTCGTCTATTATTATGGAAACTCTTGATGGATCTCCACTAAATTCGGGACCAGTGAGTCAAGAGACTGAACTCTTAGAGATAGTTATGGAACCTAATCGCCAGGAGTATTATCCTTCTTACTAATCTCATCTCCACATTTTCCAATAATCCTGGGGTTGCCATGGCTACAGACTCAAAATCCCACAATAAATTGGGAAACCAAAGGAGTGTCTTTTCCATCTACTGTACAGTCCCTACAGGCTTTACCAAATTAAGAGGTTGTAGAGGATCCTGAACAATCTTCTAAACTACCATCTATATATAAGGAATTTGCTGATGTATGTGACAAGGAAAATGCAGACAAACTCCCTCCTCATCAACCTTATGATTGTCAAATTGATCTATTTCCCGGAGCAGCAATACCCTTTAGAAGCATTTACCCACTGGAAGAGCAGGAATTAAAAACACTCAAGGAATATATTGATGAAAATGTATTTAAAGGATTTATTTGTCCATCTTCATCACGAGCAGGTGTGCATATATTTTTTGTCAAAAAGGAAGACTATTCCTTAAGACCCTGTGTTGATTACAGAGAATTTAATAAAATTACTGTAAAGAATCGTTACCCTCTGCCTTTGATCCCTGAGTTGCTTGACAGAATACATCTTGCAAAGTTGTTCACTAGACTAGATCTTCGAAGGGCATATAACTCTGTTCATATTAGACCAGGTGATGAATGGAAAACGGCATTTAGATCACGTTATGGACACTGAGTACTTAGTCATGTCGTTTGGACTTTGCAATGCTCCTGCAACGTTTGAGCATGTTGTTAATGACATATTCAGAGACTTGCTTGATCATTTTGTAGTCATTTATCTGGACTATATACTAATCTTTTCTAATTCTCCAGAAGAACATCAGAATCATGTGAAAATTGTGCTAGAGCATCTAAGAAGCAGCCATCTTTATATTAAGCTGGAGAAATGTGAGTTCCATCAAACAGAGGTTCAGTTCTTGGGCTATATAATCTCTACTCAAGGATTGCAAATGGACTCTAGCAAGATTCAAGCTATCATTGAGTGAAGGAAGTCCAAAAAACGTGAAGGAAGTCCAATAATTTGTTGGCTTTGTAAATTTTTACAGACATTTCATTAAGAATTTTTCAAGTATGATTGCACCAATCATCAAATTAACAAAGAAAAGCATATTGTTTGTTTGGTCTCCTCAAGCCCAAGATGCTTTTTCTTGCCTGAAGAGTAAGTTCACCACATCTCCTATACTGATTCATCCCAATCCAGAACATACCATTATTGTAGAAGTAGATGCTTCAGACGGTGCAGTAGGGACCATTCTATCACAAAGAACAGGAACAAAAGATTTGCTACATCCTTGTGCCTATTTCTCCCGAAGTTTTACCATGTCAGAAAATAATTATGATGTGAGGAACAAAGAGCTCTTAGCTATCATTGCTGCTTTCAAGGAATGGAGACATCATTTAGCAGGAGCAGCTCAAAAAATAGTTGTTTTATATGACCATTGTAACCTTGAATTTATCAGGTCTGTCAAACTTTTGTCCCCTGTCAAGCTCAATGGAGTCTTTTTCTTAACCCATTCAACTTTGTTATCTCTTACAGAGCTGGCTCCCGTAATGGTAAGGCTGATGCTTTATCTAGGATCTTCTCCAAAAATTCCTCTACAGCAGCACCACCAACAAATATTCTGCCTAAGTCCAATTTCCTGGGGGTGACCCATAACAAAGACTTGCTGGAAGATATACAGGAGGCATATGAGACAGACCCAATTCTCCAGCATCCACTAAATGATATATCTCTTACTTTTCAAAATAAAGTATATACTCATAATCATTGCATCTATGTTCCAGAAACTGTGAGACTAAAGGTATTAAAACTGATCCATGACTCCAAGTTAGCAGGACACAAAGGAATTAATAAAACACAAGGATTTCTGTCTTGTTTCTTTTGGTGGCCCAATTGCCAAAAAGATGTTAAACAATATGTACAAACGTGGTCAAAATTGTTGGTACCCCTTGTTTAATGAAAGAAAATCCCACAATGGTCAAAGAAATAACTTGAATCTGACAAAAGTGATAATAAATTAAAAATCTTTGAAAATGAACAAACGAAAGTCAGACATTGCTTTTTAACCCTGCTTCCACGGAATTTAAAATAAAATTAAACTCATGATATAGGCCTGGACAGAAATGATGGTACTCTTAACTTAATATTTTGTTGAACAACCTTTTGAGGCAATCACTGCAATCAAAAGATTCCTGTAACTGTCAATGAGACTTCTGCATCTCTTGACAGGTATTTTGGCCCACTCCTCATGAGCAAACTGCTGCAGTTGCCTCGTGTTTGAAGGTTGCCTTTTCCAGATGGCATGTTTCAGCTCTTTCCAAAGATGCTCAATAGGATTTAGGTCAGGGCTCATAGAAGGCCACTTCAGAATAGTCCAATGTTTTCCTCTTAGCCATTCTTGGGTGTTTTTAGCTGTGTGTTTTGGGTCATTATCCTGTTGCAAGGCCTATGACCTGCGACTGAGACCAAGCTTTCTGACACTGGGCAGCACATTTCTCTCTAGAAACCCTTGATAGTCTTGAGATTTCATTGTACCCTGCACAGATTCAAGACACACTGTGCCAGATGCAGCAAAGCAGCCCCAGAACATAACAGAGCCTCCTCCATGTTTCACAGTAGGGACAGTGTTCTTTTCTTGTTATGCTTCATTTTTCCATCTGTGAACATAGAGCTGATGTGCCTTGCCACAAACTTCCAGTTTTGTCTCATCTGTCCATAGGACATTCTCCCAGAAGCTTTGTGGCTTGTCAACATGTAGTTTGGCAAATTCCAGTCTGGCTTTTTTATGATTTTTTTTTCAACAATGGTGTTCTCCTTGGTCGTCTCCCATGAAGTCCACGTTGGATCAAACAACTACGGATGGTGCGATCTGACACTGATGTTCCTTGAGCTTAAAGTTCACCTTTAATGTCTTTAGAAGTTATCCTGGGCTCTTTTGTTACCAATCGTATTATCCGTCTCTTTGATTTGTCATCAATTTTCCTCCTGCGGCCACGTCCAGGGAGGTTGGCTACAGTCCCATGGATCTTAAATTTCTGAATAATATGTGCAACTGTAGTCACAGGAACATCAAGCTGCTTGGAGATGGTCTTATAACCTTTACCTTTAACATTCTTGTGTATAATTTTCTTTCTAACCTCCTGAGACAACTCTTTCCTTTGCTTCCTCTGGTCCATGTTAAGTGTTGTACACACCATGTCACCAAACAGCACAGTGAGTATCTGTAGCCCTATATACAGGCCCACTGACTGATTACAAGATTGTAGACACCTGTGATACTAATTAGTGGACACAACTAGATTTAACATGTCACATTATTTTCAAGGGTACCATCATTTCTGTCCAGGCCTATTTCATGAGTTTATTTTTTTTTTTAAATTCTGTGGAAGCAAGGTTGAAAAGCAATGTCTGACTTTCATTTGTTCATTTTCATAGATTTTTAATTTACTATTACTTTTGTCAGATTCAAGTTATTTCTGTGACCATTGTGGGTTTTTCTTTCATTAAACGAGGGGTACCAACAATTTTGACCACGTGTGTATCTTCCTGTAGCACCTGTGCTATGTATAAAACTCCCCACACATCACCAATGGGATTATTGCAGCCCCTGAAAATTCCATCTCGCCCTTGTGGCTCTATCTATGGACCTTATTGTTGAACTACCAGTTTCAAAGGGAAAGAGTTCAATCCTGTAATAATGGACCGACTCACCAAAGCAGCAAATTTTGTACCCTGCACTGGTTTGCCTTCTGCTAAAAAGACTGCTGATCTTGTAATTCAAAATGTGTTTTGTCTTCATGGGGTTCCAGACAAAGTCATCTCTGATCGTGGAACACAATTTACATCAAGATTCTGGAAGAAATTTTGTGCAGCATTGGACATTGATGTCAGCTTATCTTCTGCATTCCATCCCCAATCTAATGGTCAGATTGCGCGCACAAAGCAATCCTTAGAGCAATATCTTAGATTGCACATTTCTCATCTCCAGGATGACTGGGTTAATTTGCATCCTATGGCAGAATTTTCATACAATTCTCAAAATGCTTCGACCAAACAAACACCATCCTTTGCAAACTCTAGTTACCATACAAGTATTCTTACTAATTTTCCCAGATGAAACGTCTATCCCTGCTGTTACCAACAGAATACAATCCCTGCAACAGAATCTGGAAATACTAAAAGACACTTTAAGTATTGCTCAGGAGAAATATAAGGAAGCAGCAGATAAATCCCACAGACCTTCTCCAAGCTTCCAAGTGCGTGATGAAGTATAGCTTTCCACCAAGAATTTGAAACTCCATATATCCTCACCAAAACTGGGTCAAAAATGTATTGGTCCTTTTAAAATAATTGGACAAGTTAGCTCAGAAGCTTTTTCGCCTTCAACTTCCCAGAACAATGAAGATACATCCAGTGTTCCATGTCTCCTTACCAAAGCCATTTGTTCCAAATCCTTTTCCAGGGTGATGTCTACCTCCACCTGATCCTATTCAAGTGGACGGGAAGAACATTACACAATTGAAAAGATCCTGGATTCCCGAATATTGAGAAATAAGTTTCAGTACTTAATAAAGTGGCTAGGGTATGGCCCTGAAGATAACTCCTGGAACCTGTAGAAAATATCAATGCTCCTCGACTACTTAGAGAGTTTCAGCAAAAATACCCACATAAACCAAGCCAAGCATCATCCGGAGGCCGCTATTGAAATGAGGGAGTAATGTCCTTCTACAGTTTGACCACTAGTGGCTGCTATTGCTCACCTTAATAATTGTGCTGCAATCCCACTCCTTACAACTGGAGGCTGCTGTTGTGTTCTGCAATTGCCCTTTAATAAAATAGCATATTCTGAACCAGTGGAATCCATCTTGTTTCTTGTTTGGGCCTACTTAAAGCCACATTGATCTCTCATTCATTGAGTATTGTGTCTAGCCGTTAGTCTAGTTCCAGTTTCCAGCTACTGAACTTTCTTACCCAGACTGTTCTAATTTATCTCTGGATTGTTTCCTATAACCCTTTTGCTATCTCCAAAAACATCTATTACCGCTTGCTGTTCCTGCTCATGCTTCTATGACCACTGGTTTCCAGCAGTGCTACTCCAATATCGTAACAATTTGTTGAAATTTCATTGAATCCATACTACCCCTAAAAGGTTCCTCATGCCATTGGCTTCAACACAACCCCAAAGCATGAATAATCCACCACCATGCTTAATAGTTGGAGAGATGCTTTTTTCCTGAATTTCTGTGCCTTTTTTCTCCACACATATCTTTGATCATTGTGTCCAAAAAGTTCTATTTTAAACTTATCGGTCTACAGGACTTGTTTCCAGAATGCATCAGGCTTGTTTAGATGTTCTTTTGCATACTTCTGACACTGAATTTTATGATGAAGATGCAGGAGAGGATCTCTTCTGGTGATTCTTCCATGAATGCCATATTTGTACAGGTGTCTCTGAACAGTAGAAAAATGTACCACAACTCCAGAGTTTGCTAACTCTTTCTGAAGTCCTTTTGCAGTCAAACAGAGGTTCTGATTTGCCTCTCTACTATACCAATCCTACGAGCCTCTCTCACTGAAATTTTTGCTTAGTCTTCCAGACCTTATCTTGACCTCCACTGTTCCTGTTAACTGCCATTTCTTAATTACATTTTAAACTGAGGAAGGGGCAATTTGAAAACAAGTGAGTAGCATTATCATAGTTGGTGGAGAATGCGGGCAGCATTCCAGGAACACATGTAGCTGCTACAGACAAAGTTATATGTCCTGGATAAAGGCCACCAGACAGCAAGAAATGTCCAGCAGCTTGGAGAACTTCATTAAACACCTGGTCCAGACGCAGCAGCAGGAGACCAACAAGCAACTGCTACATCAGATACAACACCACCAGCAAATGTAGCAGCAGTACGAGCAAGAGCCACGGCAACATATGTAGCTTCTGGCGAGTGCCAACCAAGGCTGGCCGACCGCCCCTCTCCTGGCCAGGCTGATGACTCACACATTAATAAGGCAGTAAGAGGGGCCATGCAGAAGATGGCCCCTGATGATGATGTGGAAGGCTTTCTCACAGTTTTTGAGAGGGTGGCTGATCGAGAGAAACATCCGCCAAAGCATTCACTCATTGCTTGCGTTGTGTCTAGCAATTAGTTGATTCCAGTCTCCAGCTTCTGAGAACTGTGTTACCCAAACTGTTCCCACTCCTCTCTGGACTGTTCCTACAGTTCCCATTACTACTGCCAAGAACTCCAACAACCACTTGCTGTTCCCTGCTCGTGTTCCTCCAGCCATTGGATCTCAGTCGTGCTCCATTAGTATCATAGATCTAATCTCAGCATGTGATACACTACATGTAACTATTAGCAGTGCATGACACACTATGCATATCTAATTCCAGCGCGTATACACTTTGCATATGTATTCCCAGCGCATCATACAGCGAGCAACGCAAACGAACAGAATTTGCACTGCCAGCCGTCCTCAGTGACACTTTCCACATGTCAGTGTCATTTTGAAATCACCAAAAAATGGCTCTGCACTGTGATCCTAAACTTAATCTTTGGTTATCCTTTTGTAAATGCTCAGAAGGGGAAGGGAGGAGTATCATCAGACACATGCAAGCAGATCCCACCCACTTTTACTGCAGTCATAATGCGAGCTAGCAGTATGCTAGGTTTTCATGGCAAATTTAAGCAGCTGCTCCCCCTAGTTTAAAGGGAACCTGTCATGTCCTAGCTGCTTTCTATGATGCCCCCATTGCTTTGTTAGTGATGCAATGCTTTTTCATTAAAATTGGTGATATTATAATGATTTTATAACCTTTTATGTACTTTTTACTTTTTTACCTTATTACTTATATCCTATCTGCTCATTTTCAGTCATAAGGGTGTGATTTTGCTATTCAGTCATGGGTGGCACCACATTCAGTCACTGCTGGCACCGCCCACATATTTGAATATTGCACCCGGCAAGCGCTATTACTGTGGCGCATGCGCATTGAGGTTACCAGCTTCAATGCGCACATGCTATGAACCTCTGTTCCTTGCATGTACGTAGTGAGGCTGTGTGGTTACCAGCTTCACTGCGCATGCGCTATGTTCCCGCGCGTGTTCAGTGAGACTGTGTAGTTCGCAGCTTCACTGCGCATGCACTATGAACCTCTGTTCCCTGTGCGTGTGCAGTGAGGCTGTGTGGTTACCATCTTCACTGTGCACGCGCGGGGAACAGAGGGTCATAGCGCATGCACAGTGAAGCTGCGAACTACACAGCCTCACTGCGCATGCGCGAACCAGCAGCCGGACATGTAGAAATGCGCATGCACCACAGTAATAGAGCTTGCCGGGAGCAATATTCAAAAACGTGGGCGGCACCAGAAGTGAAATAAATGGTTATGGTTTCCTTTGATAATTGTCAGGGAAGTTAAGGATTTGTTGTGTCTGATTTGAGATTGCAGATCCTTTTGTTCTCACAGAGAACACAAAAGCACTTAGCAAGGTGAACCCTTCTGTGTATGTGAGTCGGGCGAAATAGCTGCCCGCAGAATGAGTGGACAACTATCTAAAGTGTAAGAGGACTTTAGTAAAACACTTGTTCAGCTGACATATATAGCCTGATACAGACGGCTGTATTTTCAGTCTTTTTAATGTCCATGTGTGCAATAGACAGCATACTGACCCTTGTATCAAGTATAATAAATTAAATATTACTACATCTACCTTAAAAGAGGATTAGAACCAAGATGAGTACATGAATTCATCACCAAAATTGCCATCAGTACATGAATATAATACCAGAACCACCATAAGCAAATTAATGCAGTGCCAGAACCACCATCAGTTCAGGAATACATCACCAGAACTATAATCAGTAAATTAATACAGTACTAGAACCACATCAGTACATGAATACAGCACGAGAATCGCCATCAGTACATATATGCTTCACCAGAACCATCATTAGTACAGGAATACAATACCAGAACCACCATCAGTACATGAATAAATCACCAGAACATAATCAGTACAAGAATGCATCATCAGAATCATCAGTACATGAATACAGCACCAGAAACCATCATTAGTTTTTGAGGGACTGGTCCTGTCAAACTAATTAGATCAGCTTCTATGAGGAGATAAGTTGCAGATTGGACCAGGGAAACACAATGGATGTTGACTATATTGACTTATCAAAGGTATTTGATATGGTACCACACAAATGGTTGGTACATAAAATGAGAATAATGAGATAGCGGAAAATATGTGATATTGAGTGAACAACTGGCTAAGTCATAGGAAACAAAGTGTGGTTATTAATGTAACACACTCGGATTGGGTCACAGTTAACAGTGGAGTACTACATGGGTCAGTATTGGGCCTTCTTTTTAACAGATTTATTAATGATTTTGTACGAGGCGAACAGAGTAAACTTTCAAAATTTGCAGACGATACTAAACTCTGCAGGGTAATCAATACAGAGGAGAATAATTTAATATTACAGAAGGATTTATGTAAGCTAGAGTTATGGGCTGAGAAATGATAATTGAAGTTTAATGTACAGGGTGGGCCATTTATATGGATACACCTAAATTAAATGGGAATGGTTGGTGATATCAACTTCCTGTTTGTGGCACATTAGTATATGGGAGGGGGAAAACTTTTCCAGATGGGTGATGACCATGGTGGCCATTTTGAAGTCGGCCATTTTGGATCCAACTTTATTTTTTTCAATGGGAAGAGGGTCATGTGACACATCAAACTTATTGAGAATTTCATAAGAAAAACAATTGTGTGCTTGGTTTTAACGTAACTTTATTCTTTCATGAGTTTTTTACAAGCTTATGACTACTTATAAAATGTGTTCAAAGTGCTGCCAATTGTGTTGGATTGTCAATGCAACCCTCTTCTCCCACTCTTGACACACTTATAGCAACACCGCAGAAGAAATGCTAGCACAGGCTTCCAGTATCCTGTAGAATCTAAATCTGTGTCCCTCTGGATGGAGCCATGCTACCTATCTGCTGTCCCGAAGAGCCTCTCTGATTCTCCTTGCAGCAGGATAGAAATCCCTTATGTCTCATTATTTGAGCATTTAATCAATTTGCATAGTTTGTATCCCCCTGCTCTGTAAATCACAAAAACTAGCTGGCCTAGTACAATATGTAATTACCATATTAACAAACATCATTGTTCCCCAAGTCGCTGTCCTCCATACAATATGTCGCAGTAAATATCAACTCAAATGTCAACATTCAGGTTTATACAAATACTAGTCTGTCCTTCTTGACCCACCAAAGAAAAACACATAAATTCAAAAGTCAACACAAACACAATAGTGTATTTCTCCTGGCTTAACAAATCTAGATGTCTGGCTAATTAAGATTAGAAGCTGTCATCACAATAACACAAATTTTTTACTGTCAGAGCAGTGATGATATGGAACTCTCTGCCACATGATGTTGTAATGGTTGATTCACTACTAAAATTCAAGAAAGGCCTGAATTCCTTTCTTGAAAAATATAATATTACAGGTTACGGGCACTAAATTCTGTTATGGGGTATTGATCCAGGTCTTTAATTCAGAGCAGATCAATGGTGTCCTGGTCCAGAAGACCCCCACCAATTGCTCAAAATACCTCTTAAAAAGTGCATAGCTCATGAGAAGAGGAGCACACAGAAAGCATATTACTTTGTACTGCATCTGCTCTGCGCTGTGTGTATACTCTCCTGTGTCCCGAGCTATGCATTTTTAAGAGGCCTTTTGAGTGATTGGTTCGGGTCTCAGGACCTGATTTGCTTAGAATTAAAGGGTCTAAAGCATAAAAAAACTCGCTAAAGATGAATAGTAAGAAAACGTACTCTTTAAGGTGCATATATACTGCTCGATAATCGAACGAAATATCGGACTATCTAAAAGGGCTAACAGAGATGATTCAGAGTGCACTTGGTTCCATTATGTGTGGAGGTACTAGTAAAGAAGGGTGAAGCCTTTATGATACGTGCAGTCAGGTTCACTGGATACTTCATAGATGATGCAAATAAACTATATTTTATATTGATAAATAGGATTTCACAATCACAATCCGCCACCCTAGGCACCAGACCTCTGGTCCTGAGTGGAGTGATAAACCTACTGCGATGTAGTCCTTCATACTCATGAGCACTGTATAACCTTTCCTCCACCACTGATTTGCAGCTGTCCATGCACAGTACATAGAAAGCTATCAATCAGTCTTCCACAACAAGATCTCCAAATACACAGTAAAAAATAAATCATTTAACCACTGTTGAGATTCCACTCTCTGGCAGCGGTTGAGGTAGGCACAGGCAGCAAAGCCCTTAGTCAAATACAAAGATTTATTTAACTTCATAAATCTTCAAAGGAAAACAAATGGCCTTTCACCGGCAAAACGGTATAACATAAAATAAAACAGTCTCTCTGACTTCTCCCATTTACACCGGTCTCCACGCTTCGTCAGTCCTAGCTGTAACTGACCAAGACAACAGAGATGTTTCCGCCTCTAGTCCAAGACAGTAACCAAGGCAGCTTAAATGGGCTGCAAAGCTTGGATAGGAGAACGGGAATAACCAGTCCCATCCAGCTCTTCCAGATGTTACTAAAACCAGGACACAAAATCCGGGCCCATTAAAAAAACCTCTGAGCACTATCTGTGCTGGATCCTTCATCTCTTGGTCCAACATCACATCGGTGACACATACCTTCCATACATGACTTGTTTAGCAGCAGCCTTACACCACCCAGAAAGCAAATAATGTAACTTTTCCTAGGGTCACCAACTATCATTTTTTAGGCAAAAATACACTTATGCTTGTGGTCTATAAAAAAAAATTCAGGATGCATCTCCCCAAGTAGATGGTCAAATATTGTAATTGACAAGCTGTGAACTGCATAGAATTTATATACGTGTTATCCTAGGTCCTCATAGAGGTGGTGAAATCTCCCATAGACCACCTAGTATAATAAGACTTGTTCAGAAGGTGTCAAGGGCATATTTGACATTTCGGTAGCAATATGAACAAAAAAATTGCAAGACAGATTATTTACAGACAGAATATGGAGTTAAGTCAATCATGTAAGCATCTAAGGGTTGTCTGTATAGGTTAGAGAACAAAGTGCCCATTTTATCAAAGCTTTTATGCCAGTATTCTGTCATAAAAAACTTTAAAAAGTGACATAATTTTGGCGCAACTCGTGACTGTGCTACAATTATGGTACTTTTGGTGCTCTGACCTGATTTTCTTCCAGCTCCAACAAAGTGGGCAGAGCTGGTGCGTTACAGGGGCACAGTGACTGCCACTCGTCAAATTCATGATGATCGGCAGCGTTCGCGGTGCCACAAATCTTACTCCAGCCTGTGCCTGCCAGCCTTACTTCATCCTGTGCCTGCACCTCTTTAGTAGTGTTGAGCCACCCCCGTAGTGTTCGAGTTCGGTTCGGTTCGTCGAACACCCGTGTGTTCGCCGAACTGTTCGTCGAACTGTTCGTCGAACACCTTCGAACACCGTTAAAACCAATGGCAGGCAAACAAAAACACATAGAAACACATAGAAAACACCTTCAAAGGTGTCAAAAAGCTGACAAACTGCTCAGAAGACACAACTAACACATGAAAAAGTGACAAGTACATATAGTCATGCGAAAAGAAAAGAGGTGGAGGAGTAAAAGGAGGGGGAGACACAGATATAGGCATGTCATGCCCTTCTAAAATCCAAAAAGTGAGAAGCCGACACGTTCAGTCCGCTCCTTCCCGTGCCACCTCCGCGTCGCCGGGTTTGTGCCAGAGCCGCGGTGAACCCTGACGGCCAGCCCCCCTCTCCCAATACTGGTGCCTGTCCGCTGGTGGGTCGAGCGAGCCCCCCTGTGGTGGAGGCAGCTCTAAGCTTTTTAATTTAAATTGTCTCTCTAATTTGAATGAATACACTTTAAATCCATTTACAAGGATCTATTGGAGGGCAAGTCTCATGCCAGCAGCCGCGTAATTCCAGCTCCAGTAGCGTCCACTAAAGCTGCTGCAGTTAAAAAGCTTTTATAAGGATCGAGCTCGGCTGTCCACCGCAAGGCATCCTACTGCCAGTCCCAGCCCCTATGCCTTGGGGTGCCTCCTGATGCTCTTCACTGAGTATCCCGTGGTCCCGAAGCATTTCCTTTGAAAAAATTAAGTGTCCAAACTACAGGTGGTGTAGCTTGCTTAACAGCCGGGATAATCCGCTGACTAGCAGACACTGCTACTAGGCACAAAGTATTTCCTGGGCTAGATGCAGTTAAAAATTTGTAATTAGATACTCTCGTTGGATGCTGAGAAAGCATTCCATAGAGTCTCCTGGCACGCCATATATGATTCTCTTAAAAAGCTTGGGGTAGGGGTCTAGGGGACCCTTTTATAGCCAAAATCACGGCCCTGTATCGCAATACGTCACCTAGGCTGAAGATAAATGGAACTGTAGCACCCTGAGGGCTCGGTTGCTACAGAGGTATTGCACCTCACCCAGAGGTGTGATATCTCACTCTCAGGTAAGGATGTAGTGTGGATCAGGACCCGACACCTGCATGCATTACACCACATTGCCGTGGGGCAGGGCGACCAATATGCCCCTGAGATGGGCACGACAGTCCCTGTCCCTGGCTGGAGTGGGGGGAGGGAACACTGAGGAAGGGGAACCCTGTAGTGCAGGAGCAGGGAGGAAGCAGTTCCTGGGTGCATTGAGAAGGGAGTATAAAAGGTGGGCACCATCTTAGTTCAGTGCAGAGAAGTCTGAGCAGAAGTGGCAGGGAGCAGGGGCTCTGCATGAGCTCTGCTCCGGAGGCAGGCCTAGTAACAGAGGCCCAGGCCTGGAAGAGGGAGAAGGAAGGAAGAGGAGCGGAGAAGGCTCCAGGAACGAGGAACGAAGGGATCCCAGGGGTGCGGACAGGCGAGTCGCCACCGCACGCCCGAATCCACCTGCGTGGAGGGGTCAGGCCAAAGGGGAAGACCGGTCCCCGAAACTAGTGGAGGCAGGAAACGACCCTCAGCTAGAGACAGGAGGCTGTGACATTTTATGTGGTGCAGCCCCTCGCTACACCCGCTAGGAAGGCACCACATAGGGTCAGGGAAACTGGCGCCAAGTTTACAAAGAGGAGGCCCGAGGCAGCCGGACAGAAGGGTTGGTAAGAAAGGCCAGACAAAGGACACACAAAGGGGGTCCTGTGAAGCGCTCCAAAGTTATCTGGGAGTTGTCTGAGCCCCTCACCTGGTGAGCACAGTACGACGTGGGCAGCCGTTACCTGCAGACGTGGTCTGGATAATAAGAACTGTGAGTAAAGGCCCTGGACTGCATCACTGACTCCGTGTCGTTACTGCTGCTGCCCTGCACCATCACCCCCATCCTCCGCATACACTGCCCTGAGGCTATACTCCTCCCGTGGGGAGTTATGCTACGCTCTGCTGCACCCACAACACCAGCCTCAGCGGTCTGCCCTGGAGCGGCGGTTCACTCTGACCGCAATCCACGGGTGGCGTAGTCGGACATTTAAACATCAAAACCACATAAATAGTTCCGCCACTGGTTTGACCGCCCTGAGCCACGGAACCGGGTCGCCGCCACGGAGACTACAACCACCAGCATCCACCAAAAAGGGTCCGGCTCCGGGTGTCCCAAGGCCCAGGGGGCGCGTCAGAACATTTTCATCACCTTTCACAATCACCAATGGGACAAGGCAGGGATGTTCTCTGTCCCCTCTCTTATACATCCTAGTGACGGAGCACCTGCTCTCATCAATTCGCCATAACCCCAATATTAGGTGGATTGAGGTGGGAGGCACTGAGTACAAGTGCTCTCTATTTGCTGATGATGTCCTAGTATATATCACTCAATCACATATATCCATCCATGCTGTTATGGCTGAAATACATCACTTTGTTACATGGTCAAATTTTAAAATCAATGCAGCGAAGTCTGAGGCCCTCGATGTCTCCCTCCCCAAATCCATATAGGATTCCATCCAGTCCAACTTTCCCTTTGCCTGGCCCTCACAGGGTATCAAATACTTAGGAATTCCTATTCATAGAGACCTCTCCCATCTATGTTATCTTAATTTTGGGCCCTTTATTGAACAACTCCATACAGACCACGGTTGGCAAGTTAGAACTGTAAGATTCACTACGTGAACTCTGGTGTTTTGTGGAAAAGCACATGTACACTGTGTTCCAAATTATTATGCAAAAAGTGTTTAGGAGTGATAAGGGAAGAATTTGTTTGTTTGTCAGTTAAACTCATTGATGGTGATGTGTGTCAGGGCTCTTTATATCACTGTAAGCAATTGCAGACACCTGTGCTAATTAGTTTGGCAGGTGTGTCCAATGAAAGGCAAGACTACTTAAGAAGGCTGTCTCACATTATTAAGCAGCCTACATTTTCTGCCAAAATGGGAAAGAAAAAGGATGTGTCGGCTGCTGAGAAGCAACAAATTGTGGAGTGTTTAGGTCAAGGCATGACTACAATCAACATTGTGCGATGATCAGGATGAAGTGTCTTGGCAATCAAGAAGTATGTAGCTGATTCACAGTACACACGTGTGCATGCTGATAAGGGCAAATTGAGGACTCTTTCCTACAGGCAATTACGTCAGGTTGAAAGAGCAGCGGCAAAAAAGCCTTGTCATAGCAGCAGACAAGTTTTTGAAGCTGCTGGTGCCTCCAGCGTCCCCCGAACAACAAGATGCAGGGTCCTTCAGAGGTTTGCAGCTGTGCATACGCCATCCTGTCGACCTCCTCTATCCACTTCACACAAGCAAAAACGGCTCCAGTGGGCCAAACATTACATGAAGACTGATTTCAAAACTGTTTTGTTCACGGATGAGTGCCGTGCAGCGCTCGATGGTCCAGATGGATGGAGTGGAGGATGGCTGGTTGATGGACACCCCACGCAAACACGGCTACAGCGCCAACAAGGAGGAGGTGGAGTAATGTTTTGGGCTGGAATCATGGGGAGAGAGATTGTCGGCCCCTTTAGGATCCCTGAAGGCGCTAAAGATGAACTCCATAATGTATGTGGATTTTCTCAAACAGCACTTCCTGCCATGGTTCAAGAAGAAGAACCGTGTATTTCACAGCAAGATCATTTTTTTGCATGATAATGCACCATCTCATGCTGCACATAAAACATCTGCATCTCTGGCTGATATGGGCATAAAAGGGGACAAACTTATGGTGTGACCCGCATGCTCCCCTGACCTCTACCCCATTCAGAACCTTTGGAGCATCATTAAAAGGAGTGTCTATGATGGCGGGAGGCAGTTCACATCTAAGCAACAGCTCTGGGAGGGTATTCTGTCCTCATGCAAAACAATTGAAGCAGAAATCATCCAAAACCTGACAAATTCAATGGACGAGAGAGTTCAGAAGCTCCTTTCGAACAAGGGGTCCTATGTGAAAATGTAACATCACCTAGAATAAAGTTTTGAGTTGAAAACTGTTTGATTTCAGTTTCTAACAACCTGCTAATGCTTATAATTTCAAAAATGACCATTTTTTTGGTCTTTATTAAAATGAAAAGGTTGATCGAAAAGTTTGGGAGATCTAAGAGTGTGGCAACCCAGTAGTCATGATTACTTCGAATTCTGACAATATGAGGGTCATGCTGCAGGTAGTGCAGCAAGAAGGCACTTATGTGTCTTGCGCATCTCGGAGCCCCAAAATTATTTTCCGGGCTAGATGCAGCTAAAAATTATTATTAATTTTAAATCTGGTGAAACTTTAGTATAGATGGCCTAATAGGATCAGTGCTGCACACTGCTACAAAGCCCAAATTATTTTCCAGTCAAGATACAGATAAACATGATTAGTAATTTTAAATCTGGTGGAGCTTATTATAGATGGCCTAATAGAATCAGTGCTGCACACTGCTACAAAGCCCAAATTATTTTCCAGCCAAGATACAGATAAACATGATTAGTAATTTGAAAGCTTAAAACGGTTGGTAGGGTGATTTTAACCAATCATCAAGCTTTTACTCTCCCCAGGATGACACAGGGGTAGAAAAGTCGTTTCGGATCCATGATTTGTTCATCTTTATGAACGTGAGTCTGTCTACATTATCAGTGGAGAGCCGTGTGCGCTTATCTGTCAGCACACCACCAGCAGCACTGAACACACGTTCAGACAGAACGCTGGCTGCGGGGCATGACAAGATCTCCAAGGCGTAAGTGGCTAGCTCCGGCCATTTATCCAGATTGGAAGCCCAAAAAGAGCAAGGGTCCAGTGACACAGTCATGGCTTCAATGTTTACTTGGAGATACTCCTGTACCATCGTCTCTAGGCGTTGACTATGTGTCAGACTTCTTGTCTCCTGTGGCCTTGCAAAGGATGGGCTAAAAAAGTGGTGAAATGATTCCGCAAAATTGATGTTACCAGCAGATACTGTGGTTCTGTTACGGTTTGATTGCTGAACACTTGACGGTCCCATGGTTGGCAAGTTGGAACTGTGAGATTCACTACGTGCACCACTGGTATTTTGTGGAAAAGCACATGTAAGATTCTGCAACAGTCTCTGCTGATACTCCTGCATGCGTGCATCCCTTTCTATGGCAGGAATAATTTCTGCAAATTTACTTTTGTACCGGGGATCTAACAGTGTGGCAACCCAGTAGTCAGGATTATTTCTAATTCTCACAATTCGAGGGTCATGTTGCAGGTAGTGCAGCTAGAAGGCACTCATGTGTGTTGCACATCCAGGAGCACCAAGTCCCTGTTGTGTTGGTGGCGAGGTAACAATCATGCTTCCTTCCTCTGTCCTCTCCCCCCAACCTCGCACAACAGAAATGTGATCAAGGTCTCCCTCATCTGATGAGTCTTCCATCAGTTCGTCCTCCACTTCTTCCTGGGCTCCTGCACCTTCCTCACTAGTTTGGCTGCTACCATGCGCCCTGGTAAAACCATCTCCCCCACCCTCACATGCCTGCCGCCTTGGTGCTGCCGACCGTCTGGACCTTGCAGATGTTAGCCCTTCCGCATACAACTCCTCCTCCTCTACTTCCTCCACCTCCTCTTGTGCCACCACCTGACTCCGAATTCTGTTTAACATGTGCTCCAGCATGTAAATCACCGGAATAGTCATGCTGATAATGGCATCGTCAGCACTAAACATCTTCGTCGCCATTTCAAAACTGTGCAGAAGGGTGCATAGGTCCCTGATCTGAGACCACTCCTCCAGCGTGATTTGCCCCACCTCTGGATCTCGTTGGCCCAGGCTATACATCAGAAGGTATTGCACCAGGGCTTGTCGGTGCTGCCACAGTCGCTGCAACATGTGCAGAGTTGAATTCCACCGGGTAGGCACATCGCATTTTAGCCGGTGAAGTGGCAGGCCCAACGACTTCTGTAGAGTTGTAAGTCGCTGAGCTGCGGGATGCGAACGGCGGAAGTGTGCACACAGCGACCGTGCCCTCTGCAGAAGGCCATCTAGTCTGGGATAGTGGGCTAAAAATTGCTGGACAACCAGGTTCAACACGTGAGCCATACAAGGCACGTGTGTGACATTGCCCCGGCGAAGGGCCGCACCCAGGTTTGCAGCATTGTCGCACACGGCCTTCCCTGGTTTCAGGTCCAGTGGAGACAACCATTCATGAAATTGGTTCTCCAGAGCTGACCACAACTCCTCAGCTGTGTGACTCACATTTCCCAGACATTTCAATGTAAAAACCGCCTGATGACGTTGAGCCCTACTGCCACATAGTAAGGAGGTGTGCAGGATCCCTTCTGCGCAGTTAGAAAGCTTGTGGCATGACCAGACAGGCTTTGGGTGCAGGTGGAAGACCGAGAGGAGGTTGAGGAGGCAGAAGCAGTGGAGGAACTTTGACATAAAGAGGATTGACGCACAACTCGTGGGGACGGCAAGACTTGGACAGCAGCCCCTTGTCTTGCTGTCACCATAGTTACCCAGTGCCCAGTCAGCGACATGTAACGCCCCTGTCCATGCCTACTCGTCCAAGTGTCTGTGGTGAAATGCACCCTGTCACACACAGAGTTTCTCAAAGAAGCGGTGATGTTGTGTGCGACATGCTGGTGGAGCGCAGGCACACCTTTCTTTTCTTTGAGAAGCAGTGCCGACTGGGCATCTGGTACTGGGGCACTGCGACGGACATAAGGTCTCGAAAATCCTCTGTGTCCACCAGGCGGAAAGGCAGCATTTCTGTAGCCAAGAGCTTGCAGATGGTGAAATTCAACCTCTTAGCTTTCTCATGGCTAGGAGGAAATGGTCTTTTACTTGTCCACATCTGAGGGACCGAGGGCTGGCTATTGTGCTTAGACGGGGTTGATAAGGGTGTCCCCGGCAAACTGCCGGTCTGTGAGGAAGATGCAGGCGGACATGTTAGGTTGCCTTGATCCAAAGGTGGTGCTATCGATGTCGGACAGCGCTCAACACCAGCTGGTGTTACCACCTCCAAAGAAAATGATGACCTGCCAATCACGCTGGCTGTTGCGGGTAAAGAGGTGGCAGGTCCGCGCCCCAAAACAGGTGTGACTGCTGTCCCCCCAGTCACAGAGGATGAAGAGGCCGCGGATGCACAAGATATGGCAGACGGTGGTTGGCCCGGCCGGCTAGGCCGCATTGTAGCACACTGAGCTTCCCACTGCAACTTATGCTTCATGTCCATGTGCCGGTTCATGCATGAAGTACTACTTAGCTTTTGCTGACAAATGTTACAGATAACACGAGTTGGGTCATCTTTATCGATCTGAAAAAATGCCCAGGCTATGCAAGGCTTAGCACCCATGCGACCTGAAGAGCCACCACGACTTGTGGTGAGAGGCAGAGTTGTGTTTGAGGATGCAGTTGTTGACGTGCTTCCAGTACTACGTCTCTGTCCAGGAAGGCGCAACCTGACCTCGTCGTCACTAGCATCTTCCTCCACCTCCTCTGCTGACCTCATCTCTTGGCTGACTGTGGGTTGACAGTAAGTGGGATCTCCAACCTCATCATCATCACCCTGTGCGTTATCACACCCGTCGTCCTCAGAGCCAACCTGTTCCTGCCCTGACAAAAAACTAAAGTTGTCGCTCCAATCAGGTATTTGAGTCTTATCATCGTCTTCCTCATTGTCTTCACCAACAGGAGTTACAGTTTGGGAATGAGGGTCTACATTATGGTCAGAACCTTCTGCGTCTGGTCCTGGATCCGACTCATAAAGATTCTGGGCATCAGTGCAGATCATTTCCTCGTCTGGATTCACAGAAGCGCTGGAGTCGACCTCTGATTCCCAGGCTATAGTATGAGTAAACAGCTCTGCAGACTCAACCATCTGTTCTACCTCATACTCAGACGGGCAGCTGGAGATTTGGGAGCTGTGAGGAAGCAAGTGCGATTGGGGTGACACCTTTGAGGACTGGAGTATTTGTGATGTTGAAGTTGATGTGGAGGAGAGCCCACTTAAAGGAGCACTTGATATCCGTTGAAGCACCTGCTGTTTTTGTGCCTCATCTGGAATTTGTAGCGATTGGCGTGGCCGTAAGAAAGGGATCTTATCACATTGTCCGCTAAAAGAAGTAGACATTTTAGTTTGGCTGGAAGATGGTCTTTCTTCTGCAGATGTTACTGTTGCTTTAACACCTACCCCACGGACACAACCTTTTTTCCCCTTCCCAACACGCCTATTCCCCTTTCCACCAGCAGCAGGCCTTTTTCCACTCATTTTGGTGGTTAACTAATTCACAACTCTGGAGTTGTTTGCACAAAAAAACAATGGATGGGAACCGAGCAGAGCTGAGTGGCCAAACTGTGGTATTAGGCCAAAACTATTGGCTGGGTTAGATGCAGAAAAAAATTATATTCAATTTGCAACCTGATGGAGGTCAGTATAGATGGACTAATACAACAAGTCCCACACACAGCTAGAAGCCCAATATTTTTTCAGAGGTAGATGCAGAAAAAAATTATTTTTAATTTGCAACCTGATGGAGGTCAGTATAGATGGACTAATAGAGAAAGTCCCACACACTGCTAGAAGGCCAAATATTTTTTCAGAGCTAGATGCAGATAAAAATTATTTTTAATTTGCAACCTGATGGAGGTCAGTATAGATGGACTAATAGAGAAAGTCCCACACATTGCTAGAAGGCCAAATATTTTTTCAGAGCTAGATGCAGACAAAAAAATATTTTGAATTTGCAACCTGATGGAGGTCAGTATAGGTGGACTAATAGAACAAGTCCCACACACTGCTAGAAGGCCAAATATTTTTTCAGAACTAGATGCAGAAAAAAATTATATTCAGTTTGCAACCTGATGGAGGTCTGTATAGATGGATTAATAGAACAAGTCCCACACACAGCTAGAAGCCCAAATATTTTTTCAGAGGTAGATGCAGATAAAAATTATTTTTAATTTGCAACCTGATGGAGGTCAGTATAGATGGACTAATAGAGAAAGTCCCACACACTGCTAGAAGGCCAAATATTTTTTCAGAGCTAGATGCAGATAAAAATTATTTTTAATTTGCAACCTGATGGAGGTCAGTATAGATGGACTAATAGAACAAGTCCCACACACAGCTAGAAGCCCAATATTTTTTCAGAGCTAGATGCAGATAAAAATTATATTCAATTTGCAACTTGATGGAGGTCAGTATAGATGGACTAATACAACAAGTCCCACACACAGCTAGAAGCCCAATATTTTTTCAGAGCTAGATGCAGAAAAAAATTATATTCAATTTGCAACCTGATGGAGGTCAGTATAGATGGACTAATAGAATGATGCTATGCCCAAAAGATTTTACTTCACTAGGTGCAGTAAAAAAATTGGTATTCTATACACAGGTGGCATATCTTGCAACACAGATAGGCTACTTCACTGACTAACACACTCTGCAATAGGCCAAAAAGGATTAGCTTTGCTAGATTCAGCCAAATGCTGTGAAAAAAACTTGCACAGCACTGGCACAGACCTGCCTGGCAAAAACTGATAGGAACTGATGTAACCTAGTCCTGAAAAGGACTCCAATTACAATTAGTCTTTACTCCCACAATCTATCTATTTAAGAGCACAGACCTGCCTGATAAAAGTCGTAGGAAATGCTGTAACCTAGTCCTTAAAAGGACTGCAATCACAACTATTCCCTACTCCCAAGCTATCTGTAGATTTGTGCGAAAATTGGCTTGAAATTAACAAGGTATAGCGCACACAGCAACAGCGGTGCCGTCTAACACGCAGCTGCAGCAGTGAGAAAATGGTGGCGACGGGGAAAATGGCTTGGTCTTATAGGGCAAGGACATGTGACATACACTGCCAATGACACATGCCCTTGCTTGTGTGAAAAAAAGCACTTCGCTCCGTGTGTGCGCTGCTGATAGGCTGACAGATTGCACCTCCCCACTGTAAATGCGGGAAAGAGAAAAAAAAAATGGAGATCTTCATTGTTCCTGCAGAGATCCATCCCCTGCCCCTCCCCCCACCCCGCTGTACACTCAAACTGCGTATTAACATTAATTTTCATCATTACTGAGAAAAAATCCAGTTATGATTTTGGTGCACGAACAGTTATCGAACATAACCTCGAACAGCCGAATTTTTCTCAAATTGTTCGTGTTCGCCGAACGGCTCGAACACCGCCCAAAACAGAACGAATTTGAGATTGGCGAACAGTTCGAGTAGAACAACGCTCATCTCTACTCTTTAGGAATCAAGAGCATCTGACTACAGATACTCTATCTATTTAGATGAAAAATCACCCATTTTTTTCTACATGCAAACAGAACAATTTTTCATACTTTCTTCAGAACTTATCCAGAGGCGACGTTCAGATGGCTTTAGTAAAACTCAGGCCAGTCACATCTGCAAATGGCTACCTGCTATCTACATGCACTAGTTTGGTCTGCAACTTGTTCTAAATCAGAGCTCACAGACCAAAAAATTGCTCATGTGAATATAGCCTGATACTGACGTATAATAATCCAGTGCTCTTCTAAAAATAAAAACAGTGGCTCCGATTTACTATTGTCTTTGCATTTGTTTCTTGTCTTAATTTGTGTGTTTTGCGCCTCGCATGTTTTGCTTTTGCTAGCATACAATCATGGGTAAACAGCCTAGCAACACAGGAGAGGTACATGTTAGGTTAGGTTCCCAGCAAAGAAGATCGATCGCCTTGTCGTTGGCTGGTGGGCATACACGAATTGGCTAGTTTATGTGCTAAGTATCTTTGTTTTTTCCTATTTTCTAGAACAATAATGCATTCCCAATTTCATATATTTCATGTTTGCATGCTATAGCACTGCAGAGTGCAACTTTATTTGTTAGTTATATATAGGTGGATACTCTTAGTATGCACCTGTTCACACCTGTTCTCTGGAAGTAACGATCAGTCTTTGATATTCATAATTTTTATTTTATGCCAAATTCGTTAATGCGTGCGCCATGTTGATGAATTTGGTGAAACTTTGCGGCAACTTATACTATAAGACAAGAAATGGAAAGGGACTAGAAAAATCTGCAAATGATGAATCAGGGCCAGTGTGTGGTGGACCCCCTAATTGTTGATTAGGCACAGCTGTGAAAAAAGTTTTGGCAGCCGTGAACAACATAATTGAATCATTCTGTGCTTATTTTAATGTAAAACTGGGTTCAGGTCACAAATGTTAATATAAAGTGAGAAAGTTTTCAAAATAATTTTTAGAAATAGTATAGATTGACCCCAATAGGACTGGAATACAATTCAGGGAAATAAACTATTAATTTTAGTGCCCGCATTCAGTGAAAACTGAGGCCCCGATTATTAAGACTGACATTGTTCACACCAGTCTTGATGAGCGTCGTGTTGGAGTCACATGCTCCTGATTCATTAAAAGGCACACACCTCTTATCTTAATATATTAAAGAAGCATTGCCATTAAGTCCCCCCCCCGCCCCCTATATCTGAGTATGTGTGCATGTAGTGTAGTGTATGTGTTAATATCCTCATCTACCACCAGCTTCTCCAGTATTCAGCACCGTTCTTCTCTTCTGAGTGACGTTACCGCTATTCAGACACTCCTGGTCACGCTGTGCTCTGTGTAACCTGGAAATTGCTTTTACGGTGTAAGTCTATGGAGCGATACACCATAGACTTACATTGTAAGGCTGGGGTCACACGAGTGATGATTCTCTCGTGAGAGAGAATTGGCTCCCTTATGCTAATGACACTCTGCCCAAATTCTGTCAGAGTTTGAGCTGACTGCCATCTTTGTGTGATCCAATTGCGAAATTCAGAGCACAGGTGTGGAAAAGATGGAGAACTTAATATCTTCATGTTCTGTCTGAGTCCACAGATGTCGGAGGTGACTTGGATGACAAGTGAGTGCATTCCGATGTTTCACATGCTCCCATAAACTTGTGTGGGTGCACATGATCTGAATTTCTGAGCCACTTGCAGCATACTGCGATTTTTATCGCTGGCCAGTCTGAAGAGCGGTGACGTCACTTAGAAAAGGAGAAGAGCAGCGTTGAATCCTAGAGAAGGTGGCAGTGGGTGAATAAATTAATACACTCACACTACAATACATGCACATATACACAGATTTAGTGAAGAAAGAAAGTTCATGGGCTTCATTAAGTGAGTTGTAAAGTGGCTTGCGCCTTCGTGGGTGCAACCATGCCCCGTCCCATTTTGCAATTTCGGCAGAGTTAGCCAAAGCAGGTTTGAAAATGCCAAAAGACACAACATTTTTGAGCAGCTTTGCATTGCGCAAAAATTTTACAACTTTTCAAAAAGTGTTTTATGCGTAATCGCTTTGATAAATTGAGGCCTGAACATTTATTACACAATGGCCCCTATCATGAAGACTTGTGCTTTGCAAGCAAGTCTTGATGAAGAGTGAGCTGGAATAAGATACATCAAATTCAGATTCTGATTTGGCTATTATCCTAAGTCGTATTGCACGACTCATTTATAATGCAAGTGCCGAAATACAGAGACACAAGACGAGAACAGTCAGGAGTTGATATAACCACTTTATATGTATTCTACAAAGGGGGTTAGAAGCAAGGGTAATAAACAGCAACTTGGAATAGCAATGAGAAATATTTCAGTGAATAACAGTACAGTTCTTTGCAACAGTGTGATGTACCCTGTTGTGGGAGACACCACGTGAGTTCTCTTTCTTTTTTAAGGCCCAGCGGGGGTCACCGGTTCTTCCCGCTAGGCCGCAAGTCTCTTCCAGATAAAGTCTATCAGAACCGGTTTAGCCTCCCACACACCAAACGGCCCCCTCCCAACATGAGATTCTAATCCCAACTGTCCCCTGTACCGTAGGTGAGAGTTGTAAGTGATGGTTCTGTTTACTTGCGCGGTTCCTCCACTGGCGCGTCTCTCCTGTCACAGTCCTCTCTCAGCTCTTCTCTGCTTGACCATCGACGGTAGTCTCTCACGCTTGAGGTAAGGGGGTCTAGACCTCGGCTCTTGACAAGCGGAGTCGGATCCTGGGAACTTACTCAGTGTGGGGCGGAGGTCCTCACTCTGACCAACATGCGCTGGGCTCAGGGGGGGCTTCTATGAGGCGTGGGGAGCCTCTCAGGCGATGTCCAACTCTGGTGCAGCACATCCCTCCAGCTGAGGCCTGGCGCGCTGGGCTCTGCTGTCCCTCTGGAGCACATCTGCTCCATTCTGCAGCCTGGCGCCAAATCTCTGGCTGCAGTGTCTTCTCTGGTACACATCCGCACCCTGCGCTCTCTTACCGCCAAAAGCCCCTGCAATCTGGCACACAGGGCCTTTATACCCAGAAAACTCTCTGGGTCACATGATCAGGTCCATCACACAAAAGTCTCTCCCCCTGCAAATCGGCTGAAACATTTGGTTCCTGTTAATACAATTCTTTGTTTGCTTTCATTTTAAGTTTGTTCCAGCAGAGGGTGGTGTTTGCTTACAGTTACTTAGTCTCTCTTGTCCATCTCTCTACACGTTAAAGGGTTGATTGTGACTTGTAGGATTGCTGCTTCCAATAGGTGGCGCTATAGAGTTCAAGTCCTCTCTTTCTCTGAAGAGGCAATTTGCATATCAAATTCATTAAAACTCATGCACCTCTTAAAGAATTTGGTACATTCTTCATCTACATTGTGCGACCACAGGAAATGAGTGCCAGTCAGGGACTGGAGTACATTTCTGTAGTAATTTTTGTGGTGTAAATTATGAGACATTTGTCTGACTTTCTGGGCCAGTCTCCTCCCTTGAAGTGCTGCCACTTTTCAAAATCTTGGTGGAGCAGGCAAGGACTAGTGTAAAAACGCAAAAAGTCACAACATTTTTGCACATCTGTAAGTTGGGCAAACATTTTTTGCCATACAAGTTACCACCTGAATCCTGGTGAAAATCACTTTTTGAATCATGCCCTATATCTTTTGAAATGTATTGAAGAATCCACAATAGAAATGCCTTTTTTTTAGTTATTTTACCAAATGACTTATTGCAAGGCTGTCAAAATGTGATCTGATTATTAGCTATGAAATATTTGTGGCCATGAAGTGGTTAGACGCGCAATGATAGCTTTGGCCAGCGTGTTTTATATTCAGCAGGTAAGTACACTTGTTGCTTAGTTCACTCTTCCTCATGAATTGCAGCTTCTGAAATTAGAATACACTGAAAATTTATTGAAAGAACACTGTTATTCCTTTAGGGAAAAAATGTAAACAAGACTAGTCTGCATCAAGGTGCGGTGACAACAGCAATCATCTGCATAAACACATGCTAAACAACAAGCAGGTGTTCTATTTCACAAGTAACACCAGAATGATGCTTTTGAGTAGGAATTATGTGCAAACTGTTACAAGTAGTTTGAAGCCAGCTGTGATTACTATAATTAGTTGTTCACTTTACATGACTTGGCTTTTTATTACGTACTCAATGCCACTTTTTTTTTCAAATCAGCAAACTACACCTCTGCATGTTTGTAGTTTTTTCTTCTTTTTTTCTAACTGAAATCCTATACATTTCCAAGCGATGATATGAAGAAAATAGATAATTAAGGTTCATTTCTTTGCACAAAAATTGCAAAGAATTGACAAAAAGGTAATGAGCAGAAGCCTGTATGAAGACTATGGGACTCATGTATAAATAATGTTACTTTGTCATTATATTCATTGAAATTTCTCATCTCAATACAAGATCTATTCAGAACCTAAGATTTTATCCACGCTGACATTTTGTTTGTTTTTTTCCATTGTTTTTTTAATAGTCAATGGAAATTTTTAATGTGATATTTGGGTGAAGTTATTCCTTTTATAACATAAATATTAATGCTAAACTGTCAAAGATACTGCACCCCCATTCCCATGTGTACAGCCACACCTCCAAAATTCATTTCTCAGACCTATTAAATTTACCTGTCTACCCCTAACCTATGGCTTCAATTCAACCAATTCTAATGATCAGTCTCATCAGCCACAGCAAATCCCTCTCCTCGTATTTGGTTGGCCATATCCAAGTACCCTATTCAACATGAGCATCCTATCTCACCCTGTAGCCAATTTTTAGCAAAGGTTTTCTGAACCTAATACAGTTTTATAGATATGGAAAAGTGGCACAGAGTAGTGACTTCTATTTCTCCCACATATACAACCCCTGGCAAAAATTATGGAATCACTGGGCTTGGAGTATGTTTATTCAGTTGTTTAATGTTGTTGAAAAAAAGAAGATCACAGACATGGCACAAAACTAAAGTCATTTCAAATGGCAACTTTAGGGCTTTAAGAAACTCTAAAAGAAATCAAGATTAAAAATGTGGTACTCAGTAAGGGTCATTTTTTCAGACTAAGCAGAGTGAAAAAATTATGGAATCACTCAATTCTGAGGAAAAAATTATGGAATCACCCTGTAAATTTTCATTTCCAAAACTAACACCTGCATCAAATTAGATCTGCTCGCTAGTCTGCATCTAAAAAGCAGTGATCACACCTTGGAGAGCTGTTCCACCAAGTGGATTGACATGAATCATGGCTCCAACACGAGATATGTCAATTGAAACAAAGTATAGGATTATCAAACTCTTAAAAGAAGGTAAATCATCACACAATGTTGCAAAAGATGTTGGTTGTTCACAGTCAGCTGTGTCTAAAATCCAGACCAAATACAAACAACATGGGAAGGTTGTTAAAGGCAAACAAACTGGTAGACAAAGGAAGACGTCAAAGCGTCAAGACCGTAAACTTAAAGCAATATGTCTCCAAAACAGGAAATGCACAACAAAAGAAATGAGGAATGAATGGGAGGAAACTGGAGTCAATGTCTGTGACGAACTGTAAGAAACCGCCTAAAGGAAATGGGATTTACATACAGAAAAGCTAAACATAAGCCATCATTAACACCTAAACAGAAAAAAACAAGGTTACAATGGGCTAAAGAAAAGCAATCGTGGACTGTGGATGACTGGATGAAAGTCATATTCAGTGATGAATCGCGAATCTGCATTGGGCAAGGTGATGATGCTGGAACTTTTGTTTGGTGCCATTCCAATGAGATTATATAGATGACTGCATGAAGAGAACATGCAAATTTCCACAGTCTTTGATGATATGGGGCTGCATGTCAGGTAAAGGCACTGGGGAGATGGCTGTCATTACATCTTCAATAAATGCCCAAGTTTACATTGATATTTTGGACAGTTTTCTTATCCCATCAATTGAAAGGATGTTTGGGGATGATGACATCATTTTTCAAGATGATAATGCATCCTGCCATAGAGCAAAACCTGTGAAAACATTCCTTGAAATAAGACACATAAGGTCAATATCATGGCCTGCAAATAGTCCGGATCTCAATCCAATTGAAAATCTTTGGTGGAAGTTGAAGAAAATGGTCCATGACAAGGCTCCAACCTGCAAAGCAGATCTGGCAACAGCAATCAGAGAAAGTTGGAGCCAGATTGATGAAGAGTACTGTTTGTCACTCATTAAGTCCATGCCTCAGAGACTGTAAGCTTTTATTAAAGCCAGAGCTGGTGCAACAAAATACTAGTGATGTATTGGAGTGTTCTTTTGTGTGTTGGTTTTTCATGATTCCATAATTTTTTCCTCAGAATTGAGTGATTCCATAATTTTTCCCTCTGCTTGGTCTGAAAAAAATGACCCTTACTGAGTACCACATTTTTAATCTTGATTTCTTTTAGTGTTTCTTAAAGCCATAAAGTTGCCATTTGAAATGACTTTAGTTTTTTGCCATGGTTTGGGGAGCCATGTCATCTGCTGGTGTAGGTTCACTGTGTTTTATCAAGACCAAAGTCAGAGCAGCCATCAACCAGGAAATTTTAGAGCACTTAATGCTTCCTTCTGCCAACAAGCTTTTTGGAGATGGAATTTTCATTCTCCAGCAGGACTTGGCACCTGTCCACACTGCCAAAAGTACCAATACCTGGTTTAAAAACAACAGTATCACTGTGCTTGATTGGCCAGCAAACTCACCTGACCTTAACCCCATAGAGAATCTATGGTGTATTGTCAAGAGGAAGATGAGAGACACAAGACCCAACAATGCAGACAAGCTGAAGGCTGCTATCAAAGCAACCTGGGCTTCTATAACACCTCAGCAGTGCCACAGGCTGATTGCCTCCATGTCCGGCCTCATTAATGCAGTAATTGATGCAAAAGGAACCCCAACCAAGTATTGAGTGCATTTACTGAACATACATTTCAGTAGGCCAACATTTCGGATTTTAAAAGCATTTTTGAAGCTGTTGTTATAAAGTATTCTAATTTACTGAGATAATGACTTTTGTGTTTTCATTGGCTGTAAGCCATAATCATCAACATGAACAGAAATAAACACTTGAAATAGATCACTCTGTTAGTAATGACTCTATATAATATATGAGTTTCACTTTTTTTTATTGAAGAACTGAAATAAATTAACTTTTTGATGATATTCTAATTTTGTGAGATGCACCTGTATATGCCATGAAGCTTATGGCACAAAGTTTTTGTGCTGATGTTCCACCACATTGAAATCCTCAGTATAGATCATAAATAGTGTTGAGCCACCCCCGTAGTGTTCGAGTTCGGTTCGGTTCGTCGAACACCCGTGTGTTCGCCGAACTGTTCGTCGAACTGTTCGTCGAACACCTTCGAACACCGTTAAAACCAATGGCAGGCAAACAAAAACACATAGAAACACATAGAAAACACCTTCAAAGGTGTCCAAAAGCTGACAAACTGCTCAGAAGACACAACTAACACATGGAAAAGTGACAAGTACATATAGTCATGCGAAAAGAAAAGAGGTGGAGGAGTAAAAGGAGGGGGAGACACAGATATAGGCATGTCATGCCCTTCTAAAATCCAAAAAGTGAGAAGCCGAGATGGCCAGTCCGCTCCTGCCCGTGCCACCTCCGTGTCGCCGGGTTTGTGCCAGAGCCGCGGTGAACCCTGACGGCCAGCCCCCCTCTCCCAATACTGGTGCCTGTCCGCTGGTGGGTCGAGAGAGCCCCCCTGTGGTGGAGGCAGCTCTAAGCTTTTTAATTTAAATTGTCCCTCTAATTTGAATGAATACACTTTAAATCCATTTACAAGGATCTATTGGAGGGCAAGTCTCATGCCAGCAGCCGCGTAATTCCAGCTCCAGTAGCGTCCACTAAAGCTGCTGCAGTTAAAAAGCTTTTATAAGGATCGAGCTCGGCTGTCCACCGCAAGGCATCCTAGTGCCAGTCCCAGCCCCTATGCCTTGGGGTGCCTCCTGATGCTCTTCACTGAGTATCCCGTGGTCCCGAAGCATTTCCTTTGAAAAAATTAAGTGTCCAAACTACAGGTGGTGTAGCTTGCTTAACAGCCGGGATAATCCGCTGACTAGCAGACACTGCTACTAGGCACAAAGTATTTCCTGGGCTAGATGCAGTTAAAAATTTGTAAGTAGATACTCTCGTTGGATGCTGAGAAAGCATTCCATAGAGTCTCCTGGCACGCCATATATGATTCTCTTAAAAAGCTTGGGGTAGGGGTCTAGGGGACCCTTTTATAGCCAAAATCACGGCCCTGTATCACAATACGTCACCTAGGCTGAAGATAAATGGAACTGTAGCACCGAGGGCTCGGTTGCTACAGACGTATTGCACCTCACCCAGAGGTGTGATATCTCACTCTCAGATAAGGATGGAGTGTGGATCAGGACCCGACACCTGCATGCATTACACCACATTGCCGTGGGGCAGGGTGACCAATATGCCCCTGAGATGGGCACGACAGTCCCTGTCCCTGGCTGGAGTGGGGGGAGGGAACACTGAGGAAGGGGAACCCTGCAGTGCAGGAGCAGGGAGGAAGCAGTTCCTGGGTGCATTGAGAAGGGAGTATAAAAGGTGGGCACCATCTTAGTTCAGTGCAGAGAAGTCTGAGCAGAAGTGGCAGGGAGCAGGGGCTCTGCATGAGCTCTGCTCCGGAGGCGGGCCTAGTAACAGAGGCCCAGGCCTGCAAGAGGGAGAAGGAAGGAAGAGGAGCGGAGAAGGCTCCAGGAACGAGGAATGAAGGGATCCCAGGGGTGCGGACGGGCGAGTCGCCACCGCACGCCCGAATCCACCTGCGTGGAGGGGTCAGGCCAAAGGGGGAGACCGGTCCCCGAACTAGTGGAGGCAGGAAACGACCCTCAGCTAGAAACCGGAGGCTCTGACATTTTATGTGGCGCAGCCCCTTGCTCCACCCGCTAGGAAGGCACCACATAGGGTCAGGGAAACTGGCGCCAAGTTTACCAAGAGGAGGCCCGAGGCAGCCGGACAGAAGTGTTGGTAAGAAAGGCCAGACAAAGGACACACAAAGGGGGTCCTGTGAAGCGCTCCAAAGTTATCTGGGAGTTGTCTGAGCCCCTCACCTGGTGAGCATACGACGTGGGCAGCCGTTACCTGCAGACGTGGTCTGGATAATAAGAACTGTGAGTAAAGGCCCTGAACTGCATCACTGACTCCGTGTCGTTACTGCTGCTGCCCTGCACCATCACCCCCATCCTCCGCATACACTGCCCTGAGGCTATACTCCTCCCGTGGGGAGTTATGCTACGCTCTGCTGCACCCACAACACCAGCCTTAGCGGTCTGCCCTGTAGCGGCGGTTCACTCTGACCGCAATCCACGGGTGGCGTAGTCGGACATTTAAACATCAAAACCACATAAATAGTTCCGCCACTGGTTTGACCGCCCTGAGCCACGGAACCGGATCGCCGCCACGAAGACTACAACCACCAGCATCCACCAAAAAGGGTCCGGCTCCGGGTGTCCCAAGGCCCAGGGGGTGCGTCAGAACATTTTCATCACCTTTCACAATCACCAATGGGACAAGGCAGGGATGTCCTCTGTCCCCTCTCTTATACATCCTAGTGACGGAGCACCTGCTCTCATCAATTCGCCATAACCCCAATATTAGGTGGATTGAGGTGGGAGGCACCGAGTACAAGTGCTCTCTATTTGCTGATGATGTCCTAGTATATATCACTCAATCACATATATCCATCCCTGCTGTTATGGCTGAAATAGATCACTTTGTTACATGGTAAAATTTTAAAATCAATGCAGCGAAGTCTGAGGCCCTCGATGTCTCCCTCCCTAAATCCATATAGGATTCCATCCAGTCCAACTTTCCCTTTGCCTGGCCCTCACAGGGTATCAAATACTTAGGAATTCCTATTCATAGAGACCTCTCCCATCTATGTTATCTTAATTTTGGGCCCTTTATTGAACAATTCCATACAGACCACGGTTGGCAAGTTAGAACTGTAAGATTCACTACGTGAACCACTGGTGTTTTGTGGAAAAGCACATGTACACCGCGTTCCAAATTATTATGCAAAAAGTGTTTAGGAGTGATAAGGGAAGAATTTGTTTGTTTGTCAGTTAAACTCATTGATGGTGATGTGTGTCAGGGCTCTTTATATCACTGTAAGCAATTGCAGACACCTGTGCTAATTAGTTTGGCAGGTGTGTCCAATGAAAGGCAAGACTACTTAAGAAGGCTCTCTCACATTATTAAGCAGCCTACATTTTCTGCCAAAATGGGAAAGAAAAAGGATGTGTCGGCTGCTGAGAAGCAACAAATTGTGGAGTGTTTAGGTCAAGGCATGACTACAATCAACATTGTGCGATGATCAGGATGAAGTGTCTTGGCAATCAAGAAGTATGTAGCTGATTCACAGTACACACGTGTGCGTGCTGATAAGGGCAAATTGAGGACTCTTTCCTACAGGCAATTACGTCAGGTTGAAAGAGCAGCGGCAAAAAAGCCTTGTCATAGCAGCAGACAAGTTTTTGAAGCTGCTTGTGCCTCCAACGTCCCCCGAACAACAAGATGCAGGGTCCTTCAGAGGTTTGCAGCTGTGCATACGCCATCCTGTCGACCTCCTCTATCCACTTCACACAAGCAGAAACGGCTCCAGTGGGCCAAACATTACATGAAGACTGATTTCAAAACTGTTTTGTTCACGGATGAGTGCCGTGCAGTGCTCGATGGTCCAGATGAATGGAGTGGAGGATGGCTGGTTGATGGACACCCCACGCAAACACGGCTACAGCGCCAACAAGGAGGAGGTGGAGTAATGTTTTGGGCTGGAATCATGGGGAGAGAGATTGTCGGCCCCTTTAGGATCCCTGAAGGCGCTAAAGATGAACTCCATAATGTATGTGGATTTTCTCAAACAGCACTTCCTGCCATGGTTCAAGAAGAAGAACCGTGTATTTCACAGCAAGATCATTTTTCTGCATGATAATGCACCATCTCATGCTGCACATAAAACATCTGCATCTCTGGCTGATATGGGCATAAAAGGGGACAAACTTATGGTGTGACCCCCATGCTCCCCTGACCTCTACCCCATTCAGAACCTTTGGAGCATCATTAAAAGGAGTGTCTATGATGGCGGGAGGCAGTTCACATCTAAGCAACAGCTCTGGGAGGGTATTCTGTCCTCATGCAAAACAATTGAAGCAGAAACCATCCAAAACCTGACAAATTCAATGGACAAGAGAGTTCAGAAGCTCCTTTCGAACAAGGGGTCCTATGTGAAAATGTAACATCACCTAGAATAAAGTTTTGAGTTGAAAACTGTTTGATTTCAGTTTCTAACAACCTGCTAATGCTTATAATTTCAAAAATGACCATTTTTTTGGTCTTTATTAAAATGAAAAGGTTGATCGAAAAGTTTGGGGGATCTAAGAGTGTGGCAACCCAGTAGTCATGATTACTTCGAATTCTGACAATATGAGGGTCATGCTGCAGGTAGTGCAGCAAGAAGGCACTTATGTGTCTTGCGCATCTCGGAGCCCCAAAATTATTTTCCGGGCTAGATGCAGCTAAAAATTATTTTTAATTTTAAATCTGGTGAAGCTTATTATAGATGGCCTAATAGGATCAGTGCTGCACACTGCTACAAAGCCCAAATTATTTTCCAGTCAAGATACAGATAAACATGATTAGTAATTTGAAAGCTTAAAACAGTTGGTAGGGTGATTTTAACCAATCATCAAGCTTTTACTCTCCCCAGGATGACACAGGGGTAGAAAAGTCGTTTCGGATCCATGATTTGTTCATCTTTATGAACGTGAGTCTGTCTACATTATCAGTGGAGAGCCGCGTGCGCTTATCTGTCAGCACACCACCAGCAGCGCTGAACACACGTTCAGACAGAACGCTGGCTGCGGGGCATGACAAGATCTCCAAGGCGTAAGTGGCTAGCTCCGGCCATTTATCCAGATTGGAAGCCCAAAAAGAGCAAGGGTCCAGTGACACAGTCGTGGCTTCAATGTTTACTTGGAGATACTCCTGTACCATCGTCTCTAGGCGTTGACTATGTGTCAGACTTCTTGTCTCCTGTGGCCTTGCAAAGGATGGGCTAAAAAAGTGGTGAAATGATTCCGCAAAATTGATGTTACCAGCAGATACTGTGGTTCTGTTACGGTTTGAGTGCTGAACACTTGACGGTCCCACGGTTGGCAAGTTGGAACTGTGAGATTCACTACGTGCACCACTGGTATTTTGTGGAAAAGCACATGTAAGATTCTGCAACAGTCTCTGCTGATACTCCTGCATGCGTGCATCCCTTTCTATGGCAGGAATAATTTCTGCAAATTTACTTTTGTACCGTGGATCTAACAGTGTGGCAACCCAGTAGTCAGGATTATTTCTAATTCTCACAATTCGAGGGTCATGTTGCAGGTAGTGCAGCAAGAAGGCACTCATGTGTGTTGCGCATCCAGGAGCACCAAGTCCCTGTTGTGTTGGTGGCGAGGTAACAATCATGCTTCCTTCCTCTGTCCTCTCCCCCCAACCTCGCACAACAGAAATGTGATCAAGGTCTCCCTCATCTGATGAGTCTTCCATCAGTTCGTCCTCCACTTCTTCCTGGGCTCCTGCACCTTCCTCACTAGTTTGGCTGCTACCATGCGCCCTGGTAAAATCATCTCCCCCACCCTCACATGCCTGCCGCCTTGGTGCTGCCGACCGTCTGGACCTTGCAGATGTTAGCCCTTCCGCATACAACTCCTCCTCCTCTACTTCCTCCACCTCCTCTTGTGCCACCACCTGACTCCGAATTCTGTTTAACATGTGCTCCAGCATGTAAATCACCGGAATAGTCATGCTGATAATGGCATCGTCAGCACTAAACATCTTCGTCGCCATTTCAAAACTGTGCAGAAGGGTGCATAGGTCCCTGATCTGAGACCACTCCTCCAGCGTGATTTGCCCCACCTCTGAATCTCGTTGGCCCAGGCTATACGTCAGAACGTATTGCACCAGGGCTTGTCGGTGCTGCCACAGTCGCTGCAACATGTGCAGAGTTGAATTCCACCGGGTAGGCACATCGCATTTTAGCCGGTGAAGTGGCAGGCCCAACGACTTCTGTAGAGATGTAAGTCGCTGAGCTGCGGGATGCGAACGGCGGAAGTGAGCACACAGCGACCGTGCCCTCTGCAGAAGGCCATCTAGTCTGGGATAGTGGGCTAAAAATTGCTGGACAACCAGGTTCAACACGTGAGCCATACAAGGCACGTGTGTGACATTGCCCCAGCGAAGGGCCGCACCCAGGTTTGCAGCATTGTCGCACACGGCCTTCCCTGGTTTCAGGTCCAGTGGAGACAACCATTCATGAAATTGGTTCTCCAGAGCTGACCACAACTCCTCAGCTGTGTGACTCACATTTCCCAGACATTTCAATGTAAAAACCGCCTGATGACGTTGAGCCCTACTGCCAGCATAGTAAGGAGGTGTGCAGGATCCCTTCTGCGCAGTTAGAAAGCTTGTGGCATGACCAGACAGGCTTTGGGTGCAGGTGGAAGACCGAGAGGAGGTTGAGGAGGCAGAAGCAGTGGAGGAACTTTGACATAAAGAGGATTGACGCACAACTCGTGGGGACGGCAAGACTTGGACAGCAGCCCCTTGTCCTGCTGTCACCATAGTTACCCAGTGCCCAGTCAGCGACATGTAACGCCCCTGTCCATGCCTACTCGTCCAAGTGTCTGTGGTGAAATGCACCCTGTCACACACAGAGTTTCTCAAAGAAGCGGTGATGTTGTGTGCGACATGCTGGTGGAGCGCAGGCACACCTTTCTTTGAGAAGTAGTGCCGACTGGGCATCTGGTACTGGGGCACTGCGACGGACATAAGGTCTCGAAAATCCTCTGTGTCCACCAGGCGGAAAGGCAGCATTTCTGTAGCCAAGAGCTTGCAGATGGTGAAATTCAACCTCTTAGCTTTCTCATGGCTAGGAGGAAATGGTCTTTTACTTGTCCACATCTGAGGGACCGAGGGCTGGCTATTGTGCTTAGACGGGGTTGATAAGGGTGTCCCCGGCAAACTGCCGGTCTGTGAGGAAGATGCAGGCGGACATGTTAGGTTGCCTTGATCCAAAGGTGGTGCTATCGATGTCGGACAGCGCTCAAGACCAGCTGGTGTTACCACCTCCAAAGAAAATGATGACCTGCCAATCACGCTGGCTGTTGCGGGTAAAGAGGTGGCAGGTCTGCGCCCCAAAACAGGTGTGACTGCTGTCCCCCCCAGTCACAGAGGATGAAGAGGCCGCGGATGCACAAGATATGGCAGACGGTGGTTGGCCCGGCCGGCTAGGCCGCATTGTAGCACACTGAGCTTCCCACTGCAACTTATGCTTCATGTCCATGTGCCGGTTCATGCATGAAGTACTCAAACTATGTATTTTTTGGCCTCTACTTAGCTTTTGCTGACAAATGTTACAGATAACATGAGTTGGGTCATCTTTATCGATCTGAAAAAATGCCCAGGCTATGCAAGGCTTAGCACCCATGCGACCTGAAGAGCCACCACGACTTGTGGTGAGAGGCAGAGTTGTGTTTGAGGATGCAGTTGTTGACGTGCTTCCAGTACTACGTCTCTGTCCAGGAAGGCGCAACCTGACCTCGTCGTCACTAGCATCTTCCTCCACCTCCTCTGCTGACCTCATCTCTTGGCTGACTGTGGGTTGACAGTAAGTGGGATCTCCGACCTCATCATCATCACCCTGTGCGTTATCACACCCGTCGTCCTCAGAGCCAACCTGTTCCTGCCCTGACAAAAAACTAAAGTTGTCGCTCCAATCAGGTATTTGAGTCTTATCATCGTCTTCCTCATTGTCTCCACCAACAGGAGTTACAGTTTGGGAATGAGGGTCTACATTATGGTCAGAACCTTCTGCGTCTGGTCCTGGATCCGACTCATAAAGATTCTGGGCATCAGTGCAGATCATTTCCTCGTCTGGATTCACAGAAGCGTTGGAGTCGACCTCTGATTCCCAGGCTATAGTATGAGTAAACAGCTCTGCAGACTCAACCATTTGTTCTACCTCATACTCAGACGGGCAGCTGGAGATTTGGGAGCTGTGAGGAAGCAAGTGCGATTTGGGTGACACCTTTGAGGACTGGAGTATTTGTGATGTTGAAGTTGATGTGGAGGAGAGCCCACTTAAAGGAGCACTTGATATCCGTTGAAGCACCTGCTGTTTTTGTGCCTCATCTGGAATTTGTAGCGATTGGCGTGGCCGTAAGAAAGGGATCTTATCACATTGTCCGCTAAAAGAAGTAGACATTTTAGTTTGGCTGGAAGATGGTCTTTCTTCTGCACCTACTCCACGGACACAACCTTTTTTCCCCTTCCCAACACGCCTATTCCCCTTTACACCAGCAGCAGGCCTTTTTCCACTCATTTTGGTGGTTAACTAATTCACAACTCTGGAGTTGTTTGCACAAAAAAACAATGGATGGTAACCGAGCAGAGCTGAGTGGCCAAACTGTGGTATTAGGCCAAAACTATTGGCTGGGTTAGATGCAGAAAAAAATTATTTTTAATTTGCAACCTGATGGAGGTCAGTATAGATGGACTAATAGACAAAGTCCCACACACCGCTAGAAGCCCAAATATTTTTTCAGAGCTAGATGCAGAAATTTTTTTTATTCAATTTGCAACCTGATGGAGGTCAGTATAGATGGACTAATAGACCAAGTCCCACACACTGCTAGAAGCCCAAATATTTTTTCAGAGCTAGATGCAGAAAAAAATTATTTTTAATTTGCAACCTGATGGAGGTAAGTATAGATGGACTAATAGACCAAGTCCCACACACCGCTAGAAGCCCAAATATTTTTTCAGAGCTAGATGCAGAAAAAAATTATATTCAATTTGCAACCTGCTGGAGGTCAGTATAGAAGGACTAATAGAACAAGTCCCACACACTGCTAGAAGCCCAAATATTTTTTCAGAGCTAAATGAAGAAAAAAATTATTTTTAATTTGCAACCTGATGGAGGTCAGTATAGATGGACTAATAGACCAAGTCCCACACACTGCTAGAAGCCCAAATATTTTTTCAGAGCTAGATGCAGAAAAAAATTATTTTTAATTTGCAACCTGATGGAGGTCAGTATAGATGGACTAATAGAACAAGTCCCACACGCTGCTAGAAGCCCAAATATTTTTTCAGAGATAAATGAAGAAAAAAATTATTTTTAATTTGCAACCTGATGGAGGTCAGTATAGATGGACTAATAGACCAAGTCCCACACACTGCTAGAAGCCCAAATATTTTTTCAGAGCTAGATGCAGAAAAAAATTATTTTTAATTTGCAACCTGATGGAGGTCAGTATAGATGGACTAATAGAACAAGTCCCACACGCTGCTAGAAGCCCAAATATTTTTTCAGAGATAAATGAAGAAAAAAATTATTTTTAATTTGCAACCTGATGGAGGTCAGTATAGATGGACTAATAGACCAAGTCCCACACACTGCTAGAAGCCCAAATATTTTTTCAGAGCTAGATGCAGAAAAAAATTATTTTTAATTTGCAACCTGATGGAGGTCAGTATAGATGGACTAATAGACCAAGTCCCACACACCGCTAGAAGCCCAAATATTTTTTCAGAGCTAGATGCAGAAAAAAATTATATTCAATTTGCAACCTGCTGGAGGTCAGTATAGAAGGACTAATAGAACAAGTCCCACACACTGCTAGAAGCCCAAATATTTTTTCAGAGCTAAATGAAGAAAAAAATTATTTTTAATTTGCAACCTGATGGAGGTCAGTATAGATGGACTAATAGACCAAGTCCCACACACTGCTAGAAGCCCAAATATTTTTTCAGAGCTAGATGCAGAAAAAAATTATTTTTAATTTGCAACCTGATGGAGGTCAGTATAGATGGACTAATAGACCAAGTCCCACACACCGCTAGAAGCCCAAATATTTTTTCAGAGCTAGATGCAGAAATTTTTTTTATTCAATTTGCAACCTGATGGAGGTCAGTATAGATGGACTAATAGACCAAGTCCCACACACTGCTAGAAGCCCAAATATTTTTTCAGAGCTAGATGCAGAAAAAAATTATTTTTAATTTGCAACCTGATGGAGGTCAGTATAGATGGACTAATAGAATGATGCTATGCCCAAAAGATTTTACTTCACTAGGTGCAGTAAAAAAATTGGTATTCTATACACAGGTGGTATATCTTGCAACACAGATAGGCTACTCCACTGACTAACACACTCTGCAATAGGCCAAAAAGGATTAGCTTTGCTAGATTCAGCCAAATGCTGTGAAAAAAACTTGCACAGCACTGGCACAGACCTGCCTGGCAAAAACTGATAGGAACTGATGTAACCTAGTCCTGAAAAGGACTCCAATTACAATTAGTCTTTACTCCCACAATCTATCTATTTAAGAGCACAGACCTGCTTGATAAAAGTCGTAGGAAATGCTGTAACCTAGTCCTTAAAAGGACTGCAATCACAACTATTCCCTACTCCCAAGCTATCTGTATATTTGTGCGAAAATTGGCTTGAAATTAACAAGGTATAGCGCACACAGCAACAGCGGTGCCGTCTAACACGCAGCTGCAGCAGTGAGAAAATGGTGGCGACGGGGAAAATGGCTTGGTCTTATAGGGCAAGGACATGTGACATACACTGCCAATCACACATGCCCTTGCTTGTGTGAAAAAAAGCACTTCGCTCCGTGTGTGCGCTGCTGATAGGCTGACAGATTGCACCTCCCCACTGCAAATGCGGGAAAGAGAAAAAAAAATGGAGATCTTCATTGTTCCTGCAGAGATCCATCCCCTGCCCCTCCCCCCGCCCTGCTGTACACTCAAACTGCGTATTAACATTAATTTTCATCATTACTGAGAAAAAATCCAGTTATGATTTTGGTGCACGAACAGTTATCGAACATAACCTCGAACAGCCGAATTTTTCTCAAATTGTTCGTGTTCGCCGACCGGCTCGAACACCGCCCAAAACAACTCGAATTTGAGATTGGCGAACAGTTCGAGTAGAACAACGCTCATCTCTAATCATGAATATCAGATCAGTTGAGGTCTGACACCTGCTCCCCCACCAATCAGAGAAGCTGCTCACGTGATGTCAGATGCACCATGACCCTGTTATGCACACGCCCGGGCAGACTAGCGTGAGCGTGATTAGTGATCCCACTGTACCATGAACCGAGGAGTGCCTGGAGGGGCGTAACTAAGTATCAACTCGATCCGACCAAGGTCGCACGGCGGCTCAGTCGACTCCGTGAACCATGGAGGAACCGAGCAGAGGGACCAGGTGCTACTCCAGGTCAGACCCCAGTCACAGCTGTTGACCCACACCGGGGAATGCAGGAACAGGCAGGTTAAACTGGCATATTGACTGGTGGGTAATGGCAGGCATGGCTGGTATGCAGACTGGTGGATATTGACAGGCACAGCTGGTATGCAGACAGATGGGCACTGGCAGGCATGGTTGGCATGCAGACAGGTGGGCACAGGCAGGCACGGCTGACATGCAGACAGGCGGGTACTGGCAAGTAGGAACGTAGGCAGGATAGGGACCAGTACAGACTGGGATACAGGAACAGAGCCGCAGGTGCGGTAGACAAGCAGAGCCGAGCAAAACCCGAGGATGCGGCGAACAAGCAAAGCAGAGCAAAACCGCAGATGCAGTGAACAAGCAAAGCAGAGCAAAACCGCAGATGTGGTGAACAAGCAAAGCAGAGTAAAACCGCAGAT
Organism: Phyllobates terribilis; assembly: GCF_046119375.1. Taxonomy (NCBI): domain Eukaryota; kingdom Metazoa; phylum Chordata; class Amphibia; order Anura; family Dendrobatidae; genus Phyllobates; species Phyllobates terribilis. The sequence continues at coordinate 572,163,838 of NW_027362763.1, forward strand.
GCGGTGAACTAGCAAAGCAGAGCAAAACCCGCAGATGCAGTGAACAAGCAAAGCAGAGCAAAACCGCAGATGTGGTGAACAAGCTAAGCAGAGCAAAACCCGCAGATGCGGTGAACAAGCAAGGCAGAGCAAAACCGCAGATGCGGTGAACTAGCAAAGCAGAGCAAAACCCACAGATGCAGTGAACAAGCAAAGCAGAGCAAAACCGCAGATGCAGTGAACAAGCAAAGCAGAGCAAAACCCGCAGATCCAGTGAACAAGCAAAGCAGAGCAAAACCGCAGTTGCGGTGAACAAGCAAAGCAGAGCAAAACCCGCAGATGCGGTGAACAAGCAAAGCAGAGCAAAACCCCAGATGCGGTGAACTAGCAAAGAGAGCAAAACCCGCAGATGCGGTGAACAAGTAAAGCAGAGCAAAACCGCAGATGCGGTGAACAAGCAAAGCAGAGCAAAACCCGCAGATGCGGTGAACAAGCAAAGCAGAGCAAAACCGCAGATGCAGTGAACAAGTAAAGCAGAGCAAAACCGCAGATGCAGTGAACAAGCAAAGCAGAGCAAAACCCGCAGATCCAGTGAACAAGCAAAGCAGAGCAAAACCGCAGTTGCGGTGAACAAGCAAAGCAGAGCAAAACCCGCAGATGCGGTGAACAAGCAAAGCAGAGCAAAACCGCAGATGCGGTGAACTAGCAAAGCAGAGCAAAACCCGCAGATGCGGTGAACAAGTAAAGCAGAGCAAAACCGCAGATGCGGTGAACAAGCAAGGCAGAGCAAAACCGCAGATGCGGTGAGCAAGCAGAGCAAAGCAAAACCCACAGATGCGGTAGACAGGACAGGGCTCTGTTCACATGGAACAGACTGGAAAACACAAGAAGATAGCTGGAACACAGGAGTTAGATACAGAGGGAGAGAAACAGAACGAGCAGAACCAGATACACACAAGGTACTTACAATGAAGTAGCGAGTGGACACAAGACTCACAAACAGAAGTACAGAGACAACGAGTTGGAGTTAGGAGCAGGTTCTGATACTGCAAGAAAGAGGGAAGATACAGACATAGAGACAAACAAGTAATGGACTAGGACACTGTTCAGACAGGATCTGAACCAGGAACAAGATACAGGAACGAGCCTGGGAACTCAGCTCCCAGGGTGCCAGAAACTAACTAAAAGTCACAGGTACAGGTAGAGGCCCTGGGTACTCAGCCCCCAGGGTGGCGAACAGACTATAGTCAGGACAGGACCTGGCAACTCACAGTTGCACAGAACAGACTGTAAGAAAGTGTTGCTCAGGCTCCTCCTACTGAGTGGAGGGGGTTTAAGTATCTAGTGACTCACAGCAATAGGCTGGGGACGCATTAGGACTGCGCACACTGTAGCTTTAAGAATCATAAAGCAACAGCACCGACGCCATAAGCCAGCAGACAAGAGACATACAAACAGCAGGTACTGGAGCAAAGTGTGCAGCCTGGCCTGAAAGGTAAGATTGCGGTCTTGCATGGTGGGAGATGGTAAGCCATGCAAGCACGCCGCCAGGGATGTTACAGACCCAAGGTATTATTTTTACTTAGAAATATGTGGTCACATCCCAGACCTCTGATGTTATATGCCTTATCGTAGGGTATGATGTAGGATAATTATACAAACTTTAGTTTGTGTTGCCATGCCATGCATAGTTTGCATTCATCGTAATTACCATTTGCAGTAATATACTACTGCTGACTCCTGCTAAATATTAGCATGCTGTCTAGGTATATACTTTGGGCATTTGTATATTAAGTTCTATCATAAGCTCTGTTTCAGTGTTGCATTTATTGCTTGCACTCCTTGCATTCCTGTATTATGGCTGATCTTTTCTGGACATCACCATTATGTGCTATCTAGGTATAGAATTAGATTCATATACTTGGTTATATCCTAAGTCAAGCTTATTTTTAATTTCTTGAATTACCCATCAGGCTAGCATACACACCTGCAGAGGCGTATTTAGGGAAGGGGTCAGCCGGGACATGTGCCCTGGGTGCAGCCGGCAGGGGGCGCTGTTGGGTCCTAAGTGTCTCCCCCGGCATCTGCATTCTGCCACACCCACACTGGGAGTCGGCTGTTCTCTGAGACAGCTGTCAAGCTGACAGCCAGCTCATAGAATGTGCAGCGTGCTCCCAGTGTTCAATTGTACTTGCGTCTTTCAGACGCGAGTACAATTGAAGCTCTGACCACCAGGTCAGAGCGACATCAGCAGCGTGATCAGGTCATGTGATTACACTGCTGACGTTACTCGTCAGCGCTGCAGACAGAGGCACACATTGGTGGTAAGTGCTCCACACTGGAACTGAAGACACCCAAAGATTCAGTGTAATATGGGGAGATTTAGGATGGGGGTATTCAATGTGTGTTGGGGGAAGATTTAGGATGGGGTATTTAGTGTGTGTGGGTGATTTAGGATGGGGGTATTTAGTGTGTGGGGGTGATTTAGGATGGGGGCATTTAGCATGTGGGGGTGATTTAGGATGGGGGCATTTAGCATGTAGGGGTGATTTAGGATGGGTGAGTGGGGGGATGGTGATGGTGCGGACACAGTATGTGGAATAAAGGGGGATGGGTGCAGACACATTATGGTGAGTGGGGGGCATTGGTGCGGACACAGAATGGGGAGGATGGGTACGAATGCAGTATGGGGAGCGAAGGGGGGAATGTATGTGGACACAGTATGGGGAGCCAGTGGGAGTATGGGTGCAGACACAGTATGGTGAGTGGGGGATGGGTGCCAACACAGTATGGGGAGCGAGGGTGTTAGGATGTGTGTGGACACAGTATGGGGAGCAAGGGCGATGGGATGTATGCAGACACAGTACGGGGAGTTGACAGGGATGTGTGAGAAGACAGTATGGAGAGCGAGGGGATAAATATGTGAGGAGACAGTATGGTTCGCAAAGGGGATGTGACAGGAGACAGAATGAGGAGGGAGAAGGAAGCGGGGGGCACAGAATAGAGACTGAGTAGTGTGGCGAGGAAATGGGGGGACAGTGTAAGGGCACAGCCAGAAGGGGACAGTATGCCAAGAAGGGGGATAGTGATGAGGGGGCACAGTATAGAGATTAGATCCTATAGGGGGAACACAGTGTAAGAGGACAATGTGAAGAGGGGGTCCAGTATGGAAAGGACGGGGCAGTGTGGAGGCACATACCATAAGAGGGACAGTGTAGGGGTCATATTTTGTGTAGGATATATAGTGAAGGGCAATTATTTACTCAGGGGCTCAGCGTAGGGCAGATATTTTTATTCAGGAGCATTATAATTACACTGCTATCTTTAAGGGCATCATGTGGGGATATGCTGTAGAAGACCGGAGAAAATGAAAGTCTGCAGAGACGAGCTGTGACTATGAAACGTAATCAAAGGGTCTGAAAAAGATGAAGATGAAAAGAAAGAGAGCGACTCAAGAGACAACGTCATTCATCAGGTACCCAGATGTAAATTTTTTTGTGATACTAATTCTCATGTTTTTATTTATGTTAGCAGCATTAAAGGTGTTGTCCATGTTTGTGATGAGTCTGCAGTCACTCTATGTGACTGCAGACTTCTGAATTCTCACAGTGCGCACTGCACGCTGTCAGGATTCTCTGGTGCCAGTGATTTGCATACATGCGAACACGTGCTAACTAGAGATGAGCGTTGTTCTACTCGAACTGTTCGCCAATCTCAAATTCGAGCTGTTTTGGGCGGTGTTCGAGCCGGTCGGCGAACACGAACAATTTGAGAAAAATTCGGCTGTTCGAGGTTATGTTCGATAACTGTTCGTGCACCAAAATCATAACTGGATTTTTTCTCAGTAATGATGAAAATTAATGTTAATACGCAGTTTGAGTGTACAGCGGGGCGGGGGGAGGGGCAGGGGATGGATCTCTGCAGGAACAATGAAGATCTCCATTTTTTTTTCTCTTTCCCGCATTTGCAGTGGGGAGGTGCAATCTGTCAGCCTATCAGCAGCGCACACACGGAGCGAAGTGCTTTTTTTCACACAAGCAAGGGCATGTGTGACTGGCAGTGTATGTCACATGTCCTTGCCCTATAAGACCAAGCCATTTTCCCCGTCGCCACCATTTTCTCACTGCTGCAGCTGCGTGTTAGACGGCACCGCTGTTGCTGTGTGCGCTATACCTTGTTAATTTCAAGCCAATTTTCGCACAAATATACAGATAGCTTGGGAGTAGGGAATAGTTGTGATTGCAGTCCTTTTAAGGACTAGGTTACAGCATTTCCTACGACTTTTATCAAGCAGGTCTGTGCTCTTAAATAGATAGATTGTGGGAGTAAAGACTAATTGTAATTGGAGTCCTTTTCAGGACTAGGTTACATCAGTTCCTATCAGTTTTTGCCAGGCAGGTCTGTGCCAGTGCTGTGCAAGTTTTTTTCACAGCATTTGGCTGAATCTAGCAAAGCTAATCCTTTTTGGCCTATTGCAGAGTGTGTTAGTCAGTGGAGTAGCCTATCTGTGTTGCAAGATATACCACCTGTGTATAGAATACCAATTTTTTTACTGCACCTAGTGAAGTAAAATCTTTTGGGCATAGCATCATTCTATTAGTCCATCTATACTGACCTCCATCAGGTTGCAAATTAAAAATAATTTTTTTCTGCATCTAGCTCTGAAAAAATATTTGGGCTTCTAGCAGTGTGTGGGACTTGGTCTATTAGTCCATCTATACTGACCTCCATCAGGTTGCAAATTAGAAATAATTTTTTTCTTCATTTATCTCTGAAAAAATATTTGGGCTTCTAGCAGCGTGTGGGACTTGTTCTATTAGTCCATCTATACTGACCTCCATCAGGTTGCAAATTAAAAATAATTTTTTTCTGCATCTAGCTCTGAAAAAATATTTGGGCTTCTAGCAGTGTGTGGGACTTGGTCTATTAGTCCATCTATACTGACCTCCATCAGGTTGCAAATTAAAAATAATTTTTTTCTGCATCTAGCTCTGAAAAAATATTTGGGCTTCTAGCAGTGTGTGGGACTTGGTCTATTAGTCCATCTATACTGACCTCCATCAGGTTGCAAATTGAATAAAAAAATTTTCTGCATCTAGCTCTGAAAAAATATTTGGGCTTCTAGCGGTGTGTGGGACTTGGTCTATTAGTCCATCTATACTGACCTCCATCAGGTTGCAAATTAAAAATAATTTTTTTCTGCATCTAGCTCTGAAAAAATATTTGGGCTTCTAGCAGTGTGTGGGACTTGGTCTATTAGTCCATCTATACTGACCTCCATCAGGTTGCAAATTAAAAATAATTTTTTTCTTCATTTAGCTCTGAAAAAATATTTGGGCTTCTAGCAGTGTGTGGGACTTGTTCTATTAGTCCTTCTATACTGACCTCCAGCAGGTTGCAAATTGAATATAATTTTTTTCTGCATCTAGCTCTGAAAAAATATTTGGGCTTCTAGCGGTGTGTGGGACTTGGTCTATTAGTCCATCTATACTGACCTCCATCAGGTTGCAAATTAAAAATAATTTTTTTCTGCATCTAGCTCTGAAAAAATATTTGGGCTTCTAGCAGTGTGTGGGACTTGGTCTATTAGTCCATCTATACTGACCTCCATCAGGTTGCAAATTAAAAATAATTTTTTTCTTCATTTATCTCTGAGAAAATATTTGGGCTTCTAGCAGCGTGTGGGACTTGTTCTATTAGTCCATCTATACTGACCTCCATCAGGTTGCAAATTAAAAATAATTTTTTTCTGCATCTAGCTCTGAAAAAATATTTGGGCTTCTAGCAGTGTGTGGGACTTGGTCTATTAGTCAATATATACTGACCTCCATCAGGTTGCAAATTAAAAATAATTTTTTTCTTCATTTATCTCTGAAAAAATATTTGGGCTTCTAGCAGCGTGTGGGACTTGTTCTATTAGTCCATCTATACTGACCTCCATCAGGTTGCAAATTAAAAATAATTTTTTTCTGCATCTAGCTCTGAAAAAATATTTGGGCTTCTAGCAGTGTGTGGGACTTGGTCTATTAGTCCATCTATACTGACCTCCATCAGGTTGCAAATTAAAAATATTTCTTTTCTTCATTTAGCTCTGAAAAAATATTTGGGCTTCTAGCAGTGTGTGGGACTTGTTCTATTAGTCCTTCTATACTGACCTCCAGCAGGTTGCAAATTGAATATAATTTTTTTCTGCATCTAGCTCTGAAAAAATATTTGGGCTTCTAGCGGTGTGTGGGACTTGGTCTATTAGTCCATCTATACTGACCTCCATCAGGTTGCAAATTAAAAATAATTTTTTTCTGCATCTACCTCTGAAAAAATATTTGGGCTTCTAGCAGTGTGTGGGACTTGGTCTATTAGTCCATCTATACTGACCTCCATCAGGTTGCAAATTGAATAAAAAAATTTTCTGCATCTAGCTCTGAAAAAATATTTGGGCTTCTAGCGGTGTGTGGGACTTGGTCTATTAGTCCATCTATACTGACCTCCATCAGGTTGCAAATTAAAAATATTTTTTTTCTGCATCTAGCTCTGAAAAAATATTTGGGCTTCTAGCAGTGTGTGGGACTTGGTCTATTAGTCCATCTATACTGACCTCCATCAGGTTGCAAATTAAAAATAATTTTTTTCTTCATTTAGCTCTGAAAAAATATTTGGGCTTCTAGCAGTGTGTGGGACTTGTTCTATTAGTCCTTCTATACTGACCTCCAGCAGGTTGCAAATTGAATATAATTTTTTTCTGCATCTAGCTCTGAAAAAATATTTGGGCTTCTAGCGGTGTGTGGGACTTGGTCTATTAGTCCATCTATACTGACCTCCATCAGGTTGCAAATTAAAAATAATTTTTTTCTGCATCTAGCTCTGAAAAAATATTTGGGCTTCTAGCAGTGTGTGGGACTTGGTCTATTAGTCCATCTATACTGACCTCCATCAGGTTGCAAATTAAAAATAATTTTTTTCTTCATTTATCTCTGAGAAAATATTTGGGCTTCTAGCAGCGTGTGGGACTTGTTCTATTAGTCCATCTATACTGACCTCCATCAGGTTGCAAATTAAAAATAATTTTTTTCTGCATCTAGCTCTGAAAAAATATTTGGGCTTCTAGCAGTGTGTGGGACTTGGTCTATTAGTCCATCTATACTGACCTCCATCAGGTTGCAAATTAAAAATAATTTTTTTCTTCATTTATCTCTGAAAAAATATTTGGGCTTCTAGCAGCGTGTGGGACTTGTTCTATTAGTCCATCTATACTGACCTCCATCAGGTTGCAAATTAAAAATAATTTTTTTCTGCATCTAGCTCTGAAAAAATATTTGGGCTTCTAGCAGTGTGTGGGACTTGGTCTATTAGTCCATCTATACTGACCTCCATCAGGTTGCAAATTAAAAATATTTCTTTTCTTCATTTAGCTCTGAAAAAATATTTGGGCTTCTAGCAGTGTGTGGGACTTGTTCTATTAGTCCTTCTATACTGACCTCCAGCAGGTTGCAAATTGAATATAATTTTTTTCTGCATCTAGCTCTGAAAAAATATTTGGGCTTCTAGCGGTGTGTGGGACTTGGTCTATTAGTCCATCTATACTGACCTCCATCAGGTTGCAAATTAAAAATAATTTTTTTCTGCATCTACCTCTGAAAAAATATTTGGGCTTCTAGCAGTGTGTGGGACTTGGTCTATTAGTCCATCTATACTGACCTCCATCAGGTTGCAAATTGAATAAAAAAATTTTCTGCATCTAGCTCTGAAAAAATATTTGGGCTTCTAGCGGTGTGTGGGACTTGGTCTATTAGTCCATCTATACTGACCTCCATCAGGTTGCAAATTAAAAATAATTTTTTTCTGCATCTAACCCAGCCAATAGTTTTGGCCTAATACCACAGTTTGGCCACTCAGCTCTGCTCGGTTACCATCCATTGTTTTTTTGTGCAAACAACTCCAGAGTTGTGAATTAGTTAACCACCAAAATGAGTGGAAAAAGGCCTGCTGCTGGTGGAAAGGGGAATAGGCGTGTTGGGAAGGGGAAAAAAGGTTGTGTCCGTGGGGTAGGTGCAGAAGAAAGACCATCTTCCAGCCAAACTAAAATGTCTACTTCTTTTAGCGGACAATGTGATAAGATCCCTTTCTTACGGCCACGCCAATCGCTACAAATTCCAGATGAGGCACAAAAACAGCAGGTGCTTCAACGGATATCAAGTGCTCCTTTAAGTGGGCTCTCCTCCACATCAACTTCAACATCACAAATACTCCAGTCCTCAAAGGTGTCACCCAAATCGCACTTGCTTCCTCACAGCTCCCAAATCTCCAGCTGCCCGTCTGAGTATGAGGTAGAACAGATGGTTGAGTCTGCAGAGCTGTTTACTCATACTATAGCCTGGGAATCAGAGGTCGACTCCAGCGCTTCTGTGAATCCAGACGAGGAAATGATCTGCACTGATGCCCAGAATCTTTATGAGTCGGATCCAGGACCAGACGCAGAAGGTTCTGACCATAATGTAGACCCTCATTCCCAAACTGTAACTCCTGTTGGTGGAGACAATGAGGAAGACGATGATAAGACTCAAATACCTGATTGGAGCGACAACTTTAGTTTTTTGTCAGGGCAGGAACAGGTTGGCTCTGAGGACGACGGGTGTGATAACGCACAGGGTGATGATGATGAGGTCGGAGATCCCACTTACTGTCAACCCACAGTCAGCCAAGAGATGAGGTCAGCAGAGGAGGTGGAGGAAGATGCTAGTGACGACGAGGTCAGGTTGCGCCTTCCTGGACAGAGACGTAGTACTGGAAGCACGTCAACAAGTGCATCCTCAAACACAACTCTGCCTCTCACCACAAGTCGTGGTGGCTCTTCAGGTCGCATGGGTGCTAAGCCTTGCATAGCCTGGGCATTTTTTCAGATCGATAAAGATGACCCAACTCGTGTTATCTGTAACATTTGTCAGCAAAAGCTAAGTAGAGGCCAAAAAATACATAGTTTGAGTACTTCATGCATGAACAGGCACATGGACATGAAGCATAAGTTGCAGTGGGAAGCTCAGTGTGCTACAATGCGGCCTAGCCGGCCGGGCCAACCACCGTCTGCCATATCTTGTGCACCGCGGCCTCTTCATCCTCTGTGACTGGGGGGACAGCAGTCACACCTGTTTTGGGGCGCAGACCTGCCACCTCTTTACCCGCAACAGCCAGCGTGATTGGCAGGTCATCATTTTCTTTGGAGGTGGTAACACCAGCTGGTCTTGAGCGCTGTCCGACATCGATAGCACCACCTTTAGATCAAGGCAACCTAACATGTCCGCCTGCATCTTCCTCACAGACCGGCAGTTTGCCGGGGACACCCTTATCAACCCCGTCTAAGCACAATAGCCAGCCCTCGGTCCCTCAGATGTGGACAAGTAAAAGACCATTTCCTCCTAGCCATGAGAAAGCTAAGAGGTTGAATTTCACCATCTGCAAGCTCTTGGCTACAGAAATGCTGCCTTTCCGCCTGGTGGACACAGAGGATTTTCGAGACCTTATGTCCGTCGCAGTGCCCCAGTACCAGATGCCCAGTCGGCACTACTTCTCAAAGAAAGGTGTGCCTGCGCTCCACCAGCATGTCGCACACAACATCACCGCTTCTTTGAGAAACTCTGTGTGTGACAGGGTGCATTTCACCACAGACACTTGGACGAGTAGGCATGGACAGGGGCGTTACATGTCGCTGACTGGGCACTGGGTAACTATGGTGACAGCAGGACAAGGGGCTGCTGTCCAAGTCTTGCCGTCCCCACGAGTTGTGCGTCAATCCTCTTTATGTCAAAGTTCCTCCACTGCATCTGCCTCCTCAACCTCCTCTCGGTCTTCCACCTGCACCCAAAGCCTGTCTGGTCATGCCACAAGCTTTCTAACTGCGCAGAAGGGATCCTGCACACCTCCTTACTATGCTGGCAGTAGGGCTCAATGTCATCAGGCGGTTTTTACATTGAAATGTCTGGGAAATGTGAGTCACACAGCTGAGGAGTTGTGGTCAGCTCTGGAGAACCAATTTCATGAATGGTTGTCTCCACTGGACCTGAAACCAGGGAAGGCCGTGTGCGACAATGCTGCAAACCTGGGTGCGGCCCTTCGCCGGGGCAATGTCACACACGTGCCTTGTATGGCTCACGTGTTGAACCTGGTTGTCCAGCATTTTTTAGCCCACTATCCCAGACTAGATGGCCTTCTGCAGAGGGCACGGTCGCTGTGTGCTCACTTCCGCCGTTCGCATCCCGCAGCTCAGCGACTTACATCTCTACAGAAGTCGTTGGGCCTGCCACTTCACCGGCTAAAATGCGATGTGCCTACCCGGTGGAATTCAACTCTGCACATGTTGCAGCGACTGTGGCAGCACCGACAAGCCCTGGTGCAATACGTTCTGACGTATAGCCTGGGCCAACGAGATTCAGAGGTGGGGCAAATCACGCTGGAGGAGTGGTCTCAGATCAGGGACCTATGCACCCTTCTGCACAGTTTTGAAATGGCGACGAAGATGTTTAGTGCTGACGATGCCATTATCAGCATGACTATTCCGGTGATTTACATGCTGGAGCACATGTTAAACAGAATTCGGAGTCAGGTGGTGGCACAAGAGGAGGTGGAGGAAGTAGAGGAGGAGGAGTTGTATGCGGAAGGGGCTAACATCTGCAAGGTCCAGACGGTCGGCAGCACCAAGGCGGCAGGCATGTGAGGGTGGGGGAGATGATTTTACCAGGGCGCATGGTAGCAGCCAAACTAGTGAGGAAGGTGCAGGAGCCCAGGAAGAAGTGGAGGACGAACTGATGGAAGACTCATCAGATGAGGGAGACCTTGATCACATTTCTGTTGTGCAAGGTTGGGGGGAGAGGACAGAGGAAGGAAGCATGATTGTTACCTCGCCACCAACACAACAGGGACTTGGTGCTCCTGGATGCGCAACACACATGAGTGCCTTCTTGCTGCACTACCTGCAACATGACCCTCGAATTGTGAGAATTAGAAATAATCCTGACTACTGGGTTGCCACACTGTTAGATCCCCGGTACAAAAGTAAATTTGCAGAAATTATTCCTGCCATAGAAAGGGATGCACGCATGCAGGAGTATCAGCAGAGACTGTTGCAGAATCTTACATGTGCTTTTCCACAAAATACCAGTGGTGCACGTAGTGAATCTCACAGTTCCAACTTGCCAACCGTGGGACCGTCAAGTGTTCAGCACTCAAACCGTAACAGAACCACAGTATCTGCTGGTAACATCAATTTTGCGGAATCATTTCACCACTTTTTTAGCCTATCCTTTGCAAGGCCACAGAAGACAAGAAGTCTGACACATAGTCAACGCCTAGAGACGATGGTACAGGAGTATCTCCAAGTAAACATTGAAGCCACGACTGTGTCACTGGACCCTTGCTCTTTTTGGGCTTCCAATCTGGATAAATGGCCGGAGCTAGCCACTTACGCCTTGGAGATCTTGTCATGCCCCGCAGCCAGCGTTCTGTCTGAACGTGTGTTCAGTGCTGCTGGTGGTGTGCTGACAGATAAGCGCACGCGGCTCTCCACTGATAATGTAGACAGACTCACGTTCATAAAGATGAACAAATCATGGATCCGAAACGACTTTTCTACCCCTGTGTCATCCTGGGGAGAGTAAAAGCTTGATGATTGGTTAAAATCACCCTACCAACCGTTTTAAGCTTTCAAATTACTAATCATGTTTATCTGTATCTTGACTGGAAAATAATTTGGGCTTTGTAGCAGTGTGCAGCACTGATCCTATTAGGCCATCTATAATAAGCTTCACCAGATTTAAAATTAAAAATAATTTTTAGCTGCATCTAGCCCGGAAAATAATTTTGGGGCTCCGAGATGCGCAAGACACATAAGTGCCTTCTTGCTGCACTACCTGCAGCATGACCCTCATATTGTCAGAATTCGAAGTAATCATGACTACTGGGTTGCCACACTCTTAGATCCCCCAAACTTTTCGATCAACCTTTTCATTTTAATAAAGACCAAAAAAATGGTCATTTTTGAAATTATAAGCATTAGCAGGTTGTTAGAAACTGAAATCAAACAGTTTTCAACTCAAAACTTTATTATTGGTGATGTTACATTTTCACATAGGACCCCTTGTTCGAAAGGAGCTTCTGAACTCTCTCGTCCATTGAATTTGTCAGGTTTTGGATGGTTTCTGCTTCAATTGTTTTGCATGAGGACAGAATACCCTCCCAGAGCTGTTGCTTAGATGTGAACTGCCTCCCGCCATCATAGACACTCCTTTTAATGATGCTCCAAAGGTTCTGAATGGGGTAGAGGTCAGGGGAGCATGGGGGTCACACCATAAGTTTGTCCCCTTTTATGCCCATATCAGCCAGAGATGCAGATGTTTTATGTGCAGCATGAGATGGTGCATTATCATGCAGAAAAATGATCTTGCTGTGAAATACACGGTTCTTCTTCTTGAACCATGGCAGGAAGTGCTGTTTGAGAAAATCCACATACATTATGGAGTTCATCTTTAGCGCCTTCAGGGATCCTAAAGGGGCCGACAATCTCTCTCCCCATGATTCCAGCCCAAAACATTACTCCACCTCCTCCTTGTTGGCGCTGTAGCCGTGTTTACGTGGGGTGTCCATCAACCAGCCATCCTCCACTCCATTCATCTGGACCATCGAGCGCTGCACGGCACTCATCCGTGAACAAAACAGTTTTGAAATCAGTCTTCATGTAATGTTTGGCCCACTGGAGCCGTTTCTGCTTGTGTGAAGTGGATAGAGGAGGTCGACAGGATGGCGTATGCACAGCTGCAAACCTCTGAAGGACCCTGCATCTTGTTGTTCGGGGGACGTTGGAGGCACAAGCAGCTTCAAAAACTTGTCTGCTGCTATGACAAGGCTTTTTTGCCGCTGCTCTTTCAACCTGACGTAATTGCCTGTAGGAAAGAGTCCTCAATTTGCCCTTATCAGCACGCACACGTGTGTACTGTGAATCAGCTACATACTTCTTGATTGCCAAGACACTTCATCCTGATCATCGCACAATGTTGATTGTAGTCATGCCTTGACCTAAACACTCCACAATTTGTTGCTTCTCAGCAGCCGACACATCCTTTTTCTTTCCCATTTTGGCAGAAAATGTAGGCTGCTTAATAATGTGAGAGAGCCTTCTTAAGTAGTCTTGCCTTTCATTGGACACACCTGCCAAACTAATTAGCACAGGTGTCTGCAATTGCTTACAGTGATATAAAGAGCCCTGACACACATCACCATCAATGAGTTTAACTGACAAACAAACAAATTCTTCCCTTATCACTCCTAAACACTTTTTGCATAATAATTTGGAACGCGGTGTACATGTGCTTTTCCACAAAACACCAGTGGTTCACGTAGTGAATCTTACAGTTCTAACTTGCCAACCGTGGTCTGTATGGAATTGTTCAATAAAGGGCCCAAAATTAAGATAACATAGATGGGAGAGGTCTCTATGAATAGGAATTCCTAAGTATTTGATACCCTGTGAGGGCCAGGCAAAGGGAAAGTTGGACTGGATGGAATCCTATATGGATTTAGGGAGGGAGACATCGAGGGCCTCAGACTTCGCTGCATTGATTTTAAAATTTTACCATGTAACAAAGTGATCTATTTCAGCCATAACAGCAGGGATGGATATATGTGATTGAGTGATATATACTAGGACATCATCAGCAAATAGAGAGCACTTGTACTCGGTGCCTCCCACCTCAATCCACCTAATATTGGGGTTATGGCGAATTGATGAGAGCAGGTGCTCCGTCACTAGGATGTATAAGAGAGGGGACAGAGGACATCCCTGCCTTGTCCCATTGGTGATTGTGAAAGGTGATGAAAATGTTCTGACGCACCCCCTGGGCCTTGGGACACCCGGAGCCGGACCCTTTTTGGTGGATGCTGGTGGTTGTAGTCTTCGTGGCGGCGATCCGGTTCCGTGGCTCAGGGCGGTCAAACCAGTGGCGGAACTATTTATGTGGTTTTGATGTTTAAATGTCCGACTATGCCACCCGTGGATTGCGGTCAGAGTGAACCGCCGCTACAGGGCAGACCGCTAAGGCTGGTGTTGTGGGTGCAGCAGAGCGTAGCATAACTCCCCACGGGAGGAGTATAGCCTCAGGGCAGTGTATGCGGAGGATGGGGGTGATGGTGCAGGGCAGCAGCAGTAACGACACGGAGTCAGTGATGCAGTTCAGGGCCTTTACTCACAGTTCTTATTATCCAGACCACGTCTGCAGGTAACGGCTGCCCACGTCGTACTGTGCTCACCAGGTGAGGGGCTCAGACAACTCCCAGATAACTTTGGAGCGCTTCACAGGACCCCCTTTGTGTGTCCTTTGTCCGGCCTTTCTTACCAACACTTCTGTCCGGCTGCCTCGGGCCTCCTCTTGGTAAACTTGGTGCCAGTTTCCCTGACCCTATGTGGTGCCTTCCTAGCGGGTGGAGCAAGGGGCTGCGCCACATAAAATGTCAGAGCCTCCGGTTTCTAGCTGAGGGTCGTTTCCTGCCTCCACTAGTTCGGGGACCGGTCTCCCCCTTTGGCCTGACCCCTCCACGCAGGTGGATTCGGGCGTGCGGTGGCGACTCGCCCGTCCGCACCCCTGGGATCCCTTCATTCCTCGTTCCTGGAGCCTTCTCCGCTCCTCTTCCTTCCTTCTCCCTCTTGCAGGCCTGGGCCTCTGTTACTAGGCCCGCCTCCGGAGCAGAGCTCATGCAGAGCCCCTGCTCCCTGCCACTTCTGCTCAGACTTCTCTGCACTGAACTAAGATGGTGCCCACCTTTTATACTCCCTTCTCAATGCACCCAGGAACTGCTTCCTCCCTGCTCCTGCACTGCAGGGTTCCCCTTCCTCAGTGTTCCCTCCCCCCACTCCAGCCAGGGACAGGGACTGTCGTGCCCATCTCAGGGGCATATTGGTCGCCCTGCCCCACGGCAATGTGGTGTAATGCATGCAGGTGTCGGGTCCTGATCCACACTCCATCCTTATCTGAGAGTGAGATATCACACCTCTGGGTGAGGTGCAATACGTCTGTAGCAACCGAGCCCTCGGTGCTACAGTTCCATTTATCTTCAGCCTAGGTGACGTATTGTGATACAGGGCCGTGATTTTGGCTATAAAAGGGTCCCCTAGACCCCTACCCCAAGCTTTTTAAGAGAATCATATATGGCGTGCCAGGAGACTCTATGGAATGCTTTCTCAGCATCCAACGAGAGTATCTACTTACAAATTTTTAACTGCATCTAGCCCAGGAAATACTTTGTGCCTAGTAGCAGTGTCTGCTAGTCAGCGGATTATCCCGGCTGTTAAGCAAGCTACACCACCTGTAGTTTGGACACTTAATTTTTTCAAAGGAAATGCTTCGGGACCACGGGATACTCAGTGAAGAGCATCAGGAGGCACCCCAAGGCATAGGGGCTGGGACTGGCACTAGGATGCCTTGCGGTGGACAGCCGAGCTCGATCCTTATAAAAGCTTTTTAACTGCAGCAGCTTTAGTGGACGCTACTGGAGCTGGAATTACGCGGCTGCTGGCATGAGACTTGCCCTCCAATAGATCCTTGTAAATGGATTTAAAGTGTATTCATTCAAATTAGAGGGACAATTTAAATTAAAAAGCTTAGAGCTGCCTCCACCACAGGGGGGCTCTCTCGACCCACCAGCGGACAGGCACCAGTATTGGGAGAGGGGGGCTGGCCGTCAGGGTTCACCGCGGCTCTGGCACAAACCCGGCGACACGGAGGTGGCACGGGCAGGAGCGGACTGGCCGTCTCGGCTTCTCACTTTTTGGATTTTAGAAGGGCATGACATGCCTATATCTGTGTCTCCCCCTCCTTTTACTCCTCCACCTCTTTTCTTTTCGCATGACTATATGTACTTGTCACTTTTCCATGTGTTAGTTGTGTCTTCTGAGCAGTTTGTCAGCTTTTGGACACCTTTGAAGGTGTTTTCTATGTGTTTCTATGTGTTTTTGTTTGCCTGCCATTGGTTTTAACGGTGTTCGAAGGTGTTCGACGAACAGTTCGACGAACAGTTCGGCGAACACACGGGTGTTCGACGAACCGAACCGAACTCGAACACTACGGGGGTGGCTCAACACTAGTGCTAACTAGACATGTGTGGCTTCACTCAATGAAAATGAATTGAGCAAGGCCGAACACATCTAGTCAGAATGTGGCCAGAAGTATACAAATTGCATACTTGTGCTGACATGACCGCCCACTCTTGCCACAGGCAAGGGAGAATTATAAAAGTGTGCAGTGCGTCATACAGAATGACTGCAGACTTTCACCTCAACCTGGACAAGCCCTTTAATCATAAAATGAAGCCTTGTAGCATGTCAATCCTAACAGCGTGTAATATACTCACTGTCAGGATTCAGTTCTGCTTGCTGGTTCCAGCAGTCATCACATGGCCCCTTTACTCTTGTGCGATTTTCATACTTATGGTCGCTTGACAACTAGGTTTTCTTTTTGCTTCTCTCAGTTTTTCACTGAGCATTGAATTAGGGAAATCAGCTAAGTGGCACGTGACTAAGTGTGCAAATGTACTTTGGGATGGGCACCAAACTGAATTTTTGCCCTGGGTGCCAGAAAACCTAGATAAACCTCTGCACATCTGCATAATGTGGTCAAAATTTCTTATTGACACTATACCTATGCACGCTACACACGGGTGCAACTAATCCAAAAATATATTTCAATTTACACTACATGTGCTTCTCACATTAGCAACCCTCCTTTTTCTATTATCATGTACATCTTTTTATAGGGTCTATGGGGCCCAGATCTTTGGAATTTTTGTCTTTTATGTATAGGGTTTTATCCATCTTCCCTTATATCTTTTAGAAAAAGCAATGGGGTACAAATGACTTGGGAGGGGAGAACATATATAGAGAACAAAAGGGGTGAACCCCACTAAATATCCTTCACTAACAGGCCATAAAACTCAATTTATATTTAGTATATAAATAAATGAGGGTATGGAAAGTACATTTTTTAAAGAGTATGCCTCTAGTTTGCTAATATTGTGCATATATGCTTCTAAATGTCAATCGATAGCATCCCAGAGTGCCATCATTAATAAGCAAAGCAGGGCATTCAGATTAAAATAGCAAGTCCCCCGTTATATACTAGGGGGGACTTGCTATTTTAATCTGAATGCCCTGCTTTTCTTATTAATGGTGGCACTGGGGATGCTAACTAGAGCCTTACTCTTTTAATAATTTACTTTCTATACCCTCATGTATTTATATATTTAATAAAAGTTAAAGGGAGTCTGTCACCTCCTGGCACTTTTCTGACCTCTAATATGGGCATACAGGTGATAGAAATGTGAATCTATACTTACCTGTATGCCCCATATTAGAGGTCTTGTGGCTGTGACGAGCAGGGGATGGGAGAAATATTTTAATTAAACTAGCAGCCGGGATTTCTTCCTGTCCCCGGACGGGAACACATCGTAAGCCACAAGAAATAAAAAGTAATTTCACAGCCACAAGACCTCTAATATAGGGCATACAGGTAAATATAGATTCACATTTCTATCACCTTTGTGCCCATATTAGGGGTCTGAAAAGTCCCAGGGGGGGTGACAGATTCCCTTTAAGTTTTATGGCCCGTTAGTGAGGGATAATTGGGTTCTTCCCTTTTGTCCTATATCTTTTAGCAGTACTTCTCACTGATCCATATTTTTTGGATTGTATTATAATAAATTGTACATTTTATAATAAACTTGGATATATTTCTGTATTCCTTTAGTGTTTGGGTTTCTTCATTATATAGGGTATTTTATATACTATTTTTCTATTAGAATCAGAAGGGACCCAGTCTTTGGTTATATATGCTGTCAGACGTGGCTTTGTGGGCTTTCTCATAATACGTTGCAGCAATCATATCAACTGGTCTAATGCAACCAATCAGGAAGGACTATAGAAGCCACTATTAACAAAGAGGCATGGAAAGAAGCTATGTTTAGCCATCAAGTGGGCTTTGGACACTCTAAGGTACTACCTCTTAGGCAGCAAAATTCAGGCTAGTGTCAGACCATGCCCCACCAAGGTGGATGAGGGAAAAGAAGGGGAACAATGCCCGATTGACCAGATGGTTCTTAGTGCTTCAGGATTTTAGCTTCCATGTAGAGCATAGACCCGGGAAACTGCATGGTAATGCTGATGCACTGTCAAGGTTCCACTGTTTGATAGCGGAAGGTGCCGTTGGACAGATCCTTGAGGGGAGATATGTATCATCGAGATTGGTAGCTTCGGTGATGTAAACCCGGGAAAGCATGCTCCAGCTCGTATATGTTACAACTCTCCTGTTAGTTTTTTTTTAGTTTGCTGGTCACATGACTAGTTTTGCCTATTTAATCCGGCTCCGCCCTCCTGGCATTGCTGGACTTCATTTGTATTTACTACTGTTGAGCTAGCTTGGTGCTCTGTTGCCGTTCTCTGTTAGTTTTGCTAGGTCTTCTGACCTCTTTACTTTTTGCTGTGTGTTTGTCTTTGACTGCTACGATTTCTGCTAGGAGGTGTCCAACTTTTCCCAGTCCCTAGTTCTTGTAGGGATTCCTCCCTCACATCTATAGGTCTTCGTACAGACTAGCCGAGGACTTTAGCGGGTCTGATCGCAGGATCAGGTTCCCCGTTTCATCGTAGGGATCTAGTTTAGTTCTATTGTAGGGACAGATCTCCTGTCTTTCCTTAGTCTCTGTAGCAGATCATAACAGTAAGTCCAGCCTTAAAAAAAAAAAAAAAAAAAAATTTCTCTAAGGAAAGACCTCCAGTTTTCCATCATGGTCTCGGTGCAAGATTTGGGACTCTCTCTGGAGGTGGCCAAGCTCCAACAACACGTGAGTAGCTGTTCTGGAGCTCATTTTGTGGAACCAAAGGTACGTCTGCCTGATCTATTTTTTGGCGAACAACAAGATTTTTTTTCTTTTAAAAATGCTTGTCTATTATATTTTCGTTTGAGACCCGGATCCTCTGGTGATGAATCACAGCGCATAGGGTTCATAATGTCACTTTTGCGCAAAGATCCTCAGGGATGGGCCTTCTCTCTCCAACCTAGTGATCCGTGCTTTAGATCAGTGGATAGTTTTTTTTCTGCTTTGGGTTTATTGTACGATGATCCTGATCGTGTCTCATCTGCTGAGTCTGAATTAAGACGTTTGAGGCAGGGATCAGGTAGTTACATAGTTAGTAAAGCCGAATAAAGACTTGCGTCCATCAAGTTCGACCTGTTAGTTCTGTAATTGCTAAAGTTGATCCAGAGGAGGGCAAAAACCCCAAATGATTTAGCCAATCTTCACCTGAGGAAAAATTCCCTCCCGACTCTGAAACCAGCAGTCAGAATAAATCCCTGTATCAACCTACTATTTTATTTTATTTTTAAGTATATGCTGAAATCTGCCTGGTATCTAGAAATGCATCCAGTCCCCGCTTGAACTGGTGTAGTGAATCCGACATTACCGTCTCCTCACTCAGTGAATTCCATATTCTCACTGCTCTTACCGTAAAGAACCCCTTCCTATGCTGGTGCTGAAACCTTTTCTCTTCCAGTCTTAGTGAATGCCCTCTTGTTACCGTAATATCCCTCCTTTTGAACAAATCCCGGGCAAGGTCTCTATACTGTCCCCTAACATATTTGTACACATTTATTATGTCCCCCCTCAACCTTCTCTTTTCCAGGCTGAATAGTCCTAGTTTTGCCAACCTCTCTGGGTATTGCAGTCCCTCCATTCCCCTTATTAATTTTGTTGCCCTCCTTTGTACCTTTTCAAGCTCATTTATATCCTTTCTATATATTGGAGCCCATAACTGAGCACAGTATTCCAAGTGTGGTCTGACCAGAGCTTTGTACAGTGGAAGAACAATGTTCTCATCCTTTGCAGCTATACCTCTTCTGCTACATCCCATTACCCTGTTTGCCCTTACAGCAGCGGCCTGACTTTGGGCACTCCAATTTAATTTGCTATCAATCAAGATGCCCAAGTCCTTCTCCATCTCTGAATTCCCCAATGATTTCCCATTCAGTGAGTACTGGTGACTTCCATTTTTCCTTCCCATATGTATGACCTTACATTTCTCCTCGTTAAACCTCATTTGCCATTTAATGCTCCACCTACCCAGCTTATCCAAATCCCTCTGTAGGTCTTCACTGTCCTCTTTTGTATTAATTGTTTTACATAACTTTGTGTCATCTGCAAATATTGATATTTTACTATTTATCCCGTTGACTATGTCGTTAATAAAGATATTACATAACATTGGGCCTAGTACAGACCCCTGTGGTACCCCACTAGTGACGCTTACCCAATCTGAGTATATTCCATTTATAACCACCCTCTGCCTTCTATTCTTTAGCCAGTTAGCTACCCACTTGCAAACATTTTCCCCCAGCCCCATCATTCTCATTTTGTATACCAACCTATTATGTGGCACGCTATCGAACGCTTTTGAGAAGTCGAGATACACGACATCCACTGGTTCCCCCTGATCTACTCGAGAGCTAACCTCCTCGTAGAAGTCAATCAGGTTAGTTTGGCAGGAGCGATTCCTCATGAATCCATGTTGGTTCGGGGTTAATAGATTATTAGCATCAAGATGCTCCATGATTGCCTCATTAATAAAGCCTTCAAAAATTTTGCCCACAACGGACGTCAGACTCACCGGCCGATAGTTTCCGGCGTCACTTTTCGCTACCTTTTTGAATATTGGCACTACATTCGCCTGTCGCCAATCAAGTGGTACAGACCCAGTCTCAACAGAGTCCTTAAATATAAGATATAACGGTCTGTCTATCACATTACTTAGTTCCCTTAGTACCCGTGGGTGTATGCCATCAGGTCCTGGTGATTTGTTTATTTTAATGTTACTGAGGCGTTTCTGTACCCCAGCTTGGGTTAGATTTGTCATACTTAGTGGAGTATTAAGCTTGTCACTTCTCATTTCTCCTGTTAGTTCTATTTCCTTTGTGAAAGTTGACGAAAAAAATTTATTTAATAGATTAGCTTTATCCTCATCTTTCTCTATGATTTTGCCTTCATCA
Source organism: Phyllobates terribilis (assembly GCF_046119375.1). Classification (NCBI taxonomy): domain Eukaryota; kingdom Metazoa; phylum Chordata; class Amphibia; order Anura; family Dendrobatidae; genus Phyllobates; species Phyllobates terribilis. The sequence continues at coordinate 572,184,882 of NW_027362763.1, forward strand.
CTTTTTATCGGTCCAATATTATTCGATTTAATCCTTTTACTATTTATATACGTAAAGAACAGTTTGGGATTTGATCTACTTTCCCTAGCAATACGTCTCTCTGTTTCCTCCTTTGCTATTTTTATTTGTTTTTTGCAGGTTCTCGTTTTTTCCTTGTAACACATTAGTGCCTCCTTGCTGTTTTCCTGTTTTAATCTCTTGAATGCCTCTTTTTTGCTATTTAACGCCCCTTTTACGTTCTTATTCAACCATATTGGTTTCCTCTTATTTCTGGCCCTTTTATTCCCATACGGTATATACCTCTCACACTGAGTATTCAGAATTCTTTTGAAGGTTTCCCATTTACTATTCGTATTTCCTTGATTAAGAACTTTGTCCCAGTCTATAAGTTGAAGGTTTTCTTTCAGCTGATCAAACTTCGCCCTCCTAAAGTTTAATGTTTTAGTTGTTCCCTTATTGATAACCCTACTGAAGGGCATTTTGAAATTGATAATATTATGATCGCTATTACCTAGGTGCCCCCCTATCTGTACCTCAGTTATTTTATCAGGCCTATTAGTCAATATTAAGTCCAACACGGCCTTCCCTCTCGTTGGTTCCTGCACTAGTTGGGAGAGATAATTATCCTTGATATTTGTCAAGAACCTTTTTCCTTTCTGCGATCTACAGGTTTCTGTTTCCCAGTCAATATCCGGGTAGTTGAAGTCCCCCATTACAATCACCTCATTATGTTTTGCTACTTTGTCTATTTGTCCTAATAGCAGTTTCTCATTCTCCTCTGTTATATTGGGTGGCTTATAGCAGACCCCCAGTAATATTTTATTATTATTTTTTGCCCCCTCTATCTCTACCCACATGGACTCGACCCCCTCTTCTCCCTCTCCTATATCTTCCCTTAGTCTGGGCTTTAGACGTGACTTTACATATAAGCAGACTCCTCCGCCCTTCCCCTGTTTCCGGTCCCTTCTAAATAAACTATAATCTGTTAAATTTACCGCCCAGTCGTAGCTATCGTCTAGCCAAGTCTCTGTTATACCTACGATGTTATACCTCTCCTCCGATATAAGCGCCCGCAGCTCATCCGCCTTATTGCTCAGGCTTCTTGCGTTGGTCAGCATGCAAGATAAAACTTTGGGGTTATTTAGCATCCTATTCTTCTCTAACGATCTAACTGTACTATCCCCACCCCCCTCTCCACCCTCATTATATTCACTTCTCCCCTTCCCCCTTGCTTGCCTCACATCCCACCTATTTCCTTGGTTTCCCCCCCCCGTCTCTAGTTTAAAAACTCCTCCAACCTATTAGCCATCTTCTTCCCCAGCACCGCTGCACCCTCCCCATTGAGGTGCAGCCCGTCCCTACGGTAGAGCCTGTAGCCGACAGCGAAGTCGGCCCAGTTCTCCATGAACCCAAACCCTTCTGCCTTGCACCAACTCTTTAGCCACTTATTCACCTCCCTAACCTCCCGTTGGCGCTCCTGTGTGGCTCGCGGGATTGGTAGTATTTCTGAGAAAACTACCTTGGAGGTCCTTGCCCTAAGCTTCCTACCTAGATCCCTGAAATCATTTTTAAGGACCCTCCATCTACCACTCACTTTGTCATTGGTGCCAATGTGGACCATGACCGCTGGGTCTTCGCCAGCCCCACCCAGTAATCTGTCAACTCGATCCGCGATGTGCCGGACTCGAGCGCCAGGGAGGCAGCACACCGTTCGGCGATCCCGGTCTTTGTGACAGATTGCCCTGTCTGTCCCCCTAATAATAGAGTCACCCACTACCAGGACCTGTCTAGCCTGCCCTACACTTCCCCCCTCCCCCTCATTACTGGAGCATACACTCCCCCGGCGGTCAGAGGATCTGTCGTGCTCCAATAATGCCGGTTCTGAACCAGCCTTCCTATACTTCTTCCCTCTATCCCTTCTAACTGTTACCCAGCTCCCTGCCTGTTCAGCCTGCGCTTCCCCACTAAGCTCCACCCCCAGTGTTGACCCATTTAGTGTCTGCTCGGTGAGCAGCAAACTCCGTTCCATGTTGTCGATGCTCCTCAGTACCGCTATCTGAGGTAATGGTAATGTGGAAAAATATTGTTCTCACTTCCGTCGGTGGTCTGCCCAGGTGGGGTGGAATGATTCAGCTTTGAAAAGCTTGTTTCTTGCAGGACTAGGTGAAAGGGTTAAGGATTTACTGATTGCTTATCCCACACCTGGAAACTTGCAGGAGGCAATGCAATTAGCTATACGGGTGGACAGGAGACTGCGTGCAAGGGTTAATGAGAGCAAATCCTCTGCTATGTCAGCTTCGAGTCCTGAGAGGTTCAGTGCTGACAATGGTGAGCCGATGGAAACTGGGGCGATGACAACCCGCTCTCAGGAAAAAGACCGCCGACTTTCTGAAGGCTTGTGTTTCTATTGCGGAAATTCTGGTCATTTTATTAAGAGCTGTGTGCTTCGTATGAAGAAAGAAAAAAAAAATGGTCAGTCATGCCCGTATTGCCTGTTTAAATTCTAAGGGAGTATTCCTATCTGCCACTACTGCTGCTCAGGATGAATTAATTGAATTTCGGGTATTTGTGGATTGTGGATCTACTCTGAATGTGATTGATGGGGGATTCTTGGAAAAACTTAGATTAGAACCTAAAACTTTGTCATCCCCTATTGCTGTGGTTTCTGTCGATGGCTCTCCCTTGAAGAGTGTTACTCACAAGGTCTGTGAATTTCCCCTCACTATTAATGGTATTCATCAAGAGAATTTGGATTTGGTGGTATTGGATAATTTGCCTTCTCCAGTAATATTGGGGTTACCCTGGTTAAAATTGCACAATCCTGTACTGGATTGGTCTACCAATGAAATTAAGTCCTGGAGCCCTAAGTGTTATGACAAGTGTTGTAACGGGCGCATTGCTGCTGTGGATAGAGGGGAATTGCCTGTACCTATTCAGGATTTTTGGAGAGTTTTTTCTGAGGAGGAGTCGCAGGTTTTGCCTCCTCATAGAGACTATGATTGTACCATTGAATTTGTCCCTGGAGCGACTCTTCCTAAGAGTCGTTTATTTAATCTTACTATTCCTGAGAGAAAGGCTTTGGAGGAATACATACAGACAAGCTTGGCCGCTGGTCACATTAGGCCTTCCAAGTCTCCTGTGGCTGTTGGATTTTTTTTTGTAAAAAAAAAAGATGGCGGTTTACGTCCTTGTCTGGACTTTCGTGAGATTAATAAAATTACTGTACGCAATCCTTACCCACTGCCATTGATTCCTGATTTATTTAACCAGTTAGTGGGGGCCAAGTGGTTCTCTAAAATTGATCTCCCGGGGGCATACAATTTGTTGCGCATGAAGGAGGGTGATGAATGGAAGACTGCTTTTAACACTCCTGTGGGTCATTTTGAGAATCTGGTTATGCCTTTTGGTCTCACCAATGCTCCAGCATTTTTTCAGAATCTTATTAACGATATCCTTAGACCTTTAATCGGCAAAAATGTGGTTGTGTATTTGGATGACATTTTGATTTATTCGCCTGATCTGGAGTCTCATTGGCGGAGCGTACGTGAGGTATTACAGTTATTAATGGACAATTCGCTTTTTGCTAAGCTGGAGAAATGTGAGTTCGCTGTACAGAGAATTAGTTTTTTGGGCTACATTATCTCCAGCGAAGGTTTTGAGATGGACCCGGTTAAAGTTCAAGCTGTGCAGGAATGGCCTAGGCCTATTGGTTTGAAATCGATACAGAGGTTTTTGGGTTTCGCCAATTATTACAGAAAATTCATAAAAAATTTTTCTATTATTGTCAAACCGCTGACCGATCTCACCAGGAAAGGTGCTAATGCGGTTCAGTGGACTTCTGAGGCCATTGAAGCTTTTGTGTTTTTAAAGGAGAGGTTCACCTCTGCTCCCATCCTTATGCAGCCTGATGTGACTAAGCCGTTTTTGGTTGAGGTTGATGCTTCTTCGGTGGGGGTTGGTGCGGTGTTGTCTCAGGAAAACAAGGATGGAGTACATCCCTGTGCCTTTTTTTCAAAAAAATTTTCCGAGACTGAACTTAATTACGATATTGGTAATCGGGAATTGCTGGCGATTAAACTCGCATTTGAACACTGGCGTCACCTCTTGGAAGGTGCTGATTTTCCCATTCAGGTTTTCACTGATCATAAAAATCTGATCTATCTTGATGCTGCCAAGCGCTTGAATGCCCGTCAGGCTAGGTGGGCACTTTTTTTCTCGCGGTTTAATTTTTCCGTTACTTACATCCCGGGTACCAAGAATGTTAAAGCGGATGCTTTGTCTCGCAGATTTTCTCCCATGGTCGGTGTTGAGGAGGAAGAGGAGACCATTTTACAAGAAGGTGTTGTGATTGCTGCTTTGGACTCCGTTTTGGAGGATGAGATTCTTAAAGCACAGGAGAATGCCCCATCTAACACTCCCCATGGGAGGTTGTTTGTGCCTAGGACCTTTAGGAGAGATTTGTTTGTTGAGTGTCATGAGTCTCGGTTGGCAGGTCATCCAGGAATTTCTGAGACCAAGAGACTTGTGAGTCGCAGTTTTTGGTGGCCTGGATGGCAGAAGGAAGTCATTAAGTGGGTGCGCCAATGTACTGTGTGTGCTAGATCCAAGTCTTCGCATGCTCCTGCTGCGGGGTTGCTTTGCCCTCTGGAGGTTCCTAGTGCACCTTGGACACATCTGGCTATGGACTTTATTACTGACCTTCCTCCCTCTGAAGGTTTCACGGTCATCTGGGTGGTCGTGGACCGTTTTAGCAAGATGTGTCACTTGGTTCCCTTTATCAAACTGCCTTGCGCTAAGACACTCGCTAAGGCCTTTGTCAAGGAGATTGTCAGACTACATGGTGTTCCTACTGACATTGTTTCTGATAGGGGACCTCAGTTCGTGGCTCGTTTTTGGCGTGCCTTTTGTGACAGGTTGGGAGTCCATTTGTCGTTTTCATCCGGATATCATCCTGAGTCTAATGGCCAGACAGAAAGGAAGAACCAGGATGTTGAGCAGTTCTTGTGTTGTTTTGTGGCAGACAATCAAGAGGGGTGGTCTGAGTTTCTGCCACTTGCTGAATTTGCTCTTAACAACCATACATCCTCTTCTGCTGGGTGTTCGCCTTTTTTTTGTTGTTCTGGGAGACATCCGTCTTTTGGGTCATTCTCCAAATTGGTTTTGGCTGTGCCTGAGGAGGAGAGTTTTTCCGGTGATTTGGAGAGAGTTTGGACGGATGTGCGTGGTAATCTTCAGGAGGCTAACAAAAAATCTAAGAGGTACTTTGATAGGAAACGGCAAGAGGTTTTGTTTGCTGTTGGTGACATGGTTTGGTTGTCCTCTAAGAATCTGCGATTGAGGATTCCTTCTAAAAAATTGGGTCCCAAGTTCGTAGGGCCCTTTAAGGTGCTTCAGATAGTTAACCAATCTGCTGTTAGGCTGGAGGTTCCTACGTCCTGGAGGATTAATCCGGTGTTTCATGTTTCTCTGTTGAAAAAAGCTGATGTGTCGGATGGTGACGCCTCTGCCACTGTTCCTCCGGTGGTGGAGGACGGGGAATATGAAATTTCCCGCATCCTAAATTCTAGACGGTATAGAGGGAGTTTGCAGTATCTCGTCGCTTGGAAGGGTTTCGGACCTGAGGATAACTCATGGGTGAGGGCGGATGATGTTTCTGCTTCCAGACTTGTCCGAGCGTTTCACAGGAGGTTTCCTGGTAAGCCTGGGCCTAGGGGATCCGGAGGATCCTCTTAGAAGAGGGGGTACTGTTACAACTCTCCTGTTAGTTTTTTTTTAGTTTGCTGGTCACATGACCAGTTTTGCCTATTTAATCTGGCTCCGCCCTCCTGGCATTGCTGGACTTCATTTGTATTTACTACTGTTGAGCTAGCTTGGTGCTCTGTTGCCGTTCTCTGTTAGTTTTGCTAGGTCTTCTGACCCCTTTACTTTTTGTTGTGTGTTTGTCTTTGACTGCTACGATTTCTGCTAGGAGGTGTCCAACTTTTCCCAGTCCCTAGTTCTTGTAGGGATTCCTCCCTCACATCTATAGGTCTTCGTACAGACTAGCCGAGGACTTTAGCGGGTCTGATCGCAGGATCAGGTTCCCCGTTACATCGTAGGAATCTAGTTTAGTTCTATTGTAGGGACAGATCTCCTGTCTTTCCTTAGTCTCTGTAGCAGATCATAACAGTATGGGAGTGGCTGCTCACATATCCCCCGGGGGCGTGGTTTGGTAAATAAAATGGAAGCCAAGTGTCTCAGTCATTGTCTGTGGCTGGAGGTGTGGACACCTACAGTGTGTTTTGCTAAAGCAAACCCGCAGCACTATATGAACTGTTTATTTTCTGTTTTCACTCTGTGCTTGAGAAGGCTGTCTTTTTTTTTGCTTTTGCTGAGTGGTTTATGAAGTCTAAATAAACTTGCCTGAACATCTTTATGAAATCTCTACCTGTGCCTTCCTCACCCGCAGCTGAGTGAGTACCAAACCCTACAATATAGATATATATATATTGTGGTATTGCGACAAGCTTAGCTGTATGCAGAGGTAAAACACGGGATAATGTCTCTTTAAATGTTCGGGTTAGTTTATTCAGCAGTCATAAACTACCCTCAAGTCCATTAGGAAAACACAGCCCATTTGGCTAAAGATAAAACAAAATACAAAACTCGCTGCACAGTCCGTACTTTTGGCCAAGGTCTGGCCACTGTGGATTAGCCACACACAGGTTCAGCACAGCATGTGCTAGCTCCTTCCTGGAGCAAAGTTTCCCCAGGTACTGAACACCTCTGAGTGTCAGGGCTGGCTATTTAAAGCCCAGACACTCCACTGATTGGGAGGTAGGGTGGATAACGACCCACCCTGCACTTTCATTATCCACTAAAAACATTCCCTTGTAACTGTGGTTCTATTAACTCTCTCTGCACCAAGTGTGCAAGAGACCTCGAATTTTTTCACATCACTGAGCTTAAGAGTCTCAGCGACACATACCTTTCTTCTGACACAATATCAGTGACCTTGTCACATATTCCCCCCCTCTGCCAAAAGCCAGAGGTTTTGGCACCTTCACTCACTAGACAGGGAAGTCTGGACAGGGCATCGGCATTAGCATGCAGTTTCCCGTGCCTGTGCTCTAGCAAAAAACTGAAGTCCTGGAGGGCCAGGAACCACCTGATTACCTGGGCATTTTTCTCTATCCGTTCCCTCATCCATCTCAGGGGGGAATGGTCTGAGACCAGTCTGAATTTTCGGCCTAACTTGCGCCCACTTTACGACCAGGCACTCCTTTTCCACGATTGCATAATTCTTTTCACAGGCCGAGAGTTTTCTGCTCAAGTACAGAATGGAGTGTTCCTCCCCATTTACCTCCTGTGATAAGACGGCTCCTATGCCGAAGTCTGAGGCGTCTGTCTGGAGAACAAACTCTTTGCTGAAGTCAGGTGCTATCAAGACCGGCTGGTTACAAAGGGTGCGTTTCTGCTCCTGGAATGCTATCTCTGTCTCAGAAGACCTCTTAGCCATTGCCGTCTTCGTACCACTAAGTAGGTCAGTTGGGGTGCCGATATTGTGGCAAAATTCGTGATAAACCGCCGATAATATTCCACGATACCTAGAAAGGCCCGTACCTGTTTCTTGGAGGCCAGTTGCGGGCAATTCTGGATTGCCTCCACCTTGTTCATTTGTAGTTTTATTTCGCCCCTTCCAACCACATAGCCCAAGTATTTTGCCTCCTCCCTTCCTATGGTGCATTTTCTTGGGTTTATCGTAAACCCAGCATTTCTCAACGCATCTATTACTGCCTGGAACTTGTGCAGGTGGGTTCCCCAATCTGGGCTGAAAATCACAATGTCATCCAAGCAAGCGGCAGCATGTTTTTTATGTGAGCCCAGAATCCGGTCTATGGCCCTCTGGAAGGTAGCTGGGGCTCCCCACAGTCTGAACGGCATCCTAGTGTACTGAAAACACCTGTCGGGTGTAGAGAAGGCTATTCTCTCCTTGGCCTCTGGGGCCAGGCGGATCTGCCAGTAGCCTTTTGGTAGGTACAGGGTAGTGATGTACCTAGCAGGCACCAGCCTCTAAATAAGCTCATCGACCTGGGGCATCAAGTAGGCATCGAACTTTGACACGTCGTTTAGCCTTCTGTAATTGTTACAGAACCGCCACTCTCCGTCCAGCTTAGGCACAAGAACAATCGGGCTGGACCAGCCGCTCATAGATTCCTCGATGACGCCCAGGATCAACATTCTCCTCACCTCCTTTGAGATCACCTCACGTCGGGCTTCGGGAATTCTATACGGCCTTTGGTTCACCAGTACGTGCGGTTCCGTCAGGATCTCATGCTCCACAACTTGCGTACATCCGGGCAATTCTGAAATCAGGTCTCGGTTTCTCTGCAAGAGTTCTCGGCACTGTTGTTTCTGGGCTGGTGACAGTGTCCCTGCCACCATAACGTCCTCGACCCCTAGGGATGAATCCTCGAATCCCTTCAGGATTTGCCCCTAGGGATGAAGCTTCCACTGGTTCCCTGTCTCGCCGCGGCTTTAGTAAGTTGATGTTTAAGATCTGGTATGGCTTCCTTCTACTCGGCTGGTGGACCTTGTAATTGACTTCACTCAGCTTCTCAACTACTTTGTATGGTCCTTGCCACTTAACCAGGAACTTACTCTCGACCGTGGGCACCAACACCAACACTCGATCTCCAGGGCTGAATTGTCTCAGCCTTGCGGCCTGATTGTAGACCCTCGCCTGGGCTTCTTGTGTCTGTAGAAGGCTCTCCTTCACGATTGGCATTACCCTTTTGATCTGGGCCTGCATTTGAGCCACATGCTCGATGACACTCCGGTGGGGAGTAACCTCTGCTTGCCAGGTCTCCTTTGCAATGTCCAGAAGTCCCCGAGGGTGTCGTCCGTATAGCATTTCAAACGGCGAGAACCCTGTAGAGATCTGGGGAACTTCCCTAATGGAGAACAGCAGGTATGGCAGCAGGCAATCCCAGTCTCGGCCATTCTTCTCCACAACTTCTTTAACATCGACTTTAAGGTCTCGTTGAAACGTTCTAAAAGGGCGTCCATCTGAGTGTGGTACACAGACGTTTGTAGCTGTGTAATTTGGAGGGCCTTACATAATTCTCTCATCACATTCGAAATAAACGGAGTTCCCTGATCCATCAGGATCTCCTTTGGCAGACCTGTCCAGGAGAAAATATGTAACAGCTCTCTGGCGATTCTTCTTGCGGAGGAATTTCTTAATGGTACTGCTTCCCTATAACGCGTAGAATAGTTCAATACAACCAGAATGTATTGGTGGCCCCGGGCAGACTTCACCATGGGCCCGACAAGGTCCATGATGATCCAGTCAAATGGAACCTCAATGATAGGTAACGGCACTAGGGGGCTCCGGAAATGGGACACGGGAGCCGTTAGCTGACAGGTGGGACATGACCGGCAGTAGTTCACAATCTCCTGGTGATATCCAGGCCAGTAAAACCTCTGTAGGACCCGCTCCCGAGTCTTAACCACCCCTAGATGCCCACCCAAGATGTGAGAATGGGCCAGGCCTAACACTCTACGCCTATAGGGTCCCGGTACGATCAACTGGTCAATTAACTCCCATTTTGGATTAGTGACCCTATAAAGAAGCTCCCCATTAAGTGCAAAATATGGGAACCTGGTGTCAGCCCTTGGCACCTGAGCAACCCCATTGATCACGACACAATGTCAAATGCATACTTCAAAGTGAGATCCTGCATCTGCGTAGTACCAAAGTTCCTCCCAGACACCCCCAAGTCTGGGACCTATTCTTCCGGGGTCACCACCTCATCTTCATCCCCTGCAAGGGACACACAGGGGGAAGTTATCTGCCTCTGACTGCGGCGGTGATGCATCATGGTGTGACCAGCTCCCGGTTGAAACTCTTGGCACCCCCACTTTCCACTACAAGTCCCAGAACAGACTGAAGTCCCGCCCTATTATCACTGGGTGGAGCAGAATCCCAAACCACCCCCACCTCATGGGACTCAGCTCCACAGTCAGTGTGTATAGTCACTCTGGCAATAGTGTAATCCTTTGCGTCCCTGTGTATGCACCGCATACCCACATTTTTCCCGGGGATCAACTGGTGTGGGAGCGTTGAGAGTCACCAAGCTCCCTGAGTCCAGGAGTCCTGCCACCAGTACCCAATTAACAGTCACCGGACACGACTGTGGCCCCTCACCGGGCTGATAGTCCACACTGTAGGCGGGGTAGGCATAATAGGAGCAACGACGTTCAAGGCTACAGTCCATCTGTTCAGAGGTCAGAGGGCAGCTACATGGCCTGGGCCGTGACACCGCCAGCAAATAATCTCACCCGATGGGACCTTGGGTACCATCTCCCTCGCCCCTTTGGACCTTGGACGCGCCACCCTCTTTTGGGCCTCCGCCCCCAACTGGGACCCTCAATATGAAGTGGGCTGTTTTCCCATGGAACCCTCGACTCCTTGGTATCTCTCAACCAGTCCGACCAGTTCATCAACATTCCAGGGATCACCCTGGGCAACCCAAGTCTGCACCGACCTCAGTAAGGAGTGCACAAAACGATCCATCACTACTCGCTCTATGATCTATGCCGGGGTAGACGATTCTGGCTGCACCAGGTGCAACAGGTCAAACATTTGGGAGCACGGTGGTTTCTCGTGGTGATACGCCCAGCGGTGGACGAGCTGTGCCCTGACAGTCATTGTTACCCCCAAGCGTGCCAAAATTTCAGTCTTTAATTTGGCAAACTCCTTGGCGTCCTGTAAGGCCAAGTCATAATACACCTTCTGGGGTTCCCCGTCAGGTATGGAGCCAACACCTCAGCCCATTGCTCTGGCTGTAGCCTCTCCCTCTCGGCGACCCTCTCAAATACCATCAGAAAAGCTTCCACATCATCACCCAGAGTCATTTTCTGCAGGGCACCCCTTACTGCCTTTCGGACCGCAAAGTCATCCACTGACCTTATCGCTGGAGCTGTTGTCGAGCCACGTATCGCCTCTGCGAGCAAATCGATCTGCTGCTGGTGTTGTCAGCACTGGTCCTGTTGGGCCTGCTGCATCAGCAATTTGATGGTCTCCTGTTGCGCCAGTTGTTGTAACATCTGCTGGTGTTGTGGTTGCTGTTGCTGGTGCTGTGCTTGTTGCGCCTGCTGTGCCTGCAACAGATGTTTAAGGAGGTACTCCATTTTGTCCGGCGTCACTTGCTGGCTCACAGCTGACTTCACCCAGGACATGCAGATTTTCCTGTGACAGTCACACGTGTTCACTGGGGGTGTTGCCCGCATACTCCACCACTTGTCGTATTGCGACAGGCTCGGCTGTATGCGGAGGTAAAACATGGGATACTGTCTCTTTTAATGTTCGGGTTAGATTATTCAGCAGTCATAAACTACCCCCGAGTCCATAACGAAAACACAGCCCATTTGGCTAAAGACAAAACAAAATACAAAACTCACTGCACAGTCCGTATTTTTGGCCAAGGTCTGGCCACTCTGGATTAGCCACACAGCATGTGCTAGTTCCTTCCTGGAGCAAACTTTCCCCAGGTACTGAACACCTCTGAGTGTCAGGGCTGGCTATTTAAAGCCCAGACACTCCACTGATTGGGAGGTAGGGTGGATAACGACCCACCCTGCACTTTCATTATCCACTAAAAACATTCCCTTGTGGTTCTATTAACTCTCTCTGCACTGAGTGTGCAAGAGACCTCGCATGTTTTTACATCACTGAGCTTAAGAGTTTCAGGGACACATTCTCTTCTTCTGACACACTACCAGTTACCTTGACACAATATATATATACTGTATATATATATATATACAGTATATATATATATATATATATATATATATATACATATATATATATATATACATACATATATATATACATATATATATGCATACAGTATATATATCTATATACTGTATCTATAATATAACGGGAGATGGTTGTCTGAAGCCTTTATAGACTGCGCAAGCGCGACACGCCCGCGCAGTCTGGCTCCAGACAGAAGACCGCATCCAGCCGTTACAGGTAAGAGGAGTGTATGGCGCCGGAGATCACGGTATGCGTAGACACTGAATGCATACCGCGATCTCCGGCGCCATACTTACATACTTACCTGACCGGGAGGAGCGTTGCTGCGGTGCCTCTCTTCGCCAGAGACCGGGGCAGGAGTGAGGTGTCTGATCGGCGCAAGCGCCTAGCGCTATCCGGCGCCATTTTACTAAAGACACAATGCAGTGTGTCTTCAGCAAAGTGGTGCTGGACAGCGCGGTATGGGCACGTGTGTACTCCGGCACCACACTCCTCCCCCGGCCTCCGGCAGAACAGGACGCAGCAGCGCTGGAGCACAGGGAAGAAAGGTGAGTATAAGTGTTTATTTTTTTGTATGTGTGTACAGCGGGAAAGGGATAAGGGGTGCCATAAATACCAGGATTAGGGGGTGAAGGGACCACACATACCAGGATTGGGGGTGAGGGGGCCACACATACCAGGATTGGGGGGATGAGGGGAACCAAGCATACCAGGATTGCGGGGTGAGGGGACCATGCATACAAGGATTGTGGGGTGAGGGGATCATGCATACCAGGATGAGGGGTACCACACATACCAGGATTGGGGGATGAGGGGTACCATGCATACCAAGATTGGGGGGTGAGGGGACCATGCATACCAGAATTGCGGCGTGAGGGGACCATGCATACCAGGATTGGGGGGTGAGGGATACCACACATACCAGGATTGGGGGGTGAGGAGACCATGCATACCAGGATGAGGGCTACCACACATACCATTATTGGGGGATGAGGGGACCATGCATACCAGGATTGGGGGGGTGAGGGGACCATACATACCAGGATTGGGGGTTGAGGGGACCATGCATACTAGGATTGGGGTGCGAGGGGACCATGGATACCAGGATTGGGGGGTGAGGGGTGCCATGCATACCAGGATAGAAATGCAGGGTACCATGCATACCAGTATGAGGGACGGGGTGCTATGCATACCAGGATGAGGGGTACCATGCATACCAGAATAGGGATGAGGGGTACCATGCATAGCAGGATAAGGATGAGGGGTGCCATCCATACTAGGATGAGGGATTGGGTGCCATGCATACCAGGTTTCTGGGATGAGGAGGCCATACATACCAGAATTGGGATGAGGGGTGCCATGCATACCAGGATTAATAATGATGGAGCCATGCATACCAGGATTGGGGATGAGGGAGCCATGCATACCAGGATTGGGGATGAGGGAGCCATGCATACCAGGATTGGGGATGAGGGAGCATGCATACCAGGATTGGGGATGAGGGAGCCATGCATACCAGGATTGGGGATGAGGGGTGCCATGCATACCAGATTGGGGATGAGGGAGCCATGCATACCAGGATTGGGAATGAGGGGTACCATGTATACCAGGATTGGGGATGAGGGAGCCATGCATACCAGGATTGGGGATGAGGGAGCTATGCATACCAGGATTGGGGATGACGGGTGCCATGCATACCAGGATTGGGGATGAGGGGTGCCATGCATACCAGATTGGGGATGAGGGAGCCATGCATACCAGGATTGGGGATGAGGGAGCCATGCATACCAGGATTGGGTATGAGAGGTGCCATGCATACCAGGATTGGGGATGAGGAGTGCCATGCATACCAGGATTGAGAATGAGGGAGCCATGCATACCAGGATTGGGGATGAGGGACCCATGCATACCAAGATTAAAGATGATGGAGCCATGCATACCAGGATTGGGGATGAGGGAGCCATGCATACCAAGATTAAAGATGATGGAGCCATGCATACCAGGATTGGGGATGAGGGAGCCATGCATACCAGGATAGGGGATGAAGGAGCCATGCATACCAGGATTGGGGATGAGGGAGCCATGCATACCAGGATTGGGGATGAGGGAGCCATGCATACCAGGATTGGGGATGAGGGGTGCCATGCATACCAGGATTGGGTATGAGGGGTGCCATGCATACCAGGATGGGGGATGAGGGAGCCATGCATACCAGGATTGGGGATGAGGGAGCCATGCATACCAGGATTAATAATGATGGAGCCATGCATACCAGGATTGGGGATGAGGGAGCCATGCATACCAGGATTGGGGATGAGGGAGCCATGCATACCAGGATTGGGGATGAGGGAGCATGCATACCAGGATTGGGGATGAGGGAGCCATGCATACCAGGATTGGGGATGAGGGGTGCCATGCATACCAGGATTGGGGATGAGGGGAGCCATGCATACCAGGATTGGGGATGAGGGAGCCATGCATACCAGGATTGGGGATGAGGGAGCCATGCATACAAGGATTGGGGATGATGGGTGCCATGCATACCAGGATTGGGGATGAGGGGTGCCATGCATACCAGGATAGGGGTTAGGGGTGCCATGCATACCAGGATTCGGGTGAGGGGCCCATGCATAACTAGATGAGGAATACCATACATACCAGGATGGGGATGAGGGATGGGGTACCATGCATACCAGGATAGGGATGAGGAGTACCAAACATACCAGGATTGGGGATGAGGGGTGCCACGCATACCAGGATTGGGGGTGAGGGGTACCATGATTTCTAGGATTGGGGTTGAGGGGTTCTATGCATACCAGGATTGGGTGTGAGGGGTGCCATGCATACCAGGATTGGGGGTGAGGGGTGCAATGCATACCAGGATTGGGGGTGAGGGGTGCCATGCATGCCAGGATTGGGAATGAGGAGTTCCATGCATACCGGGATTGGGGATGAGGGGTGCCATGCATACCAGGATGGGGGTGAGGGGTGCCATGCATACCAGGTTTCTGGGATGAGGAAGCCATACATACCAGAATTGGGATGAGGGGTGCCATGCATTCCAGGATGAGGGGTACCATACATACCAGAATAGGGATGAGGGGTACCATGCATACCAGGATGAGGGATGGGGTGCCATGCATACCAGGATGAGGGGTGCCATACATACCAGGACAGGGATGAGGGGTACCATGTTTACCAGGACTGGGGATGAGGGGCCCATGCATACCAGGATAGGGATGAGGAGTGACATGCATACCAGGATAGGGATGAGGAGTACCATGCGCACCAGGATGGGGGTGAGGGGTGCCATGCATACCAGGATTGGGGATGAGGGGTACCATGTATACCAGGATTGGGGATGAGGGAGCCATGCATACCAGGATTGGGGATGAGGGAGCCATGCATACCAGGATTGGGGATGAGGGGTGTCATGCATACCAGATTGGGGATGAGAGAGCCATGCATACCAGGAATGGGGATGAGGGGAGCCATGCATACCAAGATTAAAGATGATGGAGCCATGCATATCAGGATTGGGGATGAGGGAGCCATGCATACCAAGATTAAAGATGATGGAGCAATGCATACCAGGATTGGGGATGAGGGAGCCATGCATACCAGGATTGGGGATGAGGGAGCCATGCATACCAGGATTGGGGATGAGGGAGCATGCATACCAGGATTGGGGATGAGGGAGCCATGCATACCAGGATTGGGGATGAGGGGTGCCATGCATACCAGGATTGGGGATGAGGGGAGCCATTCATACCAGGATTGGGGATGAGGGAGCCATGCATACCAGGATTGGGGATGAGGGAGCCATGCATACAAGGATTGGGGATGATGGGTGCCATGCATACCAGGATTGGGGATGAGGGAGCCATGCATACCAGGATTGAGGATGAGGGGTACCATGTATACCAGGATTGGGGATGAGGGAGCCATGCATACCAGGATTGGGGATGAGGGAGCCATGCATACCAGGATTGGGGATGACAGGTGCCATGCATACCAGGATTGGGGATGAGGGGTGCCATGCATACCAGATTGGGGATGAGGGAGCCATGCATACCAGGATTGGGGATGAGGGAGCCATGCATACCAGGATTGGGTATGAGAGGTGCCATGCATACCAGGATTGGCGATGAGGGGTGCCATGCATACCAGGATTGAGGATGAGGGAGCCATGCATAGCAGGATTGGGGATGAGGGAGCCATGCATACCAAGATTAAAGATGATGAAGCCATTCATACCAGGATTGGGGATGAGGGAGCCATGCATACCAAGATTAAAGATGATGGAGCCATGCATACCAGGATTGGGGATGAGGGAGCCATGCATACCAGGATAGGGGATGAAGGAGCCATGCATACCAGGATTGGGGATGAGGGAGCATGCATACCAGGATTGGGGATGAGGGAGCCATGCATACCAGGATTGGGGATGAGGGGTGCCATGCATACCAGGATTGGGTATGAGGGGTGCCATGCATACCAGGATTGGGGATGAGGGAGCCATGCATACCAGGATTAATAATGATGGAGCCATGCATACCAGGATTGGGGATGAGGGAGCCATGCATACCAGGATTGGGGATGAGGGAGCCATGCATACCAGGATTGGGGATGAGGGAGCCATGCATACCAGGATTGGGGATGAGGGAGCATGCATACCAGGATTGGGGATGAGGGAGCCATGCATACCAGGATTGGGGATGAGGGGTGCCATGCATACCAGGATTGGGGATGAGGGGAGCCATGCATACCAGGATTGGGGATGAGGGAGCCATGCATACCAGGATTGGGGATGAGGGAGCCATGCATACAAGGATTGGGGATGATGGGTTCCATGCATACCAGGATTGGGGATGAGGGGTGCCATGCGTACCAGGATTGGGGATGAGGGGTGCCATGCATACCAGGATGGGGGTTAGGGGAGCCATGCATACCAGGATTCGGGTGAGGGGCCCATGCATACCTAGATGAGGAATACCATACATACCAGAATAGGGATGAGGGATGGGGTACCCTGCATACCAGGATAGGGATGAGGAGCACCAAACATACCAGGATTGGGGATGAGGGGTGCCACGTATACCAGGATTGGGGGTGAGGGGTACCATGATTTCTAGGATTGGGGTTGAGGGGTTCTATGCATACCAGGATTGGGTGTGAGGGGTGCCATGCATACCAGGATTGGGGGTGAGGGGTGCCATGCATACCAGGATTGGGGGTGAGGGGTGCCATGCATGCCAGGATTGGGGATGAGGAGTGTCATGCATACCAGGATTGGGAATGAGGGGTTCCATGCATACCGGGATTGGAGATGAGGGGTGCCATGCATACCTGGATGGGGGTGAGGGGTGCCATGCATACCAGGATGCAGGTGAGGGGCCCATGCATACCTGGATGAGGAATACCATACATACCAGGATAGGAATGAGGGATGGGGTACTATGCATACCAGGATAGGGATGAGGAGTACCAAACATACCAGGATTGTGGATGAGGGGTGCCACACATACCAGGATTGGGGGTGAGGGGTACCATGATTTCCAGGAATGGGGTTGAGGGGTTCTATGCATACCAGGATTGGGGGTGAGGGGTGCCATGCATGCCAGGATTGGGGTTGAGGGGTGCCATGCATACCAGGATTGGGAGTGAGGGGTGCCATGCATACCAGGATTGGGGGTGAGGGATGCCATGCATGCCAGGATTGGGGATGAGGGGTGCCATGCATACCAGGATTGGGGGTGAGGGGTGCCATGCATACCAGGATTGGGGGTGAAGGGTGCCATGAATTACAGGAGAGGGATGAGGAGTGCCATCCATACCAGGATAGGATGGTGGGGACAGGATGGCACAAATACCAGGAGGGGGACAGAACATACCAGCATGGGAGACCAAATACCAATAAAAATGCTCGCCACCCGGGCATAGAATGGGTTCAATAGGTAGTATATACAGTACATACCAAAAGTTTGGACACACCTTCTCATTTAAAGATTTTTCTGTATTTTCATAATTATGAAAGTTGTACATTCACACTGAAGGCATCAAAACTATGAATTAACACATGTGAAATTATATACTAAACAAAAAAGTGTGAAACAACTGAAAATATGTCTTATATTCTAGGTTCTTCAAAGTAGCCACCTTTTGCTTTGATGACTGCTTTGCACACTCTTGGCATTCTCTTGATGAGCTTCAAGAGGTAGTCACCCGAAATGGTTTTCACTTCACAGGTGTGCCCTGTCAGATTTAATAAGTGGGATTTCTTGCCTTCTAAATGGGGTTGGGACCATCAGTTGTGTTGTGCAGAAGTCTGATGGATACACAGCTGATAGTCCTACTGAATATACTGTTAGAATTTGTATTATGGCAAGAAAAAAGCAGCTAAGTAAAGAAAAACGAGTGGCCATCATTACTTTGAGAAATGAAGGTCAGTCAGTGCGAAAAATTGGGAAAACTTTGAAAGTGTCCCCAAGTGCAGTTGCAAAAACCATCAAGCGCTACAAAGAAACTGGCTCACATGAGGACCGCCCCAGGAAAGGAAGACCAAGACTCACCTCTGCTTCTGAGGATAAGTTTATCCGAGTCATCAGCCTCAGAAATCGCAGGTTAACAGCAGCTCAGATTAGAGACCAGGTCAATGCCACACAGAGTTCTAGCAGCAGACACATCTGTACAACAACTGTTAAGAGGAGACTTTGTGCAGCAGGCCTTCATGGTAGAATAGCTGCTAGAAAACCACTGCTAAGGACAGGCAACAAGCAGAAGAGACTTGTTTGGGCTAAAGAACACAAGGAATGGACATTAGACCAGTGGAAATCTGTGCTTTGGTCTGATGAGTCCAAATTTGAGATCTTTGGTTCCAACCACCGTGTCTTTGTGCGACGCAGAAAAGGTGAACGGATGGACTTTACATGCCTGGTTCCCACCGTGAAGCATAGAGGAGGAGGTGTGATGGTGTAGGGGTGCTTTGCTGGTGACACTGTTGGGGATTTATTCAAAATTGAAGGCATACTGAACCAGCATGGCTACCACAGTATCTTACAGCGGCATGCTATTCCATCCTGTTTGCGTTGAGTTGGACCATCAATTATTTTTCATCAGGACAATGACACCAAACACACCTCCAGGCTGTGTAAGGGCTATTTGACCAAGAAGGAGAGTGATGGGGTGCTATGCCAGATGACCTGGCCTCCACAGTCACCAGACCTGAACCCAATCGAGATGGTTTGGGGTGAGCTGGACCGCAGAGTGAAGGCAAAAGGGCCAACAAGTGCTAAGCATCTCTGGGAACTCCTTCAAGATTGTTAGAAGACCATTTCCGGTGACTACCACTTGAAGCTCATCAAGAGAATGCCAAGAGTGTGCAAAGCAGTCATCAAAGCAAAAGGTGGCTACTTTGAAGAACCTAGAATATAAGACATATTTTCAGTTGTTTCACACTTTTTTGTTAAGTATATAATTCCACATGTGTTAATTCATAGTTTTGATACCTTCAGTGTGAATGTACAATTTTCATAGTCATGAAAATACAGAAAAATCTTTAAATGAGAAGGTGTGTCCAAACTTTTGGTCTGTACTGTATATATGTACATATAAAAAAATGTACGAACTTTTATTATGTCATAGTAAAACCTTATTATAAAAGACCAAAAAATATTTAGAAGGGTACATGATACAGGAAAGGAAAGAGTTAATATTGTATACAGATGATTAGTAAACAAATCATCCTAAGATTAGGGTCACATGACTGTATATTTTGTCATCCATGAGAATCAGGCAAATTATAATAATTACACTCTGATCAAACTCTAATCAAAGTTTGATCAGAGTGTGATCCGATTCTCTCAGCTGAAGAGAAGATGGAGAAAAAAAATTTAGTGCAGTCCAATGTTTTCCACAGACTCATTGACGTGCTCAACTGAGTATCAGATCAAACTCGGACATGCAGTGTTTTTTTTATGGGCCAGCTCCATCCAAGGGAAAAATTGGACATGTGCACATCCCCATAACATAACATTTGTACGGGTGGAATCCAATGTTTTGCTGAGATTTTAGGGAAATATATATATATAATATAGTAATACTTAAATGAAAAACAACATCCCAAAATTGACAATCACATTAATTAATAAAACCATGGTACACAGGTAGATTTAGATGCATAAGTGGATTCAGAGAATCTTCAATGTGCATGAGTGCAAGAAAGACCATTTCCAAAACACTTAGAAGCAGAGTAATAAGAGTAGTTCATACAGAAACAAAACCCAATATGATGTGACTTGCATGTGCAGTCAAAAATACAGACATTCAATCTATTAATAAAAGTATATTACATACATCTCTAAATAAATCATAGCTGGGGTAATTCCTATAGGAAAGTCATGATTAAGTTCTAAATAAACAGCACTGAAAATATACTTTAACCCCTTAGGACACTGTACGGCATGAGCAGGTGTAAGTTACTGCCCCTTGCCGTGCAGTGTCCGTCATGGCTTTAAACTGTCACAGCGTGTAAACACGCTGTAAACACGCTGTGACAGTTCAGTGCCAGCTGAGCGGCACAAGAAGGGGTGCAGGGACCCATACCGGAGGTCCCCACACCCAGATCGCTGCGATCGGTCAGTCAATCTGACTGATCGATCGCAGCATGATCGCGCAGGAGATGCTGTAATATCAGCACCTCCTGCCCGATCAGTGCCGGAGCTCAGCGCTGCCAGTGGCTATTAACCCCCTGAGTGCTGAAATTGAGCGCAATGACAGCATTTAGGAGGCAGGCAGAGGGCTGGGAGCTCCCTCTGCCTTCAGATCGGCGTCCCCACGAAATAATTGCGGGGCCCGATCGTTGCCATGGTGACCAGATCACTAGTTAACCCCTTCAGCGAATGCCGTAAAAAAAAACTTAAAAAAACGAGGCAAACAATGCTGTCATCATACTGCTAGAAGAAAGTGGAATAAAACGCGATAAAAAAACGAATATGAATAAAATTGGTACCGCTGAAAACGTCGTCTTGTCCCGCAAAAAACAAGCCGCCAAACAGCTCCATCAGCGGAAAAATAAAAAATTTATAGCTCTCAGAATAAAGCGATGCAAACAAAAAATCTTTTTTCTATAAACGTTTTTATTGAGCATAAGCCTCAAACATAAAAAACACTATAAATGTGTTACCGCTGTAAACGTACAGACCTGAAGAATAAAGCTACCTTATCAATTTTACTACACGCGGAACGGCATAAAAAAAAAATCCTGAATTGCTGTTTTTTGTTCATTCTCCCGCCACAAAAATTGGAATAGAATGCGAATTTAGTGTTGAGCGAGCATGCTCGACACTGCTCGGTACTCGCCCGAGCATCACGCTATTCAGGATGTTCGGCGAGCACCGAGCATTTCCGGGTTACTCGAGCGGGAGCTCGGGTCTCCGCCATGCATGTTTGGCGCTCTCTACAGAGCCAAAGAACATGCAGGGATTGCCAGCCAGTCACTGTAATGCCGCAGCCATGTTGGTTGTGGGCATTACATTGATTGGCTGGCCGCACAGCGTTACCTCGAGTATTTAAAATCGGGCGCTGCCATCTTGGACACAGACGGCTGGGATCAGACAGTGTAGGGACAGTGCTGCTGATTTAGGGAGAGATATATTCTGTGAAATAGTTAGTGTAGGGTCTGTAAAGGCTGCCAGATCAAAAAACAGTCCTTCTCAGGACTACTATCCATCCCAGATATCAGTCAGGCAGGCAGGCAGGCTGTATAGGAGACGCAGTGGTTATACCAGCAAACGCTACATTACAGTCCTGTGTGCTCCTGTTGCTGAAATTGCTGGACTTAGCTCCAGGTCTCGGGGGCCAGGAAAAATCCTTTTTTTTTCATCTAAATCCTCTTTTTTTTCCCCTCCTTCACACTGTACAAATACCCGTCTTATTAACCTTTTGGTGTCCGTCCGTCCCCCCCCCCCAAAAAAAAAAAGTGTCTCCTTGATTTTTCAGACACAAATACAGTACAGACCAAAAGTTTGGACACACCTTCTCATTTAAAGATTTTTCTGTATTTTCATGACTATGAAAATTGTACATTCACACTGAAGGCATCAAAACTATGAATTAACACCAGTGGAATTATATACTTAACAAAAAAGTGTGAAACAACTGAAAATATGTCTTATATTCTAGGTTCTTCAAAGTAGCCACCTTTTGCTTTGATGACTGCTTTGCACACTCTTGCCATTCTCTTGATGAGCTTCAAGAGGTAGTCACCGGAAATGGTTTTCACTTCACAGGTGTGCCCTGTCAGGTTTAATAAGTGGGATTTCTTGCCTTATAAATGGGTTTGGGACCATTAGTTGTGTTGTGCAGAAGTCAGGTGGATACACAGCTGATAGTCCTACTGAATAGACTGTTAGAATTTGTATTATGACAAGAAAAAAGCAGCTAAGTAAAGAAAAACGAGTGGCCATCATTACTTTAAGAAACTAAGGTCAGTCAGTGAGAAAAATTGGGCAAACTTTGAATGTGTCCCCAAGTGCAGTTGCAAAAACCATCAATTGCTAAAAACAAACTGGCTCACATGAGGACCGCCGCAGGAAAGGAAGACCAAGAGTCACCTCTGCTTCTGAGGATAAGTTTATCCGAGTCACCAGCCTCAGAAATCGCAGGTTAACAGCAGCTCAGATTAGAGTCCAGGTCAATGCCACACAGAGTTCTAGCAGCAGACACATCTTTACAACAACTGTTAAGAGGAGACTTTGTGCAGCAGGCCTTCATGGTAAAATAACTGCTAGGAAACCACTGCTAAGGACAGGCAACAAGCAGAAGAGACTTGTTGGGCTAAAGTACACAAGGAATGGACATTAGACCAGCGGAAATCTGTGCTTTGGTCTTATGAGTCCAAATTTGAGATCTTTGGTTCCAACCACTGTGTCTTTGTGCGACGCAGAAAAGGTGAACAGATGGACTCTACATGCCTGGTTCCCACCGTGAAGCATGGAGAAGGAGGTGTGATGGTGTGGGGGTGCTTTGCTGGTGACACTGTTGGGGATTTATTCAAAATTGAAGGCATAGTGAACCAGCATGGCTACCACAGCATCTTGCAGCGGCATGCTATTCCATCCGGTTTGCGTTTAGTTGGACCATCATTTATTTTTCAACATGACAATGACTCCAAACACACCTCCAGGCTGTGTAAGGGCTGTTTGACCAAGAAGGAGAGTGATGGGGTGCTACGCCAGATGACCTGGCCTCCACAGCCACTAGACCTGAACCCAATCGAGATGGTTTGGGTGAGCTGGACCGCAGAGTGAAGGCAAAAGGGCCAACAAGTGCAAAGCATCTCTGGGAACTCCTTCAAGATAGTTGGAAGACCATTTCCGGTGACTACCTCTTGAAGCTCATCAAGAGAATGCCAAGAGTGTGCAAAGCAGTCATCAAAGCAAAAGGTGGCTACTTTGAAGAACCTAGAATATAAGACATATTTTCAGTTGTTTCACACTTTTTTGTTAAGGATATAATTCCACATGTGTTAATTCATAGTTTTGATGCCTTCAGTGTGAATGTACAATTTTCATAGTCATGAAAATACAGAAAAATCTTTAAATGAGAAGGTGTGTCCAAACTTTTGGTCTGTACTGTATATCTGTTGAAAATAGTCTGGTGTAGGCCAGAGAGACAGAAGAGTGGTTTTGCTGTTCCACGCTAAAAAATCTCTATTATCCTGCTTTTGGCATTTTTTGCCGTAAAAAAAAAAGCTAATAGTGTCTCCCTGATTTTTCAGACACAAATATATCTGTTGAAAATAGTCTTGTGTAGGCCAGAGAGACAGAAGTGTGGTTTTGCTGTTCCACGCTAAAAAATCTCTATTATCCTGCTTTTGGCATTTTTTGCCGTAAAAAAAAGCTAATAGTGTCTCCCTGATTTTTCAGACACAAATATATCTGTTGAAAATAGTCTGGTGTAGGCCAGAGAGACAGAAGTGTGGTTTTGCTGTTCCACGCTAAAAAATCTTTATTATCCTGCTTTTGGCATTTTTTGCCGGAAAAAAAAAACTAATAGTGTTTCCCTGAGTTTTCAGACACAAATATATCTGTTGAAAATAGTCTGTTGTAGGCCAGAAAAACAGAAGTGTGTTTTTGCAGTTCCACGGTTCAAACCTCTGTATTATCGACTTTTGGGCCATTTGTATCTAAAAAAAAACAGTTTGAGTGTGTCGCTCACTGTTCAGCCGCAAATATATATATGTAAAAAAGTCTGGTGTACACCAGTAAATTATAACTGTGGTTTTGCTGTTCCACAGTAAAAAATCTCTATTGTCCTGCTTTTGCCATTTTTTGCCGTAAAAAAAAACCTAATAGTGTCTCCCTGATTTTTCAGACACAAATATATCTGTTGAAAATAGTCTGGTGTAGGCTAGAGAAACAGAAGTGTGGTTTTGCAGTTCCACGGTTCAAACCTCTGTATTATCCACTTTTGGGCCATTTGTATCTAAAAAAAACCAGTTTGAGTGTGTCGCTCACTGTTCAGCCGCAAATATATATATTTAAAAAAGTCTGGTATACACCAGTAAATTATAACTGTGATTTTGCTGTTCCACGGTAAAAAATCTCTATTATCCAGCTTTTGTTATTTTTTCCGTAAAGAAAAACAGTAATAGTTTCTCCCTGATTGTTCTGATTGTTTAAAATAGTCAGGTGTAGGCCAGAGAAATAGAACTGTGGCTTTCCTCTTCCACGGTTCTAATCTACTTTTTATTACTCTTTTTCCATTGATAGTGCGAGTGTAAGCTATTTTACTTCCTTTACAATGGGCAAGGCGCGTGGCAAGGGACGTGGAACTGGACGTTCTGGTGATGGTGCGTGCAGAGGACGGGGCCATGGCCAAGGTGAAAATGTGCCACAACCAACAGCCACATCTTCTCGCTCCCACTTCTTGACCGAATTACTAGGGAAGCAGAGAACTACACCAGCATTGCGAACTGATCAGTGTGAACAGGTTATTCATTGGATAGCAGATAATACTTCCAGTTACCTGGGCACCACCACCTCCGGTCTGTCTTCCACACGGTCAAATCTTAGTAGCCGTGAGTCTCGACCGCATACTCCTCCTCACCCTGATGCTCCTTCCTCCCACCATGCTGAGTGTCGTCAGACAGCAACTGATCCCACACTTGGACACTCTGAAGAGCTGTTCACTGGTCCATTTCCAGGTTTGGGCCCTCGCCTGCTCCGCTTGAAGTGGTAGAAGAGGAGATCCCATGTAGCGATGCCCAAATATTTGAACAGACACGGCCACGGGAAGTCGACGCTGGCAATTTGTCACAAGAGGTGGACGATGACAAGACACAATTGCCAGGAAGTGAGGAGGAGGATCGTGGTGCGCAAGTGGAAAAGGAGGAGGTGGTTGATGATCTAGTAACTGACCCAACGTGGCAGGAGGACATGCAGAGCGAGGCCAGCAGCACACAGGGTGAGGGAGGCAGAGTACCCCAACAGGCAGGAAGAAGCAGTGTAGTGGCCGAACACAGAAGGCGGGCAACAGTTCCCCGTAACACCAACACGAGGGACGTTGCCAGTGCTACCTGTAGGTCTTCCAGAGTCTGGAATTTTTTTAAAGACTCTGCTGATAACCCCAAAAAGGCCATTTGTACCACCTGCCATGCCAGCATCAGCAGGGGTGACAAAACTACCAGCCTGACCACCACCAGCATGATCAGGCACATGGCAGCAAAGCACCCGACTTTGTGGGGTGAACCCCAGGGTCCACGACCAGTGTCAGCGGGTGTCACCACTGCTTCTTCCACTGTTGTGCGTGCAATAGAACCCCCTGTTGTGTGTGCAAGGCAATCCCCTGTCCATATTGCATGCAAAGATGCCCCCTCCTCTCAGTCTTCACTTGTTATGGCAGTTTCTCAAGAAACAGCATCAACGTCCACGTCCACATCCCACAGCAGCGTTCAATTGTCCATTTCTCAGACCTTTGAACGAAAGCGGAAATTCGCAGCTAACGCCCCACAGGCCACAGTCCTAAATTCGCACATTTCACGACTGCTTGCGTTGGAAATGCTGCCATTTAGGCAGGTGGAGACGGAATCTTTCCGCAATCTTATGGCGGTGGCCGTCCCTCGGTACTCGGTCCCCAGTCGACACTATTTTGCCCGGTGTGCCATCCCCGCACTACACAAGCACGTGTCCCAAAACATCTGCCATGCCCTCAACAACGCAGTTACTGGGAGAGTCCACCTGACAACGGACAAGTGGACAAGTGCTTGTGGCCAAGGATGGTACATCTCCCTGATGGCACACTGGGTAAACATTGTGGAAGCCGGGACCCAGTCGGACCTTGGGACGGAACACATCCTCCCCACACCGAGGATTGCGGGCCCTATGTCAGTCAGAGTTGCCTCCACAGTGTACAGCTCCTGCGCATCCTCCTCCTCATGTTCAGCCTCCATGTCAGATATCACCACATCAGTTACAAGCTGGAAGCACTGCAGTACTGCCTCCGCCAAGAGGCAACAGGCTGTGCTGAAACTCATAAGCTTAGGTGAGAAACCTCACACTGCTTGAGAGTTGTGGACAGCTGTGAAAGAGCAGGCAGATCTGTGGCTGAGACCGCTGAACCTACATCCAGGCATGGTCGTGTGTGACAATGGCCGTAACCTGGTGGCGGCTCTGAGGCGAGGCGAGATCACACATGTACCATGCCTGGCTCATGTGCTTAACCTCGTGGTTCAGAGGTGTCGTAAATCGTACCCCGAGTTGCCATATCTGCTCGTCAACGTACGCCACCTATCAGCTCATTATCGCAAGTCGGCTACAGCTTCCGCCGCCCTTGCTGTGTTGCAGCAGCGTTTGCAGCTTCCGTCACACCGACTGGTGTGTGATGTCCCCACACGTTGGAACTCTACCCTCTACATGTTGCAAAGGATTTGTGAGCAGAAGAGAGCAGTTGTGGACTACCAGCTGCAACAAGGCCGTCGATATTCAGGTCAGACTCCACACATAAGACCTCAGGAGTGGACCTGGATGTCTGACATATGTACCATCTTGACAAACTTTGAGGAGTCCACCAAGATGATGAGTGGCGATGACGCCATCATTAGCGTCAGCATTCCACTTGTCTGTCTTTTGCAACGCTCTCTGGAGAGAATTAAAGAGGAGGCATTGCAGCCAGAGTATGATGAGATGGATCAAGAAGCCGTAGCGGTCGATTACACACAGCCCAGCCTCATCTCATCCCAACGTGCATTGGGGGACAATGAGGGAGAGGAGGAGGAGGAAAAACAGGAGCTTGTATCATGCGCAGTAGACGGTAGTACCAGTACAACTGTCATACCGTCGGTTCAGCGTGCGTGGCCTGAGGACAGGGGGGAGGAGGAGGAGGAGTAAGAGAGCACGGTCAGTCGTCATCTTGGTGAGGACTCGGATGTCTTGCCCGTTACAAGTCTGGCACGCATGGCTGACTTTATGTTACGCTGCCTTAACCGTGACCCTCGCGTTGTCAAAATGTTGGGTGACAGTCATTACTGGTTGGTGACACTTTTAGACCCCCGCTACAAGGAGAACTTTCGCTCTCTTATTCCTGAGGTGGAGAGGTCTACAAAAATGGGGCAGTACCAGAAGGCCCTTGCTGCAGAACTGTTAAAAAAATTCCCATCTGAACACGCTAGCGGCAGAGGTCACAGTTCGTTGCCCAACCAAGGCGTACATG
Organism: Phyllobates terribilis; assembly: GCF_046119375.1. Lineage (NCBI taxonomy): Eukaryota > Metazoa > Chordata > Amphibia > Anura > Dendrobatidae > Phyllobates > Phyllobates terribilis. The sequence continues at coordinate 572,212,402 of NW_027362763.1, forward strand.
CGAGAGAGACGCAACTCCAATCCAGCAGAGGCAGGGGAACACTGTCAACGTTCTGGGACAGTTTTCTCAGACCCTCTCTTCGGACAGACCCTGAGGCGCGGGGTACTCTCACAAGGAGTGGAAAGTTTCAAATGATGGTGAGGAAGTACCTTGCCGACTGTACTAGCATCCTCCATGATTCCTCTGTGCCTTTTAATTATTGGGTATCCAAGCTGGAAACTTGGAATGAACTCGCTCTGTACGCCTTGGAGGTCCTGGCCTGCCTGCCGCTAGCGTGTTATCGGAGCATGTTTTTAGAGCCGCTGGGGGAATTATAACTGATAAGCGCACTCGCCTGTCAACTGACAATGCTGACAAGCTGACCCTTATCAAAATGAACAAGGGCTGGATTGGGCCAGACTTCTCATCACCACCAAATGACAGCAGAGTCACATAAAGTCAAATCCACTGTGTTATTTCGGGAGGTGTATTCACATGCACCACTTCACACCCACACATGGGTATACGCTTCCTCATTTCGGCTGTTTTATGTTCTTCTCCTTATTCTCAGCCTCCACCACCACTATACCACCAGGGTGACCGTGGTCCATGTTGTCATTATTGAAAGTTCCTCCGTCATTATTTTTGTCAGCTTTTGCTTGGAAGGCATAAGCAAAGACTGTGGGAGACCCACTCCTCAATAATGGGAATAATATTTTTAAGATGCTGTACTGTATGGCTCTTGTAAGGGGCATTAAAACAGTCTTGTTAAGCTACTGTGACCTCCACCACTTTTCCAAGGGGCATTAAAACCGTCTTGTTAAGCTACTGCGACCTCCATGACTCTTCCGAGGGGCATTAAAACCATCTTCCTAAGCTACTGTGACCTCCACCACTTTTCCGAGGGGCATTAAAAGCGTCTTGTTAAGCTACTGCGACCTCTACCACTTTTCCGAGGGGCATTAAAACCATCTTGTTAAGCTACTGGGACCTCCACGTCTCTTCCGAGGGGCATTAAAACCATCTTGTTAAGCTACTGTGACCTCCACCACTTTTCCAAGGGGCATTAAAAACGTCTTGTTAAGCTACTGGGACCTCCACATCTCTTCCGAGGGGCATTGAAAGCGTCTTTTTAAGCTACTGTGACCTCCACCACTTTCTCAAGGTGCATTAAAATCGTCTTGTTAAGCTACTGCGACTTCCATGCCTCTTCCGAGGGGCATTAAAACCATCTTCCTAAGCTACTGTGACCTCCACCACTTTTCCCAGGGGCATTAAAACTGTCTTGTTAAGTTACTGTGACCTCCACCACTTTTCCGAGGGGCATTAAAAGCGTCTTGTTAAGCTACTGCGACCTCAACCACTTTTCCGAGGGGCATTAAAACCATCTTGTTAAGCTACTGGGACCTCCACGTCTCTTCCGAGGGGCATTAAAACCGTCTTGTTAAGCTACTGTGACCTTCACCACTTTTCCAAGGGGCATTAAAACCGTCTTGTTAAGCTACTGGGACCTCCACATCTCTTCCGAGGGGCATTAAAAGCATATTGTTAAGCTACTGTGACCTCCGCCACTTTTCTAAGGGGCATTAAAACCGTCTTGTTAAGCTACTGGGACCTCCACATCTCTTCTGAGGGGCATTAAAAGCGTCTTGTTAAGCTACTGTGACCTCCACCACTTTTCCGAGGGGCATTAAAACCATATTGTTAAGCTACTGGGACCTCCACGTCTCTTCCGAGGGGCATTAAAACCGTCTTGTTATGCTACTGTGACCTCCACCACTTTTCCAAGGGGCATTAAAACCGTCTTGTTATGCTACTGGGACCTCCACATCTCTTCCGAGGGGTGTTAAAAGCGTCTTGTTAAGCTACTGTGACCTCCACCACTTTTCCAAGGTGCATTAAAACCGTCTTGTTAAGTTACTGGGACCTCCACATCTCTTCTGAGGGGCATTAAAAGCGTCTTGTTAAGCTACTGTGACCTCCACATCTCTTCTGAGGGGCATTAAAAGCGTCTTGTTAAGCTACTGTGACCTCCACCACTTTTCCAAGGGGCATTAAAACCGTCTTGTTAAGCTACTGGGACCTCCACATCTCTTCCGAGGGGTGTTAAAAGCGTCTTGTTAAACCACTCTGAACTCCACAGCTCTTCCAAGGGGCATTAAAACCGTCTTGTTAAGCTACTGGGACCTCCACATCTCTTCCGAGGGGTGTTAAAAGCGTCTTGTTAAGCTACTGTGACCTCCACATCTCTTCCGAGGGGCATTAAAAGCATCATGTTAAGCTACTGTGACCTCCACCACTTTTCCAAGGGGCATTAAAACCATCTTGTTAAGCTACTGCGACCTCCATGCCTCTTCCGACGGGCATTAAAACCGTCTTGCTAAGCTACTGTGACCTCCACCACTTTTCCAAGGGGCATTAAAACCGTCTTGTTAAGATACTGTGACCTCCACCACTTTTCCAAGGGGCATTAAAACCGTCTTGTTAAGCTACTGGGACCTCCACATCTCTTCCGAGGGGCATTAAAAGCGTCTTGTTAAACCACTCTGAACTGCACAGCTGTTCCAAGGGGCATTAAAACCGTCTTGTTAAGCTACTAGGACCTCCACATCTCTTCCGAGGGGTGTTAAAAGCGTCTTGTTAAGCTACTGTGACCTCCACCACTTTTCCAAGGTGCATTAAAACCGTCTTGTTAAGCTACTGCGACCTCCATGCCTCTTCCGAGGGGCATTAAAACCGTCTTGCTAAGCTACTGTGACCTCCACCACTTTTCCAAGGGGCATTAAAACCATCTTGTTAAGCTACTGCGACCTCCACCACTTTTCCGAGGGGCATTAAAACCATCTTGTTAAGCTACTGGGACCTCCACGTCTCTTCCGAGGGGCATTAAAACCGTCTTGTTAAGCTACTGTGACCTCCACCACTTTTCCAAGGGGCATTAAAACCGTCTTGTTAAGCTACTGGGACCTCCACATCTCTTCCGAGGGGCATTAAAAGCATCTTGTTAAGCTACTGTGACCTCCACCACTTTTCTAAGGGGCATTAAAACCGTCTTGTTAAGCTACTGGGACCTCCACATCTCTTCTGAGGGGCATTAAAAGCGTCTTGTTAAGCTACTGTGACCTCCACCACTTTTCCAAGGGGCATTAAAACCGTCTTGTTAAGCTACTGGGACCTCCACATCTCTTCCGAGGGGTATTAAAAGCGTCTTGTTAAACGACTCTGAACTCCACAGCTCTTCCAAGGGGCATTAAAACCGTCTTGTTAAGCTACTGGGACCTTCACATCTCTTCCGAGGGGTGTTAAAAGCGTCTTGTTAAGCTACTGTGACCTCCACCACTTTTCCAAGGGGCATTAAAACCATCTTGTTAAGCTACTGGGACCTCCACATCTCTTCCGAGGGGCATTAAAAGCATCATGTTAAGCTACTGTGACCTCCACCACTTTTCCAGGGGGCATTAAAACCATCTTGTTAAGCTACTGCGACCTCCATGCCTCTTCCGAGGGGCATTAAAACCATCTTGCTAAGCTACTGTGACCTCCACCACTTTTCCAAGGGGCATTAAAACCGTCTTGTTAAGCTACTGTGACCTCCACCACTTTTCCAAGGGCCATTAAAACCGTCTTGTTAAGCTACTGGGACCTCCACATTTCTTCCGAGGGGCATTAAAAGCGTCTTGTTAAACCACTCTGAACTCCACAGCTGTTCCAAGGGGCATTAAAACCGTCTTGTTAAGCTACTGGGACCTCCACATCTCTTCCGAGGGGTGTTAAAAGCGTCTTGTTAAGCTACTGTGACCTCCACCACTTTTCCAAGGTGCATTAAAACCGTCTTGTTAAGCTACTGCGACCTCCATGCCTCTTCTGAGGGGCATTAAAACCGTCTTGCTAAGCTACTGTGACCTCCACCACTTTTCCAAGGGGCATTAAAACCATCTTGTTAAGCTACTGCGACCTCCACCACTTTTCCGAGGGGCATTAAAACCATCTTGTTAAGCTACTGGGACCTCCACGTCTCTTCCGAGGGGCATTAAAACCGTCTTGTTAAGCTACTGTGACCTCCACCACTTTTCCAAGGGGCATTAAAACAGTCTTGTTAAGCTACTGGGACCTCCACATCTCTTCCGAGGGGCATTAAAAGCGTCTTGTTAAGCTACTGTGACCTCCACCACTTTTCTAAGGGGCATTAAAACCGTCTTGTTAAGCTACTGGGACCTCCACATCTCTTCTGAGGGGCATTAAAACCATCTTGTTAAGCTACTGTGACCTCCACCACTTTTCCAAGGGGCATTAAAACCGTCTTGTTAAGCTACTGGGACCTCCACATCTCTTCCGAGGGGCATTAAAAGCGTCTTGTTAAGCTACTGTGACCTCCACCACTTTTCCGAGGGGCATTAAAACCATCTTGTTAAGCTACTGGGACCTCCACGTCTGTTCCGAGGGGCATTAAAACCATCTTGTTAAGCTACTGTGACCTCCACCACTTTTCCAAGGGGCATTAAAACCGTCTTGTTAAGCTACTGTGATCTCCATCACTTTTCTAAGGGGCATTAAAACCGTCTTGTTAAGCTACTGGGACCTCCACATCTCTTCCGAGGGGCATTAAAAGCGTCTTGTTAAACCACTCTGAACTCCACAGCTCCTCCAAGGCGCATTAAAACCATCTTGTTAAGCTACTGGGACCTCCACATCTCTTCCGAGGGGTGTTAAAAGCGTCTTGCTAAGCTACTGTGACCTCCACCACTTTTCCAAGGGGCATTAAAACCGTCTTGTTAAGCTACTGGGACCTCCACATCTCTTCCGAGGGGCATTTAAACTGTCTTGCTAAGCTACTGTGACCTCCACCACTTTTCCACGGGGCATTAAAACCGTCTTGTTAAGCTATTGGGACCTCCACATCTCTTCCAAGGGGCAATGAAAGCGTCTTGTTAAACCACTCTGAACTCCAGAGCTCTTCCAAGGGGCATTAAAACCGTCTTTTTAAGCTACTGGGACCTCCACATCTCTTCCGAGGGGCATTAAAAGCGTCTTGTTAATCCACTCTGAACTCCACAGCTATTCCAAGGGGCATTAAAACCGTTTTGTTAAGCTACTGGGACCTCCACATCTCTTCCGAGGGGCATTAAAAGAGTCTTGTTAAACCACTCTGAACTCCACAGCTCTTCCAAGGGGCATTAAAACTGTCTTGTTAAGCTACTGGGACCTCCACATCTCTTCCAAGGGGCATTAAAAGCATCTTGTTAAACCACTCTGAACTCCACAGCTCTTCCAAAGGGCATTAAAACCGTCTTGTTAAGCTACTGGGACCTCCACATCTTTTCCAAGGGGCATTAAAAGCGTCTTGTTAAACCACTCTGAACTCCACAGCTCTTCCAAGGGGCATTGAAATGTTGTTTTTAATTAACTCTAACCTCCACGACTCTTCGAACGGGCATTGCATTTCCTCCTAATTTTGGCAGCTTTTGCTTGGAAGGCATAAGCAAAGACTATGGGAGATCCACTCCCCAATAATGGGAATAATGTTTGTAATATGCTGTACTGCATGGCTCTTGTAAGGGGCATTGCAAGTTCCTCCGTCCTAATTTTTGGCAGCTTTTGCTTGGAAGGCATAAGCAAAGACTATGGGAGACCCACTCCCCAATAATGGGAATAATGTTTGTAATATGCTGTACGGCATGGCTCTTGTAAGGGGCATTGCAAGTTCCTCCGTCCTAATTTTTGGCAGCTTTTGCTTGGAAGGCATAAGCAAAGACTATGGGAGACCCACTCCCCAATAATGGGAATAATGTTTGTAATATGCTGTACTGCATGTGACTCGCCCCCGGGGCCGTGGGGTACCCGGAACCGGGCTTCAGTGCGATGCTGGGAGTAGTAGTGGCAACCCGATCCCGTGGCTCAGGGTGGTCAGACCAAATGCTGTGGCAGTCTATTTGTAGAGCTATGAATGTCCGATTACGCCACCCGTGGATTGCGGTCAGGGATGACCGCCGCTGCAAGGCAGACCGCTGAGGCTGGTGTTGGTGTGCAGCACAGGGATAGGATAACTCCCCACGGGAAGAGTGTAGCCTCAGGGCAATGTAGGTGGATGCTGGGGGTGATGGTGTAGGCCGCAGTAATAAGAGTTCAGAGTCCGCTTCAAACAGTCCAGGGTCTTTATTGTAGGTATTACTACTGACCCAACAGGAGTACCGGGCAGGAATGGGCCTGGGTGTCTGAGGGCATTCGGGCGAGCCCCACTGGTCAGGGTGAGTGTGAAGGCCTACCTTTCTCTCTCTGCCCTTGCTGACTATCCCCCTTTTCGTGGTGTAATAGCCCACATCCCTGAGCAGGCCGTGTACTTCGCCTGTATGGCTTGCGACTCGGGCCTTAGGTACCTTTTGCTTTTCCGTGCTGTAACGGTCCCTCTGTGTGGGAGAGCCTCCAGGCTTCTTAGGCCAAGGGACCTGAAATCCCTTGCGGGTTGGTTATCTGCTGCAGGGCTTGCAACCCTGACACCCTCGGACCCCAATGTCCGGTGGTGATTCTCTCAGCCAAGACCGGCTCTCGTCGCCTCTGTCCATGGCTCGCAGCTTCTCCTCTGCCTCACGGACTCCTTGGCTACAGCTGAACTGTCCCTCCTTCTCTGGGACTAGTCTCAGTCCTGAGCCAGGTCGTCCAGTTCTCTCTAACCCTGCCCTCAGTTCCAGCTTTTATAGGGGCAGCCTGCTCCCCCTACTGGCCTGGGACAGGAGGTGCTGTATGCTAATTGTCCCTGACCAGGGAACCTCCCTCCTGCTCTCAGACACAGCCTTTAATATTTGTGGCATCCAGGCCTGGGGTGACACATTCCCCCCTAGTAAAATTTAGTACTCTGGGACTAAACAGGAAACACATATACAGGGTATAAATACATGACCATAAACACAACAGGGAAGGAAATAACGAACAACATCACATATTGAGTTCTTTAGGTCACAGTGTGGTCTGTGACCAGGTGTCCATATCACCAACAAAAGAAGAGGGTCACAGTATGATCCGTGACCGGGTGTCCATTTCACCAACACAACGGGAGCCTTAACCAGGTGGGGGTCTGTCCTTACCCCGAGTCCTTGACAGTCTTTATTCATTCCTTTGGTTAGGCTCCGAACATATTTACAAGGAAGTCCCGGTTACTCAAAGTTCATAACCTGTTAGTCCATATATCTAGAAAAATTGGGAAAACAGTATTAATAACCAGGGTACAAACATAAAACATTAAATATATACACTTTGCATTTAGATCTTCCAGCGAGCTGGTATTTGACCCCTAGTGCTCCGGGTTGACCTCCGTAACCCACTGTCTGGTGGTGGTCTAACCTGGCTTTCCCCACTAGTATTAAGGGTACAGCTACTAGCTGGGTTTACAGGCAGGGCAGGCAGCTGTCTGCGGGTCCTTAGGCTTACCGCAGGCATGGCAGGCTCACTGTCAGCAGAGGGTTGACTCTCCTGGGCTGCTGGCAAGTGTTATTCTGCCCCTGAGACTGCTTGTTCTTCTTGTTCTTCTGTAGGCTCCTGCTGGGTAGGCTGAAGGAAGTGTAGGACGGGTACCACTATCGCGTCATTCATCCGAGTCCAGGTCCGGGGGAACTCCCCGAGAACTGTGCTGATCATTTCTTCCCTGTCCTCTGCGGGTTCAAGGTCATCTTGATCTTCACTTGGACTCTGTAGTTGCTCGGGGCATCGTTTTAGGTGGTCTCTGGAGACGGTGCTAGTGGTTTCTCCTCCATCCTTGGTAATCACACATACCTTCGGGTTGTTGTGGTCGGACTGCAGTACTGTGTACGGGTCTCTCTCCCACTGGTTGTCCAGCTTGTGAAGCCTTCTCTTCCGCTTCAGGACCTGCTCTCCAGGCTCCAGAGGACCAGCAGGGGCATGTTGGTTGAAGAGCCTCTCTTGCTTTTCTCTCGCTTGAGCCAGACTCCTCTCCACACTCTCCTGTACCTTCTTGTACTATAGCCGCCGTTCTGTATCACACTCCGCATCTGGGGAGGTGTCCTTGGGTGTCAGGACTCCCATCTCCAGGTCCATAGGCAGCTTACCTGGTCTTGCTCGCATCAGGTAAGCCAGGGTGCAGTTGGTAGCATTCACCGGGATATGGTTGTACAAGTCCATCAGGTCTGGCAGCTTCTCCGGCCACAGGCTGCGTTCTTCCAGGGGCAACGTCTTGAGGAGATCAATGATGATATTGTTCGTTTTCTTACACAGCCCGTTGGTTTGTGGGGGGTAAGGCGTTGTCCGAATCTTCCTACAGCCGTTGAGGTTGCAGAACTCCTGGAATACTTCAGCCTCAAACGCTGGACCTTGATCTGTCAAGACCTGATCTGGATACCCGTGTGGAAAGCAGAAGTGTTGCTGGAAGGCTCTGGCCGCTGTTTGGGCTGTCAGGTCTTTAACAGGAACCACCACCAGGAACCGGGAGTAATGGTCCACAATTGTAAGGGCATAGATGTAGCCGGACCGGCTTGGAGCCAATTTCACATGGTCCAGAGCTACCAACTCAAGAGGCTGCCTGGTGATGATGGGCCTCAAGGGTGTCTTCTGGCTGGTACGGTCCTTCCTTCTGAGGTGGCATGGGCCGCAGTCCCTGCTCCACTTCTCTATGGCCCCTCTCATACCGACCCAGTAGAACCGCTCTCTCAGTAGGAACTCCAGTTTCTTCCACCCGAAGTGTCCTGCTCTGTCATGGTAGGCCTCCAGGACCATTGCTGCATCTCGCCTTGGGACCACTACCTGCCAGGTCAGCTCTTGCGTCCGGTGGTTGACAAGCCTTCTGCACAGCTTACCCTCGTAGAGGAATAGCCTGCTTTTCCCCTTCCATATCTGCTTGGCTTCCTCTGGAGGGTCCGGGCCAGGGCTAGCGTCTGCCTGGGTTAACAGGTTTTCACCAGGCGAACTGCAGGGTCACTATCTTGCATTTCAGCCCAGCCGTGGTGGGGTAAGGGGTTGAACATGACGGTGGTTAGGTCTTTGTCTTTTACCCGGTGAGAATACTGAGTGGCCCCATACCGGTGGAATGCAGGGAGCTCTATTTCCTCCAGCTCTTCCGAGTTTTCTTCTCCTTCGGGTAGGTGAGGCATTCTTGATAGGGCGTCTGAGTTGGCGTTGGTCCTGCCTGCCCGGTATTTGATTGTGAACTCATAATTGGATAGCCGGGCCATCCACCGCTGTTCTAGGGCACCTAGTCTTGCATTGTCCAGGTGTGTCAGCGGGTTGTTGTTCGAGTACACAGTGAACTTTGCGGAGGCCAGGTAATGCTTAAACCATTCTGTGACGGCCTACCAACCCGAGGAACTGCCTCACTTCTTTGATGTTTGAGGGGCTTGGCCAGCTCTTGATTACTGTGACCTTGTCGGGGTCGGGGGATACTCCTTCTGCACTCATCACGTGTCCCAGGTACTGTACCTTTGGCTTTAACAGATGGCACTTAGAGGGTTTCACTTTCATGCCATAGCCTGCCAGGGCTTCGAACACCTCTGCCAGGTGTTTTAGATGGTCCTCGTAGGTCTTCGAATAGACGATCACGTCGTCCAGGTAAAGTAGGACCGTCTCGAAGTTTCGGTGCCCTAGACAGCATTCCATCAGCCTCTGAAAGGTCCCGGGTGCGTTGCAGAGTCCGAATGGCATACAGTTGAATTCGCTCAATCCCATCGGGGTGGTGAAGGCGGTCTTCTCCTCGTCAGCCTCTGCCATAGGAATCAGCCAGTACCCGCTAGTAAGGTCCAAAGTAGAGAAGAAATTAGCTGATTTTAGTGTGGCTAAAGACTCCTCTATCCTAGGTAACGGGTACGCGTCTTTATGGGTGATACGATTGATTTGTCTATAGTCCACGCACATTCTCATGGTACCGTCTTTCTTTTTTACCAAAACTAAGAGAGTTGCCCAGGGGCTACAGCTATCTCTAATGACCCCAGCTTCCTTCATTTCTCTCAGCATGCCCTTTGCGTTCTGATAATGTGCAGGGGGTACAGGTCTGTGTCTCTCTTTTATTGGTGGGTGGCTCCCCGTGGGGATGTGGTGTTCTACCCCTTTCTCTCTGCTGAAGTCTAGCGGGTGCTTACTAAAGATTCTCTCGTACTCCTGAACCACCCGGTAGACTCCTTGTTTTTGGTGCGAGGGAGTGGAGTCAGCACCCACGTGGATCTTCTGGCACCAGTCCTCCTTGTGTTTCTGGGAGCCATTATCCTCCACCGGTGGAGATGGAGGCAAGGGTTCCACGACCCTGATAGCACTGTGCTCGACGGCAAACAATTTGGCTAGTGTAGCGTACAGGGGCAAGTGTACTTCCCTTTCCCCGATGTTTAAGATCCGAACGGGCACCCTTCCATGGCGGACATCAATCACCCCCCGGGCTGTCAAAATGGTGGGCCTGCTGTCTGAGTACACGGGTTCTACCATGGCTTGGTAGTCTCTCCCTCTTAACCCGATTGCAGTCCGACACCAGATCATCATTTCGCTTTTGGGAGGCATGGCAATGGGGAACGGGTCACTCATCCTCACGCTACCGATCTCACCACCAGACAGTTCTACCTGTTGCCGTCTCATCAGGGCTCTTATCTCTTTATGGAGGACCCTCTCTTGGCTGGAGCTCGCATTCATCGCCACCTACTGCAAAATCACAATTATTTCTGAAAGACAGTTTTCAATCACATTAGTACCCAAGGTTATTTTAGGGTGACTTTCACGACGGTCAATGTCCACAATGATCACTCCCTGTGCCGCCAGTTCAACCTTACCAATCTTGATGGTCATCTTTCTGAACCCCACCTGCGGCACGGGTTGGCCATTGCTGGCGATGATGCTTAAGTCATCGTCTGGATAGCGGGTTATGTCAGCGTCTCTCCAGTGCCGCTTGAAAAGTACGTAGGGGATGGTAGTCACTTGAGACCCGGTGTCCAGCAGTGCACTCATGGGGATACCGTCCAGCACTACGGGTAAGACCGGGCGTCCCACCACGTACTTATCGCGCAAATTAGACGGGCCTGATGACCTTATGCCTGGGGGTTGGCCCTCTGCCCCAGGTCGGACCCATTTAAAGTACAGTACCTGGCTATGTATCCTGGCTGGCTGCAATGGCGGCAAATCGGCTGTCCATCCTCTGTGTAACGGTCGGCGGGCCTCCCTCTGAACGACGGGATCCTCCTCTGTCGACGCCACGGGACATCCTCCGGACTGGAAGCCAGTTTGATTGATCTTGATGGTTCCATCTGCAATGACTGTACGGTCCTGGTCAATGCAGCCACACTCTTGGTTAATTCTTGGACCTGATGGTGCTGGTTGGCAGGCTGGGATGGATTTAGGGCCTGCGCATCAGCCCCCACAAGGTCTGCGGGGTAGGGCGCCGCCTCCTGGTGGTAAGTGATGGCAGGGCGCCGGGAAACTACAGCGCCACCTGGTGCGGGTTCTCGAAGCACCCTGATGGCACTATCTTTGAACTGAGCAAAAGTCAAATCGGGGTTCTGTAGGGCCATGAGGCGCAGCTGGGTTCTGTTGGCGCTGGACAGCAGACCTTCTATGAACTGGTCAGTCAACAGTTTATCGGTGTCCTGCACGCTGCCAGGGTCAGCTTGTTTAATTTCTCCCAGAGCTTCTTGCAGGTTCAAGGCATAGTCTCTGATACTATCTTGGGCTCGCTGCTTACAGCCATAAAACCGCATTTTGATTTCTGCTGAGGTACGGGTATCAAAGGTACTCCGCAGCTGGGTCAGAATGTCCTTTACAGTCCTTTTCTCCTCATCTGACCATGATTTCACTTCCCGCTGGGCAGCACAGGTTAGCTGCCCCGTCAGAATGCTCACTTTCTGTTCTTCTGTCAGGGGATGAACTTTAAATAAACTGTGCAGTCTTTCCTTAAAGTCAGTTAATGTATGGGATTCCCCTGAGTATTGGGGTAGCCAGGCTGCTCCGGGGATGTAGGGCATGGAGAACGGCATCACCGCTGCTGCAGCCACGCTTGTGGTAGAAGGTCCCTCCGCATCCGTCATCTTCCTCCCCCATAGTTAACCGTGGCCTACCTTCTGTTGATCCTCTTCCGTAGGCCGCGGCTCCGCTGGTGCTGCTCCGGGCGAGGACCTTGGGTCGCGTCCTGGTGACATCAGCGTCGCTCTCTCTCCTTCCAGGACCTGGCGCAGCGTCGGTGCGTAGGGCGGGGCTTCAGGTCTCGCGCGGTTTGGACGTTCACGCCCCTCTTCTTCCCGCGCGGCGTCCTGAAGATGGCGCCCGTTGGCGGGAAAAACGCTGAAGATAGCGGGAAAATGGCTGAAGATGGCGGCAAACGGCTCCGGATGGCGGGAAACTTCACTCAGGTAAGTACAAAGTCTTTTTCAGGCACGCAATATCCGTTTGTGGCGGGATGGTCACAATCCTGCCGACTACGCCAAAGCTGACTCGCCCCCTGGGCCGTGGGGTACCCGGAACCGGGCTTCAGTGCGATGCTGGGAGTAGTAGTGGCAACCTGATCCCATGGCTCAGGGTGGTCAGACCAAAAGCTGTGGCAGTCTATTTGTAGAGCTATGAATGTCCGACTATGCCACCCATGGATTGCGGTCAGGGATGACCGCCGCTGCAAGGCAGACTGCTGAGGCTGGTGTTGGTGTGCAGCACAGGGATAGGATAACTCCCCACGGGAAGAGTGTAGCCTCAGGGCAATGTAGGTGGATGCTGGGGGTGATGGTGTAGGCCGCAGTAATAAGAGTTCAGAGTCCGCTTCAAACAGTCCAGGGTCTTTATTGTAGATATTACTACTGACCCAAGAGGAGTACCGGGCAGGAATGGGCCTGGGTGTCTGAGGGCATTCGGGCGAGCCCCACTGGTCAGGGTGAGTGTGAAGGCCTACCGTTCTCTCTCTGCCCTTGCTGACTATCCCCCTTTTCGTGGTGTAATAGCCCACGTCCCTGAGCTGGCCTTGTACTTCGCCTGTATGGCGTGTGACTCGGGCCTTAGGCCTTTTGCTTTTCCATGCTGTACCGGTCCCTCTGTGTCTCGGAGCCTCCAGGCTTCTTAGGCCAAGGGACCTGAAATCCCTTGCGGGTTGGTTATCTGCTGCAGGGCTTGCAACCCTGACAGCCTCGGACCCCAATGTCCGGTGGTGATTCTCTCAGCCAGGACCGGCTCTCGTCGCCTCTGTCCCTAGCTCGCAGCTTCTCCTCTGCCTCACGGACTCCTTGGCTACAGCTGAACTGTCCCTCCTTCTCTGGGACTAGTCTCAGTCCTGAGCCAGTCGTCCAGTTCTCTCTAACCCTGCCCTCAGTTCCAGCTTTTATAGGGGCAGCCTGCTCCCCCTACTGGCCTGGGACAGGAGGTGATGTATGCTAATTGTCCCTGACCAGGGAACCTCCCTCCAGCTCTCAAAACACAGCCTTTAATATTTGTGGCATCCAGGCATGGGGTGACACACATGGATCTTGTAAGGGGCATTGCATGTTCCTCCGTCCTAATTTTTGGCAGCTTTTGCTTGGAAGGCATAAGCAAAGACTATGGGAGACCCACTCCCCAATAATGGGAATAATGTTTGTAATATGTTGTACTGCATGGCTCTGGTAAGGGGCATTGCAAGTTCCTCCGTCCTAATTTTTGGCAGCTTTTGCTTGGAAGGCATAAGCAAAGACTATGGGAGACCCACTCCCCAATAATGGGAATAATGTTTGTAATATGCTGTACTGCATGGCTCTTGTAAGGGGCATTAAAACCGTCTTCTTAAGCTACTGTGACCTTCATGTCTCTTTCGAGGGGCATTAAAACCGTCTTGTTAAGCTACTGGGACCTCCACGTCTCTTCCAAGGGGCATTCAAACCGTCTTGTTAAGCTACTGCGACCTCCACAACTTTTCCAATGGGCATTCAAACTGTCTTGTTAAGCTACTGCGACCTCCATCACTTTTCCAAGGGGCATTAAAACCATCTTGTTAAGGTACTGCGACCTCCACCACTTTTCCGAGGGGCATTAAAACCGTCTTGTTAAGCTACTGGGACCTCCACGTCTCTTCCGATGGGCATTAAAACCGTCTTGTTAAGCTACTGTGACCTCCACGTCTCTTCAAAGTGGCATTAAAAGCGTCTTGTTAAGCCACTCTGAACTCCACAGCTCTTCCAAGGGGAATTGAAATGTTGTTTTTAATTACCTCTAACCTCCACGACTCTTCCAACAGGCATTGCATTTCCTCCTAATTTTAGTCAGCTTTTGCTTTTCAATGCAAAGGCGAAAACTAAGGGAGGCCCCCTCCCCAATAAAGGGTAGAAGGTTTTTAGTACGCTGTAATCCACGTCTGTTTCAAGGGGCAGTGCAGTTCCTCATAATTTTTGGAAAGCCTTCCATTCACTGCTTAGGCCAACAGTGTACAGGAGACCCAGTTGCTATAAATGGAAAAAAAGGTTTAGTTAAGGCCCTCTGACCTCCATGTCATTTCCAAGGGGCATTGGAGTGCCTCGAAATTTTTGGTAGGCATTGCACTCACTGTATGCCCTATAACTGTGTAGCCGAACCGCTCCTTTTGTTACAGAAACATATCCTACAAGACATATGTGGTTGACTGACCTGATATTGATGTGAATGGTCCCTGTTCCTCCTGCTCTTTCTCCTTGCCACAACCTCATCCATCATTTATCACCTGAAGCTTTGTTTTAACGAGAGTCATAGAACTGGGATTGTAGCAGGAAAACATCCAGAAATCCTCGGAGGAGGTAGGATATGCGCCAAAACGCTGACCACAAAATGTGATTTTATATTTTCACGGCTCTACGTTATAGACTTCTGCGAAGCACCTTAGGGTTCAAAGTGCTCACCACACATGTAGATAAGTTCATTGAGGGGCCTAGTTTCCAAAATAGGGTCACTTGTGGGGGGTCTCTACTGTTTAGGTACATCAGGGGCTCTGTAAATGCGACACGGCGTCCGCTCTCAATTCCAGCCAATTTTGCGTTCAAAATGTCAAATGGTGCTCCTTCCCTTCCTAACCCTGCCGTGCTCTCAAACAGTGGTTTTCCCCCACATATGGGATATCAGTGAACTCAAGAGAAATTGGACAACAACTTTTGGGGTCCATTTTCTCTTGTTATCCTTGTGAAAATAAAAAATTGAGGCTAAAACTTCATTTTTGCGGGAAAAGTTTGATTTTTTTATTTTCACGGCTATATGTTATAAATTTCTATGAAGAACCTGGGGGTTCAAAGTGCTCACCACACATCTAGATAAGTTTATTGAGGGGTCTAGTTTCCAAAATGGTGTCACTTGTGGGGGGTTTACACTGTTTATGCACATCAGGGGCTCTCCAAATGCAACATGGCGTCCGCTAATTATTCCAGCAAATTGTGATTTAAAAAATGGCACTCCTTCCCTTCCGATCCCTGCTGTGTGCCCAAACAGTGGTTTTCCACCACATATGGGGTATCGGCATGCTCAGGAGAAATCGCACAACAAATTTTAGGGTCCATTTTTCTCTCTTACCCTTGTGAAAATAAAAATTTTTTTAATTTTTTGTGAAAAAAAGTTAAATGTTAATTTTATTCTTCCTCATTGCTTCAGTTTCTCTGAAGCACCTGAAGGGTTAATAAACTTATTGAGCATGGTTTTGAGCTCCTTGAGCGGTGCAGTTTTTGGAATGGTGTCACTTTTGGGTATTTTCTGTCATAAAGGCCCCTCAAAATCACTTAAAATTTTGTTGGAAAAATGAGAAATCGCTGGTCAAGTTTTAACCCTTATCACTTCCTAACAAAAAAAAATGTGGTTCCAAAATTGTGTTGATGTAAAGTAGACATGTGGGAAATGTTATTTATTAACTATTTTGTGTGACATAGCTCTCTGATTGAAGGGCATAACAATTCTAAGTTTGAAAATTGCACCATTTTCAAAATTTTCGCCAAGTTTCTGTTTTTTTCACAAATAAACGCAAGTGATATTGAAGAAATTTTACCACAATCATGAAGTACAATATGTCACGAAAATACAATCTCAGAATCAGGAGGATCCGTTGAAGCGTTCCAGAGTAATTACCTCATAAAGTGACAGTGGACAGTGTGATCCCGCAGCTGTGACAGTGACCCGCAGTAAAAAGCTTACGGCAGGTCACTACTAGCCCCATCATCTGGCGCCTCCTGTCACTGTACACAAGCGCAGCTGAGGGGAGAAGTAATCTCTCATCAGCGCATTTCGCAGTAAAAGTGAAAGTAAAAAAAAGTGAAAATAAACATTTAAATAAAAATAAGCTATGTGAACTCCGGTGACCCCAGCAGCTTCTCGCGATACACTGCAGGACCCATAGCTCCTGTCAGTGTATCGCCGGCTGCTGAATAGAGCGGTCACATTTCACAATGTGGCTGTTCTATTCATGGGATCGTCGTGGGACCTTCGGTATATGGACTGTGGCGGACATTTGAGGATGACATTGCTTTATTATTTTATCTTTCTTACAGGTGAGCATGAGCTTCGGAGATTAGCTGTAAGGTGAGTATATGGTGTTTTTTCATTTTTATCTTTTACAGGGGATGAGAACATCGGGGTCAAGGTGCAGGTAAGTGATAGATGAGTATATGTGTTTATTATTTTTATTTAAATATTTATTTTCACTATTTTTTACTTTCACTTTTACTGCGCAAGCCGGATGATGGGGCTAGTAGTCCCATCAGCCAGCGCCTGTGACCTGCGGTAAGCTTTTTACTGCGGGTCACTGTCACAGCTGGGGGATCACACTGACAGCTGTCAGTATGGTCCCTGCAGCGCTGTTACCGGCGGTAGCGATTTACCGCCGGTCACAGCCTCTGATTCCCGGGTAACTGTCACAGCTGCGGGGATCATGCTGACAGCTGTCAGTATGGTCCCTGCAGCACTCTCACCGGCGGTAGTGATATTACCGCGGGTCACTGTCACACTGTCACAGCTGCGGGGATCACGCTGACAGTATGGCCCCCGCAGCACTGTTACCAGCGGTAACGATCTTACCGCTGGTCACAGCTCTTATTCCCGCACTATCACGCATATGAAAGCGTGGGAAACCAGGGACGTTCGTGTTCTGGGCCAACATTTGACGATTTTTGCACAAAAAGCTCTGTAACCTGAACACGAATCCGAATGTGCTATATTAGTGCCAAATTTGAAAATGGCGATCATTCGTCGAACATATTCACTCACCTCTAATCCCTATACCCGGAGCCTTAAGCTAAGACATTCTCTAGGGCCGCTCATTGAGAAAATGCTTTCTGTGTTTAGTACTCAAAACAGGGTGCTACCTTCTTCATAAGGTCTCCTTTTTCCACTGGACCGTACTTTTCTCGGACTTCTAAGCTTTTCGGCGATGCAGTGGGTCCCCAAATGTCGGTGCTGGCCTGCTGCCTCTGTAACTAGCTTCTTACATGCTGAAACAGTATCCTGCTGTTTCCACGTTCCCTGCACCCAGCCTGCTGCTGAACAATAAGTACTTCCTGGATCTAATACCTGTATCCTGCTGTCTCCACCCTCCCTGCATATAGCCTGCTGCTGAACACTAAGTACTTCCTGGATCTAATACCTGTATCCTGCTGTCTCCACCTTCCTTGCACACAGCCTGCTGCTGAACATTAAGTACTTCCTGAATCTAATACCTGTATCCTGCTGTTTCCGCCTTCCCTGCACACAGTCTGCTGATGAACAAAAAGTACATCCTGGTTCTAACAACTGTATACAGCTGTCTCCATCTTCATTGCACACATTCAGCTGCTGAACATTAAGTACTCCATGGTTCTAATATTTGTATCCTGCTGTTTCCACCTTCCCTGCACACAGCCTACTGCTTAACACTAAGTACTTCCTGGATCTAATACCTGTATCCTGCTGTTTCCACCTTCCCTGCACACAGTCTGCTGATGAACAAAAAGTACATCCTGGTTCTAACAACTGTATACAGCTGTCTCCACCTTCCTTGCACACATTCAGCTGCTGAACATTAAGTACTCCATGGTTCTAATACTTGTATCCTCCTGTTTCCACCTTCCCTGCACACAGCTTACTGCTGAACACAAAGTACTTCCTGGATCTAATACCTGTATCCTGCTGTTTTCACCTTCCTTGCACAAAGCCTGCTGCTGAACACTAAGTACTTCCTGGATCTAATACCTGTATACTGATTTCTCCACCTTCCTTGCACACAGCCTGCTGCTGAACACTAAATACTTCCTGGATCTTATACCTGTAACCTGTTGTCTCCATCTTTCCTGCACACAGTCTGCTGCTGAACACTAAGTTCTTCCTGGATCTAATACCTGTATCCTGCTGTTTCCACCTTCCCTGCACTAAGTACTTCCTGCATCTAATACCTGTTTCCTGCTGTTTCCAGCTTCCCTGCACACAACCTGCTGCTGAACACTAAGTACCTCTTGGATCTAATACCTGTATCCTGATGTTTCCACCCTCCAAGCAGACAGCCTGCTGCTGAACACTAAGTACTTCCTGGATCTAATTTCTGTATCCTCCTGTCTTCACCTTCCTTGCACACAGCCTGCTGCTGAACACTGAGTACTTCCTGGATCTAATACCTGTATCCTGCTGTCTTCACCTTCCATGCACACAGCCTGCTGCTGAACACTAAGTACTTCCTGGATCTAATACCTATATCCTGCTGTTTCCACCTTCCCTGCGCTAAGTACTTCCTGGATCTAATCCCTGAATCCGGTTGTTTCCAGCTTCCCTGCACACAGCCTGCTGCTGAACACTAAGTACTTCCTGGATCTAATACCTGTAGCCTGCTGTCTCCACCTTCCTTGCATACAGCCTGCTGCTGAACAGTAAGTACTTCCTGGATCTAACACCTGTATCCTGCTGTCTCCACCTTCATTGCACACAGCCTGCTGCTGAACACTAAGTACTTCCTGGATCTAATATCTGTATCCTGCTGTTTCCACCTTCCTTGCACACAGCTTGCTGCTGATCACTAAGTACTTCCTGGATCTAATACCTGTATCCTGCTTTCTCCACCTTCCTTGCACACAGCCTGCTGCTGAACACTAAGTACTTCCTGGATCTAATACCTGTATCCTGCTGTTTCCACCTTCCCTGCATACAGCCTGTTGCTGAACACTAAGTAACTCTTAGATCTAATAACTGTTTCCTGCTGTTTCCACCTTCCCTGCACACACCCTGCTGCTGAACACTAAGTCCTTCCTGAATCTAATACCTGTATCCTGCTGTTTCCACCTTCCCTGCACACAGCCTGCTACTGAACACTAAGTACTTCCTGGATCTAATACCTGTATCCTGCTGTTCCCACCTTCCTTGCACACAGCCTGCTGCTGAACTCAAAGTACTTCCTGGATCTGATACGTGTATCCTGCTGTCACCACCTTGCTTGCAAACAGTCTGCTGTTGAACATTAAGTACTTCCTGAATATAATACCTGTATCCTGCTGTTTCCACCTTCCCTACACACAGTCTGCTGCTGAAAACTAAGTACTTCCTGGATCTAATACCTGTATCCAGCTGTCTCCACCTTCCTTGCACACAGTCAGCTGCTGAACATTAAGTACTCCCTGGATCTAATACTTGCATCCTGCTGTTTCCACCTTCCCTGCACACAGCTTGCTGCTGAACACTAAGTACTTCCTGGATCTAATACCTATATACTGCTGTTTCCAACTTCCCTGCACACAAGCTGCTGCTGAACACTAAGTACTTCCTGGATCTAATACCTGAATCCTGCTGTTTTCACCTTCCTTGCACACAGCCTGCTGCTGAACACTAAGTACTTCCTTGATGTAATATCTGTATCCTGCGGTCTCCACCTTCCTTGCACACAGCCTGCTGCTGAACACTAATTACTTCCTGGATCTAATACCTGTATCCTGTTGTCTCCACCTTTCCTGCACACAGCCTGTTGGTGAACAGTAAGTAATTCCTGGACCTAATTTCTGTATCCTGCTGCTTTCACCTTCCTTGCACACAGCCTGCTGCTGAACACAAAGTACTTCCTGGATCTAATACCTGTATCCTGCTGTCTCCACCTTCCTTGCACACAGCATGCTGCTGAACACTAAGTAGTTCCTGGATCTAATACCTGTATCCTGCTGTCTCCACCTTCCCTGCACAGAGTCTGCTGCTGAACACTAAGTTCATCCTGAATCTAATACCTGTATTCTGCTGTCTCCACCTTCCTTGCACACAGCCTGCTGCTGAATATTAAGTACTTCCTGAATCTAATACCTGTATCCTGCTGTTTTCACCTTCCTTGCACACAGCCTGCTGCTGAACACTAAGTACTTCCTGGATCTAATATCTGCATGTTGCTGTTTCCACCTTCCTTGCACACAGCCTGCTGCTGAACAATAAGTACTTCCTGGATCTAATACCTGTATCCTGCTGTCTCCACCTTCCCTGCACAAAGTCTGTTGCTGAACAATAAGTTCTTCCTAGTTCTAATACCTGTATCCTGCTGTTTCCACCTTACCTGCACTAAGTACTTCCTGGATCTAATACCTGAATCCTACTGTCTCCACCTTCCTTGCACACAGCCTGCTGCTGAACACTAAGTACTTCCTAGATCTAATACCTGTATCCTGCTGTCTCCACCTTCCCTGCACACAGTCTGCTGCTGAACACTAGGTTCATCCTGGATCTAATACCTATATCCTGCTGTTTCCCCCTTACCTGCACTAAGTACTTCCTGGATCTAATACCTGTATCCTGCAGTCTCCACCTTCCTTGCACACAGCCTGCTGCTGAACATTAAGTACTTCCTGGATCTAATACCTGTATCCTGCTGTTTCCACCTTCTCTGTACACAGCCTGCTGCTAAACACCAAGGACATCCCGGATTTAATACCTGTATCCTGCTGTTTTTACCTTCCTCGCAAACAGCCTGCTGCTGAACACTTGTAAGGTGCCCCAGCGAGGTAGTCGTGGGCGAGCTGTAGCCCCCTCTTGCTCTGGCACCCTACAGACAATTTGTGTCCTCCCTCTGATGTGTGGCTGTGTATGTGGGAATCTCCACTTACTACAAACCATCCGATCGCAGCTGTATCCAGGCATTTCTCTTCTGGGACCAGGGCAGCAATTAATTCAGAGGACACGAGGTTCTTAATCATAACTTGGACTTTACTTGGGGAAGAGGAATATGCACAGTATTTACAGGCAGATATAATGGATAAGGTCCGACAGGTTATTATCTCTCTCACAGGCGCTGGCAACTTCTTCAGCCCTGGTTCCCTCTTTAAGTGAAGCATCTCTGTGACTCTAATCTCTAGCCAAAGAGACTCTTCTGCAATACCAACAGTGATCTGGATCCAATATCTCTCCCCCACGTCTTAGCCTGGAGTCCTATTTATCTTCCTCTGCTTCCTGCATACTAGAAGTGCCCCGGGTCCTCACTACCTTTGATGAGTTTCTCCGGCCGGCTAACAGGACTCTTGATCTTGTGTAGGGAGACTTTCACACTGGTGATCCCACTGTCTGAGGGTATGGAGCTCCCGTCTACCCTAGCAGCCAATATATATTCAGGCTGCCCGCACAGTTCAACGTCCTATCTCTTACTGAGGAATCACTTCCTGATTCTGGAAACTAAACAGAGATTTTCCTAATGTGCCCACACTCAGTGAGCTGTCATCACACAGTATTAACTCATCACCGTTTGTAACACTGCTAGCAGACTCAACCTGACATCTGCACCCAGGACAGTGGCATCTTGTGGCTGTTTACAGGTACCGCAGCCCACAAGGAATTATGCCAGGAACAAGCTCTATATCACTCAAGGCTTGAGCAGGGCTCTAAGTTCCCCCTCTACTCTACTGACTGGACCACGAAAGCTAACTCCTTAGCTTGGTCTACCAACAGTTCAGAGAGGTCTAACTACGGGAACACTTTCTTTAACTACTTCAGTGCCAAAGGAAGGCTACGTCATTCCCCACTATTACACACTAAGTACTTCCTGGTTCTAATACCTGTATCCTGCTGTCTCCACCTTCCTTGCACACAGCCTGCTGCTGAACACTAATTACTTCCTGGATCTAATACCTGTATCCTGTTGTCTCCACCTTTCCTGCACACAGCCTGCTGGTGAACACGAAGTACTTCCTGGATCTAATTTCTGTATTCTGCTGTTTTCACCTTCCTTGCACACAGCCTGCTGCTGAACACTAAGTACTTCCTGGATCTAATACATATATCCTGCTGTTTCCACCTTACCTGCA
Organism: Phyllobates terribilis; assembly: GCF_046119375.1. NCBI lineage: Eukaryota > Metazoa > Chordata > Amphibia > Anura > Dendrobatidae > Phyllobates > Phyllobates terribilis. The sequence continues at coordinate 572,234,538 of NW_027362763.1, forward strand.
CTAAGTACTTCCTGGATCTAAAACCTGTATCCTGTTGTCTCCACCTTCCTTGCACACAGCCTGCTGCTGAACACTAAATACATCCCGGATTTAATATATGTATCCTGCTGTTTTAAACTTCCTTGCACACAGCCGGCTGCTGAACACTAAGTACTTCTGGGATCTAATACCGGTATCGTGCTGTCTCCACCTTCCCTGCACACAGTCTGCTGCTAAACACTAAGTTCTTCCTGGAGCTAATACCTGTATTCTGCTGTTTTCACCTTACCTACACTAAGTACTTCCTGGATCTAATACCTGTATCCTGCTGTTTCCACCTTCCCTGCACACACCCTGCTGCTGAACACTAAGTCCTTTCTGGATCTAACACCTGTATCCTGCTGTCTCCACCTTCCTTGCACACAGCCTGCTGATAAACACTAAGTACTTCCTAGATCTAATACCTACATCCTGCTGTTTCCACCTTCTCTGCACACAGCCTGCTGCTGAACACTAAGTACTTCCTGGATCCAATACCTATATCCTGCTGTTTCCACATTACTTGCACACAGCCTGCTGCTGAACACTAAGCACTTCCTGGATCTAATACCTGTATCCTGCTGTTTCCACCTTCCTTGAATACAGCCTGCTGCTGAACATTAAGTACATCCTGGATCTAATACCTGTATCCTGCTGTCTCCACCTTCCTTGCACACAGCCTGCTGCTCAACATTATGTACTTCCTGAATCTAATACCTGAATCCTGCTGTTTTCACGTTCCTTGCACACAGCCTGATGCTAAACACTAAGTACTTTCTGGATCTAATACCTGTATCTTGCTGTTTCCACCTTCCTTGCACACAGTCTGCTGCTGAACACTAAGTACTTCCTGGATCTAACACCTGTATCCTGTTGTCTCCACCTTTCCTGCACACAGCCTGCTGCTGAACACTAAGTACTTCCTGAATCTAATTTCTGTATCGTGCTGTTTTTACCTTCCTTGCACACAGCCTGCTGCTGAACACTAATTACTTCCTGGATCTAATACCTGTCTACTGCTGTCTCCACCTTCCTTGCACACAGCCAGCAGCTGAACACTAAGTACTTCCTGGATCTAATACCTGTATCCTGCTATCTCCACCTTCCCTGCACACTGTCTGCTGCTGAACACTAAGTTCTTCCTGGATCTAATACCTATATCCTGCTCTTTCTACCTTCCCTGCACTAAGTACTTCCTGGATCTAATACCTGTATCATGCTGTTTCCACCTTCCCTGCACACAGCCTGCTGTTGAACACAAAGTACTTCCTGGATCTAATACCTGTATCCTGCTGTTTCCACCTTCCCTCTACACAGCCTGCTGCTAAACACTAAGTACTTCCTGGATCTATTACCTGTATCCTGCTGTTTTCACCTTCCTTGCACACAGCCTGCTGCTGAACACTAAGTACTTCCTGGATCTAATATCTGTATCCTGCGGTCTCCACCTTCCTTGCACACAGCCTGCTGCTGAACACTAAGTACTTCCTGGATCTAATACCTGGATCCTGTTGTCTCCACCATTCCTGCACACAGCCTGTTGGTGAAGACTAAGCACTTCCTGGATCTAATTTCTGTATCCTGCTGTTTTCACCTTCCTTGCACACAGCCTGCTGCTGAACACTAAGTACTTCCTGGATCTAATACCTGTATCCTGCTGTCTGCACCTTCCTTGCACACAGCCTGCTGCTGAACACTAAGTACTTCCTGGATCTAATACCTGTATCCTGCTGTCTCCACCTTGCCTGCACACAGTCTGCTGCTGAACACTAAGTTATTCCTAGTTCTAATACCTGTATCCTGCTGTTTCCACCTTACCTGCACTAAGTACTTCCTGGATCTAATACCTGTATCCTGCTGTTTCCATCTTCCCTGCACACAGACTGCTGCTGAACACTAAGTACATCCCTGATTTAATACCCGTATCTTGCTGTTTTTACCGTCCTTGCACACAGCCTGCTGCTGAACACTATGTACTTCCTGGATCTAAAACCTGTATCATGCTGTCTCCACCTTCCTTGCACACAGCCTGCTGCTGAACACTAAGTACTTCCTGGATCTAATACCTATATCCTGCTGTCTCCACCTTCCTTGCACACAGCCTGCTGCTGAACACTAAGTACTTCCTGGATCTAATACCTGTATCCTGCTGTTTCCATCTTCCCTGTACACAGCCTGCTGCTAAACACTAAGTGCTTTCTGGATCTATTACCTGTATCCTGCTGTTTTCACCTTCCTTGCACACAGCCTGCTGCTGAACACTAACTACTTACTGGATCTAATATCTGTATCCTGCTGTCTCCACCTTCCTTGCACACAGCCTGCTGCTGAACACTAAGTACTTCCTGGATCTAATACCTGTATCCTGTTGTCTCCACCTTTCCTGCACACAGCCTGTTGGTGAAGACTAAGTACTTCCTGAATCTAATTTCTGTATCCTGCTGTTTTTACCTTCCTTGCACACAGCCTGCTGCTGAACACTAAGTACTTCCAGGATCTAATACCTGTATCCTGCTGTTTCCATCTTCCCTGTACACAGCCTGCTGCTGAACACTAAGTACATCCCGGATTTAATACCTGTACCTTGCTGTTTTTACCTTCCTTGCACACAGCCTGCTGCTGAACACTAAGTACTTCCTAGATCTAATACCTGTATCATGCTGTCTCCACCTTCCTTGCACACAGCCTGCTGCTGAACACTAAGTACTTCCTGGATCTAATACTTGTATCCTGCTGTTTCCACCTTACCTGCACACAGTCTGCTGAACACTAAGTACTTCCTGGATCTAATACCTGCATCCTGCTGTCTCCACCTTCCCTGCACTCAGCCTGCAGCTGAACACTAAGTACTTCCTGGATCTAATACCTGTATCCTGTTGTCTCCACCTTCCCTGCACACAGCCTGCAGCTGAACACTAAATACTTCCTGGATCTAATACCTGTATCCTGCTGCTTCTACCTTCCATGCACATAGCCTGCTGCTGAACATTAAGTACTTCCTGGATCTAATACGTGTATCCTGCTGTTTCCACCTTCCTTGAACACAGCCTGCTGCTGAACACTAAGAACTTCCTGGATCTAATACATGTATCCTGCTGTTTCCAGCTTCCCTGCATACAGCCTGGTGGTGAACACTAAGTACTTCCTAGATCTAATACCTGTATCCTGCTGTTTCCACCTTCCTTGCACACAGCCTGCTGCTGACCACTATGTACATCCTGGATCTAATACCTGTATCCTGCTGTTTGCACATTCCTTGCACACAGCTTGTTGCTGAACACTAAGTACTTCCTGGATCTAATACCAGTATCCTGCTGTTTAAACCTTCCTTGCACACAGCCTGCTGCTGAACAATAAGTACATCCTGGATCTAATACCTGTATTCTGCTGTTTCCACCTTCCCTGTACACAGCCTGCTACTGAACACTAAGTACTTCCTTGATCTAATACCTGTTTCCTGCTGTTTCCATCTTCCTTGAACAAAGCCTGCTGCTGAACAGTAAGTACTTCCTGGATCTAATACATGTACCCTGCTTTCTCCACCTTCCCTGCACACAGCCTGCTGCTAAACACTAAGTACTTCCTGGATCTAATACTTGTATCCTGCTGTTTCCACCTTCCCTGCACACAGCCTGCTGCTGAACACTAAGTACTTCCTGGATCTAATACTTTCATCCTGCTGTTTCCACATTCCCTGCACACAGCCTGCTGCTGAACACAAAGTACTTCCTGGAACTAATATGTGCACCCTGCTGTCAACACCCCGCTTGCAAAGAGCCTGCTGCTGAACATTAAGTACTTACTGAATATAATATCTGTATCCTGCTGTTTCCACCTTCCCTGCACACAGTCTGATGCTGAAAACTAAGTACTTCCTGGATCTAATACCTGTATCCATCTGTCTCCACCTTCCTTGCACACAGTCAGCTGCTGAACATAAAGTACTCCCTGGATCTAATACTTGTATCCTGCTGTTTCCACCTTCCCAGCACACAGCTTGCTTCTGAACACTAAGCACTTCCTTGATCCAATACCTGTATCCTGCTGTTTCCACCTTCCCTGCACACAGGCTGCTGCTGAACACCAAGTACTTCTTGGATCTAATACCTGTATCCTGCTGTCTCCACCTTCCTTGCACACAGCCTGCTGCAGAACACTAATTACTTTCAGAATCTAATACCTGTATCCTGCTGTTTTCACCTTCCCTGCACACAGCCTGCTGCTGAACACTATGTACTTCCTGGATCAAATACCTATATCCTGCTGTCTCCACCTTCCTTGCACACAGCCTGCTGCTGAACATTAATTATTCCTGAATCTCATACCTGTATCCTGCTGTTTCCACCTTCCTTACACACAGCCTGCTGCTGAACACTAAGTACTTCCTGGATCTAATACCTGTATCCTGCTGTTTCCACCTTCCTTGAACACAGCCTGCTGCTGAACACTAAGTACTTCCTGGATCTAATACATGTACCCTGCTGTCTACACCTTCCCTGCACAGAGCCTGCTGCTGAACACAAAGTACTTCCTGGATCTAATACCTGTATCCTGCTGTCTCCACCTTGGTTGCAAACAGCCAGCTGCTGAACATTAAGTACTTCCTGGATCTAATAACTGTATCCTGCTGTCTCCACCTTCACTGCACACAGCCTGCTGCTAAACACTAAGTACATCCTGGATCTAATACTTGTATCCTGCTGTTCCACCTTCCCTGCACACAGCATTCTGCTGAACACTAAGTACTTCCTGGATCTAATACCTGTATCATGCTGTTTCCACCTTCACCGCACAGAGGCTGCTGCTCAACACTAAGTTCTTCCTGGATCTAATACCTGTATCCTGCTGTCTCCACTTTCCTTGCACACAGCCTGCTGCTGAACACTAAGTACTTCCTGGATCTAATAACAGTATGCTGCTGTCTCCACCTTCACTGCACACAGCCTGCTGCTAAACACTAAGTACATCCTGGATCTAATACCTGTATACTGCTGTTTCCACATTCCTTGCACACAGCCTGCTGCTGAACACTAAGTACTTCCTGGATCAAATACCTGTATCCTGCTGTTTCCACCTTCCCTGCACACAGCCTGCTGCTGAACACTGAGTACTTTCTGGATCTAATATCTGTATCCTGCTGTTTCCACCTTCCTTGAACACAGCCTGCTGCTGAACACTAAGTACTTCCTGGATCTAATACATGTACCCTGCTGTCTCCACCTTCACTGCACAGAGCCTGCTGCTAAACACTAAGTACTTCCTGGATCTAATACCTGTATTCTGCTGTTTCCACCTTCCCTGCACACAGCCTAGTGCTGAACACTACGTACTTCCTGGATCTAATACCTGTATTCTGATGTTTCCACTTTCCCTGCACATAGCCTGCTGCTAAACTCTAAGTAATTTCTGGATCTAATACCTGTATTCTGCTGTTTCCACCTTCCCTGCACACAGCCTGCTGCTGAACACTTAGTTCTTCTTGGATCTAATACTTGTATCCTGCTGTCTCCACTTTCCCTGCACACAGCCTGCTGCTGAACATTAAGTACTTCCAGGATTTAATACTTGTATCCTGCTGTTTCCACCTTGCCTGCAGACAGCCTGCTGCTGGACACTAAGTACTTCCTGGATCTAATACCTGTATCCTGCTGTCTACACCTTCCTTGCACACAGCCTGCTGCTGAACACTAAGTACTTCATGAATCTAATTCCTGTATCCTGCTGTTTCCACCTTCCCTCTACACAGCCTGCTGCTAAACACTAAGTACTTACTGGATCTATTACCTGTATCCTGCTGTTTTCACCTTCCTTGCACACAGCCTGCTGCTGAACACTAAGTACTTCCTGGATCTAATACCTGTATCTTGCTGTCTGCACCTTCCTTGCACACAGCATGCTGCTGAACACTAAGTACTTCCTGGATCTAATACCTGTATCCTGCAGTCTCCACCTTCCCTGCACACAGTCTGCTGCTGAAAACTAAGTTCTTCCTAGTTCTAATACCTGTATGCTGCTGTTTCCACCTTACCTGCACTAAGTACTTCCTGGATCTAATACCTGTATCCTGCTGTCTCCACCTTCCTTGCACACAGCCTGCTGCTGAACACAAAGTACTTCCTTGATCTAATACCTGTATCCTGCTGTTTCCATCTTCCCTGCACACAGACTGCTGCTGAACACTAAGTACATCCCTGATTTAATACCTGTATCTTGCTGTTTTTACCGTCCTTGCACACAGCCTGCTGCTGAACACTATGTACTTCCTGGATCTAAAACCTGTATCATGCTGTCTCCACTTAACTTGCATACAGCCTGCTGCTGAAAACTAAGTACTTCCTGGATCTAATACCTATATCCTGCTGTCTCCACCTTCCTTGCACACAGCCTGCTGCTGAACACTAAGTACTTCCTGGATCTAATACCTGTATCCTGCTGTTTTCACGTTCCTTGCACACAGCCTGCTGCTGAACACTAAGTACTTACTGGATCTAATATCTGTATCCTGCTGTCTCCACTTTCCTTGCACACAGCCTGCTGCTGAACACTAAGTACTTCCTGGATCTAATACCTGTATCCTGTTGCCTCCACCTTTCCTGCACACAGCCTGTTGGTGAAGACTAAGTACTTCCTGAATCTAATTTCTGTATCCTGCTGTTTTTACCTTCCTTGCACACAGCCTGCTGCTGAACACTAAGTACTTCCTGGATCTAATACCTGTATCCTGCTGTTTCCATCTCCCCTATACACAGCCTGCTGCTGAACACTAAGTACATCCCGGATTTAATACCTGTATCTAGCTGTTTTTATCTTCCTTGCACACAGCCTGCTGCTGAACACTAAGTACTTTCTGGATCTAATACCTGTATAATGCTGTCTCCACCTTCCTTGCACACAGCCTGCTGCTGAACACTAAGTACTTCCTGGATCTAATACCTGCTTCCTGCTGTTTCCACCTTCCCTGCACACAGTCTGCTGCTGAACACTAAGTACTTCCTGGATCTAATACCTGCTTGCTGCTGTCTCCACCTTCCCTGCACTCAGGCTGCAGCTGAACACTAAGTACTTCCTGGATCTAATACCTGTATCCTGTTGTCTCCACCTTCCCTGCACACAGCCTGCAGCTGAACACTAAGTACTTCCTGGCTCTAATACCTGTATCCTGCTGCTTCTACCTTCCCTGCACACAGCCTGCTGCTGAACATTAAGTACTTCCTGGATCTAATACCTGTATCCTGCTGTTTCCACCTTCCTTGAACACAGCCTGCTGCTGAACACTAAGAACTTCCTGGATCTAATAAATGTATCCTGCTGTCTCCACCTTCCCTGCAAACAGCCTGGTGCTGAACACTAAGTACTTCCTAGATCTAATACCTGTATCCTGCTGCTTAAACCTTCCTTGCACACAGCCTGCTGCTGAACAATAAGTACATCCTGGATCTAATACCTGTATCCTGCTGTTTGCACCTTCCTTGCACACAGCCTGCTGCTGAACACTATGTACTTCCTGGATCTAATACCTGTATCCTGCTGCTTAAACCTTCCTTGCACACAGCCTGCTGCTGAACAATAAGTACATCCTGGATCTAATACCTGTATCCTGCTGTTTCCACCTTCCCTGCACACAGCCTGCTGCTGAACACTAAGTACTTCCTGGATCTAATACCTGTATCCTGCTGTTTCCACCTTCCCTGCACACAGCCTGCTGCTGAACAATAAGTACTTCCTGGATCTAGTACTTGCATCCTGCTGTTTCCACATTGCCTGCACACAGCCTGCTGCTGAACACAAAGTACTTCCTGGAACTAATACGTTCATCCTGCTGTCACCACGCCGCTTGCAAACAGCCTGCTGCTGAACATTAAGTACTTCCTGGATCTAATACCTGTATCCATCTGTCTCCACCTTCCTTGCACACAGTCTGCTGCTGAACATAAAGTACTCCCTGGATCTAATACTTGTATCCTGCTGTTTCCACCTTCCCAGCACACAGCTTGCTGCTGAACACTAAGCACTTCCTTGATCCAATACCTGTATCCTGCTGTTTCCACCTTCCCTGCACACAGGCTGCTGCTGAACACTAAGTACTTCTTGGATCTAATACCTGTATCCTGCTGTCTCCACCTTCCTTCCACACAGCCTGCTGCTGAACATTAATTACTTCTTGAATCTAATACCTGTATCCTGCTGTTTTCACCTTCCCTGCACACAGCCTGCTGCTGAACACTGTGTACTTCCTGGATCAAATACCTATATCCTGCTGTCTCCACCTTCCTTGCACACAGCCTGCTGCTGAACATTAATTACTTCCTGAATCTCATACCTGTATCCTGCTGTTTTCACCTTCCCTGCACACAGCCTGCTGCTGAACACTAAGTACTTCCTGGATCTAATACATATATCCTGCTGTCTCCACCTTCCCTGCACACAGCCTGCTGCTAAACACTAAGTAATTCCTGGATCTAATACCTGTATCCTGCTGTTTCCACCTTCCCTGCATACAGCCTGCTGCTAAACACTAAGTACTTCCTAGATCTAATAACTGTATCCTGCTGTTTCCACCTTCCTTGCACACAGCCTGCTGCTGAACACTGAGTACATCCTGGATCTAATACCTGCATCCTGCTGTTTGCACATTCCTTGCACACAGCCTGCTGCTGAACACTAAGTACTTCCAGGATCTAATACCTGTATCCTGCTGTTTCCACCTTCCTTGCACACAGCCTGCTGCTGAACAATAAGTACATCCTGGATCTAATACCTGTATCCTGCTGTTTCCACCTTCCCTGCACACAGCCTGCTGCTGAACACTAAGTACTTCCTGGATCTAATACTTGTATCCTTCTGTTTCCACCTTGCTTGAACAAAGCCTGCTGCTGAACACTAAGTACTTCCTGGATCTAATACATGTACCCTGCTGTCTCCACCTTCCCTGCACACAGCCTGCTGCTAAACACTAAGTACTTCCAGGATCTAATACCTGTATCCTGCCGTTTCCACCTTTCCTACACACAGCCTGGTGCAGAACACTAAGTACTTCCTGGATCTAATACCTGTATCCTGCTGTTTCCACCTTCCCTGCACACAGCCTGCTGCTGAACACTAAGTACTTCCTGAATCTAATACTTGTATCCTGCTGTTTCCACATTCCCTGCACACAGCCTGCTGCTGAACACTAAGTACTTCCTGGATCTAATACTTGTATACTGCTGTTTCCACCTTCCCTGCACACAGCCTCCTGCTGAACACTAACTACTTCCTGGATCTAATACCTGTATCTTGCTGTTTCAACCTTCCCTGCACAGAGGCTGCTGCTGAACACTAAGTACTTCCTGGATCTAATACTTGTATCCTGGTGTTTCCACCTTCCCTGCACACAGCCTGCTGCTGAACACTGAGTACATCCTGGATCTAATATTTGTAACCTGCTGTTTCCACATTCCTTGCACACAGCCTGCTGCTGAACACTAAGTGCTTCCTGGATCTAATACCTGTATCCTGATGTTTCCACCTTCCCTGAACACAGTCTGCTGCTGAACACTAAGTTATTCCTAGTTCTAATACCTGTATCCTGCTGTTTCCACCTTACCTGCACTAAGTACTTCCTGGATCTAATACCTGTATCCTGCTGTCTCCACCTTACTTGCACACAGCCAGCTGCTGAACACAAAGTACTTCCTTGATCTAATACCTGTATCCTGCTGTTTCCATCTTCCCTGCACACAGCCTGCTGCTGAACACTAAGTACATCCCTGATTTAATACCTGTATCTTGCTGTCTTTACCGTCCTTGCACACAGCCTGCTGCTGAACACTAAGTACTTCCTGGATCTAATACCTGTATCATGCTGTCTCCACCTTCCTTGCACACAGCCTGCTGCTGAAAAATAAGTACTTCCTGGATCTAATACCTGTATCCTGCTGTTTCCACCTTCCCTGCACACAGCCTGCTGCTAAACACTAAGTAATTCCTGGATCTAATACCTGTATCCTGCTGTTTCCATCTTCCCTGCATACAGCCTGGAGCTGAACACTAAGTACTTCCTAGATCTAATACCTGTATCATGCTGTTTCCACCTTACTTGCACACAGCCAGCTGCTGAACACTAAGTACATCCTGGATCTAATACCTGTATCCTGCTGTTTGCACATTCCTTGCACACAGCCTGCTGCTGAACACTAAGTATTTCCTGGATCTAATACATGTACCCTGCTGTCTCCACCTTCCCTGCACACAGCCTGCTGCTAAACACTAAGTACTTCCTTGATCTAATACCTGAATCCTGCTGTTTCCACCTTCCCTACACACAGTCTGGTGCTGAACACTAAGTACTTCCTGGATCTAATACCTGTATCCTGCTATTTCCACCTTCCCTGCACACACCCTGCTGCTAAACTCTAAGTAATTCCTGGATCTAATACCTGTATCCTGCTGTTTCCACCATCCCTGCACACAGCCTGCTGCTAAACACTAAGTACTTCCTGGATCTAATACCTGTATCCTGCTGTCTCCACCTTCCTTGCACACAGCCTGCTGCTGAACACTAAGTACATCCTGGATCTAATACCTGTATCCTGCTGTTTCTACATTCCTTGCACACAGCCTGCTGCTGAACACTAAGTACTTGCTCGATCTAATACCTGTATCCTGCTGTTTCCACCTTCCTTGCACACAGCCTGCTGCTGAACACTAAGTACTTCCTGGATCTAATACCTGTATCCTGCGGTTTCCACCTTCCTTGCACACAGCCTGCTGCTGAACACGAAGTACATCCTGGATCTAATACCTGTATCCTGCTGTTTCCACATTCCTTGCACACAGCCTGCTGCTGAACACTAAGTACTTCCTGGATCTAATACCTGTATCCTGCTGTTTCCACCTTCCTTGGACACAGCCTGCTGCTGAACACTAAGTACATCCTGGATCTAATACCTGTATCCTGCTGTTTCCACCTTCCCTGCACACAGCCTGCTGCTGAACACTAAGTACTTCCTGGATCTAATATCTGTATCCTGCTGTTTCCAAATTTCTTGAACACAGCCTGCTTCTGAACACTAAGTACTTCCAGGATCTAATACTTGTATCCTGCTGTTTCCACCTTCCCTGCACACAGCCTGCTGCTGAACACTAAGTACTTCCTGGATTTAATACTTGTATCCTGCTGTTTCCACCTTCCCTGAACACAGCCTGCTGCAGAACACCAAGTACTTCCTGGATCTAATACCTGTATCCTGCTGTTTCCATCTTCCCTGCACACAGCCTGCTGCTGAACACTAAGTACTTTCTGGGTCTAATACTTGTGCCCTGCTGTTTTCACCTTCCCTGCACACAGCCTGCTGCTGTACACTGAGTACATCCTAGATCTAATACCTGTTTCCTGCTGTTTCCACATTCATTGCACACAGCCTGCTGCTGAACACTAAGTACTTCCTGGATCTAATACCTGTATTTTGCTGTTTCCACCTCCCCTGCACAAATCCTGCTGCTGAACACTAAGTACTTCCTGGATCTAATACTTGTATCCTGCTGTTTCCACCTCCCCTGCACAAAGCCTGCTGCTGAACACTAAGTACTTCCTGGATCTAATACTTGTATCCTGCTGTTTCCACCTTCCCTACACACAGCCTGCTGCTGAACACTGAGTACATGCTGGATCTAATACCTGTATCCTGCTGTTTCCACATTCCTTGCACACAGCCTGCTGCTGAACACTAAGTACTTCCAGGATCTAATACCTGTATCATGCTGTTTCCACCTTCCTTTCACACAGTCTGCTGCTGAACACAAAGTACTTCGTGGAACTAATACGTGCATCCTGCTGTCACCACCCCGCTTTCAAACAGCCTGCTGCTGAACATTAAGTACTTCCTGAATATAATACCTGTATCCTGCTGTTTCCACCTTCTCTGCACACAGTCTGCTGCTGAAAACGAAGTACTTCCTGGATCTAATACCTGTATCCATCTGTCTACGCCTTCCTTGCACACAGTCAGCTGCTGAACACGAAGTACTCCCTGGATCTAATACTTGTATCCTGCTGTTTCCACCTTCCCTGCACACAGCTTGCTGCTGAACACTAAGCACTTCCTTGATCCAATACCTGTATCCTGCTGTTTCCACCTTTCCTGCACACAGGCTGCTGCTGAACACTAAGTACTTCCTGGATCTAATACCTGTATCCTGCTGTCTCCACCTTCCTTGCACACAGCCGGCTGCTGAACATTAATTACTTCATGGATCTAATACCTGTATCCTGCTGTTTTCTCCTTCCCTGCACACAGCCTGCTGCTGAACACTATGTACTTTCTGGATCTAATACCTATATCCTGCTGTCTCCACCTTCTTTGCACACAGCCTGCTGCTTAACATTAATTACTTCCTGAAACTAATATCCATATCCTGCTGTTTTCACCTTCCCTGCACACAGCTTGCTGCTGAACACTAAGTACTTCCTAGATCTAATACCTGTATCCTGCTGTTTCCACCTTCCCTGTACACAGCCTGCTGCTAAACACTAAGTACTTCCTGGATCTATTATCTGTATCCTGCTTTTTTCACCTTCCTTGCACACAGCCTGCTGCTGAACACTAAGTACTTCCTGGATCTAATATCTGTATCCTGCTGTCACCACCTTCCTTGCACACAGCCTGCTGCTGAACACTAAGTACTTCTTGGATCTAATACCTGTATCCTGTTGTCTCCACCTTTCCTGCACACAGCCTGTTGGTGAAGACTAAGCACTTCCTGGATCTAATTTCTGTATCCTGCTGTTTTCACCTTCCGTGCACACAGCCTGCAGCTGAACACTAATTACTTCCTGGATCTAATACCTGTATCCTGCTGTCTGCACCTTCCTTGCACACAGTCTGCTGCTGAACACTAAGTACTTCCTGGATCTAATACCTGTATCCTGCTGTCTCCACCTTCCCTGCACACAGTCTGCTGCTGAACACTAAGTACATCCCTGATTTAATACCTGCATCTTGCTGTTTTTACCGTCCTTGCACACAGCCTGCTGCTGAACATTAATTACTTCCTGGATCTAATACCTGTATCATGCTGTCTCCACCTTCCTTGCACACAGCCTGCTGCTGAACACTAAGTATTTCCTGGATCTAATACCTATATGCTGCTGTCTCCACCTTCCTTGCACACAGCCTGCTGCTGAACACTAAGTACTTCCTGGATCTAATACCTGTATCCTGCTGTTTCCACCTTCCCTGTACACAGCCTGCTGCTAAACACTAAGTACTTCCTGGATCTATTACCTGTATCCTGCTGTTTTCACCTTCCCTGCACACAGCCTGCTGCTGAACACTAAGTACTTACTGGATCTAATATCTGTATCCTGCTGTCTCTACCTTCCTTGCACACAGCCTGCAACTGAACTCTTAAGTACTTCCTGGATCTAATACCTGTATCCTGTTGTCTCCATCTTTCCTGCACACAGCCTGTTGGTGAAGACTTAGTACTTCCTGGATCTAATTTCTGTATCCTGCTGTTTTAACCTTCCTTGCACTCAGCCTGCTGCTGAACACTAAGTACTTCCTGGATCTAATACCTGTATCCTGTTGTCTCCACCTTTCCTGCACACAGCCTGTTGGTGAAGACTAAGTACTTCCTGGATCTAATTTCTGTATCCTGCTGTTTTCACCTTCCTTGCACACAGCCTGCTGCTGAACACTAAGTACTTCCTGGATCTAATACCTGTATACTGCTGTCTGCACCTTCCTTGAACACAGTCTGCTGCTGAACACTAAGTTCTTCCTAGTTCTAATACCTGTATCCTGCTGTTTCCACCTTACCTGCACTAAGTACTTCCTGGATCTAATACCTGTATCCTCCTGTCTCCACCTTACTTGTGCACACAGCCTGCTGCAGAACACAAAGTACTTCCTTGATCTAATACCTGTATCCTGCTGTTTCCATCTTCCCTGCACACAGTCTGCTGCTGAACACTAAGTACATCCCTCATTTAATACCTGTATCTTGCTGTTTTTACCGTCCTTGCACACAGCCTGCTGCTGAACACTAATTACTTCCTGGATCTAATACCTGTATCATGCTGTCTCCACCTTCCTTGCACACAGCCTGCTGCTGAACACTAAGTACTTACTGGATCTAATACCTATATGCTGCTGTCTCCACCTTCCTTGCACACAGCCTGCTGCTGAACACTAAGTACTTCCTGGATCTAATACCTGTATCCTGCTGTTTCCACCTTCCATGTACAGAGCCTGCTGCTAAACACTAAGTACTTCCTGGATCTATTACCTGTATCCTGCTGTTTTCATCTTCCTTGCACACAGCCTGCTGCTGAACACTAAGTACTTACTGGATCTAATATCTGTATCCTGCTGTCTGCACCTTCCTTGCACACAGCCTGCTACTGAACTCTAAGTACTTCCTGGATCTAATACCTGTATCCTGTTGTCTCCACCTTTCCTGCACACAGCCTGTTGGTGAAGACTAAGTACTTCCTGGTTCTAATACCTGTATCCTGTTGTCTCCACCATTCCTGCACACAGCCTGTTGGTGAAGACTAAGTACTTCCTGGATCTAATTTCTGTATCCTGCTGTTTTAACCTTCCTTGCACTCAGCCTGCTGCTGATCACTAAGTACTTCCTGGATCTAATACCTGTATCCTGTTGTCTCCACCTTTCCTGCACACAGCCTGTTGGTGAAGACTAAGCACTTCCTGGATCTAATTTCTGTATCCTGCTGTTTTCACCTTCCTTGCACACAGCCTGCTGCTGAACACTAAGTACTTCCTGGATCTAATACCTGTATCCTGCTGTCTGCACCTTCCCTGCACACAGTCTGCTGCTGAACACTAAGTTCTTCCTAGTTCTGATACCTGTATCCTGCTGTTTCCACCTTACCTGCACTAAGTACTTCCTGGATCTAATACCTGTATCCTGCTGTCTCCAACTCACTTGCGCACACAGTCTGCTGCAGAACACAAAGTACTTCCTTGATCTAATACCTGTATCCTGCTGTTTCCATCTTCCCTGCACACAGCCTGCTGCTGAACACTAAGTACATCCCTGATTTAATACCTATATCTTGGTGTTTTTACCGTCCTTGCACACAGCCTGCTGCTGAACACTATGTACTTCCTGGATCTAATACGTGTATCATGCTGTCTCCACCTTCCTTGCACAAAGCCTGCTGCTGAACACTAAGTACTTCCTGGATCTAATACCTATATCCTGCTGTCTCCACCTTCCTTGCACACAGCCTGCTGCTGAACACTAAGTACTTCCTGGATCTAATACCTGTATCCTGCTGTTTCCACCTTCCCTGTACACAGCCTGCTGCTAAACACTAAGTACTTCCTAGATCTATTACCTGTATCCTGCTGTTTTCACCTTCCTTGCACACAGCCTGCTGCTGAACACTAAGTACTTCCTGGATCTAATACCTGTATCCTGTTGTCTCCACCTTTCCTGCACACAGCCTGTTGGTGAAGACTAAGTACTTCCTGGTTCTAATACCTGTATCCTGTTGTCTCCACCATTCCTGCACACAGCCTGTTGGTGAAGACTAAGTACTTCCTAGATCTATTACCTGTATCCTGCTGTTTTCACCTTCCTTGCACTCAGCATGCAGCTGAACACTAAGTACTTCCTGGATCTAATACCTGTATCCTGCTGTCTGCACCTTCCGTGCACACAGCCTGCTGCAGAACACTAAGTACTTCCTGGATCTAATACCTGTATCCTGCTGTCTCCACCTTCCCTGCACACAGTCTGCTGCTTAACACTAATTTCTTCCTAGTTCTAATACCTGTATCCTTCTGTTTCCACCTTACCTGCACTAAGTAGTTCCTGGATCTAATAGCTGTATCCTGCTGTCTCCACCTTCCTTGCACACAGCCTGCTGCTGAACACGAAGTACTTCCTTGATCTAATACCTGTATCCTGCTGTTTCCATCTTCCCTGTACACAGCCTGCTGCTGAACTCTAAGTACATCCCGGATTTAATACCTGTATCTTGCTGTTTTTACCTTCCTTGCACACAGCCTGCTGCTGAACACTAAGTACTTCCTGGATCTAATACCTGTATCATGCTGTCTCCACCTTACTTACACACAGCCTGCTGCTGAACACTAAGTACTTCCTGGATCTAATACTTGTATCCTGCTGTTTCCACCTTCCCTGCACACAGTCTGCTGCTGAACACTAAGTACTTCCTGGATCTAATACCTGCATCCTGCTGTCTACACCTTCCCTGCACTCAGCCTGCAGCTGAACACTAAGTACTTTCTGGATCTAACACCTGTATCCTGCTGTCTCCACCTTCCCTGCACACAGCCTGCTGTTAAACACTAAGTACTTCCTGGATCTATTACCTGTATCCTGCTGTTTCCACCTTCCCTGCACACAGCCTGCTGCTAAACACTAAGTAATTCCTGGATCTAATACATGTATCCTGCTGTTGCCACCTTCCCTGCATACAGCCTGTTGCTGAACACTAAGAACTTCCTAGATCTAATACCTGTATCCTGCTGTTTCCACCTTCCTTGCATACAGCCTGCTGCTGAACACTAAGTACTTCCTGGATCTAATACCTGTATCATGCTGTCTCCACCTTCCTTGCACACAGCCTGCTGCTGAACACTAAGTACTTCCTGGATCTAATACTTGTATCCTGCTGTTTCCACCTTCCCTGCACACAGTCTGCTGCTGAACACTAAGTACTTCCTGGATCTAATACCTGCATCCTGCTGTCTACACCTTCCCTGCACTCAGTCTGCAGCTGAACACTAAGTACTTTCTGGATCTAATACCTGTATCCTGCTGTCTCCACCTTCCCTGCACACAGCCTGCTGTTAAACACTAAGTACTTCCTGGATCTAATACCTGTATCCTGCTGTTTCCACCTTCCCTGCACACAGCCTGCTGCTAAACACTAAGTAATTCCTGGATCTAATACCTGTATCCTTCTGTTGCCACCTTCCCTACATACAGCCTGTTGCTGAACACTAAGAACTTCCTAGATCTAATACCTGTATCCTGCTGTTTCCACCTTCCTTGCATACAGCCTGCTGCTGAACACTAAGTACATCCTGGATCTAATACCTGTATCCTGCTGTTTGCACATTCCTTGCACACAGCCTGCTGCTGAACACTAAGTACTTCCTGGATATAATACCTGTATCCTGCTGTTTACACCTTCCTTGCACACAGCCTGCTGCTGAACACTAAGTAGATTCTGGATCTAATACCTGTATCCTGCTGTTTCCACCTTCCCTGCACACAGCCTGCTGCTGAACACTAAGTACTTCCTGGATCTAACACCTTTATCCTGCTGTTTCCACCTTCCTTAAACAAAGCCTACTGCTGAACACTAAGTACTTCCAGGATCTAATACATGCACCCTGCTGTCTCCACCTTCCCTGCACACAGCCTGCTGCTAAACACTAAGTACTTCCTGGATCTAATACCTGTATCCTGCTGTTTCCACCTTTCCTGCACACAGCCTGGTGCTGAACACTAAGTACTTCCTGGATCTAATACCTGTATCCTGCTGTTTACACCTTCTCCGCACACAGCCTGCTGCTGAACACTAAGTACTTCCTGGATCTAATACTAGTATCCTGCTGTTTCCACCTTCCCTGCACACAGCCTGCTGCTGAACACTAAGTACTTCCTGGATCTAATACCTGTATCTTGCTGTTTCCACCTTCCCTGCACACAGCCTGCTGCTGAACACTGAGTACATCCTGGATCTCATACCTGTATCCTGCTGTTTCCACATTCCTTGCACACAGCCTGCTGCTGAACACTAAGTGCTTCCTGGATCTAATACCTGTATCCTGATGTTTCCACCTTCCCTGCACACAACCTGCTGCTGAACACTGAGTACATCCTGGATCTAATACCTGTATCCTGCTGTTTCCACCTTCCTTGCACACAGCCTGCTGCAGAACACTAAGTACTTCCTGGATCTAATACCTGTATCCTGCTGTCTCCACCATCCTTGCACACAGTCTGCTGCTGAACACTAAGTACTTCCTGGATCTAATACCTGTATCATGCTGTCTCCACGTTGCTTGCACACAGCCTGCTGCTGAACACTAAGTACTTCCTGGATCTAATACCTGTATTATGCTGTCTCCACCTTCCTTGCAAACAGCCTGCTGCTGAACACTAAGTACTTCCTGGATCTAATACCTGGATCCTGCTGTCTCCACCTTCCTTGCACACAGCCTGCTGCTGAACACTAAGTACTTCCTGGATCTAATACCTGTATCCTGCTGTCTCCACCTTCCTTGCACACAGCCTGGTGCTGAACACTAAGTACTTCCTGGATCTAATACCTGTATCCAGCTGTCTGGACCTTCCTTGCACACAGCCTGCTGCTGAACACTAAGTACTTCCTGGATCTAATACCTGTATCATGGTGTCTCCACCTTCCTTGCACACAGCCTGCTGCTGAACACTAAGTACATCCTGGATCTAATACCTGTATCCTGCTGTTTCCACCTTCCCTGCACACAGCTTGCTGCAGAACACTAAGTACTTCCTGGATCTAATACCTGTATCATGCTGTTTCCACCTTCATTGCACACAGTCTGCTGCTGCACACTAAGTACTTCCTGGATCTAATACCTGCATCCTGCTGTCTCCACCTTCCTTACACACAGGCTGCTGCTGAACACTAAGTACTTTCTGGATCTAATACCTGCATCCTGTTGTCTCCACCTTTCCTGCACACAGCCAGTTGGTGAAGACTAAGCACTTCCTGGATCTAATTTCCGTATCCTGCTGTTTTCACCTTCCTTGCACACAGCCTGCTGCTGAACACTAAGTACTTCCTGGATCTAATACCTGTATCCTGCTGTTTCCACCTTCCCTGCACACAGCCTGCTGCTAAACACTAAGTAATTCCTGGATCTAATACCTGTATCCTGCTGTTGCCACCTTCCCTGCATACAGCCTGTTGCTGAACACTAAGAACTTCCTAGGTCTAATACCTGTATCCTGCTGTTTCCACTTTCCTTGCACACAGCCTGCTGCTGAACACTAAGTACATCCTGGATCTAATACCTGTATCCTGCTGTTTGCACATTCCTTGCACACAGCCTGCTGCTGAACACTAAGTACTTCCTGGATATAATACCTGTATCCTGCTGTTTACACCTTCCTTTCACACAGCCTGCTGCTGAACACTAAGTAGATTCTGGATCTAATACCTGTATCCTGCTGTTTCCACCTTCCCTGCACACAGCCTGCTGCTGAACACTAAGTACTTCCTGGATCTAACACCTGTATCCTGCTGTTTCCACCTTCCTTGAACAAAGCCTACTGCTGAACACTAAGTACTTCCAGGATCTAATACATGTACCATGCTGTCTCCACCTTCCCTGCACACAGCCTGCTGCTAAACACTAAGTACTTCCTGGATCTAATACCTGTATCCTGCTGTTTCCACCTTCCCTGCACACAGCCTGGTGCTGAACACTAAGTACTTCCTGGATCTAATACCTGTATCCTGCTGTTTACACCTTCCCCGCACACAGCCTGCTGCTGAACACTAAGTACTTCCTGGATCTAATACTTGTATCTTGCTGTTTCCACCTTCCCTGCACACAGCCTGCTGCTGAACACTGAGTACATCCTGGATCTCATACCTGTATCCTGCTGTTTACACCTTCCCCGCACACAGCCTGCTGCTGAACACTAAGTACTTCCTGAAGCTAATACGTGTATCTTGCTGTTTCCACCTTCCCTGCACACAGCCTGCTGCTGAACACTGAGTACATCCTGGATCTCATACCTGTATCCTGCTGTTTCCACATTCCTTGCACACAGGCTGCTGCTGAACACTAAGTGCTTCTGGGATCTAATACCTGTATCCTGCTGTCTCCACCTTCCCTGCACACAGCCTGCTGCTGAACATTAAGTACTTCCTGGATCGAATACCTGTATCATGCTGTCTCCACCTTCCCTGCACACAGCCTGCTGCTGAACACTAAGTACTTCCTGGATCTAATACTTGTATCTTGCTGTTTCCACCTTCCCTGCACACAGCCTGCTGCTGAACACTAAGTACTTCCTGGATCTAATACCTATATCATGCTGTCTCCACCTTCCTTGCATACAGCCTGCTGCTGAACACTGAGTACATCCTGGATCTCATACCTGTATCCTGCTGTTTCCACATTCCTTGCACACAGCCTGCTGCTGAACACTAAGTGCTTCCAGGATCTAATACCTGTATCCTGCTGTCTCCACCTTCCTTGCACACAGCCTGCTGCTGAACACTAAGTACTTCCTGGATCTAATACCTGTATCCTGCTGTTTGCACATTCCTTGCACACAGCCTGCTGCTGAACACTAAGTACTTCCTGGATATAATACCTGTATCCTGCTCTTTACACCTTCCTTGCACACAGCCTGCTGCTGAACACTAAGTAGATTCTGGATCTAATACCTGTATCCTGCTGTTTCCACCTTCCCTGCACACAGCCTGCTGCTGAACACTAAGTACTTCCTGGATCTAACACCTTTATCCTGCTGTTTCCACCTTCCTTAAACAAAGCCTACTGCTGAACACTAAGTACTTCCAGGATCTAATACATGCACCCTGCTGTCTCCACCTTCCCTGCACACAGCCTGCTGCTAAACACTAAGTACTTCCTGGATCTAATACCTGTATCCTGCTGTTTCCACCTTTCCTGCACACAGCCTGGTGCTGAACACTAAGTACTTCCTGGATCTAATACCTGTATCCTGCTGTTTACACCTTCCCCGCACACAGCCTGCTGCTGAACACTAAGTACTTCCTGGATCTAATACTAGTATCCTGCTGTTTCCACCTTCCCTGCACACAGCCTGCTGCTGAACACTAAGTACTTCCTGGATCTAATACCTGTATCTTGCTGTTTCCACCTTCCCTGCACACAGCCTGCTGCTGAACACTGAGTACATCCTGGATCTCATACCTGTATCCTGCTGTTTCCACATTCCTTGCACACAGCCTGCTGCTGAACACTAAGTGCTTCCTGGATCTAATACCTGTATCCTGATGTTTCCACCTTCCCTGCACACAACCTGCTGCTGAACACTGAGTACATCCTGGATCTAATACCTGTATCCTGCTGTTTCCACCTTCCTTGCACACAGCCTGCTGCAGAACACTAAGTACTTCCTGGATCTAATACCTGTATCCTGCTGTCTCCACCATCCTTGCACACAGTCTGCTGCTGAACACTAAGTACTTCCTGGATCTAATACCTGTATCATGCTGTCTCCACGTTGCTTGCACACAGCCTGCTGCTGAACACTAAGTACTTCCTGGATCTAATACCTGTATTATGCTGTCTCCACCTTCCTTGCACACAGCCTGCTGCTGAACACTAAGTACTTCCTGGATCTAATACCTGTATCCTGCTGTCTCCACCTTCCTTGCACACAGCCTGCTGCTGAACACTAAGTACTTCCTGGATCTAATACCTGTATCCTGCTGTCTCCACCTTCCTTGCACACAGCCTGGTGCTGAACACTAAGTACTTCCTGGATCTAATACCTGTATCCAGCTGTCTGGACCTTCCTTGCACACAGCCTGCTGCTGAACACTAAGTACTTCCTGGATCTAATACCTGTATCATGGTGTCTCCACCTTCCTTGCACACAGCCTGCTGCTGAACACTAAGTAGATTCTGGATCTAATACCTGTATCCTGCTGTTTCCACCTTCCCTGCACACAGCCTGCTGCTGAACACTAAGTACTTCCTGGATCTAACACCTTTATCCTGCTGTTTCCACCTTCCTTAAACAAAGCCTACTGCTGAACACTAAGTACTTCCAGGATCTAATACATGCACCCTGCTGTCTCCACCTTCCCTGCACACAGCCTGCTGCTAAACACTAAGTACTTCCTGGATCTAATACCTGTATCCTGCTGTTTCCACCTTTCCTGCACACAGCCTGGTGCTGAACACTAAGTACTTCCTGGATCTAATACCTGTATCCTGCTGTTTACACCTTCCCCGCACACAGCCTGCTGCTGAACACTAAGTACTTCCTGGATCTAATACTAGTATCCTGCTGTTTCCACCTTCCCTGCACACAGCCTGCTGCTGAACACTAAGTACTTCCTGGATCTAATACCTGTATCTTGCTGTTTCCACCTTCCCTGCACACAGCCTGCTGCTGAACACTGAGTACATCCTGGATCTCATACCTGTATCCTGCTGTTTCCACATTCCTTGCACACAGCCTGCTGCTGAACACTAAGTGCTTCCTGGATCTAATACCTGTATCCTGATGTTTCCACCTTCCCTGCACACAACCTGCTGCTGAACACTGAGTACATCCTGGATCTAATACCTGTATCCTGCTGTTTCCACCTTCCTTGCACACAGCCTGCTGCAGAACACTAAGTACTTCCTGGATCTAATACCTGTATCCTGCTGTCTCCACCATCCTTGCACACAGTCTGCTGCTGAACACTAAGTACTTCCTGGATCTAATACCTGTATCATGCTGTCTCCACGTTGCTTGCACACAGCCTGCTGCTGAACACTAAGTACTTCCTGGATCTAATACCTGTATTATGCTGTCTCCACCTTCCTTGCACACAGCCTGCTGCTGAACACTAAGTACTTCCTGGATCTAATACCTGTATCCTGCTGTCTCCACCTTCCTTGCACACAGCCTGCTGCTGAACACTAAGTACTTCCTGGATCTAATACCTGTATCCTGCTGTCTCCACCTTCCTTGCACACAGCCTGGTGCTGAACACTAAGTACTTCCTGGATCTAATACCTGTATCCAGCTGTCTGGACCTTCCTTGCACACAGCCTGCTGCTGAACACTAAGTACTTCCTGGATCTAATACCTGTATCATGGTGTCTCCACCTTCCTTGCACACAGCCTGCTGCTGAACACTAAGTACATCCTGGATCTAATACCTGTATCCTGCTGTTTCCACCTTCCCTGCACACAGCTTGCTGCAGAACACTAAGTACTTCCTGGATCTAATACCTGTATCATGCTGTTTCCACCTTCATTGCACACAGTCTGCTGCTGAACACTAAGTACTTCCTGGATCTAATACCTGCATCCTGCTGTCTCCACCTTCCTTACACACAGGCTGCTGCTGAACACTAAGTACTTTCTGGATCTAATACCTGCATCCTGTTGTCTCCACCTTTCCTGCACACAGCCAGTTGGTGAAAACTAAGCACTTCCTGGATCTAATTTCCGTATCCTGCTGTTTTCACCTTCCTTGCACAAAGCCTGCTGCTGAACACTAAGTACTTCCTGGATCTAATACCTGTATCCTGCTTTCTGCACCTTCCTTGCACACAGCCTGCTGCTGAACACTAAGTACTTCCTGGATCTAATACCTGTATCCTGCTTTCTGCACCTTCCTTGCACAAAGCCTGCTGCTGAACACTAAGTACTTCCTGGATCTAATACCTGTATCCTGCTTTCTGCACCTTCCTTGCACACAGCTTGCTGCTGAACACTAAGTACTTCCTGGATCTAATACCTGTATCCTGCTGTTTCCACCTTCCCTGCACACAGCCTGCTGCTAAACACTAAGTAATTCCTGGATCTAATACCTGTATCCTGCTGTTGCCACCTTCTCTGCATACAGCCTGTTGCTGAACACTAAGAACTTCCTAGGTCTAATACCTGTATCCTGCTGTTTCCACCTTCCTTGCATACAGCCTGCTGCTGAACACTAAGTACATCCTGGATCTAATACCTGTATCCTGCTGTTTGCACATTCCTTGCACACAGCCTGCTGCTGAACACTAAGTACTTCCTGGATATAATACCTGTATCCTGCTGTTTACACCTTCCTTGCACACAGCCTGCTGCTGAACACTAAGTAGATTCTGGATCTAATACCTGTATCCTGCTGTTTCCACCTTCCCTGCACACAGCCTGCTGCTGAACACTAAGTACTTCCTGGATCTAACACCTGTATCCTGCTGTTTCCACCTTCCTTGAACAAAGCCTACTGCTGAACACTAAGTACTTCCAGGATCTAATACATGTACCCTGCTGTCTCCACCTTCCCTGCACACAGCCTGCTGCTGAACACTAAGTACTTCCTGGATCTAATACCTGTATCCTGCTGTTTCCACCTTCCCTGCACACAGCCTGGTGCTGAACACTAAGTACTTCCTGGATCTAATACCTGTATCCTGCTGTTTACACCTTCCCCGCACACAGCCTGCTGCTGAACACTAAGTACTTCCTGGATCTAATACTTGTATCTTGCTGTTTCCACCTTCCCCGCACACAGCCTGCTGCTGAACACTAAGTACTTCCTGGATCTAATACCTGTATCCTGCTGTCTCCACCTTCCTTGCACACAGCCTGCTGCTGAACACTGAGTACATCCTGGATCTCATACCTGTATCCTGCTGTTTACACCTTCCCCGCACACAGCCTGCTGCTGAACACTAAGTACTTCCTGGAGCTAATACGTGTATCTTGCTGTTTCCACCTTCCCTGCACACAGCCTGCTGCTGAACACGGAGTACATCCTGGATCTCATACCTGTATCCTGCTGTTTCCACATTCCTTGCACACAGGCTGCTGCTGAACACTAAGTGCTTCTGGGATCTAATACCTGTATCCTGCTGTCTCCACCTTCCCTGCACACAGCCTGCTGCTGAACACTAAGTACTTCCTGGATCTAATACTTGTATCTTGCTGTTTCCACCTTCCCTGCACACAGCCTGCTGCTGAACACTAAGTACTTCCTGGATCTAATACCTATATCATGCTGTCTCCACCTTCCTTGCATACAGCCTGCTGCTGAACACTGAGTACATCCTGGATCTAATACCTGTATCATGGTGTCTCCACCTTCCTTGTACACAGCCTGCTGCTGAACACTAAGTACTTCCTGGATCTAATACCTGTATCCTGCTGTCTCCACCTTCCTTGCACACAGCCTGCTGCTGAACACTAAGTACTTCCTGGATCTAATACCTGTATCATGGTGTCTCCACCTTCCTTGCACACAGCCTGCTGCTGAACACTAAGTACTTCCTGGATCTAATACCTGTATCCTGCTGTTTCCACCTTCCCTGCACACAGCCTGCTGCTGAACACTAAGTACTTCCTGGATCTAATACCTGTATCCTGCTGTCTGAACCTTCCTTGCACACAGCCTGCTGCTGAACACTAAGTACTTCCTGGATCTAATACCTGTATCATGGTGTCTCCACCTTCCTTGTACACAGCCTGCTGCTGAACACTAAGTACTTCCTGGATCTAATACCTGTATCCTGCTGTTTCCACCTTCCCTGCACACAGCCTGCTGCTGAACACTAAGTACTTCCTGGATCTAATACCTGTATCATGGTGTCTCCACCTTCCTTGTACACAGCCTGCTGCTGAACACTAAGTACTTCCTGGATCTAATACCTGTATCATGGTGTCTCCACCTTCCTTGTACACAGCCTGCTGCTGAACACTAAGTACATCCTGGATCTAATACCTGTATCCTGCTGTTTCCACCTTCCTTGCACACAGCCTGCAGCTGAACACTAAGTACTTCCTGGATCCAATCTGATGTTTGTGCATCAAACATCAGACTAGATTTCTCCTGTTTGTGCAAAGTAGTGATGTGTGGGTTGCGAACGATCTGACACAAAGATTCGGCTCACTGGTGTGATTGATGGGAGCTGGCACCCCAGTGAGAGCCAATAACTTCTCTGAATGGCTGTCACTGGGTGTAAAATTGCAGTGTTCAGCAGTCAAAACTCTGCCCACCTGAACCAAACTCCGCCCATTCTTCAATTTAATTGGCTAATTGCGAGTGGGCGGAGTTTATACAGTGGGTGGGCGAAGTTTTGGCACATTAGCATCATCTTAAATATGTGTTCACCTATGGTGAACACGTATTTAATAGGGATCCATTTAGGATCCAAATGAGCCGGCTCTTTTAGGTGAGCGGAGCCAGAAGAGCCAGATCACCAAAAAGGCCGGACTGCTCATCACTAATGCAAAATCACTCCACCCCCCCCCTCCTCCGTGGCTGGCTAGGTATTAACCCTGTCACCCCTGAAAACCAGATCCTGCTGCCCAAGGGAAATCTGAACATTTCAAGGGGAAGACAGTAACCTTATGTGACTGGGGTTAATACTGATGGCACATTTCAGGTACATTATACACAAATATAGAAACTTGCTTCAATGTCTTGTTGAGAGGGACAGAGCTTCTGTCCACCCTCTCACAATAGTGTGATCCGATTCTCTCCGATGAGGAGGAGGTGTAGAAAAAATATCTCCATCTTCTCCATTCTGTCAGTCCATGGAAATCGGACTGCACTCAGATGACATCCGAGTGCAGTCCAATGTTTTCCACAGACTCATTGATTTGCATGGCTGAGTGTGATCCGAATATTGGATCAAATTCGGGCATGCTGTGATTTTTTTTCATCAGACTGGATCTGTCCCAGTTAAAAGTGCATGTGCATGACCCCATAGAATAAGATGCCATTAGGATGATTTGCTTACTAATCAGCTGTATACAATAGGATCTTTTTCTCTTCCACAATGATGTATTCCTTCTAAATATTTAATTTTAGATAATTTTGGAATAGTCTGCTTTTATTATAGGCTTAAATCACATTATATAGCAAGAAATATCTATAAAAAGTATCCTGGTATAAATTGGTATTTTCTGCTTTGAATTTTTTTTAACTTTAAATATGTCGCATGATGTATGCTGCTTAAAGTCATGGGGGCAGCACTGATATTCTAAGTAGTCATGCAGCCACGTCTGAAAATCCTCCCCCCTTCCTCCACCATAGCTCAGATGCACCATTGCTTGTGCTCTACACTAGTGATGAGCGAACATGCTTGCCACTGCTCGGTACTCGCCCGAGCATCACTGTACTTGACGAGCTCGGCGAATTTCAGGGTTGCTAGGGTGGTAACTCGGGTCCCTGCATGTTTGGCGCTCTTTAGAGAGCCAATGAAAATGCAGGGATTGCCTGCCATGCACTGTAATGCCACGCTGCCTTTCCCAGGACCCTCGCATTGTCCAAATTTTGGGTGACAGTCATTATTGGTTGGTGACACTTCTAGACCCATGCTACAAGGAGAACTTTCTGTCTCTTATTCCCTTGCAGGACAGGTATAATAAAATTGGGCAGTACAAGAAGGCTTTTGTTGAGGAATTATTTTAAAAATTCCCATCTGTAAACACTGGAGGCAGAGGGCACAGTTCATTGGACAACCAAGGAGTACAGGCAAGAGAGACACAAATGCAATCCAGCAGAGGCAGGGGAACACTGTCAAAGTTCTGGGACAGTTTTCTCAGACCCTCCCATCGCACAGGCCCTGATGCTTGGGGTACTCTCCCAAGGAAGGAAAAGTTTCGGAAGATGCTGAGGGAGTACCTTGCCGACCCTACCAATGTCCTCCGTGATTCCTCTGTGCCTTATAATTACTGGGTATCCAAGCTGGACACGTGGCATTAACTGGCTCTCTACGCTTTGGAGGTCCTGGCCTGCCCTGCCACTAGCGTTTTTTCAGAGCGGGTTTTCAGTGCCGCTGGTGGAATTATAACTGATAAGCGCATCCATCTGTCAACTGAACATGCTGACAGGCTGACTCTTATAAAAATGAACAAGGGCTGGATTGGGCCAGACTTCTCAACGCCACCGAATTATAGCAGCATAACATAAACTCAAATACAGCATTTTTTGGGGGGAGGTCTAACTCTATTCCCATGCACCTCTGTCTTCACACCCAGACATGGGTATATGCTTCCTGATTTTGTCTATTTGCTCTTGTCCTCCTCCTTCTCCTCATCCTCATCCTCCACATCCTCCTTCATATCACCACCATATCTACCATATCACCATGTCTACGTCTCTTGCAAGGGACATTGGAGTTCCTACAAATTTTTGGCAGACGTTGCATTCACTGTATAGGCAAACAGTATGGGAAACACACTTCCTAATAATGGGAACATTGTTTTCAGGAGGCCCTCCGACCTCTACGTCTCTTGCAAGGGGCATTGGAGTTCCTCCAAATTTTTGGCAGCTGTTGCTTCACTGCATAGGCAAACAGTATGGGAAACACACTTCCTAATAATGGGAACATTATTTTCAGGAGGCCCTCCGACCTCTACGTCTCTTGCAAGGGGCATTGGAGTTCCTCCAATTTTTTGGCAGCCGTTGCTTCACTGCTTAGGCAAACAGTATGGGAGACACACTTCCTAATAATGGGAACATTGTTTTCAGGAGGCCCTCCGAACTCTACATCTCTTGCAAGGGGCATTGGAGTTCCTCCAAATTTTTGGCAGCTGTTGTAGTCACTGCACAAGCAATAACAGTATAGGAGACCTGTGGCACCCCTGCAGGGTATTACCACAGGATCCATAGGTGCAGGGGGAGATGTACGCTTGGGCACACACAACACCTTCCACCCCAGGTCTGAGGGGAGGAGTCAGTTTCCAGGGAAACAGCAAAGCGGCAGTTAGTCTGGAAAACGGGGGTGAAGGAAGGATGAAAAAGAGAGCTCTTGGCCGTGGACCAGTTAAGCCCTGAACTAGGAAACCGGTCTGTGTTGTGAAAGCGCCCTAGAGAGAGGGACGGAGGCTAGAAGGAGAAAGAAAGAGATAAAACTATTATCCCTTTAGCTCACCGGGACACCGGAGTCCGAGATTGCTATTAATTTAGGAATAGCATAGAAAACCCGGACAGATCAGGAGGATCTATTCCCCCTGAAGAAGAAGGGGAAAGAGGTGCCAAACTTGACCAAGTATGGGACCAGGGGCTCAAAAAGAGAATTGGTAGCCCCAAGGAAAGGTCCTCATTGTCAGTTGTGGAGAAGGACCCCAAAGAAAGTCAAGGTGGCAGGTTCAGCTTAAGGCAGGACTGACCCCAAACAACGCACACAGTGTTAGAGGAGGCTTCACAAATCCCCAAGGTGAATAACTCTACCTGCACCGAAAACCTGGTTACCCTCCTGAACTGTACTTGTTACCGGACATCAGTGAAAAAAAGGTACTGAAACAAAGACTTAATGTGTGTGTGCCTACTTTGTGATTATTGCCTATAGCGTTCGGACAAGCCGTATGCCAATCACCTCAGCGACCATTCACAGCGCTGGTAACCGATATTAACAGTTACCACAGGAGGTGTCACGACACAGTACTCCCATCATCCTAACCCCCATCACTTCACTGAGGGTCCAGGGCACGGAACCGGGAACCGACCAACCGTGATCCCCACCGAAGTAGCCCATCCATCCCGGTATCCGAGTACCCCTACCCTGTCGACCGAAACAGATTGGCGTCACGAACAGGATACCGGGCCCGGTAGAACCGGGTACTGTGTGCTTAACTTGGACTTTATTGAATGTTTGTGTACAGTAAAAAAGGCCGTCATTACTGCGCCATAGAGAAATTAAACTGCGTCACAGAGCGGGGAGAGAGTAACGGTTGCGCAGCTAATGGAGCGCGAGGATAGCCCCACCGTTTTTTTTAGAGTCACCGGTTACCGAAGGAGTTGATCGTAGAGGCTGGCAACGGTTAACTAGGGGGGGGCACCGTCATGATTGAAGCAAAAAATATCCGAGACCTTGAGGGAGGGGATGCCCAAGACGCAGCAGCAGCCGGTTCCTCAGCTGGTGAGGGAGCCGCAGCATCTGGAGCGATGGCTCCGATAATGCCAATTGCCTTGCCGTATGTACCGGGAGCAAAGTGGTTACTGACGTATGAAGGTAAACCCTGTACCTTAGCAGCTTTCAAACGTAAAATGTGTGCAGTGCTTGGACATGTATGTGATGACAGGAAAGCAGCGAGCCTCCGTTGTGCAAGGACAATTAATAGGTGCAGCGGAGCTAGAAGCTGAGACTTGGAGCGATGCTGATGGAGACTCTATAGAAAATGTGTTTGATAAGCTCAAAGCTGCTTTTGAAAAATGCACACAGTCTGAACTAAGGATGCTATTCTACCAATGCAAGCAGAGACCGCAAGATACCATCAGAGACTTTGCCCTACGTTTACAAGCGGCACTCCGGTCCATAAAACATGTAGATCCAGCAAGTGTGCAAGATGAAGATAAATTGCTTGCAGAACAGTTTATGAATGGGTTGAGATCAGACTTTCACCGTCAGGAGGTGCACATGTGGGTCCTAGATCATCCAGATGTGGATTTTAATACCTTAAAGGACCGTGCTATAACTGTACTACGAGACCCATTACCTGCAAAACCTGCAATTCCATCCTGGCAGGTTAATACCTCTCACATGAACTTAGAGCCTACCCCTAAAAACTCTGTAGAAGCGGTAGGACAAGCTGTCGCACCCGAATCTGCTGATGACCTACGTAATCAGGTGTTACAACTAACCAAAAACATGGACTACGTGTTAAAACTCTTGCAAGCCAGACCGGAGGCACAACCACCAAGCAAAATCCAGTTAGCTGAATCCCCTGAGGATGTTCCGTGGATGAGGAGAAAGCTCATGTTGCCCGTGCAGGGGACCAACGCACCATTCCGACGCAGAGCCATATCGCCCATGGAGGGGATCAACAAGTCGCCCGTTCAGGGGACCAACGCACCATTCCGATACAGAGCCACCGACCACACGGATTCTTCAGGACAACCTGTTTGCCTTCGTTGCAACAAACCGGGCCACTTTGCAAGAGGATGTCGTTTAAACCCGAGATTCCTGGGTCCACGGGCCATTCTCCAGGAATAAAATGGCAGGGCCCATATGACTGGCGTAGTCAGTATGTGGGAGGCCGTCCGTACCTCAACATTACGCTGGAAGAAATCCCCACATCAGCCCTATTGGACACTGGGTCACAAGTCACCACCATCCCACATATCCTTTACAAGCAATTTTGGTCTGATGCTGATGATCTTAGCCCCCTAGACTCTAGTCTTGTCATTTTAGCAGCTAATGGTCGACCACTGAATCAGGTGGGGTTTAGAGAAGTGACAATAAAGCTGGGGATGGTGGAGTTGAGGAACAAAGAGAAGAATTCTGTGGAGCATTGTCATCCTGTGTGGATTCTGTGTGGGCAGCAGTCTCTTCAGGCTGGAGAGCTGGTGGGCTACCTACACGCATCACCCATCAGGACTGCTCCAGGATATTGGGAAGGGAAGCTTTAGCAGAAGCCTCAGGGTTAGGGTCATCGAAGATCATCAGAAAGGCCACCAAGAAGGCCTGTGTAACATACCTGGCGGCGTCCTTGCATGGTGGTCCATCTCCCACTGTGCAAGAGCGCGCACTTGATCTCCAGTCCAGAA
This sequence comes from Phyllobates terribilis, assembly GCF_046119375.1. Lineage (NCBI taxonomy): Eukaryota > Metazoa > Chordata > Amphibia > Anura > Dendrobatidae > Phyllobates > Phyllobates terribilis. The sequence goes on from NW_027362763.1 coordinate 572,265,808, forward strand.
TGTCTCTCTGGCTTCCCTCCATGCTGTCTGTTTGTGTCTGTTTCTGCTGCTTAAGGGCGGCGCCCGATCACTTCCTGCTTTTTGTACCTGCTGTGGGTCACACCCCTTGTGCGTCCTCAGCCTATTGCTGTCTGTCACCTGGTATATAGCTCAGCTGCTCCCATCTATTCCTGCCTGAGCATAGTGTTTCATTCAGTGTGTGCTTGCACTCTGAAGGTGCCAGGTCCCGTTCTGTGTTCTCTTGTCTGCCTATCCTGGAGGCTGTATTTCCAGGCCTGTCTGAACACGCTCCTAGCCTGTTCCTCCTGCCTTCTAGGGGCCGATTACCTAGACCCGTTCCTGTATCTTGTCTGACCTGTCTGAACACGCTCCTAACCTGTTCCTCCCGCCTTCTAGGGGCCGATTACCTAGACCCGCTCCTGTATTTTGTCTGTCCTGTCTGAACACGCTCCTTGCCTGTTCATCCTGCCTCTCTGGGGGCCGTATTCCCAGACCCGCTCCTGTATTCCGCTGCAGTGTCGGTCTCCTCCGTACACTCAGTTCCAGTCTGAACTCTCTCCTATCCTTTACCTGTTTTGCCTCTATGTCCGTTCCCTTCCTTTTTCTGCAGAGTCTGAACTCGTACCTAACTCCTGCTTGTTGTCTCTGTACTCCCGTTTGTGAGTTTGTGGTCCACTCGCTACTTCTCTGCAAGTACCCTGTGGGTGTCTGGCTCTGCCTTTCCCTTCCTGTCTGTTCCGTGTGAACAGAGCCCTGTCCCCCCTACTCAGCCTAGCCTGCTCTGACTCCTTTGCTCACCGCTCCGGCGGTTCTAGCCTGCTCTGACTCCTTTGCTCACCGCTCCGGCGGTTCTAGTCTGCTCTGACTCCTTTGCTTACCGCTTCGGCGGTTCTAGCCTGCTCTGACTCCTTTGCTCACCGCTCCGGCGGTTCTAGCCTGCTCTGACTCCTTTGCTCACCGCTCCGGCGGTTCTAGTCTGCTCTGACTCCTTTGCTTACCGCTCCGGCGGTTCTAGCCTGCTCTGACTCCTTTGCTCACCGCTCCGGCGGTTCTAGCCTGCTTTGACTCCTTTGCTCACCGCTCCGGCGGTTCTAGTCTGCTCTGACTCCTTTGCTTACCGCTCCGGCGGTTCTAGCCTGCTCTGACTCCTTGCTCACTGCTCCGCAGCCTTGCTCCGCTCTGACCCTTTTGCTCACTGCTCCGGCAACCTTGCTCCGCTCTGACCCTTTTGCTCACTGCTCCGGCAGTCCTGTCCTGCCCTGCTTCTGCCCGCTGCTCCGGCAGTCCTGTCCTGCCCTGTTTCTGCCCGCTGCTCCGGCAGTCCTGTCCTGCTCTGCTTCTGCCCGCTGCTCCGGCAGTCCTGTCCTGCCCTGCTTCTGCCCGCTGCTCCGGCAGTCCTGTCCTGCCCTGCTTCTGCCCGCTGCTCCGGCAGTCCTGTCCTGCCCTGCTTCTGCCCACTGCTCCGGCAGTCCTGTCCTGCCCTGCTTGTGCTCGCTGCTCCTGCAGCCCCGTCCTGCTCTGTTCTTGCCCATCGCTTCGGGCGTTCCCTCTCTGCTGTGGTTGTCTACCGCATCTGCGGTTCTGTGACCCAGTCTGTACTGGGTGTTAACCTTTCTGTGCTCCAGCCCGTCCTTTCGGCCAGTACCTCCCTGCCTGCATATTCGCCTGTATCCACCCATCTGCATACCTGCCGTGTTTGCTTACATCCACCAGTCTGTGCCAGCCTAACCTGCCTGTTCCAGTAATCCCAGTGTGGGTCAACCCCCGTGTCCGGAGTTTGACCTGGAGTAGCACCTGGTCCCTCTGCCCGGTTTCTCCCTGGTGCACTGGCGTCGTATGCCGTCGTGCCACCTTGGTCGGATCGGCCAGATACTTAGTCACGCCCCTCCAGGCACTCTCCGGTCCATGGTCCAGTGGAACCACAACACCCGCACACGCCAGTCAGTCCGGGCGTGTGCATAACAGCCTGCAGGTCCAATTCAAGGCATTACCTTCTAAATAGGACATCAGAAATGCTACTTTAACCCGTTCAGTGGGAAAATAGTGAGCATAGAATTTGAAATGCAACATACATTGCTCCACAAACGCACGGCTTTGTTTTGGATCCCCGTAGTACCGTGGTGGATCCGCAGGAACGAGTGCTGATAGCTCCATTTGGACTGGTGCGTAAATCGCCTGGACCTCAGCTTGAGAAAAAATTTTTCCTTGGTGGCAGGTGCACGTATTCGCCAGACAAGAATTCAAATGTCTCCAAGAGCGAAGGGCCGTGGGGCTCAACGGGAACCATGGCCTGAGCAAACTGTTACGCACACGCCCGGACTGACTGGCGTGGTTAGTGATCCCACTCGACCATGAACCGAGGAGTGCCTGGAGGGGTGTGACTAAGTATCAACTTGGTCTGACCAAGGTCGCACGGCGGCTCAGTCGACTCCGTGAATCAGGGAGGAACCGAGCAGAGGGATCAGGTGCTACTCCAGGTCAGACCCCGGTCACAGCTGTTGACCCACACCGGGGAATGCAGGAACAGGCAGGTTAGGCTGGCATAAAGACAGGTGGGTACTGGCAGGCATGGCTGGTATGCAGACAGGTGGGTATTGGCAGGCATGGCTGTTATGCGGACAGGTGGGTACTGGCAGGCACGGCTGGTGTGCAGACAGGTGGGTACTGGCAGGTAGGAACGCAGGCAGAATAGGGACCAGTACAGACTGGGATACAGGAACAGAGCCGCAGGTGCGGTAGACAAGCAGAGCAGAGCAAAACCTGGAGGTGCAGTAGACAAGCAGAGCAGAGCAAAACCCGCAGGTGCGGTAAACAAGCAGAGCAGTGCAAAACCCGCAGGTGCGGTAGACAAGCAGAGCCGAGCAAAACCCGCAGGTGCGGTAGACAAGCAGAGCAGAGCAAAACCCGCAGGTGCGGTAGACAAGCAGAGCAGAGCAAAACCCGCAGATGCGGTAGACAAGCAGAGCAGAGCAAAACCCGCAGGTGCGGTAGACAAGCAGAGCAGAGCAAAACCCGCCAGGGTGATAAGCCATGCCATCACGCTGCCAGGGATGTTACAAGTAGCATGACAATTGTTCCCATTTTTAGTTGTAAGCGATGTGGTGGCATTCCAGATGGTGTCAGAGAATGTAAAAATTCGACTGGGTAGTGTTCAGTTTCATAAGCATCATCCACATCCACAGAATCATCAATTGTATATAAGACATATTTGCCACTCAATAGATCCATAATTTGAGAATTGAGAAATTCAACATCTTCATTTTTTGGACACAATATTGCATGTGATGCAGCACACAAAACACTTTCAGTGTCATTAACATTAATATGAATGTTTGTGCCAAATATGTCTGTGATTAAACAGGCAGAGGACAACATGTCTGGATGAATTTCAATAATGTCCTCTCCAAGATTGTATTCGTTTGAGATCTGACCATTGCCTAGTTTAAGTAACCAAGTACTGTATTCTGGATCCCTGGATCTCATGTTGTTGAATAGCGGGAGTCTTGTGAAGTGTTTCCAGAGTTGACAATATTTAAGACAACAATCCACAATTTCAGTTCTGGTGGCATGTGTAAGTACAGGAAATCTCCTCCAAGTATGAAAACGTTACCACCAAAGGGAACATTATTTTTGTCATCAACATGTATTGTCATGACATCACGTAGAAGTCTATCAATGACATTCAAACAATGGTTTTGTGCCATTGTACACTCATCAAGTATAAAAAGTGTAGTATTTTTTAACTTGTTGGCAGCGTTAGTGTCAGTTTTAATCCTGGAAACTGATGTTTCATTCATTGGAATTGGAATGCCATACAGAGAGTGCATAGTTCATCCTCCTGGTAACAAGTTTGCAGTTATTCCTGTAGTGGCAGCAGGTGAGACCTCATGTCCTTGTCCTCTGACATAATGTATAAGTAGATGGTATAAGTAGGTTTTTCCATTGCCACCTGGACCATCAATAAAGAAACACTTAGGTGTCGACGTGTTGTCTTGTAGAGCATCCACAATGGCATTGAAAGCCAACAGTTGCTCAGGATTAAGGGTATGTGCACACGATGCAGAAATGAAGCAGAAAATTTCTGCATCATTTCTGCATCTCCCTGGCAGAAAAAACGCATGCAGATTGTGCATGCGTTTTTCCTGCAGAATACATGCGGATCCACATGCAGATTCACATGCGTTTCCGCATGCAGATTGACAAGCGCTTTCCAGGCGATGTTAGCATCACCTGGAAAGTGCTTGATAACTAGGTCACACTATATAAATCCATGCAAACAGCATGGATTTATACAGTGTGAACCGAGAGAGTGTATATACTTACCTCCGATGGCCCGCGCTGTCCTGCTCAATCTGTTCTCCCTCGCCGGCAACTTTGAATTGAAAGACCTGCCGACGTCAGCGTCACGTGACCCGTCACATGACTCTGACGTCACCGCAGGTCCTACAACTCACTGCAAGTGCCGGGAACCAAGCGGGAGCGCTGTGCGGGCCGACAGAAGGTAAGAATACATTTATTTTTTATTTTATTCTTATTTTACAGCTTTTTTAATGGTACCTGGGTGTGGATGAGACTCTCCTCTCCTCCACACCCGGGTACCATCCGCACATTAGAACGCACCAATTACGCAAGTACAGATGCAGTCTTGCGGAATTGGCGCGTTCTAATGCAAGTCAATGGCGGCGAAATCGCCGCGTTTCCGCAAAATTAATTGACATGCTGCGGATTTTTGACTGTAGCGTTAACGCTGCGGAAAAATCCGCATCATGGGCACAGCACATGCGGATTTCCATTGGGGAACATTGGTTCCCTTCTACCATGCGTTTTTCATGCGTTTCCGCGGCGTTTACGCAACTGCAAAAACGCCGCGGAAACGCATGAAATACGCATCGTGTGAACACAGCCTTATTCTTATTTTACAGCTTTTTTAATGGTACCTGGGTGTGGATGAGACTCTCCTCTCCTCCACACCCGGGTACCATCCGCACATTAGAACGCACCAATTACGCAAGTACAAATGCAGTCTTGCGGAATTGGCGCGTTCTAATGCAAGTCAATGGCGGCGAAATCGCCGCGTTTCCGCAAAATTAATTGACATGCTGCGGATTTTTGACCGTAGCGTTAACGCTGCGGAAAAATCCGCATCATGGGCACAGCACATGCGGATTTCCATTGGGGAACATTGGTTCCCTTCTACCATGCGTTTTTCATGCGTTTCCGCGGCGTTTACGCAACTGCAAAAACGCCGCGGAAACGCATGAAATACGCATCGTGTGAACACAGCCTAAGAGTTTTTTTCATCTCAATAACTGTAGCCAATTCATAGTCTTTATCATAGTTTTCTTGAGGCTGGCGTATGTTTGTTGCAGGGCATGGTAAATTAAAATCCAAATAAGACTTGCCATGTATTATTAGCACATCTTGAACATCTTTCATAGCATAGCTTTCACAACTGATACACAGTTTACTGTTGTTGTGGTATCGGTAACAGTAGTCTTGTATTAAACGTTGCTTAAATTCCTTCCAAAATTCTATTGAATTTGTAGGTGTTCCAAAAATACAGATGTAAGCGAACATCTCCCAAAGTTGTGTAGGCATGTTCAGAACAGTTGCATCTAGTATAGTATTTCTCCAGACACTATCATCTATTTATAATCCAAGTGCTAAGGCAGCATCTCAAAAGGTTTCATGTGTAATACCATTGACAGATTTAAGGTCCTGAAAACTTGTTGCTCCTTTTACATGTAATAACAACAAATGTAAATAATAGCGTTCTTGGTCTTTCACACTAACTGTATACATTCTTCCTATTACAGTGTGGCCTCTTTTCTTTGTGTTCCCATATGCCATGTTTCCAAATGTAGTGTTCTGGAATGTCTCTGTAATAATATTGATGTGCATTAGGGTCGATCTTAATAGGTTAAAGTACGCCATAAGTGTTGAATTTTGAAGTAGTTTTGTTGTATGTTGTCAATGGGCTCATCTTGATGAAAATATAGTGCCTGAGAGTTAGGTAGATTTACTGCAAGGCGAATAATTGCATGAGATTGTCTATGCATAGGAAAAGCAAAGATTCTCCATGCAGCTTCAGGTGCACTGACGTATCGTGAATCAACAAATTGATTTGTTTCATCATGTTGGAGTTGTGTTTGAGCTATTTCAATATTAGCCTTGTCATGTCCTTTATATACATATTTAAACAAATACTTGACACTTTGGATGCTAGCACAAATTTCCATATTAATATGGCAGTTGTATTTTATTAGCAAATATGGGTTATATGGGACAACCCATGAATTGTCAATTGTTTTAGAATTATGTTGATATGTAGTGCCAATGTTTCTGCGGTAAATTGGATAGCCATCCATTTCTTTAGAGGTATTTTGTTGAAAGTTTTTTGGAAATCCTTTGGTGCAGTGTCCATGATCCATACATGGACAGTTAGGATTAGCTTCACCGTGAATCATGTTTGTCAGAACAATGTTGTGGAGCTGAGGGTATGTTGTCTTGTCAGGAATTTCAGCCCACACAATATTGTCTGTCTTCTTCAGCTCTGATTTTCGAATTTTTGTCAAGTATGATTAAAATATGTTCATGTGGCAGGCCACGCTTTAGAAACTCGATGACATGCACAATGGCACAGACGTGTCCAAACAATTCATGTCAGATAACAGGGATTCAAGTTTAGTTTTAAAGACCCGTGCAACTAAGTCTGGGCAATGTTCAACACATTGCCACTGTTGTAAATTTTCAGTAATTTCCCTCCACTTTGGATTACACGTCATGGTGATAAAGAGATCAGGGCAACCATATTTGGTAACTATAGCCATAGCATCCTGATACCGCTGCTGCATATTTCGTGCACTGCATTCGAAGGATGATGGTAAAATGACAGTTCTTCCAATGGGGATGCCCTTTTCAATAGATTTGTTGAGTAAATGTTCTTGTAGCAAGCAATAATCTTCTACTTTTAGATCTTTTTGATGCATTCGAATGTAATGTAGTCTATTAGCTTTGATTTTGACATATGCATCAACCAAATATTGTTGTGCTAGTTTACCTCCATTTAGTAGTGGATTAAAATCCTTTCTTACTGATAAAACATAGCTGTAAAACTGTAGTTGGGTAATCCTTCATTTACTATCTCCTTGGTGTTTTAGAGCGTCATGCCAGCCTTGTTCTCCATAAGGGAAAAAGATAGGATACATCAGAGCATCTAAATTACTATAATGGCCTACCTATTACTTGTATCTATATTTATATTTGGTAAGCGATATCTTGTATCTATATTGCCATTGCATACTCACCTGTGTATCCGTGCTGATTTGTGCATATGTATGGTGTGTACTATTGGTACCTTTTGTGCTTGCCTCTTCTCTTCCCTCCATTCTGAGGGAATCTCTTCTGGTACATACACTTTGTATATACATTACCATGTGCTGCACTTTGTAACTCTATTATCTGTTCTATGCTACCACCTCCAGTGGTTGCTTTTATATTTGCTATCTAATAAAGTTATTATGTTTTTATGCCTATACGTACTCTGTTTCTCCTGTTATTACATCTAAATTACTATGCAGAATACTGATTCTTTGTGCTTTTGGAGCTAGAGGGTTTTGTGGATCAGGTTTTAAATGAATTAAGATGTCTCTATGGAAGGGAGGCTGGCCATCATCATTCTGAAAGACGACTGCCACTTCACTCACAGTTGGTTTATTGTATCGTCTGGGATCTTGAGTCTGATCTTGTTTAATAGCCATTGTGATGTTTGGCATGACAGTTCCATTTTGTAGAGCTTTGATCGTCTCTTGTTCTTCCACATCGTGTAGCATTCTATAGGCAGCAGTGAAAGGATTTTGTGTTTGCATTAGCTCAGCAATAATGGTCATTAAAGTAGGATGACATTTTTCATTTTCTTTACATTGCAGTCGTTGTTCATTAGCGTGGGTGGTATCTAGTATGTAAAGTTGTGCAAATTTAGGTGGTTCTTCGTCAGCTGGATGCAGTGTGTCTGTTCGATGATAGATCTGTCCATGAATTCGAAAACAGTATGAGCCATATCCAGGAGGTGGTGAAACACTTGCTCCCATAGACACGAAAGCAAAAGAACTGTTGATAGAGCGAATATTGTCCATAAAATTTTTTGCTGTATTCATGTTCTCCTGTCATCAACATTATCAACACATGGGGATACTGTATTATGGGTAAATGTACTTTACCCTTCTGACAGCACTGGGTGAACTTTTTATCCAGAGACATCTCATTTGCAAAATGTAAAGCTTGGCAATTTTCACATACATGGGTCATGTCACCGCAGCTGTGTTCTTTAATACTATTTTTATCCTGAGTAAAATATTGTTGTTGTTGTAGTAGTAGTGGAGTACTTCAAGAGTCAATGGATCTTGTTTGTCGCCAAATGTTGATTAGTCGTTTCTTTTGTAGTTGCAGTGCTGTAAGCGTTTGTGTTTCAGCTTGTGGCTGCACAGAGTATGGTGCTGTATTGTGTAACACTGGCATTGATATGGCTAGTGGAGATAGTTACCGAGAGGTCATAGACCTTACGGTGGTAGAATCTGTGGTGTGGTGTTTAGATTGTGATGCATCATCTTGTGATAGTGGTAGAAATGTAGAGACAAAATGTGTATTTTTGTAGCATTTTTTTGGGCAAATAGCCAATCTATTAGCTTTAGAGTAAGGTGACTCCTGAGAGAGACGTCTACGTTGATATGCATTGTCTCTGTCCATACAATGACGTTTTTGTTCAGGAGTCTCATTAGCACGGTGTTGTTGTTGACATAGTGCCTGGGCCTTTTATATTTCATCTTGATTTTTGTATTTTTTATGAGAAGCCATGTTTGGTAGTTGTAGTAGTGTGAGGGTTTGTGTTTCAGTTTCTGGCTGCACAGAGTATGGTTCAGGATTGTGTAACAGTGGCATTGATGTGGCTAGTGGAGATAGTTGCCGAGAGGTCATACACCTTGAAGTAGTACAGTCTGTGGTGTGGTGTTCAGATTGTGATGCGTCACCTTGTGATTGTGGTAGAAATGTTGGGAGAGAATGTGCATTGTGGCAGCGTTTTTGTTTGGAAATTGCCAATCTAATAGCTTTAGAGCAAGGTGACTCCTGAGCCTGACGTCTACGTTTACATGCATTGTTTTGTCCAGACAATGGCGTTTTTGTTCAGAAGTCTCATTAGCAAGGCGTTGTTGTTGACGTAGAACCTGAGTCTTATTTTTTTCAAGTTCATTTTTGTATTTTTTGAAGCAGCCATGTTGGCAGTGATGCGGAAGTCCAGGAGCACTGATATGCAGATAGTATACAGGTATACAGGTGCCGTAGAAATAGCCGTTGAATAGTAGAGTCCTCTCTCCAGAAAGTACTGTGTACCTCAGAGAGTATATAGGCATACAGGTGCCGTAGAAATAGCCACTGAATAGTAGAGTCCTCTCTCCAAAAAGTACTTGTGTACCTCAGAGAGTATACAAGTATACTGGTGCCGTAGAAATAGCAGCTGAATAGTAGAGTCCTTTCTCCAGAAAGTACTGTGTACCTCAGAGAGCATACAGGTGCCATAAAAATAGCCGCTGAATAGTAGAGTCCTCTCTCCAGAAAGTACTGTGTACCTCAGAGAGTATATAGGTATACAGGTGCTGTAGAAATAGCCACTGAATACTACAGTCCTCTCTCCAGAAAGTACTGTGTACCTCAGAGAGTATACAGGTGCCGTAGAAATAGCCCCTGAATAGTAGAGTCCTCTCAGTTTGCACAGTTTGCATACTGTACTTTCTTCCCCGTGGGGATATTTATATCCAGCACTTGCAGTATCTTAATAGTTATACAACCATGCAAACTTGAATGTATTCATTTTGTTATATATTTATCAGGGTTGGTTTGATCTATTCATAATGAATTTATGACTGAGTTTAACTTATTCACATTCTCTAATATTATTTGGGTAATTTTTTAGGGCTTGTGCAATATTAAATGATCTGTAATATCCATTTTTTGTTTGCATATTTATATTCTCCTCCTTCTTGGAGTATTATAATTAGCATTGTCTAGATTTATTTAATTATATATCTATGTAAATCTGTATTACCTTTCTTCCGCACATAGCACTTTCTTTTGAGTACATATATATTTATATATATATATTTGATCTCTACTATATTAAATATACTAAAAATATGTCTCATCAATTTGTAGATACATATATCATTTGTTCATGGACATGTAATGTATATTTTTGTACTGACAAGTACATTTTTTCATATTATACATATTGTATGAGTGCACTTCATGCCCCTCCTATCCTGTTTCATTTATTTTAATTCATTCCTTTCCCCTTCTATCCTGCCCAATTTCCCATTATTGTGTTCATTGTATGAATTGTGTATTCTTTGGTTTCTACAAATAAAATAATATATTTTTAAATGAATTGCATTTTTTGCCTAATTTTTAATATTTAGTATAGGATTAGAGTTTGGTATATTCATAGGCTTCACTATTCTTGTTGATATTTTGGTATTTCCTTCTATGTAGGTTGTTGTAAATGTGAACAAGGCTTGGGATGAGCTGAAATGTCATATATCATTGATCATTCCTTTATTAAAGACACAGTTATCTACATTATTTTTTTGAACTTCTCAAATAAAATTTGTCACTGACGCAAATAATCATGTGAGGGTGCTGTATCCTCGCTTT